>NC_053124.1:25401907-26069407 GCF_010015445.1 Perca fluviatilis
TCTGAAAGAAGTCTCAATGGTAAAAAAACAAAACAAAAAACTGACATTACTTGGGTACAACTTCTAATTTCTGTTTTTATAAAAAGGAACTGACATTTAAAAACTCCAGACTGTTGTTGTTTTTATTAATATTTGTGCTGCAATAATGTCGGTTGCATTTTACTGCTGTAGATGTTTAAGGTTGTGGTAATTTTAACTCCTTTATGTACCGTTGGGCAGTTTAATCTACAGCAATGCATCATATTCTAAACTCAGCAAAAAAAGAAACGTCCTCTCACTTTCAACTGCTTTTATTTTCAGCCAACTTAACATGCGTAAAACTTTGTATGAACATAAAAAACTTCAACTACTAAGAAATAAACTGAACAACGTTTCACAGACTAACAAGAAATGGAAAAATGTGTCCCTGAACAAAGGATGGTCAAAATCAAAAGTTACAGGGGAGACCTCCTCCTCCCTCATGTGGTACCCTTCCTGCAGGCTCATCCCGACATGACCCTCCAGCGTGATAACGCCACGAGCCATACCGCTCGTTCAGTGCGTGATTTCCTGCAAGACAGGAACGTTAGTGTTCTGCCATGGCCAGCGAAGAGCCCGGACGTCTGGGACCTGTTGGATCGGAGGGTAAGGGCGAGAACCGTGCCCCCCAGAAATGTTCAGGAACTTGCAGGTAGGGTTGGGCATCGAGAACCGATTCCTAATTGGAATCGGTTCAAAAATTACGATTCCATCGGAATCGTTTCCTTATTGGAATCGTTTGGAGGATTTGGTTTCAAATCTGATCACGGGTTCCAAATTTAACAAGTGCAAGTTTTGGTTGCAGCCTTGGAGCTCTAGTGTGGCTTTATTTTACATTGAAAAAGCCCTGTTAAAAAAACAACAACGCATGTTTAAGTTGGCTGAAAATAAAAGCAGTTGAAAGTGATAGGACCTTTCTTTTTTTGCTGAGTATATAAGATCATCATATGTTTGTAGCGTCGCTGTCCTGAGAGAACCACGTATCTCTAAAAAGTTTGAAACCTTTTCATGGGGTCAGAAAAACAGCCCTGTGTTCAGCTTTTTCCAGCTGATCAAATAGGCTTTTTAAAGACTTTATTTAACTTAAGATGTAGGAGAATTAGCTCAACAAAGTTTAACACAAACATTCAACATCATCAACACATCTGGAGATACATGTTTTTTTTTATACTGGACAGGAAGGATATGGTAAAAAAAACTGATAAGCGTAGTGAAATATAAAGTTGCATAAAATGTAAATACTAAAATCAAGAACAAGTATCTCAAAATTGTACTTAGGTTAATATTCTTCCACCACTGATAAACAATAACTGCCTTTACAGGGCACTTCAGCAGCTGGATGAGGGTCACAGATGTTGGCTTAAGATGTAGCTCAACATCTCCATCATTTAAACAGAGGCTAATTTATATATGTACCGAACACTATTTTAACTTATAATGTTAAGTGATTCTTCTGTATCTTTTACTGGATTACATGAACAATTCCGTCCAAAAAATATAATTATCTGAACACAAATAAACTGCTGACTTCAGACTTGATAGTTAGCAGCTTTAGCACCACAAAGATGGTTGCTAGCTACCGTTATCTTTATGTGCCAGCCTGATTTCATATCGCATGTCCTCGGTGTGTTGAAATGACCACAACAACATGCACATTCTCGGTGCTGCTGACATGAGCTATCTTTGCAGCTCAGAGCAGAGACTCTAAAGTTTGACCACACATGCAAAGCTAACGTTAGCTTAGCTTACCTGTAAATTCCACCAGTGAGTCCCAACAAAGTTGGAATAATGTCCCAACTGAAGAGTGATGACTTCTCTAGAAAAGTTACTCATTGTGACGGAAATCAAAAATCAGGAGAACATATTAAAATCATCTACTTCGGACGTGATGGACATGTTTGAAAATGACAACACTAAACTGCGACAACTCAACCCGATGTTGCGCTTCATATAAACGGGCTCTTGTGATTGGCTGTGAGAAGTGTATGGAGAAATGTGATTGGATGTCCAACGACGTAGACGCAAAAGTATGGTTTCACCGTGCCGTAGCTTCACGTGCGCAATTTCATTTTTTTTCCAGGATGGCGAAGCATGTCCCGCCCTACTATGCCTTTCTCTGCGTCTGATTGGCTTACTCTGACATTCTTACTCTTACCCTAACCAATCCCACTCCCATGCCTTCGCCGTCCTAGGTAAAAAAAAAAAAAAGGTCCTGCACGTGCGTTCTCTGCAAGTTTTGTAAAATAAAGTGCATTTTTAGATTAATGTATAGATTTCCGAATACATTATGCAAATTATTTATTATTTAAGTTTTTCTTTTATTGTTAAAGAAGAAATTGTTGTTGTTAGTAACATAATAAAAAATGATTTGTATGTTAGGAAAATTAGCCAAGTAGGTTTTCGCATACAACGAATTTGCCTTGTTTTAGTGCAAGAGAAAATAAAAATCAAGTACTGCAAAGTCAAGATACGTTGTAGAATATAGAATAGAAAAAATGACAATAGAAGTATGAAAACTACTGTGGGCAAGAAGAAACAATAGAGCATATTATGTTATATTGTCAAAAATGTGAGAAAGACAGAAGGCATTTGATTCAAAACCTCACAAAGATAAAAGTACTGTGTGATCTAATAGATATTTGTCAAAGGAACTCAAGAAATGAGTGTCATCGAGTAGCCTATTTCAGTATCTTGGACCAGGGGTCTTCAACGTTTTTTAAGCCAAGGACCCCTTAACTGAAAGAGAGATGGAACAGGGACTCCCTGCTACGTAGAAAATGAAGTTGCATATTAAACTGGGAATACAATAACATGTAGGGCGGCCTAAAGCCTTCATACCTTTGTTTGCATAGGCTATTAAAATAGCCTAATAATTGTTTGCATGATTTTATAAATCATGTTTTAATGTTATAAATACATGTGGCAAAGGGAATCCTTAAAATTAACTGTATCTGTGGATGGCTACCTTAGTGACTACCTTGCCTATAGGCCAGTATACCTATTATCAGTTGGGATTCATATTTGCTAATAATATGTTGGATTCATGTTAGGACTTTTAAATTTTTGAAAAACATTAAAAACTTAACAATAATTTGGAGGCCCCCCTGCATTTACTCTGAGGACCCCCTAGGTGTCCCGAACCCCCTGTTGAAGAACCCTGTCCTAGACGAATATAATTGAGAAGATGAGTTTAGTTATTGAAATATTTTTTGCGTTATTATTTTAGGCTATTTTAAGTATTTGAATATTGTAGATATTAGTTATTTCTGATCCACACACACAGAAATGCACCAATCGTTGTTTGCCAACTTCCAATAAACCTCAAAAAAGAAAAAGATTAGATTTTATCTCACAGGACACAGGAGTTGCTGATCTACCGCTGCCTCGATCGGTTAGTTTTTTGGGTTATTTTGGAATAAATTAAGCCACTTGTGCAGTCTGTGTTGATTTCAGCATATACACCCCTAAAGTGAGAATTTCTTCTTCTATTTGTAATTATTTAGTATGTTCAAGCAATGGATGCAATTTGGTCAAGAGGACTTTCAGACATGAGTATAAATGATGACATCAATGATATTCAGCAGGACCTTCAGTGAGACATTCAGACTGTGGTGGACATTTGTGATGAAACAAGGATTATCTTTATTTTAAAACAAAGATATTGTGTATTTTTGATACAGAAAGTGATGGATAAACAGACGGTCCAGGACTGTTTGATTACAGCAGGGTTTACATGTTATCACTAAACATGGAGACTACAGATTAAACCAGTTCTTCAGCTCCTTCCACTTCTCCTCCAGGGTGGATCGCAGGCCTTCAGTGGTTTTCTCAAACTGCTCCTTCATGTCTTCAGCTTTGATCCGAATCTTGTCCATCATGTTCTCCGCCTGCGACTTCAGCAGATCATTCAGGGTGGTGATCTTTGCCTGGGCGTTGTCACGCACGTGAGCAAAATAAGGGTCTAAACGTGTCTTCATGTCGTCCATGTTGTTTGAGGTGCGGGATTGAAGCTCCTCAAAGAAGTCAGTAACAACTCTGAGAGAAGCACAGAACAGTTCTGGCTGAGTGAAGAATAAGACTCAAAAACATCTGATTCATCACATAGCTTCAGCATGTTGTAAAGAAAGTGTTATTATATGTTATATAACTGCAGTGTTGGAAGAAGCATTCAGATTTTTGTACTTAAATGTACCGCTACTACAGTGTAAAAATACTTATAAGGAAAAGTCCTACAGTCTAACATCATACTTAAACAGAATGGAAGTATGTATATGTAAAAACAGTCAGTATTTAAGATATTTAGTATACAAACATACAAATGATCAGAATCAACCACCAAAAAAACAATCCACTGCTTTTTGGGAACATACATTAAAAACATGCAATGAGACAATTAAAAAGTGAATAAGTTTTAAAACAGATCAGTAAAAAAGTTTTAGAGGAAGAACTTCTAAGACAAAATAAAACAATTAAAAGTTTGGTTGGTAAAAGTTAGAGAAACTATCTGAGCTGGACAGAGTTTCCCATCAGCCTCTAATGAGTGGCCTCCCTGCTTCAGAGGATTTCACTCACCTCTTGATGTCCTGTGTGTCCTTGTTGAGGCGTTTCTTCAGCTTGCGGGTGTAGGTGGAGACCCTGACGCTGACGTCGTCGGCGTTCTGCTCCATCATGGTCTGCAGCTCCTGGGCGTACTTCTCCATTTGCTCCCGGGCCTGGCTCATGTGATCGCCCAGTCTGTTGAACAGCTCCTGCAGGTCTTTGCCCAGAGTCTCTGCAGCGTCCTGGGTGAAGGGGGCCAGCTTGGTCTGCAGGTCGTCTTTGTACATGGCCAGCTCAGCCATGCTGTCCTGGATTAGGGTGCTGTTTGAAGGGGGGGGGGGGGGGGGGACAGATACATTTAGGGATTTTTTTGGTGTTTTTGTGAAGTATTTTGGATCCAAAGGGGTCAAGGCCGAGGTCAGAGCAAATAACGGCCTCATTCTAGATGAAACAGGACATAAAATGTCAAAACTAATGCTTTGCAAAGGCTCGGCAGAGACGTCGATCGATCTACAGGAGCTCTGTTTGTACTGAGCACTTCCATGTTCAAGAAATCAATGCAAAAATCAAAAGATTTAATAGTGGCGGAACCAATAAAAGTCCAACTAACGCATCAGGAAAGTGGACTTGAGTCTGGACGGCACTGCATTCAGCAGCTCTTTACATGTCTCACCTCGCTGACACATGCTGATTAACCTCCTCACTCAGCCGAGGGCAGAATGTGAGTTGTGTAGCCAGACAGAGGTCTAAAAACAACATTGTCGGGGCGCCTGGGTAGCTCGCAGGGTAGAGCGCGCCCCCATATACAGAGGCTCAGTTCTCGACACAGTGGCAGCGGGTTCGGTTCTGACCTGCGGCCCTTTGCTGCATGTCATTCCCCCTCTATCTCCCCTTTCATGTCTAAGCTGTCCTATACCATAGGCCTAAAATGCCACAAAAAAATCTGTAAAAACAACATTGTGTTGATGCTTTCTAACAGTCTGACAAAAACACAAAGGCCCAGATGAAATCTGGTTTGTTCCAGTTGCAGTGTTTACCAGCTGGAAGAAGTATTTTAGATAATTCCCGTGAGTAAAATACCACAATCTGAAAGTACTCCATCACAAGTAAAAGTCCTGCATTCAAAACCATAAACAAACTGAAGTATTATCAGCAAAATATACTAAAAGTATGAAAAGAACTCACTGTTTGTGTTTAGTATGTGAATTGACTCCCCTGTATCGTTGTGTATGGAGAGAATACAATAAATTCTACCTTGAAATTTGGGGAAGAAATTAACAAAATGAATGTTAATTAATGTTGGAGGCTGCACACTGAGGAAGGCATTAGCTGAGATGTTTGGACTTGTTACTCTCCTTCTTTACAAAAGAATAAAGATAGTAATCATGCTTTTACTCAGAGTGGGAAAGCTAGTTGCAGATTTAGCTGGTTTTGCAGTGATCCTTTTACTATATTGGACTTAATTTTTTTTTTTATTCCCTTGAACTGGTGGTGCAGATTAAACACTACTAGTTGGGTGATTTTATTGCACATGATGTAGCCTATTTACTGTGCATAAAATATTAGGTCATAAAAAGTCAAAGATGAAAATAAATTGATTTATTACTTTGATAACTTATCCTAAATTCATCACTGTGACGTAAATGAACTCACTCCAGTTCCCGGCTGATCTGGGAGCTCTTGATGTCCTTCAACACCTCGTCGGCCTTTGTCAAATAATCGTTAAACTTGTCGACCGTGACTTCCCAGGGGTTCTTCTCCAAATCATCAGGCACACTTCTTGCATGGCAGCCTAGGTTTTGAACAGAGACAAACAAACTTAAATATTCACGTTTTTTATGTGAAATAAAAACGATAAATCAATAAAAAGATGAAGACATTTTGCGTTGGATTGTGGATTAAACTTCTGGCTGCAAAATGTAACAAGTGTCCTTTCTCTTCATCTCTGAAGGACAAACACTTTATAAAATCTGGGACTCGTATTTGGACGACAGGAACACTAAAGAGGTCCAAAGGCCTTTAGAAACCACTAAAGAAACAGTAGGACCTGAAACCAATCAATCAATCTCTGAAAAAATTTCACTGAAATTTAATCCTGTCAGTTCCTACAATTTGTGCATTAAATACAATAATTATATATAATATATATATATATATATATATATATATATATATATATATATACAGGCATAATTTACAGGGGGATGGGAGGTTACAACCCACCCAAAAATCCATTCTGGGCTTTTTTGGACGTTTTTGTTGCATTTTCTGAAATTTTTGCCGCTTTTTCCAGCGTTTTTGTTGCTTTTTTCAAGGGTTTTTTTGGACAATTTTTTCAACGTTTTTGGCGTTTTTTCTGACATTTGAGCTTTTGACATTGAGTTTTTTTGTCTCTTTTTTAAAGTTTTTTTCCAAGGTTTTTGTTGCTTTTTTTCTGCAATTCTCTCGATGTTTTTGTCGCTTTTCTCAATACATGCAGACGTGTCCTGACCTCCCTGGATAGTTGGAGATCGCAGCCCCCCCTTCCTTTCGGTTCTTTTACAGCTTTTCATTCACTAACTTTACAGCGGTCGGCAACTTCATCATCAGGAAATACTTTTTGTAGATACTGTTTTTGTTTATGTTTATAATTTTCTTCTTTTAAATGTACGCATGTCTTCTTCCCTTTCTCTGTTATGTCAAAAAGTCCAATAAAAATAATATATAACAGTAAAAAGATTGAAGAAGTTTCTTACATCAGAGTTTTTATGTGTCCCTAAGAAGGCATTTTAAACTCACCTGAAAGGACAGCCAGCATAAGGATTACTGCAAACGCCCTCATGATGATATCTGGAAAATCATACAATAAATAGGTTCAAGAAATGGGTTAAATGATCTCAACACTGACATACATGTTTTAGTAAATTCAGTCACACCTATAGGCCTATTTCTTTCTTTAAAACTTAAATGTATAATGCATAATCAACATGACCGTTTTTTTTTAAATCAGACTCTTTACATATCTAGTTTGAATAAACAAAAAATTGTAAACTAATTATTTGACAAAGAAGTGACAAACAAGTCAAAAACTTTAATTCAACCAGTACAAGACCAAGCAGCTGTTAAAGGAGCGTAGGAATGGTCTGACGCTTACCTCAGTGATCCTGATCTGTGTCGTTTGTGTGAGACTGACTGATCTTGTCACTCAGTATTTATACAGTTTAGATGGCTTTGATTGCCGACCTGTGTCCGAAGTTCCCAGCATGTTGGCATCTTTTATTGCATGTGTGTGTGTGTGTGTGTGTGTGTGTGTGTGTGTGTTATTTTGGCTCCACGTCGCACAATGAAAGTACACCAAGCACCGATCAGAAATTAGGAACATCCAAAATATCTAATCAGAATTCACATGGGGTCAAGGCCTCCGTGGGATAGCTTGATTTCAGTAGCCAACAACTGCTTTGTAAAGTTTCTTAAAGAAAATGCAGGTGCAGTTTATGTGCGAAGTAATATCAGTGTGCCATCAGCTCAGAAACATATCAGAATATCACACTGCCCTTTTCTATCACAACCACAATGCTATTGATAACAGCCAAAAAGCCAAAGGTCATTAATGTCCAACTGATTTGGTTCATAGTCCTGCTTTAACAACCGCTGCCTGCATTTATACAACTTTTATTAAATTGGAAAGCTCCCATACAGATTGGGGTAATGAAATACTTTATTGTCTGTAAGTGTGGAAATGTACTTTGGGCATCAGTGTTTTTTATATCTGATCTTGGAGCTGCACAAATTGGGTATAAATGGAAAGCTGAGACTTTTGTGGATTCAATGAGACCAATTGTATTCCTGTGTGAAGATGTTAGTCCCCTTAGTAGCCATTTCAATTTAGTGAGACTGTTTTTTGAAACTTGTATCAGTGTATAAAATGACCTGTTGTGACCTTGAGGCTAATCACAGCCTAATGAAACTTTACAACCACAAACTAGAGACCTACATTAGGGCATTCAGATGATGTATGGCTTTCATAGGTATATTGACCATACACTGTTATCTCAAGTTGACTTTCCTAGAAATGCGTGGAAACCTTTTGCCTTAAACCATCTTAGTTTTTACACAAGGTAAAACTTAACGGGTCAAGTTGTATTAACACAGAGCGGTAAATCGATGCAATAGACAAATCAAGTTTACGTTAGTAGTTAATACTAAAACTTATTAGCAAAGTCATGTTGTCTAAAATAAGCATGTTAAGCTGAAGCTTTAGTGCGTAACCTTTTTATATTGATATTAACGTCTGTTACATTCTAGTCTCGCTTTGCCAGACCCTCCTTCAAAGCACATAGCACACAACACACATTCATAGTTACATTCAAGCCATTGCCAAATGAGTTGATACAAAGCTAATTAAGACCATCAGCTCTACGCAACTCTCTCTGTAGTTCTCAGTCTGGCTATGTTCAGGAAATAGTGTCGCCCGGCGACTTTCGAAAACAAGTGAAGATAATGACCTCTTCTGAAGGGTCATTTATGTTTTTTTAATCCTCCGTGTCCTCCTTGGTTACTGGCAAATGCGTGCAGTTTTGTTGTCATAACTTAGCATTCCTCATGGGGGTTGACAGAAACTACAATGTGACTCCATCATTTCAGTTACACAGCAAAATCTAAGTGAAATCTGTTTTGATAACATTAGCTTCTGGTCACACCAGATTAAATAAAGCTGTAGCAGCAAAACCAATCCGTTGTGTGTGTATTTTATGAATTCACTTATAAGAAATAATTATTTTCTTTTTTCTTTTATCTTATAAAAAATACATTAACTTGCTCTAATATACCTTTGTGAGGTTATGTTTGATGAGTAAATAATATGTTGGACAGCAAAAGTTACATTTCTTGTTTTATAGCTCTTTTTTTGAATTGATGAATACGAAGAAAGTGACAACACAATATACATTAAACCTATTTATTGTTGTTTTACAGATGAAATCTTATAGTTGTAACAGTAACATGTCAGAGGAAATACTGACGTTATTCCTTTTAGAGCTTCATCCACAGAAGAATACAAAATGAGGTATTGCACTATTTTTTTTATCCGTCCCGTAAACACAACCCTGATTCAACAGAGACAAAAACTAAGTATAAATATTAGTCTGTTTACTGGGTCATCTTAGTGAAGGACTCCCACAGAGCAGTCAGCTGCATCTTCAGGTTCTGGGCGTCCACGTCCAGCTTGGCCCTCAGCTCCTCTCCTCTCTGAGCCAGGTTCTGCTGGATCTCCTGGGTTTTCTGGGTCAGCTGGGTCTCAAAGCTCTGGGCTCCCTGCATCATGCTCCTCTGAAACTCCTCCAGGCTCTGCTCCATCTTCTCCTTTATCTCCTCGGTGTAGGGAACCATCTGGGTCTGCAGCTCGCTCGCGCTCTTATCCAGCTGTGCCTTCAACTCCTGGCTCTTCTGCAGCAGGACGGCTTTCAGGGCCTCGACGTCCATGGACTCAGCATAAGGGGCCGCCTCCTTCTTCAGCTCCTCCACCTGCCTCTGGAGGTCAGCGACCAGCTCCTCGGTGTAGGGCTGCAGGCTGCTTCCCACGGCGGTCAGATCTTTCTCCAGACGGGTCTTCAGCTTCTCGGCCTCCTGGGAAAACTTAGACATGAGGTCCTGGGTCAGAGGAGCGGCCTGAGTACGGAGAGCATCGGTGAGCTTGTTGATGGCGTCGGTGCTCTCAGAGATGAGGGTGCTACAGAGACACAAACAAAAATAAGTCATTCAAAACCTATGCTCCTTCTTGATGTGTCTATTACCCACTCCTTGCTGAAACTTACAACTAGAAATATGTTTTTAACTTTGATTGTTGCATATTTGGTCAAGCTTATGTATATTATGTATACATTGTCTCTGTTTCTTTTCTGTTTCTGTATTTATTGTTTATTCTTGTTAATGTTTAATGTGTTTGTATGTAGGCTATGCACCAATCACCAAGGGAAATTCCACATAGGGTAACTACTGTGGCAATAAACCCCTTTCTGATTCTGATTCTGTTTCTGATTCTGATTCTGATTCTGATTCTGATTCTGTTTCTGTTTCTGATTCTGTTTCTGATTCTGTTTCTGATTCTGATTAATGTTACAGAGAAATATTTGTTGAGGATTTGGAGTTTGCATGCGCTTTATAGTTTTAGTGAATGCGTCTTTGACACTTTAGGACTAGGGCTTACTTACTTCACTTCCTTTCCCAGCCCAGACTGTCTGATCTGCTTCAGGGAGTCCTCAGCGGTCAGGGTTGCCGTGGCGACGTACTCCCAGAAAGCATCTTTCACCATGTCGACCTGCTGCTTGGGCTGGCCTTTCCACACAATATTGGCATTGCAATCTGCTGAGAGAACAAGAGTCATAATCATGTATTGCCACATGTTCAACATCGATTCTCTCACACATCTGTGACACAACTTAAAACAAATAGCACCAAAATTACAAAACTTACTTACCAGCGAAAACTGCAAGGACGAGCACCACGAGGACCTTCATGACTGACACTGCAGCTGAAAAGAAATGTGTAAAATTAGCTCTTTGTGGTTATTTTTTATATATTTATCTCATAACCTGAAAGTGACGTCCTCCTACGGGTGTCTCACCTGTGGGGATGAGCTTCGAGCTGTTGAATTCTGGGTGTGTGTGTCCTGCACAGCTCATGACTCAGTATATATAGGCAGCTGAGTCGTACAGAGGAAACAGGAGTAAAGTCCAGCGCTGAGTGCCCTGCTGTCACTGCTGCTGCTTCCACATCACACTGTCCGATGAAACATGTCATCTATCAGACAGATATTATTTTAAAGAAAGATGTGGTTTTATTCTGTAATTGTTGTAATGTGTAATGTAATGTCTGTCTTTGTAGGATACTTTCTAGGTCTATTTAAAGAAATAAAAATGTTTAATTTAAGGTTTAAAATCTTTCTTATGTGTGATACAAAAGCAATACAATAACAATTTTAAATAAAGTATATATATATATATATATATATATATATATATATATATATATATAGATATAGATATATTGAGATATAGATAGATAGATAGATCTTTACTGTCATTGTATGCAATTCAACGGAATTCTGTTGGAGCAATCCTCTCCAAATAGCAGCATAGAGTAAAAAGATAAAGATATAAGATATAAACATATATCCCCATATCCATATATACACATACACATCCATATACATACATACATACATACATACATACATACATACATACATACATACATACATACGTACACATACAGAGTAAGATGATAAAAATATACATATATATTACTTTTATTTAATTTATATATATATATATAAATAAAAATGAATAGTTTGAAATGGTACAAAGGTAAGTGGCGAACTGCCTGAGGTTAAAAAAAAAAAGTAAGGTTACCCAAAACTGAAAAATAATTACATTTCAGAATTTTACAAAAAGGCCTTTTTCAGGGAACAAGAAATGGGTAAACAATGTAAAGCTGTTCTGCAGCAATGGAGGTTGATCAAGCTTTGAAAGTTGGTGCTACCAATTCCCATAGGTGTTCCAACTTGTCTGGATTACTTACAACCCCTTCTGTTTGTATTGTTGGAACACACTGTGGTACCGTACCCTCGTGAGCATTATTTGAACAGTATTGTACTGCAGAAAGTAGTGTGTTGCCATAAAAATGGCGGGAAAAAGGCAATTAACAATGGAAGAGAGACAGACCATCATAACACTTAAGAATGTTGGTCTTTCCTACAGAGAAATTGCGAAGAAAGTCAAGGTGTCAGTGAGTACAGTATTCTTCACCATCAAAAGGCACTTAGAAACTGGGGGAAACTCTGACAGGAAGAGGTCTGGAAGACCCAAAGCCACAACAGAATCAGAAGACAAGTTTCTGAGAGTCAACAGCTTGCGTGATAGGCGGCTCACAGGACAACAGCTTCAAGCACAGTTTAATAGTGGTCGTAATAAGCAAGTCTCAGTTTCAACTGTAAAGAGAAGACATCGAGCTGATAGGTCGAGTTGCAGCAAGAAAGCCATTGCTAAGACATCAAAATAAGAAAAAGAGGCTTGCCTGGGCCAAGAAACATCGTCAATGGACTACTGACGACTGGAAGAAGGTGTTTATGGACTGATGAATCAAAATTTGAAATCTTCGGTTCATCACGCAGGATTTTTGTACGCCGTCGAGTAGGCGAAAGGATGGTTCCTCAGTGTGTTACATCAACTGTCAAACATGGAGGAGGAAGCATGATGGTCTGGGGCTGTTTTGCTGGATCCAGGGTCGGTGATTTGTACAGAGTGAAACCAAAACAGCTACCACAGCATTTTGCAGCGCCATGCAGTACCCTCTGGTATGCGCCTAGTTGGTCAGGGGTTCATCCTACAGCAAGATAATGAGCCAAAACATAAGTCCAAGCTATGCCAGAACTACCTTAGCAAAAAAGAACAAGATGGTAAGCTTAAAATCATGGAGTGGCCAGCACAGTCACCAGACTTAAACCCCATTGAGCTGGTTTGGGATGAACTGGACAGAAAAGTGAAAGCAAAGCAACCTACAAGTGCCACACATTTATGGGAACTTCTGCAACAGAGTTGGGAAGAACTTTCTGAAGATTGTTTGATTTCCATTGTAGAAAGAAAACCACGAGTGTGTTCAGCTGTTATATCTGCCAAAGGGGGCTACTTTGATGAGTCAAAAATTGCGAATGGATTTTGGTTTATAAATTGATTCCATGATTTCTTTTTTAACTTAAAAATTTGTTCTATTCTTTCATTTCAGAGTACAATAAGACATTGAACTGCATGAATTTTAATAAAAACCTGGAAAAATTGGGGTGTTCTAAAACTTTTGACCAATATATATATATATATATATATATATATATATATATATATACTTTTATTTAATTTGTATATATATACACACAATGCCTATATACTTTATGCCTATATAAATGCCTTATAGGTTTTATGCCTTGGCGCTGAGAGAAAAGCTTAATTTCCTATGTTTAAAATGAATAAATTAGAAATTGATATTGTGCCTGTTGTTGGAGACAGAAGCCAAACATTTTAGACTTGAATTAACAATCAATGATCAGATTTCCTTTTAAATATTTGAAAAATTATCAATGACAATAATAATAATAATAATAATAATAATAATAACAATAATAACTTGATAAACAGCCATTAGCATGCTAATGTTTTACTTATTAGCACTAAACACAAAGTTCAGTTGAGGCTCATCATGGGAATGCCATTATTTTTTGCAGGAATTTAGTCTGAAACCAAAGTAATCCGATGAATCTCTGAACCAAATTCCATGACAATCCATCCAATAGTTGTTGAGACATGTTGTTTAAAACTACAAATGTCAACCTTTATGACGGCACAAGAGAAAAGGCAGAGGATCATCAAAGTCAGTAGGATTCATCATCTAGAGACCATGATGTTTGTTATATCATATTTAATTGTAGTGAAAAGACACTTCTCCCACACTATTTAACTTAGTTGTGACAAACAGTACCACTGCATTGTTTCTGTTGATTACATTTTAACTTAAGAAGTGCAGAGTAAACATACATATTGATCCACATGAATGCTCTCAGCTTAAAGGAAAAGTAATGTTGTCAGAGGTTTGATAGGTCAGTGAAATGTGAGCAGGACTTTGATCCAGTTGTACCTGCAGATTATCTTTACTGAGGAATGTTACGTTTCCTTATATAACAATTCCCTCCTGACAAACTGATAAGACTCATAAAGTCTTCCACTGAGGTGAAACTACTGATAAACATCTAGCTGTTCTCATATGACGCACACAGCAAACTTTAAGCAAATTATAGAGAGGAGTGGATCAAGCTAAAGATGTCCCTCGCTGATGATAAAGTGGCAAATCACTGTTTTCCTCACAAGTTGCATAAGTGAAGACGGAATACGTTAAATGACAGCCTTGATGCTAAAAGTACATAACCATGGATGAATTACTCAATGGGTATTAGTGGTTAAGGTCAGTGATCCTGGACTTCTCACAAAATGTTGCTAAAAACACACACAAAATAACTACAGAGATGCAAAACAACCACAAAGAGAAGCTAAATTACTGAAAATAGACAAAACGAACATGAACCAACTACAAACAACCCTAAACATTACATTACATGTGATTTAGCTGACGCTTTTATCCACAGCGACTTACAATTAAGTGCTTTCAACTGTAAAGGTTCAAACTCGAGACAACAAGTAGTAAGTGCAAGTACATTAGCTTTAAATAAGCAAAGCTACAAAGAGAAAGTGCAGGTTCAAGAATTGTTTTTTTAATCCGAGGTGTAGTCAGAAGAGATGTGTTTTTAGACTTCGGCGGAAGATGTGTAGGCTTTCAGCCATCCTGATGTCGATGGGGAGCTCGTTCCACCATTTGGGAGCCAGGACAGTGAACAGTCGGGATTTTGTTGAGTGATTAGTTCTCCCTCGCTGTGGGGGGGGGGCAGCAAGCAGTTTGGCTGATGCAGAGCGAAGTGGGCGGGTTGGGGTGTATGGTCGACCATGTCCTGGATGTAAGCTGGGGCTGATCCGTTCGTGGCCCTGTATGTAAGTACTAGTGTCTTGAAGTGGATGCTGGCAGCAATTGGTAGCCAGTGAAGAGAGCGGAGGAGCGGTGTAGTGTGAGAGAACTTGGGGAGGTTGAAGACAAGTCGAGCTGATGCCTTCTGAATGAGCTGCAGGGGCCGGATGGCACATGCAGGCAGGCCAATCAGGAGGGAGTTGCAGTAGTCTAGACGTGAGATGACTAGAGCCTGAACCAAAACCTGAGCCACCTTCTGCGTTAGAAGGGGATGTATCCTTCTGATGTTATGCAGCATGTATCTACACAATCGGGTGGTTGCAGCAATGTTAGCAGTGAAGGAGAGTTGGTCGTCAAGTGTCACACCCAGGTTTTTAGAAGTCTGGGTGGGGACTACCACCGAGTTGTCAATTGTTATAGTCAGGTCTTGGGTAGGAGAGCCCTTCCCTGGAAGGAAAAGGAGCTCAGTCTTGTCAAGGTTGAGTTTCAAATGGTGTGTGGACATCCAAGAAGAGATGTCAGTCAGACAGGCCGAGATACGTGCTGCTACTTGAGTTTCAGACTCAGGAAAGGAGAGAATTAGTTGGGTGTCATCCACGTAGCTGTGATAAGAAAAGCCGTGCGACTGAATGACAGACCCGAGAGAGTTGGTGTACAGAGAAAAGAGGAGGGGACCCAGGACTGATCCCTGAGAACTTTCAGAAAAATGTACAACGACTAAAAATAGATGCAAAATGACCAAAAGGAGACCCAGTTACTACAAATTATTTTCGTAGAAAATTTAGACTACTATTTGACCGCAAACGACCCAAAATTACTATACAAAGACACAAAATGGCTAAAAATAAATGCAAAACGATTACAAATGGACGCCAAATGACCCTTTAAGTTTGGGTGTCTTGTTCCAGTGTAGACAGGGTTGGGGGCCTATTACATGTCTTGGGGCCCATTCTCATAATCCGCCCATGTACAGGACCAGTCAAAGGTTTGGACAAACTTTCTCTTTCATGAGAAAGTGGGAACAGAGGACTTATTAAGATCGATTTATTGTTTTTTACCCTTGTCCTTCAAAGTGACTGAGCACACCCATGCTCTTCAACTAAGCAATTAAGAAGTCACTAAGCGATCCTGGACTGCTCTCATCAGCCTTCATTTAGGCTCTAAAAAACGATTGTACTCTACCTGCTCAGTGCCAAAAAGCAGACAGACACAGATAGAGACTAGCTGGTGAACATAGTGAAGTGTTTAGTGGTTAAAGAGCCAGATATTTCCATCAGGAGGTGGTGGAGACCAAAAACAGAGCTAAAAGAGAGTGAACATTGGACTCAAGTTCATCAAGTTTCCAGAAACACGACTACAGTGGGATGCTTATGTTGCTCAGTGTCTTCTGAATGTGTAACCCCGTTTGTTAACACGTTCCCCATGCCAACTTTAGAAGGTGATAATGTTTCTTTATATCAGCTCCTTGCACGGCCCCCAAGACTCCAAAAAAATCAAGTAATGCAACCTTAAGTGAAACTTTTTGTACATGTATTAAGTATATTGAAATTAAAGTTATTTGCTACGACTGTTGCCCACGGCCTTCTGTGTATACTGCACGTAATGCCGATTTAGAGCTATCAAACCATTACTTAACCCATTCAGATGATGCATGCATCACAGGATGAATAAGGCAATGGCACTTCATTTATGACGTGGAGTGCCAGCAGTGACAAGAATCTGTCCAGCAGGGCAACCAGAGAAGGACTTTACCCTTCAATACGGCTATAAAAGGTCTTAACGAATGCCTGCATAACACAAGTCACCAAACTCAGAGTGAAGAAGAGACAAGCTGCCTCTGTAAGGTAACAGTTTTTATTATTACTTAAACACTCAAATTAAGTGCCGGATTAAACACTTTTACATGTTTTGAAAATTGTCTTTTCTTTATCCAACAGAGTCCAAATTCAATCATGAAGGTACTTGTGGTTCTCGCACTTTTCTCTGGTGAGTGACGTTTTACCTTGAAACGAAAGCTTGATCCATGTAAACCACAACTGGTTGAATAAATGTTGGGGTTCTACTAAATCTAATGTTTTATCCACAGTTTGCAATGCCAACATCCTGTGGCAAGAGCCCAAGAACAATATGGACTTGGTGAAAGATGCCTTCTGGGACTACGTTGCTAAAGCGACACTGACTGCTGAGGACTCCTTGCAGCAGATCAGGCAGTCTGAGCTGGGACAGGAAGTGAAGTAAGAGCGATGAAGAAGCTAAATGACATTAGAAATATACTATGTGTTTCAATTTAATAAAGTTTTTCTTTTCTGTGTCTGTCAGCGCCAAGATCTCTCAGAGCGCAGACACAGTGAATCACTACGTCGTTGCTCTGCGGGCTCAGGCCGCACCTCTGACCCAGGACTTCATGACTCAGTTTACCCAGGAGGCCGAGCAGCTGAAGGCTCGTCTGGAGAAAGATCTGACCGCTGTGAGCACCAACATGCAGCCATACGCTGAGGAGATAGTGGCGCACCTCCAGAGGCGGGTGGAGGAGCTGAAGAAGGAGGTGGCCCCCTACGCTGAGTCCATGGACGCCGAGGCCCTGAAGGCCGCCGTGCTGCAGAGGAGCCAGGAGCTGAAGGCGCAGCTGGATAAGAGCGCGAGCGAGCTGCAGGCCCAAATGGTTCCCTACACCGAGGAGATGAAGCAGAAGATGGAGCAGAGCCTGGAGGAGTTTCAGAGGAGCATGATCCCCCTGACCCAGAGCTTTGAGACCCAGCTGACCCAGAAAATACAGGAGATCCAGCAGAACCTGGTTCAGAGAGGAGAGGAGCTCAGGGCCCGGCTGGACGCCACTGCTCAGGACCTGCAGGCTCAGCTGACTTCTCTGTGGGAGTCTTTCAAGAAGACCCAGTAAACAGAATCCTCCATCAGCCTCCACACACCAAATATTTATTTTAAATTGACCCCAATGTATAATTTATACTAAAATAAAATCTTACAATCAAGTTCAGTCTGTTGGTGTCTTCATTAGCACCCAAGACTATTTCAGAGTTTTTCACAGAAGAGGGATTCAAACCGAGAACATTTAAATATACTAATGTACAATAAATGGTAATTTCATGACTCATTTCATGACTCCGTCCATTTAATCACTTTGTGCAGGAGATGACTAACTCACACATATGTACACATTGTATTTACACAATGCATTGCTGAGCAGCAATTTCCAACAAAAACCTAAATGCTCGTTACATCCAGGATTAAAGAATTAGAATGAGATCACTGCTCATACCTTAATAAAACTAACTTCTTTCCTGTATGTAAAGCAGTAATGAAAAAATAAAAACAATTGCAATGGGAATCCTGCAGGTTCAAAAATTCCAACTCAAATCACAGCTGAAGACAAATCTACTCTCTTTATCACTCTTTATACTCTATTAAAATGCATTGTTTGTGTTTCAAGATTTTGTATTTTGTTCACTCGGTTTTAGTTTCCAAGACTTTTCTCCAAAGTGTAACATATTTGTTTCCAACCAAATATCAAATAATATTTTCCTATTTTTTTATCCTAATATCAAAAGATGTTCATATACCTAATAGACAAACTCTATAGCTTGAGCCACACTACTGTATATCAAAACTCATTCTTATTCAGAGGTTTCAGACCGTTAAGGGGAGACACATTGTAATTAATACATATCATGAAACTTCCCCAGTTGATTACATACATTGAGACAATTATTCTTTGTATCCTTTGTATTCTTTTGTGAAATGTTGTTTAAATATGCATAAGGCATTATCTTATTAAATATGTGCTAATTTGTATATATTTCCAGAACACAGATCTGAACATGGGATACAGGGTCATTAAAGGTTGTTACATTTTGTTGACATGTTAAAGTCAAAGGTTTTTACAGAAGACATTTTGGATCTCTCTTTTTATCAGCCCATAAATCTGAAAATACTATCAACAGCCAGCCATTTAAAAAAAATCATTTTCACCATGTTTTTAGGAATAAAATGTTGAAAAATGAAATAAAATGAATGATGTGTATTTTGAATGTTTTCTTCCCACTAGTCTGAAAGAAGACATGTTATGGAAGCTAAATAGCCCAAAATCTCAAAATTGACTTTGTGCATGTAAAAACTACAGTACGTTTTTGCCTGTAGTGTCTCGCCTTAGAAGGAAGTTCTTCCTCGCCACCATCGCACCAAGTACTTGCTCATGAGCTAATGTTGGGTCTCTGTAAATGTTAGTGTGGTCTAGATCGTCTCTATATGAAAAGTGTCTTGAGATAACTTTAGTTATGATTTTACACTATTTAAGAGGTCTTTAACGCAAAGTCTAAACAGATTTTTGACCACAGAGAAAAACTACAATTGTGCTTCATCGTTACCTAAATCTCATTTGTACTGGATTATCATAGCTGGCAGGGGTGAAACAAACTTTTTAGTCAGGATTTTGGGAAAGATAAATGGCATGGAGACATTACTGGAAAGGTTTCTTATGTCGTTCCCCCCTATTTTTGTGTAAATTGAACTCATTCGGCACAGTTTTGGGGTGTAAAATCTTTATCTTAATAACAATAATGTTCCCTTATCACAGTATCTCACACTCCAGCAGAGACAAGATCGTCTGAAGGAAACGACCAAAGACATACAGTTTTTGTAAGAAATGGTATTTATCAGTTTCCAAGAGGTATATACAGGTCATATATACTGTTCCACATATGTATGCAACATAAAAAAGGCAACAAAACAAGTGATGGATTGTGAATGTGACATGCAGGACAGCACACTTCCTTCTGATAGCTTGTAAACTTGTCTGTAACCAATAAATCACCTTTAAACAAGCAAATGACAAGGATTTCATTCACCGCACGCCAAGACAGACCTTATAGTAAAAAACAAACAAGAATTAAATTCAACACCGGAGCAAGGGGCTATGAACTCAGTGAATAAAACAAAGAGTAATTCTGTAATGTCTCTTAACGTGTTAAGTCTTTCTCCTGTCTATTGGTTTGTGTCGTGAGTCCACAGTCAACAAATTCCCGACCAATCGCATTATTGTTTCACTTCTGATCATTCAGTTAATTAAATCGTACAGGATTAAATGCAATAAATTTACAATATTACCTTCTATTCACCACATTTGATGAAACCAATAACATGATAATGGCCGAATCGAGCAGATTGAAGTGATGGACACACAGTGTTGTACATGGCATAGTCTGCTTGTCCATAGTGGGTCTGTCTGTTCCGTGCAGTCGGTCTTCAGATCGATAACCCGCTGCTCCGTCAGTCTAACCGATGGTGATGCCAAAACCGCACTGGAACTTGTTCTTGCGGTGGTTGAGGAAGGTGCAGAGAACCAAAGAGAGCGGCAGCGGGAGCAGCTTCTTTTCTAACGTTGCACCAACTACCCAGTTACTGTCTACTGAACCTTCGAGAGGAGCAGGAGACAGAATATTAGATTTCATAAAGAGCTATACAAACAACTGCAGACATGTATGCCTGCGCACTGTCCTGTTTATCATTTGTATAAAATAAAAATAAAAAAATTCTGTGGTAATATAACAACTTCTCTGAGAATCTTTCATCATTTCCTCTTGGAAAACTGTCCATTTTAAGTCAATTCAAAAATATACACATACATATAGACATTACACTGGCAATGTCAAAGTGCAGCCCTGATTCCTGAAGGAATAAGTCTTGCCTGGATGCATAACACATCAGGACACAAAATGTCCAGTCACCTGCTGCTAAATTCTAACACTGGCTTGTAAATTCATCAACTCTATGATTTTCCAAGTGACTGCCTTTTTGGTTTTCCTCTGTAATCTATAACAATATATAATACTTGGCTGCTAGGAAAAGTAAAGACTTTGTAAAGCTACCTGTGCAGGATGATCCCCGTGTGTTTTACCTGGGATAAAGAGTGTATACACATCGTACCTTTAAACAGTAAATTAGCTTTAGGCACATCTAGCTGGTAGCCAAACGACACGCTGGTGTCCTGCATGCGGGTGCTCCCCTCAAACTCCACACCGAGCTGCAACTGTTGAAGAGCAGCAGACAGATCCCGATGAATGCAGATTTAGGAAAATAAAAATAATTGCAAACGCTTTGCATTGTATTTTTAACAGAGGCTGACAAACAAACGAGTAAAAGGCAACCAAGTTACCTGTTCGTTGGCTTTGTGATAGTACGAAGCATGAGCCCCCGCTGAGCCGAGGGTCAACGTGGCGATGTAGTTACTGCCTGTACAGAGGAAGGTCAAGTCAATACTGGTTTAACCAAATAAAAAAAAAAAATAACACATTATGGTCTCAACGATAACCTCATGAGATCAAGGCGGCAGGTTTGAGATGCAGGCAGCGCAGTTGCTTTTCACCGACTGCAAGACCCAGGCGGACCCAAGGCATGCTGGGAAACGGCGGCCTCTCGGCTGATCTAACAGCTGATTGGTTCAGAATCGACTCAACATGACGACGTTTTATATAAACTTTTTATTGATTTGGAGGGATTTTAACTGCCATTTGTCTGATTTAAAGGCTTATTCTGTACAGAGAATTAGATTAAGCATCATCTACAGTGTGTTGATTATTAAAATCAGCAACAGATCGCATGTAGAGCATTTTGACAGCTACTCTGTCAAAATAAAAACAACTGGAGACTGTGTAGGAGCTGATGTATATGGTCTGATAAGATTTTATTAAAATCGGACCACAGGGTTTCTGTCACTTCCTGTTCATCCTGAAGGCTGCTGGAATCGGCTGGAAACAGTCCGACTTGAGAGCAGATTTTTGTCACCGCCCCCTGCTGCTGCCGCCGCCTGCTCTCGTCCACTTTACAGGTGAGGCGCAGTTCATCTCGAACAAGCCTAAAAACGTGCGTCTCACCTGTGTATCGGCCGACGAAAGACATCACTGTGCCTTCCTCCCCCGGCCTGCGGTGGTAAACCAGCTCCCCTCCCAGAGCCAGATCCGGCGTTATGGACTGGAGGTAGTGTGCTATAACAATACCTGACAGGTGCACAAAAATAGGTGTTCAGGTTCAGAACTAATCTTTGTTTTGGTTTAATTAGAGGTCTATTTTCAGAAAAATTAAAAACCAATCCTAAAATATTTAAAAAAGGAGAGAGAGTAATTTTAGTCTTTGGACGACAAAAGTGAAGACTCAAGACCTACCAGAGCCGACAAGGACATCTGGGTTTCCAAGTGTCAACATTGCAGTAAAATCTTCCCCCTTAATCTCCGCATCGCCTTGCCAGTTCACAAACTTGTGTTGTTGTGTCTGAGGACATGACGGAGTTTTACACAGTTAGACAAAGTTAACGTTGCGGTCCGACTGGACGGGCGATAGTGATATCTTTATTTGCGATTTTAAAATGTCACAATGATACATCAGCGGGTACTTATTTTTTTACATTAATACAAACTTTGTATTGTTCCTAAATTTGGTTATATATATATATATATATATATATATATATATATATATATATATATATATAGTTTTTTTAAACTTACTGATCCCAAGATACAAAAAATAAAAAAAAAAATACAATTGGACCTGCCAATTTATCGATCTAGCGCCAGTTGACATAATGCACAGTGACAGAAATCAGGAAAAATTAAATGAAAATAAACTGTCAAAGTAAAGAAATATAACGGTACCAACGGTATTAAAGTTTTTTATAAAAAAGGTCCAACAGGGAAAAAAACAAAAACAAACATTTGAGCTTTACCTGGAAGGCCAGTTTGGATCGTATTCTGCTGGTGACCTGGTGGATGATCTGGGCATTAAGGCTGCCACTGTTGTCCATGTCTCCCACCATGACTGGAAAAAACTGAACAAAAAGACCATTTGTTTCATAGTTTATATATAAAAAAGAAAATATAAACATCTTACAGATAGGATTCACAGTGACTTTACTGCAGCATACCTCTGCTGGACCCATCTGCTTTGTTCCAACATATGTAGCACCAAACCTGTAGGTGGAATCTCCCGTGGTGCTCAGCAGCACAGTGTGACTCACCTTAAAGAGAGTTTAAAAAGGACACAATTCAAAATATACCTTCAACACATTTGCAGTTCACTTACTTTGGTCTGTTCCACACTGGAATTAAAGTTTGGAGTTTAAGGCACAAAGATCATACTAAAACCTTATAGAAAAACTCAGGCTTTATTTTGTGCATCAGTTAGTCAAAGGGAAATGCATACAAGGCAAAATGTTCCAATTTCTGTTGGTAAAAATCTGATGTAAAAAAGAAACTTTACTGACCTGGAAGTGGTTGCTAAGGCCCTTGTTGACAACTAGCCTGACGCCTTCCATCTGCATAGGGAAAACCTCTGAGAAGAAAAACACGGATGCAGTTAGATTTAGAAAAGACAAATAAGAAAGCTAAACCTAAAAAAGGTATATCATAAATTATTTTGTGCATAATTATCAGAAGCAAGACTTCTTAAGCCTCGCCTCAAATTACTTTTTTTTTTATTATATCCATTTACCTTTACACTTGCGATGACACTCCTCAAATGCACCCGGGTTAGGCAAAGAGCTTTCTGCCTCCTGCTCCTGTCCTGAGGCTGCCCCAGTAGAGGGTATAACTGGGGAGACTGGAGGCATCCCAAAGCCTGGTGGCACCGTCAACCCAGGGGCAGCAGCAGCAGCACCGCCAGAGGCAGGAGGTGGAGGGTTGGGGGAGCTGGCAGCCAAAACACTGCCCATTCTGGCAGAAAGAAATTAGGGGATAGAGCAAGCAAGAGGGTGAGTGATTAGCCAAGAGGCTGTTGATAGTACCATTGAGTATTAATGTCACTGACACAGCAGATAACGGTAAAGCAAAAGTATTTTAAGACAACAAATAACCCAATCAATGTAGTGTAATTGATGCAGGCAGGCCAGATAATCCAATAGCGTAGAGCAATTTAACACGGAAAGTTGTAACATTTGGGAATACAACAGACAGATTTAAAGAAAAGAATCCGAGAAGCTGTAACCACACAAGACGTATAATACACAATAAAAAGTATACTGGATGCTATGCTTTACATAATGCTTACCAATAGCTTCATCAGACCTTCCACGCCTGGTTAACGCCCACATATTTCAAACTGAACATGTACAATAGGTTATCAATGATGCAAATTTTTGGCCAATTTTGACAGCCCTAGTCAGATATATCCAAGCTTTCAGAAACATCTGATGTTGACGTGAACGCAATCTGCAAGTCAGAAACTGGTAATTAAATGAACTCATATAACAAGGACACAACACACACCCTGATGACATCATCAGGGTTAATTTCCCAGAAGTTAGCAAGTTTCTCTCTGAGCAAAAGAAGACAAACCTGTGCCACAGGGCTCAGGCTAAGGAATACTTCCCATAAGGAGTAAACGTATCTTGTATGTGTTAGTACCATCGGTGGAGGGCCCCTTTAACCTTTCACACAGATCATGTTCATTCAAACAAAGACAGAGCAGCAGCAGGTAAGAAAGACCGGCTAATAATAAGTAACAATAACGTTATGTGATGACGATAAGTAAAAAAAATAGTGATCGCTAAATGCTGTCATTATTAGATGTAGCTAATGTTTTGAATGAAACCTGCTTCACCTACAGGGCAGTGTGGTAAGTGGAAGTTAGCTAAGCTAGCTAGCTTCCAGCCAGCAGCTGACAGCCTTAAAACAAACGGTTGCTGCCGGTGAAGGAAAACAAAGATCGCTTTGTGAGATTTCAACTGCAGAAAAAAACAGCTAATGAGTTAATATGTTCACAGTTAAACCTCTTGTTACACAAAACACAAAGCTAACGACAACTACTCACGTTGTGATTTCCAGAGGACGATGCAGCCGGAAGTTGAATCCGGTAGCACCAAAGAAGAAGAAGAGGGAGACGCTAGGGTCCCTCCTATTTTCTCAAGACACGTTGCAATTGGATGACGGACCATGATCCTGAGGAATGATTGGCTGAAACACCTGCCAGGTAAACGTCTATTCTAACGCTATTGGCTAATCGACGTGCAGTCAGTCGCAGAGGGGCGGGATGATTAATTCTGGGGTTAACGATTGGCGGAGAAAAGCAGGCAGTAGAGCGGGTGTAGTAAAAGGTTATGAAGGAATTCCTTCAAGGTCAAATGGCACCCCGAGGGTCTGTGTACACTGCAGTCATAACGTTAACAACGTTGACACACAACAGCGCCTCTTTATTTATCCAGCCACACAGCAGCAGCTTTCAGGGGCCACAGAGCCCCAGTGTTTCCACTGAACAGCCTAATGAGGGAGTAGTGTGCACACCTGTGTACAAAGGTGAACGTATTATGAGTGGAAAGCCAACAGGCGACTGCTAATTAGTAATTTATATTGTGCATTTGTAATGGATAATCCAAAAGTATTTTATGTTTATTCAAAGTAAAATATGTAAGGTTTTCTGATTAGATTTGGACACAGAGTCCATTTAAACAAAGCTGCAAGGTTAAGCTACATAATACTGCAGGGCCAAATTGATATTGCAGTCATTTGGCAGAAGCTTTTTTTTTTTTCAAAGTGAAAATACATTAAATGTATTCAACCTGTAAGCTCATCCGTTCCAAACTGCTTAAAAAAAGTAAGTTCAGTGCTACTGTAGAAGAACTCTAGTGGTGAAAATGCCTCAATAGTAATGCAATTTGTCAAATTACCAAAAGCCAACTGACACACAGTAAATCTGGGGCGTTTGGGGCCTGCTTTGCCCGGTAAGTAATCCATCCCTACGAATAAGCCAGGACAGAAAACCTGCTCCGTCTTATCCATCCATGGCACATGGATACCTATGCCCAGTCAGAGATTTCAGTAATTCATAGTAAATGTGCTATTAAAAGACAAAAACACTGGAGATAGATAGATAGATATAATTATTGTAAGACACCTAAGAGACCACATCATGTAATTAAATAATATAAGAATGTAATAAAACAGAACACCTGGCAGCGTAAATTTCAGTTCAATTTATTGAATTGTATTACCCCTGCATGTATTTCCACATTACAACAGTAGAGGACAGAGTGATCAGCACTCTTTGAAATACCTAGTGCGTCTTTGATGCGTTTTGTAAGGAATGAAAACAAACATTTCTTTCTGGTACCACCCGAGTTTTATTCTAATGGTATGAAAAGGAAATATTGGGATAAATAAACATGGAGTCTGGTTTTAAGTTAATACAATTGAAGTCCAAAATGATGTTACTCACTTGAACATGGTGCTGATAACTGTTTTAGGAGAAGCAGGGCCACCAAGGTACCAGTAAGTACAGAGAAGACTGAACAACTCAAATAAAAAAGGTTTTTTTTTTTTTATATATAAAGAAAATGTTCAAGAATGAGTCATTGAATGAACCAACATTTTTGCGAGCCAATTTAGAATCAATGTATTACCACTCCTTCCTATTCATGTTGTAGAGAAAATCCTGCAATTACAACTTTTTCCTACATTAAAACACAAAACAATTTGAGAGCCAATTTAGAGTCTTAGCACCACTGTTTCCGGTCTATGTTGCAGGGGAAATACTACTGTGACTTATCCCTCAGCTTTCTACATCAATTCTGCTGAGTTCATTACATTTGGCTGAAATGGCCTGACGCGTGGGTGAGTCTACATTAGTGCAGCAAATTAAGAGATCCAATTAAATTGAGCTATGCACAGTATAGATATTAGGGGCAGTTCAGCCATTAATACTAGTTTTAAGTCAAGACGATTACTTTTTGTTTTTATTTCCACCAATTTAGAATGTAAAGAATCCCAAAACTGCCACTTTTTACCCAAATCCCCACCATTTCATTTTTGTAACAGTTACCCTTTTTAACCAATTTTGACAAATATCCCTCCCACCCGTCAGCACTCCTGACTCCACAGGCCAGAGTGCACGCACACACACACACACACACACACACACACACACACACACACACACACACACACACACAAAGAGGTCTTAACACCAGATGACAAAATCAACAGAATCACTCAACAGTCATTAACGGCATTCGTCATAACCTCCTTTGTGGCCACTGATGCACAAGTTTACTACATTTTATTTCAACTCCGGTCTCAATTTTCATAGCTGCAGTCATCCGTTGGATTGTGTACAAAACGGTTGTCCTAAAAAATAGAACATATGGCTGGAGCTACAAAAAGTTGAATGAAGTTGTAATAAAGGCTACTTTTTCTTTTTAGGGGTTTAGAGATTTGGGCACCAATTCCAGGCAAAAGTCTGGGATGACATCTAATATTTGACAACAGCCAGGTGGCTTTTTCAAAAAAATATCCCTACCAAGTCTTGATAGACTCCGCTATAAATGCGTAAGCTTTGCTGTTATTTGGGTCACAAAAGAGATCATGGAATGACTGTCAGGGACGTGATCAGGGACATAAAAACATAGATAAAGAACAGAAAAGTGGAAATTTGTCATAAGAAATTAGATTTAAGTCCACAAACTTGAGCTCCTGGAGGACGATGGAGATGGTAAAGGAAAAAAAACAAAAAAAACATCCCTGACAACTGTAAACAGCCATACTGATATTTAACCCTTGTGTTGTCTTCCCGCCTTTTTTCCACAGATGTTTTTGCTTTTTCCAACGTATTAAATTGTTAAATTTTTTTCTTCTACACATTTTCAGCGCTTATTTCGACGTCCCATATTTTCTGATATGAAACAAAAATTGAAAACGGGTCAATTTGACCCAAAGTCAACACAAGGGTTAAGACATCGTAGACCGCCAACAAAAACACAAGACGACGAGTCTGCACATGAAAACACAGAAAAAAAGGACATCAATTACGCTTACATGCAGCCTCACTGTTAACGGCAGTTTTATTCTTATTCCAAATTATTCACATCCACACGAGTAACTAGTTGGCTCCCGTTTCTCCAAACCTATCCAATTTTCTGGTTCAGTTGAAGCTGCATGTAAATGTAAGGATTCTTAACAAAAACTCACACAGCCTGTCACAGCTTCAAACATACAACTCACACTCTCTCCCTTATTCAAACAGTCGCCACACACACAGCCACACACACAGCCACACACACACACACACGCCACACACACACACACACAGCCACACACACACACACACAGCCACACACACACACACAGCCACACACACACACACACACACACAGCCCCACACACAGCCCCACACACAGCCCCACACACAGCCCCACACACAGCCACAGCCCCCGCCCACACACAGCCACACACACAGTCCCACACACACACACAGCCACACACACAGCCCCACACACACACACACACACAGCCACAGCCCCCCGCCCACACACAGCCACACACACACACACACACAGCCACACACACACAGCCCCACACACACAGTCCCACACACAGCCACACACACAGCCACACACACAGCCAAACACACTTTGGTTTTGCTTCAATGTAAATCCTGAAAATCTATTTCAAGAGAAAAGAAAAGGAACAAAAATGTCAACCTCCTCCACTCATGAAGCAAAGTATTTTCTTTTTTGCAATTGTAAACGACTATTGTAAACAATGAATCATTTACAATTTTGTTTCCTCAAAATGATTCATAACACCTCGTATATAGATTGCCCTCGTGGAAAACGGATCGAGTTGCTGAAAAAAAAAATCTCAAAGCACTTTGATCGCGGTCACACAAACACACGGTGGTTCTGGAGGATCAGCGCTCCGACGATTCCCCGAAACTCTCCCGTAGAACTCAACACTCGCTCTGGTACTTAAAACACTAAGAAAACAAGTATGGTGGACTTTTGAGGGAAAACAACTTTAAATCAAAGCTTTTGTCTTTGCTTTAAGTACCAGAGAAGGAAAGATTCAAGATGCCCAAAAAGCATCCTTAAAAAAAAAAAAAAAAACAACAACCTTGGCTTCTGCAAACCCACCCACAAAAAAAGAAAGAAAAAAAAACAAAAAAACAAACAAACAACCTTCACGTTACCCAGTGCTAAAGCCTCACAGTCCCATCCCTCCCCTCTTCAAACTGCTTTAAGCAACATCAAAAATAAATCTTAAAAGCAAAAATACTTTCTTTTTTAGGTCTTTTTTTCTATCGTAAGTGATGCTCTGTAAAACGGGAGGACAAAAACAAAGAAGTCACAGCTGCCTGTTCAGAGATGCTACAATTTTGCTTTCAAAACACAGATCCCACCCCTCCCATTGTTGTTATTATAAAACACAGCTGTGCTGGGGGAGGAAAAGGGAGAAAAAAAAAATAAAATAAAAAAAGATCTTTGCTGCAGCAGAAAGAAAACCTTTCTAAATTTTAGTTGTGGTTCAACTGAAGGTCAATGTGCTCCTCTACAGAC
Organism: Perca fluviatilis; assembly: GCF_010015445.1. Taxonomy (NCBI): domain Eukaryota; kingdom Metazoa; phylum Chordata; class Actinopteri; order Perciformes; family Percidae; genus Perca; species Perca fluviatilis. The sequence goes on from NC_053124.1 coordinate 25,431,336, forward strand.
CGAGCAAGTTCATCACCTTGTAGTCGGCGACACCATTTCACATCCAGTACATCATTTCATAAAAGCAAAGCCTGAAGAGGAGTTTCTAATGCAACAGCAGCAATACAGATGTAAGAGCTTGGCAATCAACCACTGGGCTAGAGAATATTCACATTGGCAACTAATACATTCACCAACTTCCATTTTGTCACGTTTGGGGGTAAAAAAACCAAACAAGCGTTTTACATTGGATTTGCTCCTGTAACTAATTCCACACAATATAACTGAATCTGAAGCAGTCGGAGGTGGGCGGGGGGAAACAGCAGGAAATTCAAACCATAGTTTTGCACCAACTTCTACAAAAACAATGTATCCCTTGGACCTGTTGATACTTAATTGTGTATCAGCTTGGTAATGGCAAATGTTACTATCAAAACTGTTCTGAACCAGCCTCTGATGCATTAGTCCTTCGCTGTCGCAGCATGCAGGAGTGGAAACGTCTTCTTCATCTACCAGCTTCAGTGGCCGATGGGTTTAGGGTAGTCACCAGCCCAATAGGATTATTTTAATGTAAAAGAACTTCCAAACTAAAGCGGTCTGCGGGCAAACTCACCAGCATCTCCCGTGCTGTTTGCGTGGTTGCAGGCTAACATCCATGAATCAGTATGGGGGCTTGTGTCTTTAGCCGTCTTATCGTATTAACTCTGCTCATATGTTATTCATAGTAAAAGGGAGAAACAGTCACGCAGTATTTAAATAAAGCTGCCCTTTTTTTTTATTGCAATGTTCACATTAAAAATAAACGTTCACATTCAGGATGGTTTTTTAGGAGTTTGAGCCGTGTTTCAACACATCTCTCAGCAGGAGAGGGTGTGCGATTGTTGTCTTTTTCCCTTGCATAATGGATGTTTAAATAAACTAGGGTTACTATTAAATTCACCATATTTGTGCTCGTACTCTGCTGCATGACAGAAGACAGCAGGCTATGAATGGATGAGTGCACATGGCAGTAAGTAAGGCACTTAGTGACAACAACAGTGTAAGTGGACAAAACGATGGCTGGTGTAAGTGCACCATTGTTACATTAGCAAGAGACTAACCTCGCTGCTGATAATGAAAACTTTTTCCAAGAACGACCGGTTCAAAACAGCTTTGATACACATTTGCTCTGCGGTCTGGGTTTCAACAGCAAGTGCTGTCTAACCAAGATAAATCCTACGAAAAATATGCTTTGCTCATATACGCAGGATGCATGGTCCATTCTGAGTTTGGTGCAAAACAATATAGTTTCTTAATTAATAATAAAATAATAAAAAAAAAGAATGAGGCAGCTTTCTTTGAGGAACAGGTAGGGAAATGCTTAAAAATAAAAAACAGCCTTTACATCCATTCGACAGGCTCTGAAAACAAGTGAGAAATGTAAAACTGAAGAGTTGCCTGAAGCCTGTGTGCAAGCGCTGATGTCTGTGCAAAAGCCCGGTGTGTCCTGGAGGGGAGAAGAAACTCAGGTTAGGGAGGACGGGTCTTACATCTTTAATGCAGTTAAAGTCTAAAAATGATCTCAAAGCATCTCACCTGGTTTAGGTGCTGTCCTGTTTGCGTCCTGGTTTCTCCTCAATCTCCTCCACATCACAGTCGGCGCCAGACGCGTGGAACTCGGCCACGTAGAGGCTCTTGTCGATGCTGCTGGGAATGGGCTTGATGTCGGTCACCAGCTGGTCTTCGATGGCCTTCAGGTTGAAGCGGTCCTCCGATGTGATCAGGTTGATGGCCAAGCCAAGGTGACCAAACCTCCCTGAATGAGAGAAGAGCAAGATAATATGTTCAATATAAAAATTCACTTTCTCCAACAATCATATTTATTTTATCTAACCAAGACTTCTTCACTGTAAGGGTCTGTCCTAATTTATCGTAGAATGAAAGCCAATTCAGATCCTGCGCCCAGAGGTTACCGTTGTGAAGAGCAAACAGAGCAGTTGGAGCTGTATTTATGTCATCATCGCACAGGAAGAACTAGTACACACGTTGCTTTATGCATCGATTTTAACAACTTTTATTTTTTAAATTATTAAAAGAAGCTACAGATTCTTTGTGCATTTTTACTTTCATGCTTATGTTAAGCATGATTTTTCTTTGCATTTCTTGTTTAAATATATTAAAACCAGTTTCCACAAATGAGACAGTGAAGCTTTAATATAATGAAGAAGTTCACATTATTGAGGGGTGAACAACATACCTGATCTTCCAATACGATGGAGGTAAGTCTCAGCATTTTTGGGGAAGTCGAAGTTGATGACTACATTAACAGCCTGGATGTCAATACCCCTGGTGAAGAGATCTATTGGGGGGACAATAGAACATTAGATTTAATCTCTGACAGCCACTGGGTAACTTTACATTCTGGGTTTTGAAATGTGCAAGTATACAACAAAAACTCACCAGTGCAGACCAGGTTTCTGCACAGTCCATTTCTGAAGTCATGGAACACTCGGTTTCTGTATTCCTGAAAACAAATGAGAACCCTTTGGCGATAAATATTTTCGCTCAAATCATATTTGAAATAATCTCGCAGCAAAACAGTGGCCATCCGAAAATAGAAAAAAGGGCATAGTGGCAACATTTCGCTCCATTGTTTCTTGTCCTTACCTGCATCATTTTAGCATGGATGTAGAAGCAAGAGTAGCCCAGCTGAGTGATCTTCTTGGCCAAGAGCTCCACCCTCTGAGTGGAGTTACAGAAGATAATCGACTGGTTGATCTGAAGCTGTGACACAGAGGGAGACAAAAAGAATGTTATGGATCACTGTATCAACATTGTGACCTGTGGTTTGATGCTAAATTGACCAATTTAATGAGAGGAATTAGAACAGGTTGTTAGAGATGTTAAATCCCACCCCCTGGGATGCAACCATAAATAAGTAGACTAGACTTTCAACAACTAAAAATGCACTACAGTACTGCCACTCATTTGTGTTTGCACCACTGCAATATGAGAAGAAGTGCCTTTGTGACTGCGAGTCTGGCAGGTTAAAAAGCATGGATGGTAAATATAGAGTTAGTCACCCTGGAGAACAGTGTGTTGAGGCAGTGGACTTTTTGCCTCTCTGTGACGTAGGCGTAGTATTGAGTAATGCCCTTCAGAGTCAGCTCCTCCATCAGGTTTATCTCATAGGGTTTCTGAAGGTGCTTGGCCTACAGCAAGGACACATGGGAGAATAAATAGATTAGAGTGTGCATTTAAAAACTCAGACAGCAAGATGACAGCAGAATTATTAAAAATGTACAAGCATGAAGGACTTCCCTTAAGTAATAAAATGTGTTTGTTTGGTCAGTTTGTTGTTTATTTTGCACTGTAGGGGTTTATTAGCCTGACTTAACTGAAATCAGAAGTATTTACATATTATGTAGTTTGCATGAGTGCATTCCAAAAGGACATTGTAGAAGACTTTTACGGAATCTAAACAATCAAATCCTGCGACTGTTGGCTGAACTGCTTTAGACGAAAGCAGCCCTGGAAAAGTATACAACAGACAAACACAAACACAGATCTGGGCACAGTGTGAGAACAGCTTGGTCTGCAGTGTGAGCCAAGTGGTGCCAAGTGGCGCAGAGCCATCGGGCTGGCTGAGTGGTGCAGCAATTAGCCGACTACTCACCATGAACTTCTGCACGCTGATTGGGAAGGTTGCAGAGTAGAGCAGGATCTGCCTGTTCTTGGCCAGGAAGCTGATGATATCCTCGATGAGCACCACAAAATCCTGAGACAGCAGCTTATCCGCCTGAGAGGAAACAGACAATTTAACATGTAGCAGGCAATGCTCGGGTCATGAACAGAAATTGATTTTGATGAACATGAAATGAGATGCCTTGACAACATATACCACTGATTATTATTTATAGATTTAAGTAGTTTTGTTGATTTTTATTCATGTTTACCTCATCCATCACCATCATCTGGACTCTATCCACTTTTGCCACTCCCTTTTTTATCAAGTCCAGGATCCTACCAGGCGTGGCGATGACCACATGCACTGATGTGGAAAACATCGGGAGAGATTAGGTGAAACGTTGAAATATGATTATATAATAATAATAATAATAATAATAATAATAATAATAATAATAATCTAGTATTTGTACCATTAACCTTGTTAAAGTGCAAATTGTACACTGTCAAAAAAGAATCAGACCTCCGTAAGCCAGCATGCAGATTGGATTTACTCATTTGAAGTGGGTCGGTGAGAAACACGGTGGCTTCTTACCAGTCTCATCCAGACGCATGATGTCATCTCGCAGGTTGGTGCCCCCGGTGGTGGCCATGACTTTGACTCCCCCCAGGTGTTTGCTGATCTGGATGGAGATCTGGCTTACCTGCAGTGCCAGCTCACGGGTGGGCACCATGACAAGTGCTAGGGCATACAAATGTACATGTTACAGAAGCAAATGTAAAGTGTAAAACTAACATGACAAAACAGCTGACAGACTATAGAAAAGACCATATTAGGAGGGACACTGAGGGTGTAGATAAGGTAGTAAAGGGATGAGGAGACAAGAGAGGATGTATGAGAGAAGGAGAATAAGCATAATGACCAAAGGAACCAAAGTGAGGTTGATGGTAAAGGATGGAGGATGAGGATTACTGTATAAAAATACAGGCAGCGTCTCACCCTGTATGTGGTCCTTTTTCAGGTCTATTCTCTCCAGCAGTGGAATTAGATAGGCTCCACTTTTCCCTGTTCCATTCTTAGCCCGAGCCAGAATATCCCGTCCAGACAGGGCGATGGGAATGCTCTCCTCCTGCAAGGAAAGAAAAATATTATCTTTAGTCTCTCTCTCTCCAAAAAAAGTTCCAAAAATATTTAATCTGCAAGCCAAACTCCTTAAAACTATAGCCATGGGATATCCTGTTCCATTTAAATATACAAAGAAAAAGACTGTAGTTAAAGTAAAGATACTAAAGGCATGATGACGACATTAGGTTCATCTGGTTAGCAAATACAATTTGACAAAAAACATACCTGGATAGGGGAAGGTTTCTCCCAACCCATCTCAAAGATGCCCATCAGGAGCTCTCTCTTGAGACAGTAATCTTCAAATTCATTCCCCTTGGTGGATGTCACATCCTACAGTAGATACAGAATGGTTAGGAATACAGTAGAAATCCTCGTTTTAAGATAAAGTAAGATAAAACAAAGTTTGACTCACTGAAGTTTTGACCCTGGTGTCTTTGGGAGGGAGCTTTAGGCTCTTTTTCCAGTCATCTCCAAACTTGATGCCTCCTCCGTCCTGAGCGGCACCACCTGCTATCTGGGGTGCACCCAAAGTCTTTCCTTGAGTTGTGGGGGCTGGCTGGACTGACGCTGGTTTAGTCTGTCCTCTGAGCTGCCCATTCTGCTTGTTCAGTCCCATGACAACTGGGCCAATGTTTTCTGTTCTGGCCGTTGCCATTTTTCCTGTTTTCCTTGCTTTTGTTTTTCTTCTTCTTCAAAAGTATTAGATTTTTGCCTCTTAGGTTTCTCTTTTTAAAAATTCTCTTCAAAAGTAAAAAAGTTTAATAAAGCATTAACAAACAATATTTTCTATTCTTTTTAAGTCCAAAGCTTTTACAACAGAAGTCAATTCATAGTATTTACATATACACATGTACGTGCAGTTCGGTCCCCTTCAACAACAGAGTGACTGACGTACAAGAACCCCCAAAAAAAAACAAAAAAAAAACACGTTTTTACACAAGAGCTCTTCAAAATGAAGAGAAATTTGCATTCATATGCAAGAATATACTTGCCCACAATATAGAAAAATTATATGTGAACAAGTATCAAAGCGGTTCAAGTCCTGAAATAGAACAACTAAGGCAATCTGAACTTGGGGAACAGCCTCTTCAATATAATCTTAGTTCAATGCTTGAACTTCTGTTTGTAAATTGAACAATATTTCCTCTTTCCACTTTGAGTCCATAGAGTTGCTCAATATCCCGGTCCTTGAAAAAACGGATGTCCAACTCTGTACAAGTGTTTCCCCAAAATCTTAGTCTGTAATGCTCTCCGTTTATTTCCACTGTGTGGATATATGTCACTCCACTGTGTGAAAAAATTGAATTCACAAATACAAGGGGTTTTCTAGTCCAAAGCCCAAAAGCTTTTCACCCCTTTTGAGTCTCAGTGTGTGTTTCTTTTTCTCTTTCTCCTCCAGGTGTTCGACCCGCTCTCTCCTGACACCACAGGTCTTCAGGTCGGTGTGCGAGTGTGGCTGTGATCAACCCGCTGCCTCCTCAATGTCAGCCAACAACTCAAACTTGTAACCTACAAAAAAGTCCAACCAAAAAAGGTTTTAGAACAAACCGTGAGTAGGCAACCAACAGAAAACTGACTCCAATCTGGAACACATCAAATCAAATAATAAGATTGATATGGTTTTCTCAGATTTATATCATGAATCTAATTCTAAGATCTTTGAGTTGGGTAAATCAGACTACAAGTAGGGCTCAAACTAACCATTTTCATTATCAATTAATCTGCCGTTTACCATTTCTTACCCATCATGTCTATAAAAATGTCAGCAATTTGTCAAATTAATTTCCTAAAGCCCTGTCCAACAGTGACAGCTAACCCAATTCGGTTTATTATCACAAACAAAGAAAAACAGCAAATCCTCACAACCGAGAAGCTTGAACTGGGGGATTTTTTTCTCAAGACAGACTAGCATGATTACTCCATTATGATAAGTTATCAATTAATTATATGTTAATCACTTCATAATTTTAGCTCTATACATAAGCCAGTGGTTCCCAACCTTTTCAGCATGTGACCCTTAAAAAGAAATTTGAAATGTGACTTACCATTACACTTGAATATATCTAAGTTGTAAACTATTGAGAGGCCCTCCTTTCTCAGCTTGTTTACTACTACTAATTATTATTATTATTATTATTATTATTATTATAGGTCGATAAAGATAAAACGAAAAGCAAACTATGCAGCTATTATATTGCTAATAGTCACACAAATTTTTATCTTGCGACCCCTTTTGGGAATTTTGACCACAAGGTTGGGAACCAGTGACAAACGCGATTTCATTTCAATAAATCACTTTTTGTTTCTGGTAACTGGTGATGGGTTCTTGTCATTGCTGACATTTTACAGACTAAACAAGTATTGACATTGAGGAACATTAAATATAGTTGGTTGCATTTTAAATAACAAACCTCGCTAGACCTCAGAACAGTGAAAGGCTTTAGCAGCTAATTCGCTAAATGGTTTGGGTTAAGATTGCACAGGTGAACTTGCCAGGTGGAAATCGTCTGAGGCCGATTAGTAAAGACCAAACTGCTAGGATTTAAAATAAGACTGACCTAAAGTTATAGAGAAGACTCTAGGTCTGACAGAAATACATTTAATAATTACAGTATATATCGATTATCAAAAACTGCAAGTCGGTCAAAGCTGCTGATGCTCTGGCCATGCTAACTGTTAATTTCCTTTCGGCTAACGTTAATATTAGCTCAACAATTCGTGTTTCGATTTAAATAAAGGTCGTTATTTCCAAACCTTTTCTGCAAAACACTTAACATGTATTAACGTTAAAGTACCAAATATGTATGTGTGGCTGTGTTGGGTCTTCCTTTATAAATCAATAACTTAACGTTAGCTACCTTAATGCTGCGTCTCAGCTGAATCAACAGTAGCACCGCTGGGCTAAGCCAGTGTTAGCTCTAAGCTATCCAACCGATACGCCGTGTCAACACTTTCGGACTTTTTATAGGCTTTTAACTAAGAAACGTGACAATATGTGTGTGTGTAAAGTTTAGCAACTTTGGCATTACATGTCGTTACAGTTGCGTTCTTTGTAATATTATCGTTAACTGGCATAATTAGCAAGCTCGTTAGCCGTAGGGCTAATTTAGCACTCGCTAATGTTAGCTATTTGCTAGCCAGTCACAACAACTCGGATGTTTTTTACGGAAATTAGACGGTTCAGTGTCACGCAAACTTACCTTAGTTTCTTTGATATTTTACAAGGTATACTCAGTGTGCGATTGATGAACTGCTTCCTTTACAATTCGCTTTAATAACTGATTTTTACTTGAAATAAATCGCCTCTATTGTGTTTCTCTTTGCTTTAAATCAACATGGTCGCCTTCTTCTTCGTCTTCTCTTCCTCGACGTCTCTCTCCTGTTTATTATGTGGCAGTCTATAACGCTACTGCCACCTGCTGCCAAACGTGGTTATAGCATACCTTAGCTGCTGTATATTATACCATCTATGGCAGTGGTTTCAAAGTGTTGTCAGGGGACCCCCAGGGGCTCTCCAACAAAAATAATTAATTTTCACTATAATTCCATCCTTAAGTAACACAATAGCAGAAAGTATGACCATTTTGGTCATTGATTTTGTACACTTTCTATAATAAAACATCTAAGAGCAAAAATCCTATCAGATGGGGGGTCCATGGTCTAATTTGTGACAGTTTAGCAGTCCTTGACATGAAAAAGTTTGGGAGCCACTGGTCAATGATACATTATGTGTTATGTTTGGGTTTGAAATGTGTTGCGATTTGGTTAGTGTATAGTAATAATAGCTATTGTCTTAAAGTGAAACCCAATTGAACACGTTATTACATAATACATGCTAAAAATAACCTCAATTTATAAAATGGCTTATTTAATTACATTTCCGAGAGGTTTATCAAGTGGCTGCCCACAGAACAGGCTGTGCAGACAGAGGAGGTAACACTCAGATTAACTGCTCAGATGAGTCCTAGTTCATATGTCCAGCAGGCCTCAAATAAGCACAAGCAATCTTTGCAGTTTTGAAATTGAAGCCAGACTTTAAATATAACAGTGTTCAATATTTATTATTATCAAATAAGAATTAATTTACAGTACAAGTTACTTTCATAACCCACATCCACATACTGCTGGTAAACACAAGGTGAATGCCTCCTTATCAATATGTTGTAAACACATGACAAACTGGCATAACCTGACTATACATTTTTAATTCAAATATAATAATAATAATAATAATGATGATGACACATTGCATCTGGAATGTGTTTCCTGTGCAAGTAAATCTTAATTCTGGTCAGTCTGTGCAGTGACATAGGCAAAGCTAATCTTCATACACATTAGCAGCACTTAAATTCAAGGCACAACAGCTTCCATTACTGACATACTATATCAGTTAAGAAATTACTGCAAAGGCTGGTTACAGTGAAGTTTCTATTAGTCTATATTCTCAATGTGCGTGTGATCTGGATCTTGAAAATGTAAATGTTGGTAGAAAAATACTTAGTCATCATTTAGGATCATATTAAAGCTGGTAGAAAGTAAAAGTTTGTAGTGCTTCTTTTGATCATCATTGCCTACAGAAAATGTTGTGCGGTCTAGGTTTAAAGTGCAGTGTCCCTAAGCTTCCTCTACTTTTACAGAGTTTGTTGCATCCTCACAATTCTCCCTGACATGATTACATTTATTGCATCTCTCTCACCCCCCTTATTGCATCTCTCTCACCACCTCATGTCAGATTTCTTTTCATCCGAGAACAACAAAGTCCCACGAATGACAGATAAATCAGCCTGATGGATTGTTACTCTGATAAGTCTCTTCCAGCTTCGGCCTCTTGCGAAGAGCGGACGGTGGGTTTTCCTGCTGGAAAATCTTCCTCATCGTCTCCACACAGATTCCTGCAGCGACCTCCGTCTCCTTGGCGAGCTGTAAAAGGCTGAGGAATCCATGAGGCAGGTCCTCCACCACCGTCAGACTCACAGGCTGGCCCATGTCTCGCAACTTCTTGGCAAACATCACAGAGTCGTCCAGCAAGGCATCCAGAGCAGAGGCCTGTGAGGACACATGAAGGAATCAGGAAACAAGGACTGGAAAAAAAAAACTCTAACATAGTTCTGTATTGCTAAATTCTACCGATACATTGATACGCCAATATCGGCCTGGCAGAATTATCGGTCCATCTTCAACTAATAAGAAAATGAAGCTGACTTAGGGTGTGTGGGCATGAATGACTATGATTAATTGATTAGTTGTCAACTATTAAATTAATCGCAAACTATTTTGATAATTAATCGGTTTGAGTCATTTTTTTTTAATGAACAAAATTAAATTAAATAATAATAAAAAAAAATCGGATTCCAGCTTCTTAAACCGGAATATTTTCTAGTTTCTTAACTCTTCTGTGACAGTAAACTAAATATCTTTGAGTTGTGGACAAAACAAGACATTTAAGGAAGTCATCTGGGGCTTTGGAAAACAATGATTGACATTTTTCAACATTTTATAGACCAACTAATCGATTAATTGAGAAAATAAACAAATATAAAAAATAAAAATAATTGTTAGTTGCAGCCCTAAAGCTCATAAACAGTAAACAGTTGTTAAATCCTATCAGTGTGGAAAATCTTAAATAGACAGGAAACTTGTTTGGCAAAGTAATCCAATAAAAGTACACCTTTAGCTGTGCGTGTGTTAAAGACATGGAAAAAGCAAGTATTTGAAAAGTGTTTTCTAAAGGCCATGGGGCTGGAGAGATTCAGAAGTCTTGAAGGGTGAGAATACTTGGCAAAAATCAGTCATTAAGTCATAATTATTGATTATGCATGAACCCAACACAGATATGTTGTTGTCATTTTGTACACATTTTAAAGCCTGATTCCAGATCTTAGAAGTGACACCCACATCTCAGATTTGTAGCTATTCAAAATCAATGAATTAAAGGTGATGTAGGTAGGAATGTGAAGATCCAGGACTTAGCCAAAGAATTTGAACATCCACAACTTCTCAGTTCCTCCCCCCTTTCTGCTAAAGCCCAAACAGTCTCCTAAGCCCCTCCCCCCAAAAGGGAGAATGAATGTGTGTGCATGAGCAGTGACTGAGACGCAGTTAGACACTCCCCCTGGCCCTGATTGGTGCATCTGAACAGGGAACGGTGGATGTTTGCAAATCACACTACAGGCTGTAGGTGGTGCCAGAGGAGCCGGATTATTTTTTTAATTATCTGCTTCATGTAGTTCTACTGGAACATAGGGTCAGTTACAGCAAATATGACAGAAAGTTAGTTTTATAAGTCTTACCTACTGCACTTTTAAGTAAAGGAAAGGGCAACGGAGTCTGATTATCAAGCCAAAAATCTTATTGCCCCTATAATTTCATCAAGAACTTGTAGCTCTGCCTCAGCTGAAGTTACACACCATTGAAAAATAAATTCAGTGTTTAAATAAATTGTCCTCAGGGTTAAGATGAGGTTTTCCTAGGAAATAATAAACTCTTCCACAGTCAGCTTCCCTGAGTTTCTCTTCCATCTCTTACCACTATGTGTACAGGTGGCAGGCCTCTCAGCAGGTTGTTGGGAGCCAGCACGGGCGACACAAACGGGTTCCTGATAATGGGACAGGAAGTTGGGCGAATAAAAGCCAGGCACTCGGAGCGCAGGGGCTCAAAGTCCTCTGGGTAATCAGTGCGACTTCCACAGTTTGTAGCGGAGGTGCGAGTGGATGTCATGCGAGTTTCGTTGCTCGGAGACCCCCTCGGCGTTGATGACAGGGAGCGTGCTCCTCCTGTAGTCCGCATGGGATCCAGAAAGGACTGGATCCAGTTGGAGGCTCCCTGGGTAAGATCACCAAGCAGGACAGCAGTGTCTCTACCCAGAGAGCTCAGACTGCCGCTTTCTACTGCAGGCTGCGCCGTCTGAGATTCTGTACCTGGGAGGGAGATGACGCGACGTAAGCGAGGAATCAAATAAATCAGAAACAGGAAAAAATCAGACATCTGAGAGAAAGAAGAAAGCAACATGAACGTGGCTCTTAGGGATGCAATCATGGCTTCTGTCTGAATTTTTTTTGATCTCTCGGTAGATGAGTCAAACAGATTTTTAGATGTACTGTAACAGTTAGATTTTTTGTTGTTAGTCACATTGGCAAAGGGTCATTTGGTAAAGATAGCGAAATACTGGTGGCTAAAAACCAAATAAAAAAGCATGAGCAGATTAAAACAACTTCTACATAAGTGCCTTTTAAGAGAGCTAGGCAATACATTCAGAATATAACTTTCTCCTCCTATACAGTATATACACAGTTCCCATGGCAGCAATACACTATGCTGTATTGATACAGAGTCTTTTTGGCCATGTGGTGAAGATCTTCCATTTTGTCCTTAAATATCATAACATAATATTTAACACAGGCCTTAACATTTTTTGAAATTCCAATGACAGTATAACAAGTCACTTTCATAACCACATGATGCTAGTCAATATGCAAGAGTCACATTATGAGGTAATGCTGGATAAGACAGAAGAACATTTGGTTACAATTTACTTGAAGGTAACTACATAAGAGTGACATGACACTGTCTCATGTCTAAACCCACATACCTGCATATGCATTGATACACTTCGCGAGAACTCCTAAAGGCAAAAGCGGGTCGATGAGCGTGAGCAGACGGGAGGGCGAGGCGTCAGTTGTGAGCAAGGTGGCAGGGTAGGCAGCCATGATGCCGTCAGGCACTCGGATGCCGCTGGATATGGCCTTCATGGACACAGTGATGCAGAGGTTTCCTCCAGCGCTGTCACCTGCCAGACAAACCCGCTCCGCTGTGGAGCCTGACACATAGACAGACACACACAGACACACACCTGTTAGTATCTAAATAATGATGATAATTTCAACTATAATAATAAAAAAACTAGGATTTTATAACAGGCTGCTTTTCCATGGGTTTTATTCAAAGTCATTGAATGACTTTGAATTAGGACTGGGCGATATGGAGAAAATGAAATCTCACAATATTTTTGACCAAATACCACGATAGGGATGGGCGATATGGCCTAAAATCCATATTGCGATATACATTGCAGCCTCTTGCGATAACGATATATAAATTATAATAGAACCATTTCAGACCAGGTTACATAGACCCTAAGGAAAACCAAACTGCTAAATGTATTTTCTTTTTTTTTTTAAAGTGCCCATATTATGAAAAAAATCACTTTTTCTGGGATTTGGGGTGTTCTTTTGTGTCTCTGGTGCTTCCACACGCATACAAACTTTGAAAAAAATCCATCCATGCGGTTTTGAGTGAGATGCGGTTTCTGAATGTGTCCTGCCTTCAGTCTCCTAGTGAGCTGTTCAAAATCGGCTCGGACTGTGATGTCACAGTCCGAAATGAGCTGGCTAACCACAACCGTTAGCTCGTTAGCATGCTAACCGTTAGCATTAGCATGCTAACGCTAATGCTAACGCTAGCATGCTACGTCGTTCTCAATAGCAAAGCACTGCTACAACACACACAAGTTCACCATAATCTACAAAAGAACTACTTACATGTGCGCCCTCATTTAGAAGTCTCCCAGCTAATCCTGCCTTGTAACTGACCAAAGTTGGAGAAACAGGCTTTCTTTTACTGTCTCTAGAGTTAGCTAGCTGACATGCTCTACATCTGAACTACTGAGCATGAGTGCAATCAAAGATAGTACAGAAGAAGAAGATGAAAAGAGGTCTCACTCTGTAGCTAAAACAGAAACCAGGTGAAAAGAGGATTTACAGCAGTTAGAGAGAGCTGTGCAGTACAACAACAATATGGCGTTTTTTGAAAATTAAACCATGTAAACCTATTTTGGTACAACCTTAAAATACAGTTATGAACCTGAAAATGAGCATAATATGGGCGCTTTAAAGAGAAAGAAACATAGTATGTAGTTTTGAGAACATTTATTGTTCAAAACTGTAATTATACAACATAATTTTGCAGATAAATAAAATTCAAGTACACTAGTTGCAGAGACTTTGACAAAGAAAAAGCTTAAAGTATTGGGTGTCTTCTCTTTAGTGCAAACCATTCTAAAAGGCACTACACTTAGTAAGTTTAAGTAAGAGTGTGGGCCGGTCTGATAATAGTTATACATTGCAAGGTGTTAGCGACACCGTCCGGCGGCCTGGCGCCGCTGCCTGCTGGTCAAACGGTGCAGCCTCTGCTCAACCCGTACGGCAGGGGCCGTAAACGTCCCGGTACATTTGTTTTTTGGTCCCACTCACTGCGCACACACACGCACTCGCGGCTGTATGTTCAGCGGGGAAGTACAACGTCTGCAAACACCGGCTGCCAAGATTCCAGTCGTCCGTTATATAGTGAATGGTCAGGCTGGTGAAAGGCTCCGTGGTAGGCTATGGCTCAACCACCGCTCCGTTGTAGCGGCTTAAATCCAAACCAAGTCCAAATAATGGATGTTGCACCGGTCTTTTTCACCAGCTCCTTGTTTCGCTTTTAGTCATGTTTACTCAAGATGACGATGACGCGTTGCAGCCGGTTGCAGCTCGTGGCTCTAAACTTCGCGTAGGCCAATTTTGTATCGTTTATATTGCATATCGTCTATATCGCCCATCCCTATACCACAATATCGATACCGCAACGGTATTGTATTGTTGACTATTGGTGCTTTCACAAAACCTTTACACAGTGCGATTTTTGATAAATAATCATCAGTAATGTGGATATGATGACTAAGTGGGTAAAGGCAAATAATAGAACAGCTAGAACAGTCTGGGAAGTTCAGAAAATGACATCACTTTACTGTAATGCAGCCTTTGAAACCAGGAAAAGACAACACTTATGCCATATTACGATATCCAAAATCTAAGACGATATCTAGTCTCATATCACGATATCGATATAATATTGATATATTGCCCAGCTCTACTTTGAATTTAGGATAGTAGGCTGGTCAAAATAAGAAAATTTAAGATTTTGTAGACAACTGAAAACATCAACAAATAAAAACAATCATTAGTTGTAGCCACAACACCATTACACCTTTAATCCTGTCATCAGTTCTATACTGTACCATAGATCTTTACCCAATTCCTTTACTTGTGAGTGTGCCCATTATCGGCAACCATTCATCCAATGTTCCAAAGGCCCATTCTGTTTACTAATCTGATATCATTTTAAAAGGCTAACTGAGAAAACATTGGAGAACCCTTTTGCAATTATCTAAGCACATTATGTAATCTGAAAACTGCTGCCCTGGTTAAAAAAAACAATGCAACTGATCTCAGCTGGTATTCTGTCTAATGGAGTGGAATGGACATTTCTAAGTGACCCCAAACTTTTGACCGGTAGTGTATGACACTTTTCGTGTTCTGATAATGAACAGATAACAATTCCCATGCCATATTCAGTACATAATGTGTCCCTCCTCCTGGGGGACAATCAGTAACACCATATTTGAAATTGGTACACTATGTACATGGGCTATCTATATCAGCAAAGTGCAAAGGGAGCATCTGTTAAGGTATACAAATTCTGTATTGCTTTCTGTACAAATATAGCCATCTGTAGAGCTGCTTGTGTGAATACATTGGCACATATATTTGCATATTGAATTCACACATTCTGTTTCTGTTTATAGATACTAATTGGCATCTATTTAAAACAGATTTTCCTCTCATATCTGGGCAGTTGTATATGTATACATGTAATAACTGTAAGTAACTGCTCATATATTCCATCTGCTTTTTTCTCCTGTTGAAACCGTTTACTTCTGGGTATCTTTACAGCTTTTTATCTTTTAAATAAAATCCCAGTAACTTCCTTTAGCTCACTAAAGGTAGATGACATAAAACAAAAAACAGAAATCAGTGAAAAATCAATTCCCACACTGATAAATATACAGTTAGTGACAATTACTTTTGTTTCCCCAAATATTACCACATTCGCCAATTAATCTGTTAAAATAAAATAAATTTATTCTCCCTATTGGTTTACTGTTTGTGTTGTCCGAGTGTGACTTCATAGACATACCCAGCAGATGACAGTTGTTCAGAGCCCAGCAGTAGGCGTAGAAACATTCCTCCAGAGCTCTTGGAAAGGGCGCTTCGGGTGACAGAGAGTAGTCAACGGAGAGGATAGGTACGCTCAGCTCCTTCGACCAAGTCCGAAGATAATTCTGATTCATGAGATGAATGAAAGCAGAATAAATATGTGTAATATATATTGCAAACACGGTTATTTTTGTTGTACTTAATAAACAATATTTGAAACACTTTGTAGGAATGGAAGTTCTGGTGCTTAATATTAAGAGGGTTATAGGGGGATTGAGAGTGTAGGTGGTAATATTAACCATACGTAACTTTTGCAAACATCTACTACAGATAAAGCTACATTTAACACCAGCATTGTGTGCTGTACCTCATGGGATCTGGAGGTCTGGGCCACAAAGCCCCCTCCATGGAAGTGGATGAGCAGCCACGGGGAGCGAGGCTGCTTCTGTATCCAGGGAAAATGGGATGCGGAGATGGGGGGAGGATCGGTTCGAGAATAAGCTAGCAGCTCTTCACTGTCCTATAAAATTAGAGGATAAGTTACAAGGCAATTAATAATAAAAACACACAAAAGCAACAAAACATGGCATTTGAGAATTACATTTTATTAAATTCCCAAAAATAGCAATATTTCAGTTTTCTACCCCTTTTCCCCCTCCCTTACTTGTATCTCATTGGTCTAAACTTTGCAACATTCCCTTTCTTAATTAATTAATTAATTAATGTTCAAATGCTGCATCAACCTTCAATCACAAATCATGGAATATAGCCATTTAATATTTATTTTTGTTTTCATAGGAGTATTTGTCATTATATGCTCCATCTAAAACTATGTCTAGTACAGATTCAGGTTCTACTAATTTTCAAAGTCCCCTAAAGTCTTCTGTGTTTTTTCCTGTACACGTTCCTCACCACATGCCTGTATTAAACCTGCGGAGCCTCACCTGTCCCTCTCGAATCTCATAGGAGATCAGACGCATGTTGACTGGCCCGGGGCCCCAGTGGGCTATTGGAGGTGACACTGTGGCTGTTAGTCTAGGGTCTGAGGCCAGTGGGAGGCGTAGAGTGACAGGAGGCACAGTCAGGGTGAAGTTCACCTGCACTGGGCTAGAGGATATTCTGCTGAAGCCCTGGACAGAGAAAGACATGCAGGGGATTGAGCAGTTAAAACATCAAGGAGGACTTCAGCAAATTTGAGAGTCAGTAGAGGAATATTTGACCCTGCCTACCAGTGTTGCCAACTCTTTTCCAATGAAAGTAGCTAGCACTAGCTCCGAAAGTCGCTAAAAGTGACTAGATGACAACATAAGCTCATTTGCATATCAGTGATGTCATTGCGGATCATTTGCATCTGCTGATATGATTTGTATACATTGTTGTTGGTTGGCTCCATTTGTTGCTGAAAGCCAGTCTGAAATAAACTTCAAACTTGCATAAAGCTTAGATGTTGTGTCCATCAGTCTATGGTGTCCATCTATTGGTTGTCTCGGCAGACACAGCGCACAGCGCCATAGGAGAGTGAGAAAAATCACTGTGCTGTTGGCAGAAGAGCCGTGGACTGCGATTACTCTGAGCAGCATGCATGAAAATCAATTCAAATCTAATATATCTCGCTTTTCTCCTGATTGTCTAAAGTCGTTAAATTTTTCGCTAGTCGGGTCTGAAAAGCCGCTAAATCTACAGAGAAAGTCGCCAAGTTGGCAAAAAGCTGCGTACTGTTAAAAGGCCGGACTCTGTGAGGTTCCAAAAGGACTTCCAGAACTTCATGTCCAGGTTCTGGGTAATGCGTTCAAACTCAGCACCCCGCAACTCTGGATCGATGACGTACTTCCCTGATGTGAGGAGGGAAAGGGCTGCCAAACCTGGAAGAGGCGGGATGAAAACATCAAAAAAATTTAATTAAAAGCCACAACAGGAACTTCCATCAATCAAACGACATAATGAAAAAAAAAAAAAGACTTACCAAAACCAGACTGCTGTTTACCATACGTCTCTCCATATGTTACCATGCTTATGACAACAGTCTGGAGGAATGGACGTAGAGTGGGTGAGAACTATCAAAACAAACAATGGACAGTTAATAATTAGAGCTGAATTTTTATAATGAAGCCAAAACTGACTATTCTTAAAATACTTTGGCAAAATTAGAATATTAAGCTCGTTATTTGGGATCTGATGTTTGACTACATATTCTGACCTGACAAGAGGTGCTCAATGAGCGATCAGAACAATCAACAGGCTTGTAGCCGAGTCATTGGAACTATTTAAATCACATTTAGGAGAGATAACCAACTTTAACGTGCTAAAATTGAACAAAAATAAAAGCAACTGGTGTGAAGGAAGTCCATTTTTGCAGGCTGACCTGAAAGCCCAGACAGCGGCCATAGAAGCAGGCTTTGTGCATGGAGCTGTACTCCTGCACAAAACTGTTGCTTAGGTCCTTGTCCTGCAGGCAGTACAGCTCGCCGTGGTTGTTGTCATTGATCAGCCGCTGGGCGAGGTGGAGCAGGGCACGCAATTGGCGCAGAGCAACGCAGTATGCCTCCATCTCAGAGACATTGTGATCTGCCCTGAAGAAGGCACCGTTGTAATTAGAGGCAATGTAACGACCCTTGTGAATGATGTGTAAAAGGCAAGACAGCAAGACCTGAAAGAAAGAAAAATAATGTCACTCTTGATGGGAAGGTCTATATTTTTGTTATTATGAACAAATCCCACGAAAAGACCAAAACCAACAATGCATACCAAGTACAGTCTGTGTAGTCAAAATGTTATACAGTGTAGCTTTCTCTGTGCCATAGATGTCCATTGTTGTCCAAAAATGATTAAAAACAAAGAGCCACACTGAGTGACCCAAACAGACTAGGGAAGAGACAAACTAACACATTGTTGGTTTTAACACCAGTCTTATTCAACACAACAAAGCCAGTGAGACAGTTACATTTATATTACACTTGTATCTAGTTTTCTAGTTTTTAGCAAACACTACTGAAACAGAAGTAAATTTTGCATTTGTTGGGGACTATTTTCAGCTGTGGATTTGTTGCACTAGTGAACATTTTGTGTACCTGGATGATATTTGTGGGATCGAATGACAATATGAATGTAATGAATGCTTGGACTTGCAACACTTGGAAATGCGGATAAAATCTAACAGATCTGAAAAAGTAAAATACTTTGATTTGAAGGATTTTTGAGGTCTGACTGAATGTAAAAGGTTCAGTAAAAAAAAAAAAAAAAACAACTTTAAATTACTCTTTTCCTTTAACATGAAACACATCTGTAATCAACTTTACTGTACACTAGGGCATGCCTTTACAAAACTGACAAACTATGAAATAAAATGCTTTAAAACTATTTTCTGTATTACAGTATAAGAAAAGAAAAAAAGAATAGTCACTCAAGTTTAACTATTTAGACTTTAATGCAATGAAATCAGCGAGCACAAGAAGCATATATCAACATCTTGTGACAAGAGGCAACAGAATTCCTAAATTAGGTCTTTTTTTGCTATGAGTGTGACGAAACCTACGCTACCAATCATCTCAACCACACTGTCTTTAGTGTACTGTAATTTATACACAGTTCTCACAAAAAATGGAATGTTATATAGAGCTGAAATTGTTAGTTTATAAATCAAATCAACAAAAAATGTACTGATTAATTGTTAGTCATTTTTAAGCAAACATTCAAAAATTCACTAAATGCAGCTTCTCATGTGGAAAAATGTGCCGTTTTCTTGTTCTTCTAGTTTTAGTAAACTAAATAGTTTTGGGATGTTAGTCAAAACAAGCAATTCAACTATGGTTTCGGGAAACCTTTAACAGGAATGTATGTTTATTATTTTCTGATATTTTAGAGACCAAATAATTAATAGATTAATCAACATTTTACAATAATTGTTAGTTGCAGCCCTAATTTTATAATAATGGTCTAAAAGGTTACATGTAACACCTTTGAAAACACTGCTGCTACGAGCTAAACTCAAACAGTAACTACACTTGTTTTGGGATAATAACTCGCGTAGAATGCAATCACAGCTCAAATGTCGGCAGTGAGTGGACCAACACATCCAGTCAGTGGGATCAGTCATACCTTGACCAGGGTGCGGTAGCCATTTCCAGGCGTTTGTGCATCAAAGTCATAATGGTGGAAGACGGCGGCGAAGCTGGCGACCACAGGCTCCAGGGCTCGGCAGTGCTCCTGAATCTGCCTCATACACGTGACCAGGCGCTTGGCAACAGCGCCGTATGGCAAATCAGAGGGACCTCCCAAAACAGCAAGGTTGTCTTCACATACTTTCTTCAAGGCTGCAAATACAACCTTGTATTCCATATCTGAGGCTGAGAGAAAAAGAGAGACGAGAGAATTATTCCTTAACCTCCTTCATATCTGCCTCAGTAGCTCTTGTCACAGCAGACATGTGATGTGCACAGTTCATCTTGAAGAAAAGGGACCATCACCCAAAAGGGTAAACACACACGTTAATGACCTTATCTCCTGCAGCAAAACGTATTGCTTTAGTGATTCTTGTTATCTACTCGGTCAAGGGTTGAAGTTCTGCTACAACCCGAGGATAGTATTTTGAAACTAGGTCAGTTCATAGTGGCTGACTGTGATGGCATCAAGCACTTGAGAGGATTTTAATCACAGCAAAAAACAAACGTCAAGATGAAGCATGAACTCCGTATTCCTCTTTTATGTCAATAATAACACAGACATAGACGAGATGAAATGACAGGATGTTGTACATGAGACGTGTCTTCAAACATGCATATCTGTTGTCAGATTGATTGCAAATATTGAAAACTTGTACATCAAGAGTCCGCTCTCTTTCTAAATCTAGATAACTGACAAAGACTGAAAACGAATAACACATCATGTACACTTTTTTGATTTGCATGTACTTGCATACCAGCAAATCAACAAGCAAACAGCTACAAGTTCTACCTAAACCTGATCAAAGCCTGGAGGGGAGACTGCATGAAAAATATACAGAGCAAAATAGACTGGGATGATTGTTATACTCCCCCATCGCTGAGGCCTAACCAGCATCTTTTAAATATTTTATAAAGTTTAATTTATATATTTGTAAAAGATTATTTTATCATTTTATACTGAATTTGACTACATCCACAGGTTAGCAAGCTACATGTTGTTCATGCAGAATGGCTTTAAATGTTAAGAGATTTGGGAAATCTCTAATGTGTTACCGGCAGCTGTTAGCGTACATAACCTGGATCACTGGAGTAAAAACTGAAATCCGGACACATAAACACGTTAGGCTTCATCACAGTTCTGACACATAGCAGTTGAGGTTTCTGACAACAGCAATATCTCAGCCCAATATACTGTAGGCTATTTTACAGAGGCACCGTTATTGTGCCGCCCAAGACGATTGTGATTGGTTTAAAGAAATGCCAATAAACCAGAGCACGTTTTTCCAGGATGCTGTATGGACTTGCCAGACCCTCCTCTGCCCGACCCTCTTCTGCCAGACCCTCCTTTGCAGCGCTGTGGAGGTCGGTCTGGCAATGCGAGACTATCACAATACCAAATTGAGCATAAACACATTGTGAAAGACTGACACATAGTCTGGGGCATAGTCTGGGAGTTGCCTTTTTCTCCTCATGTCATGCTGTATTTTCTTCCCACTTATATGTGTATGTACCTTGTAAAGCGCTTTGTGATTTATATCTGTGAAATGCGCTCTATAAATAAATTTTACTTACTTACTTACATCAATAAAGACACTAAATATTTTTTAAGTTAGCTGAAAGAGTATCATTGGAAAACTGCACTTTAAAATGTAACCATCACTGTTTTTAATGGTGCTTTTTGCTTAAGTTGGAAATAATTTGCAGTTCTTAATTCAACAAGCAATTTGTATTTCAGCATTATAGGCTACTGAAACCAGCAGAAAGACAGTTATCACTTAAATATGTTTTATTCATCGCAGGTAATATCGTTATCGCGATATGCAACGTTACACATCTCAGAATTTACCCAAATTAAAAAGCCTGGGTTGTCCTCCAGCAGCCCCTTTAAACCCAAAACAGCTGATAACTGACGTAAACCTGTCAACAGGCTCGCCTCTGTTACTGCCCAACACTGATATCAGTTTCCAGCACAGATATCAGCTTCTCATGCCGTTAAAACACTTCTCTTCGGGGGGTTTTGGAGCATTTTCAGGCTTTTAACGCTACCTTGTCTCCACTTCTTCACACAAACTTTACTGACATTACCGTTCTCACCATTTCACCTACCGGTGACAACTTTACCCACAACACCAAGTTTGAGGACTTTCGCTTACCTCGTTGCTTTCTGTTTTTACAGCTTTGTAAAAATAGAAAGCAACGACATTGTTTTATTTTCGTCTCTAACATTTAGCGCCGCGATAAAACTCGACAGACATGTAGTAGGCCTACATATGTATGTGACTTGTTTTAAACCATGTTTTAAACAGACTTCACTCCATAGACAGGATATAAGAAGCTTCACTCACCGTCCGGCATCCTCTTCCTTGATGTTTGTGTCAGATCGCCCGCGCAGAATGCTGGGTAACATCCTTACGTCATGTGAGCAGAGCGCGAGGCACCGCGCGTGCCCGAGCCTGCTGCTAGCATAATATGGAAGTAAGCTAACTCACTCATATATTCAGGGCTCTCAAGTTTTGAAAACAGGCAAGAGTGACATCTCTCCCCCCCTCCCCCCCCCAAAAATAGGGGTGTTTCATTAATAATATTATTATTAGTATTTTTACAAGAAGCTCAGATTTACACAAGAAAATATTTGACACATGGCACTGACAATTCAACCAAATACAAAGTAATTATACAATTTCCGCATGGTGACTTATGATGCGGAGGGGTCTGGGGGGTCCTCCCCCAGAAAATGTGAGCATTAAACTCTTCATTTCCTGCATTCTGGTGAATTTGTATGCACCTATTTACACCTTTTTTCTGAATTAATTGATGCTGGAAATCTTTATGTAAAAGGTACACATAGATTATAATCCAAATATAAAAACATAATGGAATATATTGCAGTAAGGCTCTCAGGCATTCTGTATTGTTTTCATCTATTTATTCTCCTGTAGATCAGCTTTTCTAATTATATCTGAGTCAGCACACTGCACAGCCTAGCATCATTTACTCTTCCCTTTTCCATCTTTTGTTTAGGAAGTAGCCTAAACTCCTTAAATGTGCATATGACAATAATTCACGTCAATGATAAATTCATTCATTTTAATGAATTAATAAACCCCTGGACTATAATATTTCAGATTTGTTTGAGCAAGATTTCTGCTCATCTTTGTGCACATTCAAAATATATGTGTTATCTGAGTTTTGGAGGAGTCGTGATATTTTGAGAAAAATAAAGTTATAATAGTCAATATATTTCAGAAAATAATCTACCTGCACCATAGTCTGCTGTGCATTACGTGATTGCTCTGCTGATACGGTAGATCTCAGACCTCCTGACAGACACAGAGCCCCGTTTGGGTCTCTGGTCTCTGAATGAGCGAACGTTTAGGGAAGTGTCTGTACGCTCCTCTTTGCTTTTTTCCATTGGTTGTTACGTTAAATCTTACCCAGATACAATAATGCTATTTTCTGATTGGCTATTGTGTAGCCCCTTTCTTTTTTTTTGATTGGCTGATAAGTGGCAGGCTCGACTAAGAACTCCAGGGGAGACGCGCTTGATTCCTGCCGGTTCCATAGTGAGAGCGGCGCCGGCAGACACATTTTGGGCGCTGCGGCATATTCAATTTATTATAAATAGTTTTTCTGCGTGAGAAATACAATGTGTGGCGGGAGTGCGTGACAAAAGACGCTCAATGCGTGACACTTGAGAGCCCTGTATTATATTATAAGCTTATATACTGTCTATGATTATAAGTCAGTGGTGGAAATAACTATAATTGCATTTAGGGAAATAATGTACTTTTTAGTTAACTACATTTAGGATATCTGAAAGCTTTATTTACTTTACAAATTCAGATCTTTGCACACAAAACATGAAGTTTATAATATAATATAAATATATTTTGTTATAAATTAAACTTTCCAACAGTATTATGCAAGTACAGCTGTAATGATCGAGTCGATTAATCAGTTAGTCGAATGACAAAAAAATAATTGCCAATTATTTTGATAATCATTGAAGAAATGTTTCATGCAAACATGGTTATAGCTTTACAAATATGAATACATTTTTAATAATGTTGATCTTTGGACTGTTGGTTGGACAAAACAAACCTTGTGAAGGTGTAATTTTGGGCTCTGGGTAATTGTGATGGCATTTCTTATAATGTTTACAAACAAAAAATTCAAACGAGTAATGGAGAAAATTGAACTGTTAAGCGTTACACTGACCAATGATCAGCAGATTAATGAAAATAATCATTAGTTGCAGTCCAATACAAAATAGTTTAAAATGAGCGCCACCTTGACCAACTACAGCAGTAAGGAGAAATATTACACTTTAACTCTGCCCGGGAAAATGAAAGCAGATAGAAATGAAAATCCTCATGGTAAATCAATACTATGATATAGTATGTAAATATTACTTTCAATTATGTAGTAAAATTTACATTTGTCAAAGCTGTCACCACATTTGTGTTTTGATGTCATGTTAAGCTATTGGCTTATTAAGGTTTAGATAGACCTTTTTCATAGTAGAGAAAGCACAAGTGTTATTAATTACATTAATTAAGGCTCTGTTCTATTCAAGTGTCCCAGTAATGACACAACAGTGAGCCAGCATGCACAATACCAGGGGGCTGTTTCACAAAATCTGAATTTATAAATCCAGGATAACTGGGAAATCCTGGCTTAATCCGCTATCTAGGTTTTGTGAAATAGCCCTGAGGACCCTGAAACTGAAGCAGCTAAATGGAATTCACTAATTTTATTATTTACACCTGTGTTTTTCCTACTGTGACATGTCAAATGTAGTTTAGCGGTATAAGTAATGCCTTCTGTGGAAAAAGGACTGTGTCCTGTCAGTTTACAGACTTCTGTAGAAATACACTTGCTCCTTCTCACTGTTGTACAAGCACAAAATTCAACAAATTTAAATAACTAGAAAAAATGTTGTGCATGTAGTAAAGTTTATACTGCAGTATACATGAGATTATGGGAGTCTCTAGTGGCCAACAGATTATTTGCAACACTCTGGGAATTAATTGGTGAAGTTTTGCTCTTCAGAGTGCCTTTGACTTTAAAGTGCTCATATTATGCTTTTTGCCTTTTCCCCTTTCCTTTATTGTGTTATATATCTTTTTTGTGCATGTTATAGATGTACAAAGTGAAAAAGCCCAAAGTCCACCCCAAAGGCACTTACCATCTCCAACAGAAAACATTGTTCACAAACTGCTCCAAACAGCTCTATTGTAGTCCAGCCTTTACTTCAGAGACAAATGTGCATCACTTTGTAACATATGTTATAATGCTTGCCTAGCTGCTAGCATGGCACATCCTGGTACTCTGCTTCTGATTAGTTAGCAGTGCTTACCTAGGTACTGCGCAAGTGCGACTCCCAACAAAGACGGAATAGAAGTGTGTAATGGAAAATTACATTTCAGCATGATCTTTTATATTCTTGTCTTATTTCTGTTTTGCTTTCTCTCACAATGCTGAAAGTGAGTTGATCTCATTCTCACATGTTGATTCTGATTCTGACTAAACTAAGTGGGAACACAAAGTCTGGGCACATAATGTGTACGCTGAACAGATATGGTACAAGGTCACCCTAAACTATCTCTCCCGGTACATTCATTTCTCCCTGGATAGTTGAGACTTCTCCGATAGTTGAGATGTAACCGGGGGGTGAAAGTTGTACAGGGGGAGGAGGCGAAGTGGCTCCGGGATGTCTCCTGTGTTTTAGATTGTCTCTTGTGTATCAGATTGCCTGTGAGAAATACAGAGTCATGTTAAGCCAAGTGCGTGTGTGCGGTCACTCTGAAGATGTATTTAAGCTCAGTATTCATGTTGACTCGTTATAGAGACTTTTTCACACTGAGCTGCTGTGCCTTTTGGGAAATTGTGTTACTCCTATATTCTTGCAAGTATATAATAAAATAGAAAAACCAAACTTGGTTTAGTCTGCAACTGTCTTTATTTGTTTCACTCTTTAACTTTCTAAAATCCACCCTGCTGCAAAGAAACTTCCACAACAGATGCCTCACTCTGTAGCTAAAACAGAGAGCTCAACACACAGGGTGAAAAGAGGAGCTGCAGCAATGTGCAGTACAACAAAAAGATGATGTTTTTTAAACCTATTCTGGTACAATCTCTAAATACAATTATGAACCTGAAAATGAGCATAATATGAGCACTTTAATGCTCTTACAACCAGCACATTTCTTTTGCAGATATCTTCTTTGAGACTTTCTGACATATATTAAAGTGCTCATATTATGCTTTTTGGCTTTTCCCCTTTCCTTTATTGTGTTATATATCTTTTTGTGCACATTATAGGTGTACAAAGTGAAAAAGCCCAAAGTCCACTCCAAAGGCACTTTACTTCCGTGACAAACGTGCATCACTTTATAACACATTATAATGCTTGCTTAGCTGCTAGAATGGCACTCCCTCATAGGGCGTTTTCACACCGACAGCCTTTAGTTCGGTTGAATCAAACTAGAGTTTGTTTGCCCCGCTAGTGCGGTTCGTTTGGGCAGGTGAGAATGCAGCAATCAAACTCACCAACGCACCAAAAGTGGACCAAACAAGCGTACCGAGACCTGCTTGAAGATCAACCAGCAGTCCTGACCTCAACCCCATTGAACACTTGTGGGATCAGCTTGGGCGTGCTGTTCGTGCCAGAGTGACCAACACAACCACGTTGGCTGACTTGCGACAAATGCTGGTTGAAGAATGGGATGCCATCCCACAGCAGAGTGTGACCAGGCTGGTGACCAGCATGAGGAGGAGGTGCCAGGCTGTTGTGGCTGTGTATGGTTCTTCCACACGCTACTGAGGCTCCTGTTTGTGAAATGAATAAATTGTTAAATTGCCAATATGTCTTGTTTCTTCAAACTTCAATCATCCAACAAACTATTGTATTCTCGAAACAGAGAAACAAACTGGAAAACTAAGATAGACAGAACACGAGGAGAAACGCAGGGAAACGCGACAAAACAGACAAGGGAAAATTACACAGGAATGTTATCACAAGACAAGGTACAGCTGGAGTGGGAAGGGAAATAGAAATAGGGAGGGAAACACTGATTGGGTAACAAGACACCAATGACTGGCAACACAAAGGCAGGCTGGACGAGGCTAGACACAAAATAGGTGTACAAAGTAAGTTATGCAGGGCTACAGGAACACAATGGCAAGCACAGAAAACTCAAAATAACACAATGAATGAGACCCATCCCACTTTGTTGGTGGCTCTTGGTACTTTTCCATGTGAGCTGTGTAGGACGTAGGCAGCGGAGCGGCACACCTGTTTCCAATCCTCTTGATTGACTCCTGCTCGTATTTAAGATGGCTGAAGTTACAGTGGATCTGTAGAAATTGGGGGAGGGGACCCAATTGGAAATTTGAAGATCCAAGTTGGCAATGCAATATTTATCTAAATTGAGAGGACACCAAGGGGAAAATGTACAGAAGCTAGCTTTGGAAAGTGCTTGGGAATTGGGAGGAGAAAAAGTGAAGAGGGAATGTTTTATCTTTAAAGTAAATAAAGTTATGGAGAGGATAGAGTTTGGGGAGGAGGGGGTTACCCCTATAGTTCACTGGCCAGGTATACCACAATGGATTTTATGCCAGAGATTGATTTTTACTGTATTAGAGTCAAGAAAATCACATAAGAGCACTGCAGTCTATCGTGAAATAGTTGGAGAAAGGCTAAGTAACACCTGGGGACAATACATTCAAATTTCTACAGATGTTGCTCAAGAACCGAAAACAGGGAATTCAGGGTTTGCATGTCCATCATTAATAAAAGCATCATGGCTGTGTGGCAGGACGAGGGGGAAAAGAAGGGGCAGCATTATTACAGCATCCAGAAAAGTGTGATAAAGGGCCATTGGTATTTGGGGAAAGAAAGAAGACATACCGTCATGATGACTAGGCAGGGGCATTGTGGATAGTCATGGGACTTGGAAAAAATGGGAAAGCATGACGATGGGCTTTGTGGAATATGTAAACATCACCAGAGAGTGAAACATCTACTAATGGAATGCACTGGATTCACAGAAGAAACAGAGACTGTGTGCAGCAGTGAAAAACCTGGGCACGAAACAATATCATTAAAAAAACTGTTAAATCCTACAGAGAACCAACCTGGGAGTAAAAAAGCTGTCCTAGAATTCATTAAGGCAACCGGGTTATTGCGGGAGAGATGCGAGGAAATCATCGAAGGAGAGGCTACGAGCAAATATGTTTTAGAGAGAAGAGACGTCCTTCCATCTGAAGCGTCACATAAATTTGTCAGCTGTATGGGCGGAGTTAGCAACTCCTGCTGCACGGCTTCTGGGAAGGCTGCTCTCGGGTATCCTCGCCTATAGCTCCTCAATGATCCCTCCTCGATGCTCGCTCCTCGGAGCGGAACAACTTCCGGTTCAGCCGAGGGCCGAGGAGACGAGGAGCTATCAAATAAGTGACATGAGATGCAGCTTACAAATCTCTCTGTCCATAAAGCCAGCAGGGCTTGTTTATGGTTAGGTTTGGTTTGTCTTTTGGGTTCTGTTTTATTTTCCACGCACTCACTTGCACCCATGCCCTCACTACACTTTTTTTTATTTTTTATTTTTATATTATTTAACTTAGATTAATTAAATTAGTTTTAATTGAATCCTTAATGATGTGTGGTCTCCCTTGTTTTGTCATAACTTTGAGCTTGATCATGACACAAGGAACATGAACAGAAAACCCAAACCCCTCAAGAAATAGACACTGGAGTAAAGGCAACTAAAGACATACTGTCACACAGAGACAAAGAGTCTGAAGACCACTGGCCACAGAGCAGGACGGTGACAGTTTGGTCTTGATGATAGCCGTCTCTTCCAGTGATATGATTCCAAAAGGTTTTGAGATCGGGTGGCAACGACATTTTAAAATAGAATAAATACATGTTAATGAGTGAAAAGGTACTGATGTATTCATGTAAAGTCTGTAAATTTAAATGTAAATGATCACTTTAGGTGTGTCAATGTGAGGGAAATGCTTTTTTAATCTCCTCTTTTTCCTATCTTGTCTCAAGATAACAGAAAACGTCATAAATCAATTGACGCTTCTTTGAAATTCCTGAGGTGAAATTAAAAATGTCTATTTGACACACCCAGTTGAAGGTGACTCATGTTTTCTGCAGAATCTATCAGGTGTTAAATGATTTATTGGGTGTGGTGGTCATTGTGGTCTTTTTCCATGTGTGAACATTTAAGTGTTGATATGACGTTGTGTAGAAAGTATTGTTTTATCCATATTTCAGACAATCACCTGTTCAGTTATAATAAGTTATATATACAGTATATTCAGTAAGAGTCAGAGTGGTGCACACACATATCAAAGGTCACCTCCGTGATCTTATGTTGGTTCAACACTTCTGTGTTCCTTATTTGAACCGTAAACTTATACGTGTCCTTCCTTATTGAACATCCTCTCCTTTGCAATTTGACACCATAAACAGCTTGAGGCAGATGAACCTTCAGTGACTTTTTGTCACATTCAGTATAGGTGTGTTTGTTGTACCAAGTTTTAGACTACTTCTTGCCCACTTCTGCCTCAAATCAGTATCATCTATCATCTAACAATTAGCCATATATGAAGAAAAATCCCTGTCATTTTGTTTTGTTGTAGAAAGCCCCAAATTCGCCTTTATCTTGTTTCACTTTGTCATTACAGAAAAAAAAGAAGCAGTCATTTACTTACGTGGTGTGATTTTTAGTATGAGTTTGTTTTTTAAAAAAAAGAGTAGAGTCATTGGGCATTCATTGACACAGACACAAGCCTGTCAAATCAATCAAGATATTGTCTGGGACAAGCACTAATCCAAATATTAACACTGATAACCTATAAATGATCACAAGAATGAGGAAATTAGTTTAAGTGACTCAGCATTCTCCACTGTAAACCTTCCTGGCACCTAACATGCAAGTTAGTACTCACAATAATACGTTTTCGTGGTCTAAATCTGTAGATTGACATACTGTCGAGGTAAAACTCCAGCAATACTTTTATTATGCGGAACAATTGTATTGTTAGACCAACTCGTTTTGGCTTGTAGCCTTCATCAGGGTCATTTCTGATCATGTGTAGGCTACATACAATCACTGAGCTGCAGTTATGGTCCTTCAACACTATAGTTAAGACACAATTATAACTGTTAGAACTGTATAAAATGTTGGGAAATAGTGAGAAATGTCCAATGATATTTTAGAGCCCATGATGATGCCTTAAAACCTTTGGTTTTGGTTTTTATGGTTTTTCCCAACCAACAGTCCACAACCAAAATATATTCTAATACTATCATTTACGATGTATAAAATCAGCAATTCCTCACATTTCTGAAGCTGGAATCAGATAATATTTCACATTTTTACTTGTAAAATGGCTGAATAGTTGCAATTGGGTGCCTGTAGCTTGTTAATTAATCAACTAATTAATTGATTTTATTTGATCTACATCTACATCTCAACATCTAGAATGATTGGCCTGAAACATAGCACGACTTTTGCTTCTAGCATAGCAATCGATGCAGCCAGTTTACTCATAAACTGTCAACAGAGCTGCTGGGCAAACAGCTCCCCTGAAGTCCATGCTGGTGTCCCAGAAGAGAACACCAGCATGAAACTGACTGTGCAGGTTTCAGTGTGGTTTAATGTGTTGGGCTGATAAAGGAGGAGGATTTTGGTGCAAATCCATAAAAAAGTACCTGTACATTTCCAACAATGCAACATAATGCAATTTTGAACAATTTGGCATTTTACTTGTTATCTACCACACTTCATATCCAGATACGTAGGTTTATAAATCCAGAAAAAAATTTCAAACTGAAGAGAGCCAGATGAATCATTCAGTTTCAGTCTTATTCATTCAAAGCCTAAAGGTCTAATTTCCTCATTAAATACCCGTAGCTCTCTTTGCCAATGAGACAACAATCAGGAACATTATAAGGAAGCATTTATTTAAACACTGTTTTGTGTAAAGTGTACTTCGGGATTCTGGATTTCTGGAAAGGCCCTGACAGCACATTACCTCAACCTCCTGAAGTATACAGAGTGAGAATGAATAAAGTATCCCTCCAATGAGAATAGGAACTGATACGGCTGTTTACATTTTAACTTAAGGTATTGTGCCGTGCAGGGAGCCAACCTTGATTAATGCTTCATAAAAAAAGCATTTGCACATCCAAACTAAGCTTCATTTACAAGTCTGTCACCTAAACATACATTCATACTGGTAATGAAGGCTCAACACAGTTACTGTTGTGCAGTGTGGAATAATAATGATGCAGGTGCTGACACATTAAGCAGACGGCCAAGAACTATATATATATATATATATATATATATATATATATATATATATATATATATATATATATATATATATATATATATATATATATATATGTGTGATTCCACCCAACATGCTTTCATGCTAAACTGGTTACAAAAAATGAGCCAAGCAAAGCTTTCACTTATCTGGCAATAGCAATGTGCTTTCCTACCATGGGACAAGAGTGTGTGAATGAAACTCTAAGTTGTTAAATGTCCGGCCAACTGGCTAGTTAGCTTGCTTGCTAGAGGGCTCAGTTAGTCTAGCACAAACCATGGTGCAGAGGGAGATAGGAAGAGAGGTCTACAGTCTTTATATAAAATGATATGGTATAGGACATTATTGTATTAGTTTAATTTGTAATGTTTAGGTATATAGATCTATAAAAAGACATGTTTATGTTGAAATAAATATACCTACACAAGTAGTTATGTATCTCGTTGTACATTTGCCCTCTTATGGACATAATGTGCAAAAATAGATATACCAATAGTTCGAACAAATGTGTTTAGAAGGTTGCATTAGAAGGAATATTTAAACGTCAGTTTTGACAGCCCTATGTGTATTAGATTGATCTGATGAGATGAAGATGAAAAAGAGGAGAGCCATCTGCGTGTGCCCCCTCGAGAGTAGTGTGCTTGCTTTCTTCCCTACTAGGGCACTAATTTGCTTAAGCTGAATAGCCAATCAGATGGATTCCTCTCTCTAATGCCGATTCAACATGCCGAATCGTTCACAAATAAGCCAACGATGGTCGACCGGGGTCGACGAGTAGCAGGTAGTGACACACGGCAAAAACTAGGGCTCAAATGGGTTCATTTCAAATGTCAGAGAGTTGAAGAGGTAAAGGTAAATATTAGGAAAAATTCAGAAAAAGATATGCGTAAGATTTAAAAGGTCCGCTGGTTTAGTGTCAGGGTTGGAGAGCAGGCAGCAGGGGAAGGACCCAAATGCAGACGAGGACAGGCAGACTGGTACAGTTCAATCATTTGTCAAGAAACAAGGCTTGCAGTCTATGGTCCAGATGCAGACAGACTAACAGGTAACAAAAACTACAAACATTAAAGCAACAATGATGAACCGACAAGGGGACAAAGACACAAGGGCGATTGAATGGAACCATAGACTGTATAAAACAGAGGCACGTTCTTTGATGTCGACACTTAGCAGATCCGAAATTGATTATTTTGCCATATTAAATATTTAAAATCCAAAGATATTCAATTTACATTCACAGAAGTCAAAGAAAAAGCATATCATCTTCACAACTGAGAAGCTGGAATTAGGGAAAGTTTGGCATTTTTGCTAGAAAAAAATATTTCAAGAGATATTTCGATGATTTCTGCTCAAGATCCACCTGATGGCTCAAAGCGCTTCACGGAGGTCCTCAGAGATACCCCGGAGCTTGGCAGACCTTGGCTGCTTTGAGCTCCGTGCACATGGCGTCACGGAGGGAAACCAAACAATAAGAAAATAAGATCTAGGATGTAAAACGAAACTAACTATTTTTGAAAATGTTGAAACATACCAACTACTTCAACTAAGCTCTTACTTAAATGTTTGCTTCTAAAAGTATTCAAATAAATAATAACTTCTAAAATTAGGGTCTTATGCAAACAATTTGGTACATTTGGTGAAAATCGGCTTATAAAACATTCATAGCCAATAGAGAAAAGACAGGAGAATCAAATGTTCCATTGAGGAAAGTGGCCAAACTAGCTGATCTGGGTTGAGAGTGGGAGGAGAAAGACGAGCATTAGAATGGGCTGACCTTCAGCGGCTGTTAAAAGCTGTATCCTGACAGAGAGGAGAGAGCAGAGAGGGGGCCACAGTGCTCAGGCCAAAGATGTGGACATAGGTAAGAACAACGTGAAACTGACCTGAGAAGGAAGGAGGAGACACAGGAGAGGAATGAAATGACTCATAATCTGAGGTTGACCTGCAGCACTTGAGTCAACAGTCTAAATAACTTTTGCAGTAAGAGTTTGTGGAGCAATTTTCCCCAAACATGGCAGCTACATGGCAATTCGCACTTTTTATCTGCATGTTCCTGATGGAGTCCAGAGGCGAGACTCCGGCCAGTGATGTCACTACAATGACCATCACAAATTTAAGCAACAGGACCGAGGTGGCTCCAAGTTCTGGCCCTGGAAATAACAGTAGTGAAGGAAGCACCTCTCTGGCTGTTGTGAGCTGGAGGTGGGAACATGTCTCCACCCCGTACCTGGTGGCCCTGTGGGTCCTGGTCAGCTGGCTCTGCAAATTCAGTAAGTCAGTTATTTTAATAATAAATATGATTTAGTTGAGCATGTATTTTGATAAAGTCGTGGTGACTTATTTAGAGGTTGCATTAAATTGTGATTAGGGCTTTTTGACAGTGATTAGAGTGCAGAATTTACACTTCCAAGTAAAGGGGGTTGACATCACAATGTACTCCATTACAAGTAAAAGTCCTGCATTTATAGTTTCACTATTGCAACAAACAGCCAAAAAATCCTTTTAGTCTAATAATAGTATACATATTATGTTATTGGCTTATTATTAATGATCTGTTAACATGTAAGCATTTTAATATTGTAGCAGGTTGAGGTAGAGCTAATCATAATTACTTTTAAGTAGAGATGGTCCGATACCACTTTTTTGCTTCCCGATACCGATTCCGATACCTGAACTTGCGTATCGGCCGATACCGAGTACCGATCCGATACCAGCGTGTCATATATTTCATTATGTTTTAACATCTGTATACTACTATCTCTGTATGGATGTGATATGATTTCTTTCTTTGTTGTCGGTCTGGCTCAGGTTAAACTCTTTGTGAAACATGAACAAACGCAAACAAGGAATGCCCCAGAACTTTCTTTTATAGTTTTAATGAAAAAGAACATAAATAAACTACTTTAACATAGATTTTCTTTAGGGCTTCATTACGTGGTATCGGATCGGTGCATAAACTCCAGTACTTCCCGATACCGATACCAGCGTTTTAGGCAGTATCGGAGCCGATACCGATACTGGTATCGGTATCGGAACATCTCTACTTTTAAGTAGCTTAATCTCTAAAATGCATCCTATTTTAAAAGCTGATCACACACGTAGCTGCCAGTTTTTTAGGCACACTAGGCAGCTGTGGCTCAGTTAAGAGCAGTTGCCTGCCAATTGGAAGGTTGGTGGTTCGAACTCTGGCCATGCAGTCCCATGTCTAAGTGTCTTTGGGCAAGACACTGAACCCCAAATTGCTCCCGATGCTACACCATCAGAGTGTAAATGTGTGTGAATGTTTATCTGTTGAGCACGTGGCACCTTGTAGGGCAGCCCCGGCCACGGTGTATGAATGTGTGTGAATGATGAATGGTTCCTGTACTATGTAAAAGCAGTCCATTTACATTTACTTACTGTAGCTAAAACTAGTCTTACAAGTCTAATAAAACAGTCCTGAAATAAATCACCCCTTCATGAATAACAATAATAATTATACATTTTATTTTAGGGTGCTTTTCAGGACACCCAATGTTCTAATATTTTGTCCATCCCACTTATATCAAGGTCTGTAGATTATTTCACCCTGAAAAGTAGAGTAGCAGTATGACGTAATATAAAGTGGAAATACTTAAAGTACCGGGAGAGACTACAGAGACGCCAGGGGTGTTCATCTCACAGTTGTACATGAAGAAATGTATGTGTGATGTGTATAAAATGTTTTATTACGGTATATGTAATTGTATATAGTGATAGGCAGATACTGTATATGTTGATATAGTAACCTTTACGGAAATTCAAATAAGAAATCATCAATGGATAAAATCGATGAAGAACGGAAGAGACTGGAGAGCTTCTTGGAACTTCTATTAGTGATTAAAAAAAAAAAAGGCGGTGCTGTTCTTCAAGGAAGAAGCCAAAGCACTAGTCTTTTAGGAAAAAAAAAAATATATATATATAATGCCTTTAATGCATCTGGCACATTCTAAGAATAAGATAAAAACTTCAACGCGTTTCGGCGTAAAAGACATGTGCCTTGGCTTCTTCCTTGATGTCTATTGGATAAAATAACCACTTGTATCGCCCAACCTCATTCCAAGGTTCAGGGTTTGTCTGTAAAATATGTATCAATACATGGTATTGACAGACAGTTTTATTTTTTTAAGATTATTTTTTGGGGCTTTTCCGCCTTTAATTGACATGCAAACGCTTTAAATGGTTGTGGACAAAATCCACTTCTGAAAAAATGAATTTCAGATAAATGGCGGCCTAAAGAAAGCTTGACCTCTGTTAATGTATATGTCTCACCAGATGAAGCCGGAGTACTTGTCTTGTCCTAGAACATGGTAAATAGCAATTCATGTATACACAACAGACCCAAATGAGTTGCGGCACTGTGGACAATGTAAATGTTAATGCATTTGTGTGTGCGTGTGTGTGCATGTGTTTGTATACAACTCCACTGACATAAATATGGGACTGTGGTTGTCTGTAGATTATCCAGAAAATGACTGATGTTGATAACCAAACAATGAAATACGACACAATTAACTAACTTTTTTGTGTGTTTTTCTTGTTGTTTTTTTACAGTAGATATAGCGTGTGAGAGATGTTTTGGCAGCTTCAGTGTTAATCTGTGCTGCCTTTGTCTGAAAAGGTTACAGTTCTGTTTGTACTGACAGTAACTTGCACAAGACATTATAAGTGATAACAAAATAATGTGTTTAGTTTTAGTAGATGTTTCTGCAGCTACTGACATTTGTCTTTACATCTTTGTGAAAAGAAACAAATTTTGCAAGTTTGAGAGGTTAGACACTTAAAATTTGACTTAAAATAGTTATAAATATGTTCTAAAACAAACAAATCACCCCAAAAAACCTGATATCACCACTGTAACCTGAGGAACACTAATCCTCAACTGCAACAAGCTCCAGCACAAAGCCCAGTCGCTTATCTCTTTTCCTTCTCTCTTTCTCCATGAAATGAAGCTGCCTTCAAATGAGGAAATGTCAAATCTGTAAACCATCTGACGGAAAAAAAATAATTATTGTGAAATATAAAATCTACGTGCTATATTGGGAGGTTAAAGAACACAACAGGACGTCACACAAATGAGCCGTTTGGTGACACTGCACAACCCTGCGGAAATCACCAGATCGCTTGCTAAGTCTGCTATTTCATAAAGGGATTCAACTTTTTTGGATACAAAGAAAATAAGACTAAATGTTTGATTGTTCTGCAGTGGGGAAACCATTAGCATGCACTTACATTTAAATGTTTAAAACTAGACATACACACTTGTATTTCAAGAAGAACTGATGTAATATAACTTGATCCACATTTGTTACACTAAAGTGTTTGCTGGGTCACAAATGACTAATTTTCTTGAGCAAAAAAATGTTTTTATCACAGCAGCCTGACAAACACTAATCTTTAACTGCAGCTAATGTACCTCCCAGTCTAAAAACAACCTCTGTGTGACTTCCTTTTCACCACGAAGTTGACCTCTCGTAAAAGTGTGCACAGAGCTGTGTCCACTTTAGAATGATTGAAATGTTTAAGAGGACAGCCACTGTATAGCAATATGTATTAGGTCATTAGTTAATAAGGCTGAAAAGGGCATTTCATGCTTGACTGTACAGGCTGTGCAGCTAAATGTTCTTTAGAGCACATCAGAAACTAGTGGTGGAATGTAACTAATTTACTCAAGCACTATTCTTACTGTAAGTACAAATACGAGGTACTTGTACTTGCACTTCTAATCCACTACATCTTATATATTGTACTTTATTCCACACCATTTTCATGACAGTTTTAGTTCCTCTTCAAATAACAATATGTCATTCCCTTTCTGTAACATGTAAACCATGGATCTCCAGGTGTGTTGATTTTGAATGATGTGATCAACTGAAGGATGAAGTGTTTATTTAAATGTTGAGATAACTCACCTACTTCTTAAAATAGATGAACTGTTTAAAAAGCCTTTTGGATCAGCTGTCACGAAAACAGGGCTGTTTTTCTGACAACATGAAAAGTTGACTTTTTAGACACTTTTCAGGACAACGACGCAACAAACATATGGAATATGATGCATTGCTGTAGATTAAACTACCCAACAGTATATACAGGAGTTAAAATTAGCAGAACCTTAAACATCTACAGCAGTAAAATGCAACACACACATTAATACATCAGTAATATTAATACAAAAACATCAGATATAATAGTAAAACACTGACAGGGAACATTTTACAGCACAATGAATACTTTAAGCTGAATACTTACATAGTTTTACTTAAGTACAGTAAGGTTTTGAATA
Source organism: Perca fluviatilis (assembly GCF_010015445.1). Classification (NCBI taxonomy): domain Eukaryota; kingdom Metazoa; phylum Chordata; class Actinopteri; order Perciformes; family Percidae; genus Perca; species Perca fluviatilis. The sequence continues at coordinate 25,468,953 of NC_053124.1, forward strand.
CATTACTTTAACTAAGTAAATGGAATAAATAAATAATATTTTTGTGTCTTATGAGAGACATACTGGCACACACCGGTGCGTGCAACACATTGCGTGTGCGTAAGAGCTTACGTGTATCAAATCATCAAAGCAGTTCATCTTACCAATGAGGCTATTGTCCCTTGTACTATTCCCACAATGTGGGACACTTGGCTCAAAACAGTCGGTCATCATTATACAACAAGTTCAGTGAATCAATGCTTAGAGTATGTACTTAAAAGTAGCCTACTGTAAGAAGACTAATCTATCTTTGCTTTGGAGAGATACATTAAGTGTTAATTTTAAGGATAAAGCTGCTGATATTTTATATTCTTTCTTCTTAAAGTCAACAAATCTCACGAAAAGACCAAAACCAACAATGTGTTACTCTGCCAATTAATACTTTCCAACTTTATACTGTGTGGAACTCCCAAGCCTATTGATTAATAATGGCTCACAAATATACAGTTTCATTTTGTAAAGAGGCTCAGTATTTTTCCTAAACAGAGGGGCACTGTGGTTTTCAGTAATTTTACTCAAAGAGGAGTACACAGTGTATTTTTGGGGGACAATTTTTAGCTGTGGATTAACACACATTTGGTGTTTTAGTGTTTATTGCATCAGGACGGCGTATGCAGGATTTAGTCTAAATAAACTACAGTGCCCAGTTCAATGGTTTGGATCACTGTTTTTTTAAATTTTTATTTACATTACAACAAATTACATGCCATTTAGCCGCTTTTATCCAAAGTGACTATAGTTGCTATATATTGTATTTATCAACAGTCGCACGCCTCTGTAGCAACTAGGGGTTAAAGTGATGGTTCGGAGTAATTCACCCTAGGGTCCTTTGCACCATGACCTCGAGCCAAACACCCCCCCAGAAGCTTTTTTCACCTGGGTCGAACATTGGGAGAGTTAGCTAGAGTAGCGTTATCAGCTGAATAGCTTAGCGCAGGGGCTAATGGACCCACGTTTGTACACCAGAAGTTTATGTAAATAACACTTGCCTGCTGGCTTCTGCTCTCTGCTGTTGTTGTTGCTGCTGCTGTAAGATGAGTGCTTAGGGCCGTCTACAAATTACAACACCGAAAAGAGATGCAACAAAAATATTTATTAATTTAACTTTTTTTTTTTAAGTAAGTGTTGTAGTATAACTAGCAGGAGACAAGTAATAATTGAGGTAAGTTTGGAGACATTACCTTATTTAATCATTGAATTAATAAATATTTTTGTTGTAACTCTTTTTGGTGTAGTAATTTGTAGACGGCCCTAAGCACTCGTCTAACTGCAGGTAGCAGCAGCAGCAGCAGCAGCAGCAGCAGCAGCAACAGAGAGCTGAAGAGAGCAGGCAAGTGTTCATAAACTTCTGGTGTACTTACAAACTTTCCAATCCATCGTTTTATGAGAGCATAACCTATTTGTACTACTTGTAGACGTTTGGTATCATTTCGGGCATTATTAGTGGGGTAACTTACGAGATACAAATGTGGGTCCATTAGCCCCTGCGCTAAGCTATTCAGCTGATAACGCTACTCTAGCTAACTCTCCCAATGTTCGACCCAGGTGAAAAAAGCTTCTGGGGGGGTGTTTGGCTCGAGGTCATGGTGCAAAGGACCCTAGGGTGAAATTACTCCGAACCATCACTTTAAGTGTCTTGCTCAAGGACACATTGGTTGATGTATCGCAGTGGGAATCGAACCCAGAACCCCCACACTCAAGGTATGTGTCATATCCACTGTGCCATCACCACCCCAGTTTACAGTTTATGGACAACAATGGAGCTCCTGGACTTATCCTTTAAAAATCAGTATCATAAAGTAAATGTCAAACGTTTCAGGACAAAACAAAGGAATAAGCTTATGATGTGAATCATAGCTCCATTATATCATAGTATAAGTTTATTTCGGGAGGGTGAGAGGACAGCTTTGTCATCTCTCTCCTACGTCAAAGGACTGGGAGTCTTTAACCGAGATTGAGTAACGGCAACGTAAATCATTACTAAGCACAAAGCTGTCCTACGAAGCCAGTGGAAATGTTACCAAACGCACGGAGGTATTCATTCAACATCAAATGACCTCTGCTCCATCGCTCACTTCCTCACTCCCAGACACACACAAACTTGAGTTGATGTGTTTAGAGACCGGAAAAAGCGCAAACAAAGTAGTGACTGGTGGATGTTTCAAACGTGACTGAATAACTGGAGACCTTTCTTGGACATCCGGTACCCCCCCTACCTATGATCACACACACACACACGCACACCCACACACACGCGCACACACACACACACACACACACACACACACACACACACACGCGCAGCACGCCCCACACGCACGCCCACACACACACACACACACACACACACACACACACGCATACACACACACACACACACACACACACACGCACACGCACACACACACACACACACACACACACACACACACACACACACACACACACACACACACACACACACACACACATAACCTTGTCATAGAGGAGACACTGTACATATAAAAGGCTGAGTCCAGAGTTCTGCACACTTCTGAATTCACTGCGCCGCTGGTGACCACAGACTGCCGCAGGACACAAAGTCACAGACTGAGATAGAAAGATGGAGCACTAGAGGGAAAGAGAAGAGAAAAGATAGAAAGTGATAGTAAACAAAAGACAGAGAAAGCACATACCTACAAAAAGAAAAGGAGGGATAAGAGGTGTGACACACTGCCCGGCAGTTTGGTCTGGTCTTGGTACAAACAGTTGACCTGCTTGACTATCTGCGATAAAAGGACTTTTTTTCCCACTACATTTTTAAATCAATTTGATCGAATGCAACGCTGCAGATATGTACACCTCTGGCTGCTGGGGTCAGTGTTACCCATCTGCCTTATCTCAGGGGTCACAAGCGTGAACGGGGACGTGGCGCTACTGCATCAAGAGTCCCATCTGAAGCCGCTGTCTGAGTTCAAATCGAACTTGAATCAGACTGAACAAGACAATGGCTCCAGGGTCATCACAGGAATATCCATCGTGACCTTTAAGTGGAACCATGTAAAGACCCCTTACCTAGTTGCATTATGGATATTGGTGGCTGTTTTGGCTAAATTGGGTATGTAACAAACATTTTACGAAATGAAATGTCCTACAAAAGTGTTTTTTTTTATGATGTAGACTGATAGATATGGACTACCAGTCACCTATTACTACTATCTCAACTTGAAAAAAGAAGTTAAGAAAATAGCGAAGCACCAGCCTATTAGAGTTACGTCATGCATAATTTGGATATTGTGACAGATTCTTTTGTCAAACAAGATAATGTTGAGCTATTTTTAACCCGCCTAATGTCAAATAATTACAATGTTATCATCTTCTTACACACTCTGGAAGATCTTCCACATGTTGGCAAATGCATGAATTATACATATTATCTCGTACTGAAAACATTTTATTACATTTTAAAACAAAAATGTGTTTTGTGAAAGAAGGGAATATTCATTTGAACTTGTATTTTAAAGCCCCTGAACATTTTCTAAATAAATCTAAAGGTTTCTCACAACTCACAAGAGCTAGAACAAAAACACAAATAAATAACCCAAACTGTTCTAAGTTTGACTGAAAATGATATGTTCATCTAGGACCCTAACGTTTTATTGTCTTTTACAAGAAGGGAGCCAATACACATATAAAAATAAGAGAAGGAGAAAGAAACCACACCGCCCTATTAGCATTTAGCATCAGTTCATCATTCTCGTTTTTTTTCGTTATGCTTCAGGAAACCTTTCCAAAACTTATCAAGTTTGTTTTTTTGTGAAATAGCCCGGACCCCATTAATAATTCAAATTAATAATAAGAAGCTTTTTTTTTTTTTCAGGGACTTTAACGGTGCCAATACTTAAATTTTTGGAAAGGGAGACATTTTTATTATCTATTTGTTCTTTTTAAATTGCATATGGCTCTTATATTGTAACAAACAGTGTCCCTTCTGCTATCAGTGAACACTAGTCTGTGTTATCACGATAGCATGATGTTCCTGAGAACACTGGATTAGAAATTCCACAGATTGTCACAAGTTTTTGACCTTTTATAATCACTTCATCGTTTAATGTTCGATGCATCACATTTACAGGTTGCACTGATCTTCTACTTGCTCTTTTAGCTTCCTTTGGGTTCCACTCTCATGCACAAATATAAACACAGCATTGAAATATAACAGACCTTCATCAAAAATTTCTCAACTTATTCTTTAACTACTTTTAAATAGAGCATATTGTTACAACTAATCTTTAGCCCTGTGGGCTAGAAAGAGAAATCAACATTTTGAAATGGGTCTATTCTTATGGTTCAGTAGGTTTGATTATTAAATATGTAACACTTTGTCAGGCCATTAAATCGACCTTAAGAAAAGTCTTTAGTTACACAGAGAGATTTATAACCCTTCATATGCATCACCATGCTGGTTAATCATATGCCAAGAACAAAAAGTAGCACTTTCTCAGTTGATCATTTGTAAATTTTGCAACCTCACTGAGTTTTAGTTTCATGGTTTAGGTATGATGCGTTTTAAACTTTGTCAGTCAAATCTGAATATCTAAGAATTTAAGATTCAGTCTTATTACTGCTTATTATGAAACTACACTTGCTTGTGTGGGATCCCAATAGATAAAGTTTCACATTATAGTTTCTGATACATTTTTAAAGAAAAAAAACTTCTCTTCTCTTCTCTTCTCTTTCTCTTCTCTTCTCTTCTCTTCTCTTCTCTTCTCTTCTCTTCTCTTCTCTTCTCTTCTCTTCTCTTCTCTTCTCTCAGTCATCGAGTCCCTCCCTTCCTTTGTGACTAATGTGATCCCAGAGAGTGCCTTGCTCATTGCCTTCGGCTGGATTCTCGGTGGGATCATTTGGGCTGCAGACCTTCAGCAGACCTTCTCGCTGACCCCAAGAGTCTTCTTTTACTTCCTGTTGCCTCAAATCATCCTGGACGCGGGTTACTCCATGCCAAACAAGCTCTTCTTTACCAACTTGGGGGGCATCCTGCTCTATGCCATCTTGGGGACCGTCTGGTGTGCTGCCACCCTGGGGCTGTCGCTGTGGGGGTGTCAGGCGGGAGGAGCCATGGGTAAGAGACTTTCACTTTAGCAGGCTGCCTGCTGCTTTGTCACTCTCATTATTGTGTTAACTTATGTTTGTTGTTTATTTCTGTAGTTTATTTCAATAAGGGCTGTGCGGAGTGAAATAAATGTCCACTAGGACTGTGACGGGTGACTACAGGTTGAACTGTGTGAGGTGTGTCAGTGTCAGGCTCTAAAAAAACATTGTAGCCTACTAGGGTTGGAAATACTTTTATCTGATGAGAGTGATTGGAGGTCTGAGATGGAGTTATAGCTATTACCATGAATGGTATTTGATGTGTTTGTATCACATTTCATGGCAATCCATCCAATAGTTGTGTTACAGTCTGGACCAAAGCGGTGGATTGTCAAACCTGCTTTGCCATCCATAAATCCATGCTGCTGGTATGGCTAAAAACATAAAATTAAAAGAGAGCCAGGATTTATTCAGAAGAAGATTTTTAGTCAACTAGTGGATTGTAGGGTGATTAAAGGGCCGCTTTTCTTACAGCTTCTTTCAAACTAAATAAAAGCCAAATTAAGTGTATATTTTGGCCCGTGTGCTGTGCTGTAGGTGCTTTGGACATCGGTCTGCTGCAGTATCTTCTCTTCGGCAGTCTGATTGCTGCTGTGGACCCTGTAGCCGTCCTCGCTGTGTTTGAGCAAGTCCACGTCAATGAGGTCCTCTTCATCATGGTGTTTGGAGAGTCGCTGCTCAACGACGGTGTGACAGTGGTTCGTATGCTACAATGTTGTTGTTTTTACCTGAGAAGCAGAACAGTTTGCCGAGATGTCCATCATTTCCACACTTCTAAGACATAAGAATAAAGCATAAAGAATACAAACATTGTGCACTTCAGAGTGAGGACCTTTATCCTGACTGAGGTCTTGTCATCTTGCCTGAACTTTATCTCTCACTGGTCAATCAAAGTGCTCCTTGAGGAGGTTGATCTAATGAGAAATAGTACTTGTATGTGTTATGAATCATGGAATTCCGTGATGATTGAAGGAGAAAAAGGGAGCTACTTTCAACTTTTCACACCTTTCTAATGACAGTCTCTGACATCTCTGAGGCGTATTTAAAAAAAAAAAAAAAAGCATTGCACTGTTATATAATTATGTGAGGATAATTATTCTCCCCCAAGTATTTAACTTCTGGGAGTGAAAGAAACACTTTTAAACAAATATGTTCCAACCATGTGGAGTTCAATTAAAAAACAAGATATTCAAGTAAAAGCATCTAGTACAGCCTCATATTCAATACACATTGGCATTACAGACCCGAAACACAGGAAAATTGAAGAACCCTTGTGATGCATTTAAAGACAATATTGGAGCTGCAGATAAGGAATAATAACAAAAATATGAAGAAAGGATTTGAAATGAACAAATGTAGATCTATATATGTGATATCCATTTATAACCTTATTCTACCAAAAGATAGAAAATTTACCTTCTTCTTCTTCTCTTAGGTGCTCTTCAATGTATTTGATGCGTTTGTGAAACTGGGAGGACCCGGAATAAATGCTGTGGAGATCATTAAAGGGATAAGTAAGGAGTCAAATGTATTTACACATTAATAGGAAAGAATGTAACTTGTGGTGTAGGTGGTACTGCCTGGGTCCATAGATGCTAGGTTTGGTTTTAGAGATGCTATATGTATGCAGACATGTTTACAAGTTATACTGGATAACATATTTTGTCCTCTCGCTCTTTCCAGTTTCCTTCTTTATAGTGGCGTTCGGTGGTTCCCTCGTGGGCTTAGCATTCGGGCTGCTGGTCGCTTTACTGAGTAAATACACTAAAAACATCCAGATCATTGAGCCAGGCTTTATCTTCGTCTTGGGATACCTCTCCTACCTGACAGCTGATATGCTCTCCCTGTCTGCCATCCTTTCGTGAGTTCTCGATGAAAAACAACTCATTTGTTTTTCTGTACATAGAAATATTTATAGGAGGAGGCATAAAAACATGTTTAGTTATTTCTGTGCGTTTTGTTCTGTAGGGTCACCTTCTGTGGTGTGAGCAGCCAGAAGTACCTCAATTCAAACATGGCTGAGAGCTCTGTCAACACAGTCAGATATGTCATGAAGGTTTTTGCAAATGGATCAGAAACCATCATTTTTGTGTTCCTCGGCATCTCGGCCATTGATAAGACAATCTGGGTGTGGAACACAGGCTTCATCCTACTCACGCTCCTCTTCATCCTTGTGTACAGATTCATTGGTGAGATTTATGTCTTTTGCTCTTGGTTTTGAGTGCAAACAGCCCATTAGCTGATGTCAGAGGTCACAAATTATACTGTGTTTGTGTGCATGTGTACTACAGGTACCTTTATCCAAACCTGGTGGCTTAACCAGTACAGGCTGGTCCCTATTGCGCTCATAGATCAGCTGATTATGAGCTACGGTGGCCTGCGAGGGGCTGTCGCATATGGCCTGGCTGCGATGCTGGATGACCAGAGAATAAAGGAGAAGAAGCTGATGATCGGCACTACTCTCATTGTTGTGTACTTCACTGTCATTCTTCAGGTAACCACTTTTCTGTCTTTGTATTTAACCGATCAAAACTACAATATTGGTACTTTTTTTTTCTGTAACTTTCTCACACAAAAGGCATAATAGCTAACTATGAATTTCCTTCTGTTGCAGGGATTAACAATGAAACCTTTTGTCACGTGGCTTAAAGTAAAGAGAGCTGCAGTGGCCGAGGTCACACTCGTAGAAAAAGTGCAGAACAAGGTAGAGCTAAAAAAAAAACCCAAAACAGCAGGAAACAATATGTACAAGGGTGCAGTCCAACTTCTACAGAATCTCTGTTCTTGTTTTTTTTTAGGTGTTTGAACACTCGCTTGTTGCCATAGAAGATATATCTGGACAAATAGGAGATAACTACCTGAGGGGCAAGTATGTAAAGACATCTTTAAAACCAGACCCTTTTTAGGGGGGCTCAAGCCCCTAAATTTCATCTCAGCCCCCCTAAAAATTATAATAATAAAATAATAATAATAAAACAAATAAATCAATTTTAGTGCTTCAAGTTATAGTTTGTGAACTTGTCTGTTAGTGACAGAGGGCACACAATTACAGATTCAAAGAAAAAAGTTAAAAATCATGTGTTGCCAATGCTATGCACCTGTAACCCAGTCAAGGAAAGTTTTAGTTTTTATTTATTTATTGTTAACACATTTGCAAGGCACTGTATCCGTGTCACATTCTCATTAGGGGCTGAGCTCCCCAAAAGGTCTGATCCTAGATTCGCCCCTGTTTAAAACCATTTAAGTAGTACCAATGAAATGGCTTTCAATGAAACTACAATCTCTTCTTTCACTATGAAGGTGGAAAATATTTGAGGAGAAGTGGATGTCAAGGTTTTTGTTGACGTCGGAGGCGAGGAAGAAACAGGACTACATTTTCAACGTCTTCCATCAGCTGAACCTCAAGGATGCCGTGGGCTACGTGGATGAGGTGAGAGGGCCTAATACTGCATAAGTATATTCAAGTGTGTTTTGTTCAAGTGGACATTAAAGGACCAGACATGAGATTCAGCGCTGGTCAATGACAGTCGGTAAAGGAAGTCCTCTGGTCTTGATGTTGTAGGGTGAACGTAGAGGCTCTTTGGAGTTTGTCCGCAATGAATCTGCATTCATCGACTTCAAGAAGAAGTTTGGTGACGAATTCTCAGAGGTCATGCCTGACATCATGGCTGCTGCGTCAGATGATCCTGATGCTATGAGGTGAGCAAACATTTTTACCTGATTCACACCACAATCACAGGAGAAGGTAGTCTGTAAATAGAAGAACAAACTTTAAGAGCAATCATTTTCTGAAAAACTCTCCAATTCCTTTCATTTTTTTTCTATAAACATGAATTTGAAGATTGACATTTTTAAATACAAGATACCAGAGGTGCATTAAGTACTTAGAAGTTGAAAATCAGGGTTGATCTACAATTGTCCTTGATTGAATTTACTTCCATTAGATCTGCTCAGACACCGCCCTCTGGTGACCACAAGCAACCAAACTAGTAGAAATTATCTTGCTCTGACCATCTAGCTCCAATTCTCCACCATATTTTGTATGATAAGCTTAAATTAATGCTGTACTCTGAGTGTGTTAAATACATGAAGTAACTGACAGCATTTTATTCCTACTGTAGAAGAAACCCTGTGTCATCAGTGAGCCTGCAAATGCATGAGAAGACCATGCAGGGTATGAGAGAAACAGAGGACATCGACGCTCATCACCTGCTGCAACAGCATCTGTACAAGGGCAGGAAACAGGTAAGCATTTTCAGTTACATCACTATACACACTACATTCATAACATTGCATTGCATTTCCATATAGGTTAATGACTCACGAGAGATATAAAAAAAGAATGGTCAACATTGATGCAGCAGAGGCCAAGATATCCCGGTTTTCAGTCCCTACAACCTCCAGAAATGCTGTAGCCTACATTTCCCACCATGCAACACAATAGCTTCATGCAAGCTGCCTCCTAAATATGCGCTTCTTTCAAACCCTGCACCCTGCAGTTTGTCACAATCAGGGTTATTTTGTAACTTTAGAAGCCACATAGGACATTATACAACTGTAAAAGTGTCCCATTAAAAACAATGTCTGAAACTTATGACAAACTCTCTGGATGAGTAACAATTTAAGTAACAAGTTACTGTCTTCTTGTCCTCTCTGTCTTATAAAAAATCTGCTCTCAAATTCTCATACTGACTCTTTTCACATTTTTTTGTCTACTGTTTTCTGGTGAATAGCACTTGCACAGGTACAGCCGGAACCATTTCGATATCAACACAGATGATAATGAGGTGCAGGAGATCTTCCAGAGGACCATGAGAAACCGTTTGGAGTCCTTTAAGTCTGCAAAGATGGGCCTTGCTCCAGCAAAGACAATAACCAAGCACACAAAGAAAGACCAGCAACAGAAGGTCATTTTTATTTACAGGCATTTATTTACATTTATTAATGGCTGGGTATTAAACCTAAAAATCTTTTTTGGTAGCAATCAAAATGTGGTCATAGCACTGTCAAAAACTTTCATCAAACATCATGCCAGATTTGGTAATCTTTTAAAACATATTTTCTGTTCAGATAGTACCTGATTTAAATAAAAAGTTATCACAATTTTTGCATTCCTTTAAAAAAAAAAATCAAAATCAAAATTAGAGAAAACATAGAGAATACAGTTTTTGCAGGAAAGTAAGGTAATAAAAAGTATTATTATTTATTTTGATATTGTACTTAAAATCAGCACTAGAAAAAATAATACCCAGCCATAAGAGTCAAAACACGTGTACTACGGCTTTGCTTTTCACATTTTGTAACTTGGTTTAAGATGTAATTCACAAATAAAATAACTATTCTTCTACCTGCAGATGCCAAATGGGAAATCAACGGACACAAGTAAAAACTACTATGCTAATAATGAAGGTTAGAATCAGCGTTTCAGTTTTTAAAACTATACATAAGCCCTGAATGGCCCAAGTGCTTAATGAAAACCCTTATTTTGAAAAACAATTTCTTATTTTTTTCTTCTTCTTCTAGGTTTTGAGTTCTCAGAGGGAGCCTCTGGCTTAGAGGCATCTGGTGGTTCATTCCCCTTCAGGGTCAACTACAGAGCAGGAGGTAAAATGAATCAGTGGAAGAAGAACTACTCAGATCCTTTACTTGAGTAAAAGTACCAATACAACATTCTAGAAATACTTCATTACAAGTAAAAGTCCTTTATTTACAATCCTCCTTAAGTACAAAAACATTATCAGAAATAGTATCACAAAATACTCATTCTGGAGTAAAATGTCCCGTGACTGATTTATTATTTCATCTGACATTATTAGATTATCACTGATGCATCAAGGTGTAAGAAGTATTTCACAGTTGTGGCTGTTTGAGGTGGAGTTGGTTTTAATGGTACCATTTATTTGAAGCGGTGTAGATAAGACTGACATGACGCTGTCATAACCATGACACGACACCATGACAGTGTTTTTGAAAGTTTATGACTGTTGTCATTAAGTGTCATTCGGTCAATTATGACACTTTTAATGCAAAGTTAGTGTTGCTTGAGATGTTTGTCATGACAACTTGTCATTAAAGAAGACAACAATCTCTGTGTTATGACAATTTGACATTAACCTAGACAACATGACCTCATGAATATGTCATTGCAGGCCTAATTATCAAATTTAAAGAAACTGTGTCATGTCATGGTTATGATAGTGTCTTATGCACACCCCTTGAAATAAAGTATTACCTTTTTAACTCCTTTATGTAGTGGTATGGCAGCCTGGCTCCGCCCTCCTATGTACTTATGATCAATTTTCATTTTCCTTCAGTACTCCGTCTGGGTTTGCGGTATAGTCTTGGGTTTTCTCCGGCCAAATTTTTGGCGGTTCAATCAGCGAACAGAGGGAGTGGCTGAGAACGATGACGTTGAGGATGTGCACTAGAAAGATGCGAGCGAAGCCATTCAGTCCGTTGTGGCAGCGCTGCCGAATATCCAGAAGTTAAAGCCCGAGCAACAACAATGTTTGCTGAGTTTTGTTGGTGGCCATGATGTTGTGGCCCTCCTCCCCACGGAGTTTGGGAAAAGTTTGATTTTCCATCTCTCTCGCTCCGTTAGTGGTGAAGGAGTTGGCTAAGGCTAACGCTAGCGATGCTAAGCCGACGTCACGACCAAACGTTAGCGATTGGTTATGGCAGATCCAGAGTGGCTCTGGGCAGATCCAATAGATTTAAACTTCAACAGAGTACCCGCCTTCAGGGAAGTTAACACTTGTCAATAGAGAGTGGCCAGACTCTCTGTACAAATGAAATGTACGAGAGTCTGGTAGGACCTTATATATGTCAATGGGTAGGACCAGGCTAGTGGTATGGTAGTTTGGTCAAGTGGATCCAAACCTAGAGGTCAGGCCCCTCGGAATGGCCAGATAAGAAGAAAAAAACAAAGTTCTGCTACTTTTCTCTAAGCTTTGCTGGTTTTGTGAAACATTGAATGTTTTCTCAAGCAGTTATTTAAATGAACTGCTTAAAACTCAGGGCATCTATACTGTGACAACGGGCTCCAACTAGACACGGTTTAAAAAAAAAAAAAAAAAAAAAAAAATTGGGGGGGGTTTTTTTTTGTTGGAGAAAAAGAAAGAGAAAAATGAAAATACTCAAAAAGTACAAACCTCACAATTTGACTGAAGTTCAGAACTTAAAGTAAATGTACTTAGTTACTTTCCACTACTAGTTGTTACTGTCTATAACTCCCAAATCCTGTCAGCACTAATTCCGTTTCTTTCTTACAACCAGCTGGAATTGAGAATCCAACCTTCATGCCAGACCAGGACCCCATGGCACCGACGCAGATCCCTCCGTGGCAGGCGGAGGACGAGCCCGATGGCAGCACAGTGAGTCCTTCGCAGCGGGCCCAGGTGAGGCTGCCGTGGACGCCCACCAACCTGCGCCGCCTGGCCCCTCTACGCATCAGCAATCAGTCCACCGACTCCTTTGCACAGGCCGACACTCCTGCCTCGCAGGAGAAGGACAAGAAGTGGCCGCCTCCACCACCTCCTCCCTCTGACAAGTAGCAGCATCCCACCCTTCTTCATCTCCCTTTAACCTGGCTGCCTAAAGACACAGAACATAACATCAGACTTTGCACACTATACTCTCAAAATGTTGACTAGGGAAAGAATTGTTTTCCATGCCATTGCTTACCGGTAATCTTACTTCTGTGTCTCTAGACAAAACATTCCCAGTCTCACAACCTTTGTGCCCTTCTCTTCAGCTTCAGTTTGTTGCTCTTACTTGAGCAAAAGGGAGGCTGCACGTAAAGCCAGAGATCCTGTATGTGCAGTAGCAAGTTATTTACTAGCACACATCGAACATCATATATTCTCTCATCTGGTTCATAGTTCAAATCGGTCCCTATGAAGTATCTCATCCCTGAATGTTATGCAGGACCATTTTTCAAGAAAGTAGATAATTATGTATTGTGTTGATACATGATACATGTATTAGCTTTTTAGAGATTAGAGTGATATGAAAATAATTGCAGCTCTATAATCTTAATATAACATTTTTGTGTGTTTCGTCATATGTTTCAGAACATTACTTGCGGTCAAATATTAAACTTGAAAATAAGACCATTGTAAAAATGTCACATCTATGAAAGATATTTATTCACAAATGAAGTTTGTGTGGACATTTCCACCATCTCAAATCTGTGCACAATTGAACGGGTATATACAGTATATTTTTATGTTCCTCTAACAAAGAGCACTTTGACTGATGGTTTTGAACTGTATGGATTGAAAATATGGATTTGGAAATAAAAATGAAGTATTTGTGGAGTCAGTTACTGTGTATTAAGTGAAATGATTAGTCACTTCATTGATTAGTATATTGATTAATCAATCTCTTTTCATATACTATATGCATTATTATATATTATAACTACAGATGAAAATGAGCCTTTTTAGCTAAATCTGGTACATTGACATCCAACTGATGTTAAAGAGACCCTATTATACTCCTTTTCATTGTCATATTTGTACTTCTGGGGTCTACTAGGAAAGGTTTACATGCTTTGATGTTCAAAAAACATATTATGTTTCTCATGCTGCCATTGCTGCAGCTCCTCCACCTGAAACACTCTGTCTGAGCTCTTGGCCCGCCTTCTTGAAAAGCCCAGTCTGCTCCGATTGGTCAGCTGGCCCACTCTGATTGGTCAACCAGATTCCAACAAGCCACTGGGCGGGCTGTGCTTTGCTCAGGAAGCACCAATAGGCAGCACAATTGAAAAACTGGGCTGTCTTTCTCAATCAATGACATCTCTAATTGGGGAATTTCAAACCGGAATGTGTTTCGGATATTTTCTGCAGTTGAGAAAAAAGTGCTGTCTGTGGGAGAGAAAGCTCCATGTGGAGTGAAATGTGTTTTTTTGTACTTTATACACCTATTGCATAAACAAAAACCTATATACCACACTAAAAGACAGAAAAAAGCATAATAGGGGCTCTTTAATTAATGTGTGCTGTACCCAATACATAAAAGTAAGGTAATTAGAGAAAGTAAAAAATATGTCACCTTCAGCAATTGGAACTTGTGACGGCAATTTTAACAATCTTCTGACTATTTCATAAACTAACCTATTATTCAGATGAATCAATAATAATAAAATAATTGTTAGTTGCAGCTATAATATTGATACATCAAAAGTCAAATTGTGTTAAATGACTCTTTATTATCCACCACACACAGATTTGTCACAATTTTTCACACTTCTGAAATTACTTCCAGAATGAATTTCAATCACAATGAATTAGTAAAAAAAAACATTTTTAGATACAATATAAAGTGATTTCATTATAAATAGTCCATTTCTGATGTTTCCACCTGCTTTGTGACGTAGTCTAATATAATCTTTTCATTTCCAGACTCCTTCAGATAAAAATGGGATCCGTCGAGCATCCTGACGGTGAAATCACCTGATGTGATGCTTTTCCAAGCTGTTGATAAAATACATAAATACAATTATTTACATATGAACATGGAGACCACTTAAACTGAGTCAGTCAGCATACACAGAGAACACAAACAGTCCTGTACTATCATAACACGTTTTTTTATGAAAATCTACAGACACCGCCTATTGTCTGATATGTAGTTTGGAGCAATATTAGCTTTTTCTGATGCTTTGTTTTCTCACAGCAGGCTAGTGCTAATAAAGATGGGGACTTGTACATGTGTTTGTAGGCATTTGTGTTTGGCACTAAATCAGTAATATTTCAATTAATATGCAGAACACCAAAACAAGCTGCCAGATGTAAAGTAAAATGCATTTGCTGGGACCAAATTTTTTTTGGGACCATTGATTTCTGATTTTGAGCATCCAGAAACTGACATACAGGGTGATAACGCATTGCTGCAGGACATGAGAGGCCTGACCTGGTAAGTCATGAGGAATGTCATCCTTTCCATCAAAACACGTGACTGCGCAGGAGAGAAACGGAATGTCTGGCTCGTTACACCTGCAGGAAAGTCACTTTCAGTCAACTTCAGTCACTACAAACATTTCACTCTGAATCCCAAATTATTTAAAATTAAGGGTAAATACAGATTAAATTAAGTTGTCAGCCCACCTGTAGTTTTCCACAATGTGCAGGTCGGCCTTCAGGGCAGGAAGGAAGAGCTTCAGCACTTCAGGGTTCGCCAGCAACTCAGGAGGAGTTCCTCCAATCGAAATCAACCACTTGAGAAAATCATCATCAGATAAATCGCTTCTCTTTGGGGCTTGGATACGCGTCTCTGACTAAAAGACAAAACACAACATATTAATGGTATATTATCAACACCAGGTGTACACAGTTGTATATCAAGAAGAAACCAGATGTTTTGGTCTGTAGACCTACATCAGGTTAGAATTGTATCCAATTCCTTCTGAATAAATAGAAAATCTGCACACTGTTCTTCCTTCTCAATTGACAGTTTTTTTTGGTCATATGTGTAACAGCCACCTGTCATTAAAGACTTTATCGTGTCTGAGAACATTTTTGACAATGTTCCTCTATATATTATCAGAGCTATTGAAAGATGACATTGTTAAATTCACTTGCGACCCTGAACAGGATAAATGGTTTGGAAAACCGATGGATTGATGTTGGAATATGATGTTGTGTGATGGATTACATTTATTGATTTTTTTTTCTTCAGGCAGTATTGTTCTGAAGGTAATACAACTGGACTGATTTATTTACCTCACTAAAATAATTATTTAAAGCTATAGTGCGTAGTTTCTGTCTACCCCCATGAGGAATGCTAAGTAATGACAACAAAACTGTACGCATTTGCTAGTAACCAAGGAGGACATGGAGGATTAAAAAAACATGATGGACTCTTCAGAAGAGGTCATTATCTTAACTCAAGTTTCTGCGTGCAAAAGTTGCCGGACAACACCAGTTTCTGAACATAGCCATACCGAGAAATACAGAGAGAGTTGTGTGGAGCTGATAGTCTTAATTAGCTTTGTATCAACTCATTTGGCAATGGCTTGAATGTAACAACGTTCATTAATTTAAAAAAGTTACGCACTAAAACTTTATATCAGGCAAATTGGCAGCATCACAATGCAGGTTTAGTTATTTTAATGAATTTTCAGAGCATTATCAGGAAATCAAGTTAAAAAATAATTTTGAACCATAGCAAATTTAAAGATGAAAGCCTTGAAAATTAAAATACTACAGGGCTTGTGGCTAAGATTAGATACTGTGTAGGTTAATAACAAGCCATCATTGTTATAATGCCACTATCTGCAGTTATAATCAGTTATAATAGGTAAGAATCAGTTACACAGGTCTACCTGGGGGACAAACTTGTCTACAGGCTTTCAAATATAAACGGAAATCTGGACATTTTACACTTAATCAACAGAGTTGGCAGAGACTTGGATACATATATTGATACCGCCACATACAGTGAAATGTAATAAATAAACTCACATAAGGTGCAGAGGCACCAGACAGGAAGATATGAACGGGTTCGAGGTTGTGCAGTCTCTTCAGAGCATCTGCCACGGCGAAACTGGTGAAGGCACCAAAACTAAAGACAGATAAAGATAGTGCAAACGTTAATAAAAAAATAAGTTGTAGGTGGTGGAATAGAAAAAGCAGGGCAGGTTGTCATGACAGATATGATGTTATTTATAAAGCCTTTATTGTTATCATACCTGTGTCCGAACAGAGCAAACGGCTTCTCTTTCAGCAATGGTAACAACACACTTATAACCTCGTCCACAACCTGCTGCATGTTCTGAAAGAACGGCTCTTTGGCTCGACTCTCTCTGCCTGGAAGTTTGACAGCAAACACTGAAAGTGACAGACAAAAAAACCCAAACATTTCAAGTAGGAATATAATCCCATTGTAACATGTCTGGACTTTGTTTTCACAGTACAAGGACATCATTTTTAAGTTCAAGTTCCCATAATTCCTTTTCAGCTCATTTTTTAGATAAAGGACATTAGCAATATTTAAAACATCTGATCATAAATTGTGAATTTAGAACAAACACTAAAGATAAACAGTGCAAAGTGCAGCGCTTATAGATGGCATGTTACCTTCTATGGAGCTGCTGAGGACGTTTCCCCAGCGTGCATAGTGGATGGACCCTCCACCTGCCCAGGGGAAGCATATCAGCCTGGCCACAGCATCTGGGCTCTTCTTAAAACAGCTGATCACCTTTTCCATTCTAATTTAACACAAGAGCAAAGATCCAATAATCATTCACTTCTGCTGGGACTGCAGTTTATGCTCCTAATTCTGTTGAACAAGAGGAAACACATGTAATACTGTTGCTCCATCAACATAACAATCCACCCTAAAGCAAAGTTGATTTAAACAGTTAGGGGCAATTAAAAGACTGTTAATTCACACCTGTTAGTTGCTGGCAGCTCCATCAACTTCTCCCAGGAAAACACTGCTATCCTTACATAGACAGTATATGCTGAAAAGTAACATTTCCTGGTTATTTTCTTCTATGGTTTCTCTATGGAACTGGGGTAAAAATGATATCCATGGATTTTGGAGACATCTACAGTATGGAGTGTGTATGTCTAGAATACCGTAATTGTGTGTACGCGACCATGTCAATTTTTGTTACCTCGATGGAAAGGACAGGATAGAAAAAACACCTTAAATACAAGCAATTATTTCAAAACATGACGTAAATAGTTGAGAAAAAAGTTTCTAGGAAGTGACGCTATTTTCTACAGTTGGTATTTCCGACGGATTTCCCTCGGTGGTGGAGGAGGAGGAGGAGGAGGAGGAGGAGGAGGAGGGAGCAACAGCTTCGTCAAGTTAGACAAAATTACACAGAGCAATACCGGAAATCTGATGATCTTCCCTGTGGGAGGGATAACATTGCCGTGTATAGCCTATGCAGCAATAAAAATCACTTATGTTGAGGTAGCAACATATCAGCAGTGTAAAAATACTAAATTTCAAGAAAAAAATTCTGCATTCAAAACTGTACTCAAGTAAAGGCCTTAAGAAGCAGGTAATAATCGGGAAAGTAGGCTACTTACAGAAGCCCATCAAAAGTCAATATAATTGTCACACTGGCCCTTCGACAGAATTGTATATCATTTTGTACATTATTTTATTCTGCCGTTGTAAGTAGTATTTTAATGGTGTATTTCGTCAAGGCGGAAACTTTGACAGTCACAACTTTGACTGATTAACCAATGAGTAATTTAATATATGCAGTGGTTCCTAATCTGAGGGGTCGAGAGTATACTGAATTGGAAAGCAGAAACAAAAGATATATTTCTGCTGTACAAAATAGTGTTTACTTGTCTGATAGTTCTAATATAATGTAAGCTTTTGCTTTATTTTTTATTTTTATTTTTTTGCTTAAGGCTTAACATAGTCAAATAAGAAGGAAAATCAGTCTTTGATTGAACTGACTAACACCCAGTAACATATGCAACATGTGAGGGGTTGCAAGTCAACACAGATTAATTTTAATAGTACAGAAAAGTAATTAATATTT
The DNA here is from genome assembly GCF_010015445.1 of Perca fluviatilis. Lineage (NCBI taxonomy): Eukaryota > Metazoa > Chordata > Actinopteri > Perciformes > Percidae > Perca > Perca fluviatilis. The sequence goes on from NC_053124.1 coordinate 25,487,635, forward strand.
TACAAGATGATCACACCTATGTTAAATGTTAATCTGAAAAGCAGCAAGTAGTTATAGATGTCAAATAAAACTAAAATATTTGAGTAAATGTACGTTCCACCACTGATTGTGTGTGTGTGTGTGTGTGTGTATGTGTGTGTGTGTGTGTGTGTGTAGAACAGATGCTAAAACATCTGCCTTGCAACATTTATGTTTTGTTATTCATGCTTTTATCATGAATGAGTATCCCGGAAGTCTTGATTTTCTATTCTCGCAAACTTTACATTTGTGAGCCAGAGGGCGGTGTAAAGTGCAGATTTCAGACCGGTTACTTGCCGATACCGAGGAGGACGCCGGGGCAGAAAAGCCCTCATATATCTGTTTGGTAAAGAAGAAGAACACCGGATTGTCAGGTTAACCAACCGGGAGGACTAATTCAGCCACTGACCGGGTAAATATTCATAACAGTCTGGTGTGTCGAGTTGCTAGTTGTCGTCGGCTAAAGCTAACTATCGCCGTTAGCTTACCCACCGCTGCTAACGACTATCAGTGAAATGTATCCAACTCCGTGTTCAAACTGTCACAAACATTTCCGACACTGAACATAACGTTGTTTTTCTTTCAGATACAACAGAAATAACTTCAAAGGACGAACGCTGGGACATTTTGTACAACTTTGAGTTGTCAGTTGCGGTAAGGAAGGTCGGGGGAGAAGACTCCAGTCGAGGGGACCCCGAAGCGGCCCGGTTCCAAATCAGCGACCGCGGAGCAGAGAGTCGCGTAGCCGGGGAGCGGCGTACAGTCGGCGGACCTATAGTCAAGTTTTAATCTGCGCAGGAGAAGTAATCACTGGGTGCCGGGTCATCCGGACAGAGACCTCATGAATGGAAATCGGAACAACAGGTGGGATTCCTCTACTAACCGCCATGCTTAATTTGGTGTTCAGGTGCTGCACATGAGTTATTTGCAGACAGTGTGCAGTGCTAGACACAAGTTAGACACCCATGATTGAGCATTTGGGGGCTGCAAGTTGATCTAAGTCGTTAATAATAAGTTGTCAGGCTATCATGGGCACTGGTGCAAAAGCAGCTCAGCTTGAAAACGTAATTCAAATTCCCATCGCCAGCCCCAACAGGCATAGCTAATATACTGGGTTGATTGGTCCTCTGCGGTGTTTTACCGGTCATTTTTGCGCCTCGGTATATGTCTTTGTGCATATGTGTATGCGCCAAACCAGTCTGGTTACTTGTATTGTCAACGTCATTCTTTGCCGGCTGTCAAATGCAGGTGGTGATCCCGTCAGGTGTGCGTGAAGCCTGTGTGTGTGAGAGGCTGGCTCACATTTGTGTGTGTGTGTGTGTGTGTGTGTGTGTGTGTGTGTGTGTGTGTGTGTGTGTGTGTGTGTTGTGTGTGTGTGTGTGTGTGTGTGTGTGTGTGTGTGTGTGTGTGTGTGTGTGTGTGTGTGTGTGTGTGTGTGTGTGTGTGTGTGTGTGTGTGTGTGTGCGCGCGCGCGTGCCTTTCACACCAGCTGCTGCCATAGTTACCCAAGTTATTGAATAATTTTCAGTTAACCGCTGTCTCTGTTAATTACAAATCAATTGAGCATGGCAGGACATAGTCATTTTACTTGCCAACGGGCACAAATTGTGAGTCACAGCATGTATATTATTGATGTTGTTGGGCCCAGTGGTGGACTGGGAAGGGGGAAAAAGAGCCAAACTGGTTCACTGAAACTGACCCATTTATTCTCTACCCACTTTTCATCTAATGAGGAGAACAAAGCTTCATCAGAAAGTAACATATATTTAGGGAAAAAAAAGAAACCAGTCAGACTTTGATTAATAGGCTCATTTATATTTAGTTGAAACATAACAGATTTATCAACATATGCCTGTACTGGATATTTTTGAAAGTAGGGTCGCAACTAAGTTATTTTCAGTATCATTTGTCAGTTGTGTTTTCAATTATTTTGATTAGTATAATAAATGTTAAAACCAGTAAAACATCCCATCACAATGTCTTAAGCGGATGCCATTAAATAGCTTGTTTCTGACCAAGGGTCCAAACCCCCAAAATATTAAATGAATGATGATATAAAGAGCAAATCCTCACTTTTGAGAAGCTGATGGAACCAGTGAATGTTTGGTAATTCTGGTAGATAAGTGACTTAAAAGAGAAATCGATTGTCATAATTGTTGTTGATTAATTTTCTGTCAATTGACTAATCATTAATCGACCAATTGTTTCTGCTCCAATTGAAAATTCTGTACTTTACTCCTAATTTCCTCTCTGATTCATGTGTTCAACTCCCAATGTGGAGCTTTTCCTCTCTAACAGGCACATTGAGGGCAGCTTAATGTTCCTTGATTAGTATGACTTGCAGCTGACCCACCAGGGAAACTTTTTATGTTGCTTCTACATAGGGCTGGGCAATATATCGATATTATATTGATATCGTGATATGAGACTAAATATCGTCATAGATTTTGGATATCGTAATATCGTAAATTGCTTAAGTGTTGTCTTTTCCTGGTTTTAAAGGCTGCATTATAGTAAAGTGATGTCATTTTCAGACTGTTCTAGCTCTTCTATTATTTTTACCTTTTACCCACGTAGTCATTATATCTACATTACTGAAGATTATTTATCTAAAATTTCAGAAGAAGCAAGAAATTTTGTTAAGCACCAATTGTCAACCCTATAATATCGCCACAATATCGACATTGAGGTATTAGGACAAGAATATCGTGATATCTGATTTTCTCCATATTGCCCAGCCCTACTTCTATAGGTCAATCTTCCTCTTGTTGAGGCTGAAATGATAAATTATAGGACACTGTGTGAGCACGATGGTAATGGGGTGTTAGAGCAATCTTCCTAGTTAATGAATTGAGGGGTTAAAAAAAAGCTTCATCTTTATAGCGGTGTTGTTTCTTAAAAGTCTGCTCAGATTTTTCTTCAAATTCATCTTGCAAACATCCCTCAACCATGTTTTGTGTTAACAAAACTCTGGGGTTGTTCTTTCATCATTTGTTTGTTTGTGTGTTATTTCACCTTTTTGAAAGTTGTAATTTTAAATCTACCGTGTCCCTGTGTAAAAAGCCACTTAATGTTCTTATGTATGTTTTTAGATCTCTCAAGTTCCCGGACAGTAACTAAAGATCTAAAACATTTTTGTTACAACTTCACATACAGTTAGTCTGGTTTAGGGCTGCAACAAACAAATATGTGTTTGACTAATTGATTAATCATTTGGTCTTTACGATGTCGGAAAGAAATCTAAGGTCGAATTCCTTTAGTCACTTTTTGATTTGCCATTCTTTAGTTTTAGACCTCACAGGGTCTTTATCAGGGCAGAAATAGTAAAAACATTGATTACACCTGGTGCTTAAAATAGGTTATACGCAGGAGATAAGCATCACATAATAAAGTAATCAATAAATACAGAAAACTGCAATCGCAATGACATCACAATAAAGTAAATCAAATATTTCAAATAGTTTTTGTCACCGGACCTCCACAATGAATGAGACTGATGTGTGTGCACCTGTTTTTCCTCTTCTTGTCAGCATACCTTTAGTTGCCATGGAGAAACTGTAGTAACATGGGTGCCATTGCCATGGGAACGGCACAGGGGAGGAAGCGACCTGGGGACGTATGAGCAGAAAGTGCAGTCTTTTACTGAATGGTACCTCGTCAGGGCAGGTTCAGGGTCAGCCCTCGATCCTGACAGGAGCTGAAACTGTTTAATATTTTCCACCCACAGCTGCTCTGTCGTACTTATTTCATGGCTACATTCATCATTGCTTTTTTTTAGCCGTACACTTTTTTTTTTTTCTCTTATTACAAACAAAGCGCAGCTCTTGCTATTTTAACAGCGCGGTGTACAGACCTTATGTCACATAGTTCATTGTGTGTATGTGTGTGCATCCTCTGAGTCACATTTATGGAAATTGCGTGGTTGTTTTTTTTTTTTTTTTTTTTTCACTGAGTACTTTCCAGTTTGGCATTTCTGAAAATTGGTGTCAGATTGGCGTGGTGTGTCACCCGCCTACTTCATCATGTTTGGCAAAGGCCATGTCAGTCAGGAGAAGTCTGTGACCACTGAGCTGGTCTTTATTCCAAATGTCATCTAACTCTGTAACCTTTTTATACGGTCATCATCAGATTGATGTGGGAAATACAGTCTTGGCCTGCTTGTTTCAGTGTTGTCAGTTTGACATGAGGCAATTTAACGTCCCTGAACATCTTTTAATCTCAGCACCCACTGTCTGCTCTTTCCTCCTTATAATAACCACTTCCTTCCTCTCCGAGCTTGTTTTGAAAGGGGAGATAACATTCATGATCACTGGTCCAGGTTCTGTTTTAGCTGTTTTGGGACACAGATGGTCCAGAATTGATATAAATGTTGATTGTAGATAAGGTTTGTGTCAGTGAACAGTATAGACCAACATTAACATAATTATTTTATATATTATTATACTTTTGAATTGTCAATATAGATATTGTAATATACAAGAATATTCAAATTATTTTTACAATTTTTTTTTTTCCCCCATGTATCTTGAAAGCCAAAGATTGATGTAAACAATTTTACTTATTTATTTTTGGTATGTGTTGTTTAGGAGACGATGGAGCATCCGCTGAAGCCCAAGCTTTATTTGCGTTGCCAAGGCGACCTGGCTTTGGCACCCTTGGGAAGCCCATTAAGCTTCTGGCCAACTGCTTCCAAGTGGATATACCCAAGATCGACGTCTATCTGTATGAGGTGGACATCAAGCCTGATAAATGCCCTCGCCGGGTCAACAGGTGACAGAAAAGAGCTGTTCTTTATAAACTGTAGACCAGTTTGACTGTAAAATCGACGAGAGGGCGAGCTAATACTTCTTAAAAATACAAATAACAACACTTAGCTACGTCAGCTTAGATTCATACTGTACGTTGGTTGTATGGTTGATATGTATTTTCCCTGGTGGTCTTTTCAGGGAGGTGGTGGACTCCATGGTTCAGCATTTCAAGGTGACCATCTTTGGCGACTGTCTGCCAGTTTACGATGGGAAGAGAAGCCTCTACACTGCTACCCCGCTTCCTGTCGCCACCGGTGGGGTAAGACTCGACACTAAAGTTTGGATGCTGGTGTGTTCTGTTGTATGGGCCAACAAAAAAATCACAGTTTAGCTCGAGAAAGAATGTCAAGATCACAGGTTTTGTGTGAATGGCTGCTCAAGTCAGCTTTTCTTGTCTTCTTATCAATGAGACTCCCTGAAAATAGGCTCACACCTAAAAACAGCATTATACCAAAGTTAAAGTAATATTTGGAGGCTTTTAAAAACAAAAAAGTTTGATCAGTAAGCCACAATAAATCTTGTTTTCCTCTTCAGGTCGATCTGGATGTCACCCTGCCAGGTGACGGTGGGAAGGACCGCCCATTTAAAGTTACCATTAAGTTTGTGTCATTGGTCAGCTGGCACATGCTCCACGAAGTCTTGACGGGACGCGGTGTGGCCGAGCCGGTGAACCTGGAAAAACCCATCAGCACCAACCCTGTTCACGCCGTGGACGTCGTTCTTCGACACCTGCCCTCCATGAAGTGAGTTTTCTCCCTTGACCATCTGCAAATAAGCTACATGTTTGGGATAATCACTATTTTTATTATTATTTTTTATTTTATTTTAAGTTTGATAAAGTATTATAACTTGACCAAAACACTTCAAGTCATGACATGTTACAGTTTCAGTATCAATGCCAGGAAGATGAAGATACAAGTTTGATCTAAACGGCACTGAATTAAGCATGAGAGATTTCTTCTGGTCATGAAATGTGATCCAAAGATAGTTGTATCCTGGAGCTACTGTATAGCTCCCATAATTTATTATGCAGTATTTCAACCACAAAGTTGTCACGTATTGTAACAGATGCAATTTGATGGAAACGTGTATGCACCCTACAATACCACAGGTAGATATATAGTTTCAGTACGTTTGGTGGCCCACGTGGGATTTGAATAGAACATGGACATATGGATTAAAAGCATCTTTTTATGTAATTACTTCAGTATATGCCATTAGGTAAATACATTCACCAAAATAGCTTTTAGTAACATGAGGTAACATTATGCTGCACCCAGTGAACCACACAGGAAATACATCTAAAATCCCACGGAGAGTTTTATTTTCGTGCGCTACTAACCTTTGTGTCACCTTTTGTGAACCTCTCTGTCCTCATCAGGTACACGCCTGTCGGACGATCCTTCTTCTCCTCGCCAGAGGGCTACGACCACCCGCTTGGTGGAGGTAGAGAGGTTTGGTTTGGCTTCCATCAGTCGGTACGGCCAGCCATGTGGAAAATGATGCTCAACATTGATGGTGAGTAAGCACTGTGGAACCTGGGAACAGGGAATAGTTTGACATTTTGGGAAATACAGTCTCATTCACTTTCTTGCTGAGAATTAAATGAGAAAATCAATGTGCAGTAAACACAAGGCTATAATCAGAATCTGCTTAGCTTAGCATAAAGACTGGAAACGGGGAAACAGCTAGCCTCACTCTGTCCATAGGATTCAAAATCCATCTACCAGCACCTTTTTAAAATTCAATAATTAACTCGTTAGATATTGTTTTTCTTTAAGGATTAAAAACATCACTTTGGGGTTTTACATGGGGTAGGGGTGCAAGATGTATCGACTCAATATCGTTATCGCAATATATCGAAAGTGTCGCAATAAGTATGCAATATTTTGTTTATTTTGTGGAGCGCTGCGTCCCGTCCGTTGGCTGTGTGGCTTAGTTGTGTTTGATTTTTGGGCCCGCTTGAAACACTATAATGATCATCATTTCAATGGCCAGTTACCGTGCCACTTGCACATGCTAGAACATGTCAGCGCACGGGGGCCACTACGTGACAAACCCTATGGAGCGTACCTCTTGTGTGTGCATATTTCGACAGAGTGACAGTGTAAGTGAAGAAATTGATAGAGACAACAAAACGGAAGGAATCAGACAAGCGAAAGAAAGTTGTGTCCTGTTCTCTTTATTTATTTATTTTATACTGTCCAACCAGTAAAAACATGTCCTGTTCTGTAGACATGGTCGTTATTTATTTATTCATGTTGGACCAGTCAAATATGACCGTCAGTTGAAATAAACCTAGTGTTGTACGAAAACTTGTTTTATTTTTTATGACTCTATTTTGATGCGTTTTCCCGTAACTTTTGTAATTTTACATATGTTTAAAAATATCTAAATTAATATCTATATGGCAATATTCATAATCGATATCGCAATATCACATTTTGTCAATATCGTGCAACCTTAACATGGGGTTATGAGCTGGCCTACTATACTAGTCATCACCACCCTCTGGACAGAGTCAAGCTAGCTGTTTCCCCGTTTCCAGTCTTTATGCAAAAGAGCGTGTGTGCTTCATGGCTTTGAATAAACCCTCATCCACCTCTAGCTGAGCTATTGCCATAGTGATTTTGATCTCGTCCTGTATCTTTTCAGTGTCAGCCACAGCTTTTTATAAAGCCCAGCCAGTCATCCAGTTCATGTGTGAGGTCCTGGACATTCACAACATTGACGAGCAGCCCCGCCCTCTCACTGACTCCCACAGGGTTAAGTTCACCAAAGAGATCAAAGGTATGTCACCAAGGAAAGGCAGCGCATGTTGTCACTATGCTGCAGTACGAGGCCTTACCCTGCACGGCTTTGTGTGTAGTTGAAACTACTTCCGCTTTCTGATGTTGGTAGACTATTCATTGTTAGATGCTTTGTATGTTTTGAAAGTTTATTTAATGCATAAAGGTGGTACAGATGAAAGCTGAACCTCGGACAAGTAGGCTTTTAGGCCTATTCAGTTGTTCCACTCTATGAAAAAAAGCTTTAGTCACTTAAAAGTTGCTGAAGCTTATTCCACCATCTTTACAGGTCTTAAAGTGGAAGTGACCCACTGTGGAACCATGCGTAGGAAGTACAGAGTCTGCAATGTAACCCGACGCCCTGCCAGCCTCCAGACGTACGTTTCTACATTGCACCCCAGTTGCTGTTAACTCACAATCAAAGCTTGGCTCACATGAACACGACATTCTTGTTGCCTTAAAATCCACAGATTTCCGTTGCAGCTTGAGAGCGGTCAGACAGTTGAACGTACAGTGGCGCAATACTTCAGAGAGAAGTACAGCCTGCAGCTGAAGTACCCCCACCTGCCTTGTCTGCAGGTGGGCCAGGAACAGAAACACACCTACCTGCCCCTGGAGGTAAGGACCGATGGTGACTGTATGATTCCACTGCCAAATGCTAGTAACATTTGTATTTGGGAGTTAAATCAGTAAAAAAAAATACCAGTCTGTTTCAGACAGTCAAAGCTCATTTCTTCTTTTACTCATGAACCAGGAATATCAAAATACAATCAGTACCATAAATAATAAATCTCATTTTAATATCCAACACACTGCTCAATGATGTTGGGCCTCAGAATGTGTAAACTTTAGCCTGGTTCCAGACCTCTAAATTGCAGCCCACATCTCAGATTTGTTGAGATCATTTATGACCTACAGTGACAGAAAAATGTAAACGTTAATAAGTTTACTGCTCCAAACCCTACTGCAGCTGCCGTGTCAACAGTAAATGGATAAATCGACCCAAGAAGTCGGCTAACATGAACACAGAGTCAGGCTGGGTTAAGAGATGGATTATCCTAAACTTCTGTTTTTCTATTTAGGTGTGCAACATTGTACCTGGACAGCGCTGCATTAAAAAGCTAACAGACAACCAGACGTCGACCATGATCAAAGCAACAGCCCGCTCTGCACCAGACAGACAGGAGGAGATCAGCAGGCTGGTGAGTATCCTGTGGACGAGAGATAAAACGCCACAAAGCTTGCTCTTTTTGTGCCTTTTTCCTGTTGAATAAAAAATAATGTTCTTTCCTCTCAGGTGAGGAGTGCAAATTACGAGGCCGACCCGTTCGTCCAGGAGTTTCAGTTCCGCGTGCGAGATGAGATGGCTCAGGTGACGGGTCGCGTCCTGCCGGCCCCCATGCTGCAATATGGCGGCAGGGTGAGCTCTGAACCATTTATGGTACCTTCCCTTTAAATCACGCTTCATTTGCTTGTCTGTTTTTCAAAATGTCTCTGTGTGTGTCTTTGAGACAGCAGGGCTTCCTCCAGCTTGTCTAGAAAACTGAAATTGGAATAATAATAATAATAACAATAATACGGACTCTTGACATTTGATGGTTTGGAATTTCAGCCCCAAAACCAAAAACTCTGATATTGTGATACTTTAGTAGTGATCAGTGACATGTATCGTGAAACTCTTTCATCAGTTTGATCAACATTTTAAATAAGCCAAACCCTGTGATAACAATCTATTGTTATTTTTTTCTCCCATTTGATGTGCCCACACTGTAAACCACAATTCTTTCTGTTTGCATCTTTTCTCTTCTTTTTGTCCGTAAACTTCTACTTTTAGAATTTGCTGCTGTTTTATACTCTAATACGCATGCATGATGACATCAGGTCTCTGTTTTGCATGTCTGCCATAAACATTTTTTTGTTCTGCAATACACGCTTAATCCACGAGTCAATCAGAAGCAACCACAGACAAAATTTAAAAAAATAATTTGTCTCTAATGCCATGATCAGCCAATCAATCACTGTCATCCTATCAAATAAGCTGTAGGCTTTGATCTTGAGATCCCACTGGCTGCCTGAATCATTTGTATCTTTTAAATCCATGCATTGTCTATGTCCCTTTTGTACTGTATGTGTTTGTGTGACTGCCAGTCCCAGCAGATCAACCCTGCACTGTCCTTGCAGAACCGCACGGTGGCCACGCCCAGCCACGGGGTGTGGGACATGAGGGGGAAGCAGTTTCACACGGGAGTGGAGATCAAGATGTGGGCCATCGCCTGCTTTGCCACCCAGAGGCAGTGCAGAGAAGAGATCCTTAAGTGAGTTCACAAAAGTAAATGTTATTGCTAGTTTAGTTTAGTTAGAGTGGTAAAACTTTAAGAATGATTAAAGGTTAAGATAATACACACATTTGTATGTGAAACAAAAAAGGCTCTGGAAGCTATGAAGAAAATCTCACATTTAAAGAAACCAGTCAAATGTATTTAAATAAATAGAAAACAAGGTCTTTATTTTAAAGATTCAAGAGTTTAACATTAGATTTATTTAGAGTAATTATACTAGGGTATTTCAGTTTCAGAAAATCTTTTTTTTTTTTCTTAGAATAAAAGAAATGCTGTTTGAACACCGATTAGTTACTCTTCACGGGACGAGTAGAATTGCAGATTTTCCATCCATAGATCACAGTAAACCCATGTTCTGCTGGCAGTTACATTAAAACAAGTCTTTGTGTATGGTAATTTTCTTTTTTCTTCGTGCTCAGGAGCTTCACTGACCAGCTGCGTAAAATCTCAAAGGATGCTGGGATGCCAATCCAAGGCCAGCCGTGTTTCTGTAAATACGCCCAGGGAGCCGACAGCGTGGAGCCCATGTTCAGACACCTGAAGAACACCTACGCTGGGCTGCAGCTCATCATCGTAATCCTGCCTGGGAAAACGCCTGTCTATGGTACAAACATAACTGTTTCTAAAACAACCGTAACAAAAAAACAAAAGAAAGAAGTCATTCATGGAAAGGTTGGTGCTAAACCTCTGGCCTCTAGACTTCTGCTAGACAAACATAAAGTAGCCTCACTTCATTCATATTAAGTCTGGGAGGCATTTAACTACATACAGTAAACGGTGATTGCAGAGTTAAAGGAATATCCAATCTCTCTTACCCACAGCTGAGGTTAAGCGGGTGGGTGACACCCTCCTTGGCATGGCCACTCAGTGTGTGCAGGTGAAGAACGTAGTGAAGACGTCCCCCCAGACCCTCTCAAATCTCTGCCTCAAGATCAACGTCAAGCTGGGAGGAATCAACAACATCCTGGTTCCACATCAACGGTAAAATGAACACAGCAAATGGAGCTTTTTAACGGCTCTGGTTCCGGGAAGCGTTTTCCCCCCATTCAACTGTTTCATTGACGTTTCAAAAATTGGCTTATATAAAGAGTTTCAAGCCTGAAACCAAGCCAACCAGCTACTAGATGAATTGTGAATAGAAAACATTTGATTCGGCGCAAAAAGACATCTTGAAAAAGGCAAAGGTACAAGACTGTGTAGAGAAACTATCATAGACTTGAATGTTAGAAGCTCGATCTGGCTGTTCTCGGTTTCTCGGGATACGGTAAATGTTTCCATGGTAACAGCGAGTTGGACCAATCAGAGATGTCGCTGTTACACTTAGGATTGTGGGTAGTGGAGTTTTTCTCCATAAGATCGCGAATAAAACATGTTTTTCTACATGTTGGATTTCATACGGACCTCTGGCTTTTTACAGGAACAGAAACTTTAGTTACACAACCTCGTAGCTTGTGGTCAGTCTGCCTTGGATGGTTTAGACCAGAGGTCTTCAACAGGGGGTCCGGGGCCCCGGAGCCCCTATGGGGTCCTCAGACTTACTGCAGGGGGGCCTCCAAATTGTTAATTATTTTGAAAGTTTATTTTTTTTACAAAAATGAAAATGTCTTAACATGAATCCAACATATTAGCAAATATAAATCAGCCTATTTGTGAAAAAAACATTGATAGGATTACTGGCAACAAGGTATTATGCACTATAAAGGTATGTATAAAGGCTTTAGGCCACCCTATACATTATTGTAGGCTCAATGTAATATGCAACTTAATTTTATATAATATGTAGTAGGGGTCCTGCTCCATCTCACTCTTAGTTAAGGGGTCCTTGGCTTAAAGTTTTCTAATTTTAAAATGTAATTAGTAGATCGCAGTTATTTACCCACTAATATGAAATTACCAAATTACATAAAAATACTTAAATATTGTAAGTTGTATATTAAATAACTTTGTGGTTTTTTGGTAAATGTAATACGAATAACAATATTTTTATTAATATTTTTAAAGTAAGTCGTAGTATAACTAGCAGGAACAATATAATTGAGGTAAGTTTGAATTACCTTATTTAAATTAATATATTTGTGATGGTTTGTAGTTATATACAAAGAAAAAGTTTATTTATAAGTTATCTTAATACGTTTTTTCATAACCTTTGTACTACGAACGTTTATATTTCTAAATGAGGATGGGTATTAATATTTGAGTAAACTAGGTGTCGCATCACTTTAAAAATGTTGAACTCTGGTTTAGACATTATGGCTGATAATCAAAATCCTTAGGGAGTAAATCAATGGGATGTTTACACTGTTGAGTGCTATAAAGACCTTCTGGGTTCTTGCTGCTGGGGCTTATCAGTCTTCTTTATTAGCATTTAAATATATTTTTGTCACCCAGTCACATTAACATCATTTCTTTTCTTGGCTTACTCTGTGATCTCTTTGCCTGTGCCTGCCATCTGTTGGCTGTCTAAAAGACAACATGACCGATTGATCGTGAGATAATTTTGAGCCTCTTGTTGTCCATCCAGACCCTCTGTGTTCCAGCAGCCTGTCATCTTCCTCGGGGCTGATGTCACTCATCCTCCAGCAGGAGATGGGAAAAAGCCATCTATTGCAGCGGTGAGACTTCACTTTACATTTTTGGCCAACAATTTTGTATTTTCACTTCACTTACAAAACTCATATCAGTCAAATTTTACTCTCCCCTAAATCATTTCAATAATTGGTTATTTTGACCCTTAGAACTATTGTTAATGCAGTACGAAAGCTGCATCTCTAAAAGCCTGGCTGTAGCCTTTTCCCCCTGCTGTGTATAATTTTAGGGCCTAATTTGAGTGTTTATACCGTGTTACAACTGTAATTTAGTTTTGTTGTTGTTGTATTACTTACATACTTTGGTGGAAAGCACATAATACAGTGCCTTGCGAAAGTATTCGGCCCCCTTGAACGTTTCGACCTTTTGCCACATTTCAGGCCTCAAACATAAAGATATAAAACTGTAATTTTTTGTGAAGAATCAACAACAAGTGGGTCCCAATTATGAAGTGGAACGAAATTCATTGGCTATTTCAAACTTTTTTAACAAATAAAAAACTGAAAAAGTAGTGCAGAAATTATTCAGCCCCTTTACTTTCAGTGCAGCAAACTCTCCAGAAGTTCAGTGAGGATCTCTGAATGATCCAATGTTGACTTAAATGACTAATGATGATAAACAGAATCCACCTGTGTGTAATCAAGTCTCCTGATAAATCGCCTGCTCTGTGATAGTCTCAGAGGTCCGTGTAAAGCGCAGAGAGCATCATGAAGAACAAGGAACACACCAGGCAGGTCCGGAGATACTGTTGTGGGAGAAGTTTAAAGCCGATTTGATACAAAAGATTTCCCAAGCTTTAAACATCCCAAGGAGCACTGTGCAAGCGATAATATTGAAATGGAAGGAGTATCAGACCACTACAAATCCAAGACCCGCCGTCCCTCTAAACTTTCAGCTCATACAATGAGAAGACTGATCAGAGATGCAGCCAAGAGGCCCATGATCACTCTGGATGAACTGCAGAGATCTACAGCTGAGGTGGGAGACTCTGTCCATAGGACAACAATCAGTCGTATACTGCACAAATCTGGCCTTTATGGAAGAGTGGCAAGAAGAAAGCCATTTCTTAAAGATATCCATAAAAGTGTCGTTTAAAGTTTGCCAAAGCCACCTGGGAGACACACCAAACATGTGGAAGAAGGTGCTGTGGTCAGATGAAACCAAAATCGAACTTTTGGCAACAATGCAAAACGTTATGTTTGGCGTAAAAGCAACACAGCTCATCACCCTGAACACACCATCCCCACTGTCAAACATGGTGGTGGCAGCATCATGGTTTGGGCCTGCTTTTCTTCAGCAGGGACAGGGAAGATGGTTAAAATTGATGGGAAGATGGATGAAGCCAATACAGGACCATTCTGGGAAAACTGTGGGTTGCGGACTGAAGATTTGTCTTCCAACAAGAAATGTCAAAATAAAGAAAATCTACAATGGATGGTTCACAAATAAACATATCAGGTGTTGAATGGCCAAGTCAAAGCACCTGATCAATCGTTGTGGGAACTGAAACTGCTGTTCACAAACGCTCCATCCAACCTCACTGAGCTCGAGCTGTTTTGCAAGGAGGAATGGCAAAATGTCGTCTCGTGTGCAAAACTGATAGAGACATACCCCAAGCGACTTACAGCTGTAATCGCAGCAAAAGGTGGCTTACAAAGTATTAACTTAAGGGCTGAATAATTTTGCACCCAATATTTCAGTTTTTTTTGTTTAAAAGGTTTGATATCAATAAATTTCGTTCCACTTCATGATTGTGTCCCTTGTTGTTGATTCTTCACAAAAAATTACAGTTTTATATCTTTATGTTTGAGGCCTGAAATGTGGCAAAAGGTCGAAAAGTTCAAGGGGGCCGAATACTTTCGCAAGGCACTGTAATTGCGTTTCTGATCCATTTGACTGATGTTGTGCCTCTACAGGTGGTGGGCAGCATGGACGCCCACCCCAGCAGGTACTGTGCTACGGTGCGGGTCCAGAGGCCCAGACAGGAGGTCATCCAGGACTTAGCCTCCATGGTGCGAGAGCTCTTGATCCAGTTCTACAAATCGACCCGCTACAAGCCAACCAGGATAATCTTCTACAGGGACGGAGTGTCAGAGGGACAGTTCAGACAAGTATATATATATATATATATATATACTTTTCTGTTTTATTTTCCTTTTTATAGAATGAGCACAGGATCTTAAGTTCTTGACAAGTTGCAGGTTGTCTTAATATTAGTAAAGTTATTCTGCTATGTAATAGATAGTCTAAATCTTACTCTTCAATCTGCCTCTGCATCAACTTCACAAAAACACTGTTTTTTGTGCAGGTGCTGTACTACGAGCTGCTGGCCATCAGGGAGGCCTGCATCAGTCTAGAGAAGGAATACCAGCCGGGAATTACTTACATTGTAGTACAGAAACGCCATCACACGCGTCTCTTCTGTGCAGATCGCAACGAGCGGTGAGTAACAAAATGGAGTGACAATACCAGTGGTACTCTTAATTATTTTTAAAGATTATTTTTTAGGCCTTTATTGACAGGACAGCTGAAGAAATGAGAGGGGGGAATGACATGCAGCAAAGGGCCGCAGGTCGGAGTTGAACCCTGGCCTGCTGCGTCGAGGAGTAACTCTCTCTCTCTCTCTCTCTCTTTGTCTTATATATATATATATATATATATATATATATATATATATATATATATATATATATATATATATATATATATATATATATATATATATATATATATATATATATATATATATACATATATACATACATACATACATACATACATACATACATAAAACACACACACACACAACAACACACACACACACACACACACACACACACACACACACACTAACTGAGCTATCCTGGCGCCCTACCAGTGGTACTCTGAGAGTCTTGTAATCAGTATGGCTGCCTACTCACTTGATTTGGTTAATTGGGGTATAAGGTTATCTACCAATAGGGGAAAAATGGAGATTAAAGAAGGATTTGGTATCAGGGTCACTGCTAAGGCCTATGAAGGGGATTTTTCAGGCAGTTTGAACTTCTCTTAAATCAATTTTGTTAAATTATCTCGCAGGTTGGACGAAGTGGAAACATTCCTGCCGGCACCACGGTGGACACAGACATCACCCACCCCTACGAGTTTGACTTTTACCTCTGCAGTCACGCTGGAATCCAGGTAGGCTTCGTGGGTCGAACCCAGACTGTCAGGCAAAATCACTGGAAACCCTAAACTCACTGAAAAAACAACCAATAACATAGAGCACAATAGTTTTATAGTGATTTGATTCATTGCATGATGAAAATATCATTGCTCTTAAAAAATAACTAACTCTCAAGACAAAGACAAGTGCGATGATTTTTTAAATAGATTTTGGGCCTTAAGGGTGAAGACTAATAATTATGTTCTCACTTTTTGAGTTCGGGGCACAATAGCATGGTGCAATAACACAGGTATTCCTTCCTAAGTTTGCGTAATGCAAACTTAGGAAGGAATACCTGCACATACTGAAATTATGTTGATGCAGATTCAAGGCCTTTTTCAAGCTCTACTGAAAATGTCTTTAAACTGAGTGAACTGTTGTGCTTACTGTATGGTTTGCATACTTAGACCAACCAGGGAAAGAATTTCAAGGGATATTTTATCTTCCTCAACAACCGCACTTCGGCAGCAGTGGTTGGATGAACTTCTTTCCAGCAACCAGGACTCCCCGCTCCACCTGATTTTAGCCGCTCATTGTTTGTCCTCTCACTATGGAGCTGCCTTCTCTTGGGTGCAATTAATTCGGCTTCCCTCCCTCCAGGGTACGAGCCGGCCTTCCCACTACCACGTTCTGTGGGACGATAACTGTTTCACCGGCGACGAGTTCCAGCTCCTCACCTACCAGCTGTGCCACACCTACGTCCGCTGCACTCGCTCCGTCTCCATCCCAGCACCGGCTTACTACGCCCACCTGGTGGCCTTCCGTGCACGCTACCACCTGGTTGACAAAGAGCACGACAGGTGGGGGGAAAACACTTTACATTTTAAATTAGATTATTTAATGTCAGATAACAAAAACTAAGCTGGGTGAAAAAGAAACTAGAATAGCTAGTATAGTGCCATCTGGAAAATTCAATACAAATGTGTTGAGAACATTTCATTGTATAAAGTGTGAAGAGGTGAGCTCGCACAACCCTGAGCTACTGAGTTAGTCGCTAGGGAAGTTGAAATATGTTGTAATGACTTAAGAATATCAATTACTTTTATTTACTTTTTGTACCATGAAGTAGCTTTATAATACCTTTTTTTTTTTTTTTTTTTTATGTAGCAGGAATGTACTTGATACATTTTTTAAGTGGAATGAATTCACTTTTTAGTCAGTCCCTCCAGAAAAATGTGATTATGCGATCGCATAATTCAATGCATAATCAGCCAAAGTCCGCATGTTGATGCAGGGGCCGCATTTTTTTCAAATACGCCACACTTTAGCCGCATAAATTGCCGATTTCCGCGCAAAACATGCGGGGCTTGCATGATTTCATAATCCCCGCATTTTCGTTGCAAAAAAAGTCCCATATATCTCAGCAGAAAGTTGAAAAATGTTGCGTTTACTTCACACAAGAGCCCATTTTCCCCTGTTGCCATGGGAACGTTATGAAGTGACGTAATTATACGACGTGAACATCATCGAAAAGCAGGGTGTTGGGGGGGGGGATTTCTTTTTTTCTCTCTTTTTCATCAAACCACAGTTTTTGCAAGTTCATCGCATAAAATTGCATAAATATCCCGCATATTCCATCACATTTTTTAAGAAAACGTGGCGCATAATCAAGGATTTTTGCCCGCAATAATCACAAAAAAACCTTTTCTGGAAGGACTGTTGAGTGCAAATTACGTAATGGCAAAAATCTTGCCATTTAGTTAAATTTTTTTTTTTTACGTTACTTACAATGTTTCCCGCTATCATTTCCTCCTGACAGTGCGGAAGGCAGCCACGTCTCAGGGCAGAGTAACGGCAGGGACCCCCAGGCGCTGGCCAAGGCTGTTCAGATCCACCACGACACACTGACGACCATGTATTTCGCCTGAACGCTCCCCCTACATCCCTCCATCTTTCCCAGTCTTTTAGTGTCTGACTTCCATCAGCCGCCCTCATCACGCAGAGTGACGACCCACAACCCACCCACCCACCCCATGCTGGTGCAGCTTTGGTCACTGGAGCACTCGTAGATGACGGCTGCGACCGCAGGTGGCGTAAGGATGTAATAATAAGCCAGAGAGGAGTTACAGCCACATTATGCAATTTGAAACCAGCCAATTGTTTCTGTGCTACTGCCCACGCATCTCTCTCACCTCCTCTGCTGTACTTAAATCTCAATGGATTGTCTTCTTTTTAAAGCTTGCAAGTCTCATATTCGCCTCCCAGTTTTGACAGCTTATTTCGCTGTCTCCCCCCCCCCCTCCTTTATGTTTATAAGAATGGCGGAGCAGCAGGGAATACAAAAACTGATGATTTTTTTGGTGCATGGATGTAAGCAGAACCAGTGAGGACCTGACTTGCTCCGTAGCCTCACGTTGAGCCTAATGTTGCTGGTTTATATTGTAGTCGGTTTTACATGTTTGTTTGTGAGTTTTCAGCTTGTCTAGATACAATAGTGTATGTGTTATTTCTCTGTCAAACTAATGTGTGACTGCCATGGCAACATGTTATTTGAGTATGCTCTTAAAAAACAAAAGCTTCGCCTTTTTCTCCCCTCAAAACAGCAGGCTGCCTTAGCGGTTACTCTTCTGTCTCCCTTTAAAACCCAATGGTTCCTCACCGTCATTCAGCCAGACAGTAAGAAGCATATATCTGCACTCTGAACACAGACAATGAATGATATCTTAATCTTTATTTTTAGACAAAGCCACCTACAGCCATCAATGACGCATTGTGTATCGCTCGAAGCCTTACTGCGAGGCGAGGTGCATAAAGATGACTGTTAGAACACAATGCCATGGGTGCGAAATGGACAGTTTTAAACTTCTCTTACTTAGATCAGCTTGTGTTATACCAAACGTTTAATGTGTGTTTTATTCCTCTTGCTATTTATGAGTTGTTTTTCTTTTTAAGTTTAATTTCCATTCGGCAGTAGAGCAGAGCAGACCTTTCGTATCTTCTGACGACGACAAACCTTTTGACTTTTCCCAGTTTTTACACGAGAAACTGACCAATTTAGTTGTCAAGAACTCCTCCGGTGCAATAAGGTGAGAGAGAGCAGAGAGAGCCGGTTCAGTGCTGAATGTTTTCGATGAGTATTAGTGTGGTCAAATTGTTGATGAGTGAGTTTTGGCAAGTGACATTGACCCTTGGATTCAGGAATGCACGGTATTTGGCAAGTAGGACTGCTGCTGCAGGCGTGAGGATCAGCTGTGAGGTCTAACGGTGTTTGGAGATGGTTAACGAAGTGCCTGATTTGGTTGGAGGGTGAACTGTTGGTTGGATGGAAGGTTTTTAATCGCATGTAGGTTTGGGTGCCTCTGGTAATACATTTAATGAAATGCTTTAGGAATCCCAGCGTACTGTAAAAACACTGCACTGCCCGGCACCAGAGGCTGAGAGGCTGGACTGTTGATGTCAATGCATGCCGCAAGTTTGTGTGCTATTATTAATACTTCCATATCGACAAAACAGGCTTTGTTTTCTTGTGATCACAAAATATTCTGTGATCAGAGTTGGAAAGCGCGTTTGTGGAAATCGTTCAAATGTTTCATCACCGCACAAAAACGCCAAGCTTACAATGGTTATAAAATACGGAAAACGGTTTTCTCCCATTATGATGATCTTAAGAAAAAGTTGTTCTTATCAGTAAAGGAAATGCACATAATCATATTTACCCAAGCTCTAGTTTTTGTATGAAGTTTTTATTCAATATTCTTGGCCTTTTTAAGTTCTCGACTTTTTCACTTGCCGCCCACATCTCTGATTTGTTCAAATAGACGCAATGAAGAGAAACAAAATGGCAATTTATTTGGGCAACATTTCTTGTTGTTTTGATAAAAATGCATAACAAAATATTCTCAAGGTCACAACCTTGTTTTTCTCATCACTAAAGAATAATCACGATAAAATCTTATTTCATGATCTAAACACGCACTCGGTGACCATTTTATTAATGTACACCTGTACAATTGTGCTATATCATCCAATACATTTGTTCTGCCATAAGTCTACTTTTATGATGCCCATAATTTACGTTTTTTTACTTGACACTGTCTCAGAGGTGTTAGGTACATTATGTAATGGAATATTGAGGATATAGGTTATGATTGTGTGGAAGAAACACCTTTGAATGTAATGCAGTACAACACTGACATCACTAACTATGACCTCAGTAATAAACATAACACAAGAACATTTAATTTACACATTTCTGATGTCAACAAAAACTGAACAATTATAAACTTTTTAAAGACAGATAGCAGAGCTGTTGTCTTATATTGTATTGTACAGATGTACATAATTAAATCACCACAAAGTTTCAAGTATAATTTTTCCGGCATTGTTTAAAAAAAAAAAAAAAAAAGATTTCTTTTATGATAATTCGTTATTATGTCATGATCTCAACAAACAAAGCTTGTTACATTAAGATCACAAAGAGGGCAACAAAAATCTAAATAATCCCACTCGTTGCTCTGGCCTTCAGTACGATGCACTTATAGATGGGAGTTTGTGAGCAGGTGTTTCTTCCAGTCAGTGACGGTCTACTGCCAGTCAAAGACTTCATATTCACATCTCCGAGTCACTCTTCATCACCTGCAGTAGCTTTGTCGCATTCGTTTTCAGAGGAAGTCTGGGGCTGGGTGTCTCTAGACCTGGTTTCAGTACTTCAACAATGTTCTCATTTCCCACAGCCCAACAAGATGCATCAGATGTCTTGTTTTGACCGACCAACAGTCTAAAACTCCAAAGATAAACCGTTTACTATCATATATATGACATAGAAAAACATGAATTTATCAGAATGTTTGGCATTTTTTGCTTGAAAAATTACTAAACCGATAAATCGATGATCAAAATGGTTGCAGATTGTTTTTCTGTTCGATTTATTGTCTGATCATTGCAGCTCTAGATTTTTTTTTTTTAGCTTTCATTATTACTTTCAGTCATTATGCAGTAAGGAACAGATGTTGTGCTACATTTGGACACACTGGTGACTTATCCATCCCAAGTAATATATAAAAGGACATGTACTAGCTAGAATCCAAGATTATGAAGTTTGTCGATATTTTTGTATGCCTTTTAATTGGTCATTGATGCCAGAATTTCTTCTTTCTTATTTAGTTTTTTAATGCCCAGCTGTTGAGGGTGGTCTGTCATGGCCTTGCAGTATAGTTAATACAGACGAAGCCTTCAGGTTTCATCACTTGGACCAAACCAACGTGCCTGGTCGGGGGGAAGGGAGGGGTGAGGGTGCAGGACTTGGAGGGGCCTTACAGCATGGAGCTGATGTGCTCTGTACTGCTAACTGTGCTAGCCACATGTCACCAGAACCAAACTTAAGCTGCTATAAGAAAACACGTGTATTTAATAAATCATCAGATACATATAGGCTATATATTATTACAGAGAGATTAAGAGGATAATGGTATTTTGCTGCACTTAAACAGATGCATGTGTTTATGGTTAAACGGACGTGATTCTTGTTTGAAGTCGCCTAAAACATTTTAATTCTAAGAATATCAGAACAGTTTGTCCCCCTCTGTGTGTGTTTGTCACGTTTGAAGCAGTTTCTTAATGTCAGACATTACCAGCATTTGATTTTACTTGAAGAAAATTAGTTGTGGGCATGTTTAACATTGTTGGCTAGTGTTCTGCTTGTTTTTGAAAGTCTACATGGAGCCTTATTCCCCTTTTACCGCCACATACAGTAAATCAACCTCTAGAGCGTGTTGGCAGGGCTTTGTGTGCTACAGTCCTGTACATCAGATGCCTTTTTTGTCCTCAAAAAATAAAAGCATTTTAAGTATGAATTGAGATATTTATATGTAGAGATATTAATGTGATGCACACACCACTTATTTTTTCTAACAAAGTCCTATTTGAAACAGAAGCTGTATCGAAATATGGCGTTTAATAATCGTAGTGGTCTGTGATCATTTTTCCAAATTTGATAATGCAATAGGTTTACTTGTGTGAAAAGCGAAACTGATGTGTTAGCTGTGTCCACCTGCTTTGTGGAGACTGTTGGGGGTTGTTTTTGTCACGTAAGTGATCAGATGAACCATCAACCCTCCTCTGCAAAGACGACCTGTGAAGACCTCCCTCTGCTGTTATTTTATCATCTCAAAAGCTCATCAAAGAAGTGAACTTTGAATTTGATCATGTTTGAGACATTTGTCAATGCACGTGCTGCAAACTATATTCATTAAGGGAGGAGGGTTGAGAGTTCATCCTTGGACCGATTCTGTCCGTTAACAGACTGTGCCTTGCTTGATGGTGCTGAAAAAACAACCAGTAAATCAAAGAAATCTTAACTTGCAGAATGGGCGCAGAGGCCTGAGTCTACGTTGATAAGTATATATTGATACATGACAATACTGTATTTGTTTTGTGTGTGTGTGTGTGTGTGCGCGTGTGTGTGTGTGCGCGTGTGTGTGTGTGGATACCTCTGACATATGCCAAGAAACACAAGATATGCAGAACTGATCAGTGTGGAGCTGACAGGACCAAAAGACCTGTGGGGATCAGTTTAGTTAACGGGCACTCAAGCACAACCTAAAAACTAACCTTTCTAAATAATAAAAATAAATAGGGGAACACTCATGGCTCTGTAGGTAACGAGTATCTCAGTTTAGACGTTATGTAGCATTATTTATTTCTCTTTATTTCTACAGGGACATGATGCCTCCCTTTACTGCCTGTAAACACGTATTTTCCTCCTTTTTTTTTAATGTGTTCTTGAATGGACAGCAATAATGAAGCAATTGTAAAGTTTCTGTGCAATCACTTTGTCTGGCCTCCCCTTAGGGTGTGTATGCATGTCTCTATCAGACCCCCTTTTTACATTTTTACTTTTATCTGTTAATGTGAAATTTAGACGTTTACAGACGTGCGCTAGTTCTTCGGTTGAGTTGTTACTCCACGAGTGCCCGTTTCCCACGTTAAGGGATTCCCCACAACAATACATCTTTAAACCTCTGTGGGTGGCTGCATATCATACTCCAAAAGAAAACAATGTTTTGGGTTTCACAGTATATTAATGTGCTTCTTTTTTTTTTTTTTGCCTGATTATTAAATGGTGTCACTTTTAGAAGTAAAACTGTATGTCAAGACCTTTTTTTTTTTTTTTTTGTCTTAACACTCATCTGATCCTGGTCCTAAGTTGAGCCTTTTTATTTGGTTGTCATATTTAATTTTTTTTGAATAAATACTCTATGTATGAAACGGGTGTTTGTTTTGATATTTTGACAACATCAGCAGGATGTTTCATCATAAAAAGAAAATCACTGTTTATGCGTGCTGTCTGCACTGTGTGCGCAATCCTAAAAATGAATTTAATGACGTTCACATCAGGTATCGCTGCCTCGAGGTGTTTATGCAATTGCACGGCAGGTGGATTCTGGTGAGATCACGCGAGAATCGCAGGATCACACATAAAACAATATGTACCAAACCATCTGCCGTGTCTGGTTAAGTCTTACCAATTCTTCCATACAAATGATACATCCTAATTTCATTCCAGATGTGATTTTGTTAAACTTTATTGTAAGAGTCCATTCATTTCTTACTTTCTTGGAAAGGTACTGATTATTGGTAAAATGGAGACGATGCTCTGCCAAAAGCTCCAAAATGGGAAAAAAAAGTTAGTATTGTTGTAAACTGAATATTGTAACTTCATGTTTGAGTTTCATCCTTGCTTATAATTTACTTCACAGAAAGACAAAGTAACGCTTTTTGCACGCTCAGCTGGCCTAATTGTGTGCTGAATAAATGATAGTTACTGGCAAAGGTCTTATGCGTTAACAATTAATTGGTGTACAGATTTTTAGTACTAAATTGAATGGCCCTTTTACAGAAACCTTCCTCAGAAATAACCGTTACATATCGGTTACTTTTAAGGAAATTAATAGGAAACGATGGGACCAATAAAGAGTTACACAGGACTGTGTATCATATGATTCAACTGGAAGGCAATAAGCCCGAAATAAAACATGGAACTGAATGATGCTGACACGGTGCTGTTAGTTGAATTTGAGCTAAAACAAACACAGCAACAGTGTAAACTGTAATTTCTGCAATAATTGCATCCAACATTCAGTGTTTATCAGTAGACTCTTTACGTGCTGGGGAACATGAGAAAATAAGAATTCATTAAACTGTGAGTGGCTGTGGCTCGGGGGGGGGGAGAGTGGTCGTCTACCAAACGGAAGGTCGGTGGTTTGATCCCAGGTCTGCGTGTTGAAGTGTCTTTGGGCAAGACACTTTACCCCAGAATTGAATGTGAATGAATGGCGTCCTGAAGCCTTGGGTGTCTGAATGGTTACCATCGAGCGCTACGAGTAATCGTTTAAGACTAGAAAAACGCTCTATAAATGCAGTCCATACGTTAAACTTTTTAGAAATTGTAGGTTTACGCACTTTAAACTAATAAATGCACTCAGTGCACTGCTGAACCAGCAGGCCTGGTTGTACTCAGTGCAGTAGACAACACGACACTATAAAGGGATATTATGTTTGTGTACATGCACTCCACGTAGGAGTGCAGCGTTCATTATTACTGACAGGAAATGGCCACAAGGCGGTTATCAGTCACTCCCTGTTTGAAAGACGCACTTCATAACTGTTCTTCACTACAGCGTAGTGTAATCTCTGTTTACACTTCTGCCTGTCTGTGCTCATAACTCCATATTAGCTCGGCAGTGTACCATCTCCACTTCCTGCTTGTGTAGTATAACGTCCCCTGCTTTTATAATTGCTTTATCCCTCGCTCCTGTAAAACACTCATCTTTGTTTAAACAGTGTCCTTGTTGCACTGAGTCACAGAACAGGATATTTAACTAGAACGCTGTATGTATGTGCCCTGAAGGGACAGTTTCCGGCTTCATTTATATCCAAAGCTCACGGCATGAAACTCTCCTGGTTATCCCATCATGTATTTCCATTTAAATCTTTTCTTTTAAAGATAATTTCAGTGATTGTCAGCATAGAAACACAGGCTGTGTTATGTTACAGTCCTATACTTTTGTTATGGACACCAGTTGTAATTCTTTTGACTGTGTTTCTAATAAATCAGTTTTTTTTTTCCTTTCAGTTTTCACATCTGGAATGCCACATTAATGAACATGAAAATGACTCGTATGCTGATACCACTCACTCAGTTTCATCTGTGAATGTTGCAGCTTTACAGAAACAAAATCAGCATATAAATAACAGAAAGTAAACGTGCACATTTGAGTGTTTATTGCATCCCCTTTAAGCTCTGTAAAAAAAAAAAAGGTACCAGCATAAAGCCCACTAACTTGTCTGTCAGCAACAGGGACTGGTTCGTCTAAAATTTGCCCAAAGCCCCTTTCATTGGTTAGAGTGGAATAACAATTCCCAACCATTCATTTTGTCCATATTTTTTTGCATGAAATTAACAAACATACTATCAAAAACACATGTTAATAATCATTTCTCCAGAACTTTCAAGGAAGAGGGGCTTCCTTGTATTTTTCAGTCTTGGAGGGTCTCTGGTTAGGAGGGTGAGGAGCGCCTCCACACCTCAGGATGTGCAGCTTTGCCATGATGTTCCTGAAGCAGTGATTTAACATGCTTCTGACAGCGGCTGAGGAGAAGTAGAAGATAAATGGATCCAGGCAGGCGTTGAAGGTGCTGCAGAGCAACGCCCCGTCCCTCCAACTCTCACTCACCTTAAAAATATACCCCACCACGTGGGAGGCGTTGTAAGGCCCGAAACAGACGGCAAAGACTATCAGCGTGCCAAGCGCCAGACCAATGGCACGCAGCCTCCGGCGCCTGCCGATGTTTGGAAGACGGGACAGGATGTGGATGAAGTTGACGTAGCAGAAGCAACAGATGAAGAAGGGGACGCAGAAGAGAACGCAGAAGAGCTCCAGGCGGACTGGCAGCAGGATCTCGAGCTCGTCCTTTTCGAAATACCGGTAGCAGGTGGTGTTGCTGCCGTTGCTCCTCTGGGCGTCCTGAATGATGTAGACGATGCTGAGGTTCAGAGAGGTCACCACCCAGAACATGATGCAGGCAAACACGGCGTAGCGAGGTCTGCGACACACAGAATACCTGAGGGGGAAGGCCACCCCCAGGTAGCGCTCCACACTCACAGCTGTGAGGAGCAGGGTGCTGTTGTAGATGGTGACGAAGAACATAAAACCAGTGAAGGGACACAGGGCGTAGGGCATCATCCACACCTTGTTGTCGAAGGCCTCCTTCATCTTAAACGGCAGGATAGCCAGGAAGATGAGGTCGGAGATGGTGAGGTTGAGGAGGAGGACGTCTATCGGGACTGCCTTGCGACGCACCTTGCGGCACAAGGTGCAGAATGCCAGGATGTTGGCGGGGACCCCCGTCACGAAGGTGAAGATGTAGACGGAAAGCATCAGCCAACTGTACACCATGGCGACTGCTCACACCAGGGATTCTCAGACTCTCTCAGACACTGGACGCAAAAAAACCACGAATCAGGATTCATAAAAGCAAAGCATTCAAGCCTGCTTTTGCTGAATAATTAACATTTTAGAGACGCATTCCCTCTTTTGAATATCTGATTGAGAATAATGATATAGCCTAGTCAAGGGAATTTCAAGGGAACGTTTGGTCTGGTATTGTCTCTTTGGATGGTGACGTCGGTCAACCCAACACTTTGGTCAAGACTGAAATATCTCAACAACTGATGAATGCATTGCCATTCTTTTTTCTTTATCAGACATTCATGCTTCCATGAGGATGAATCCAATTGAATTTGCTTATAAGATGAGTTATCCTGTGGTGCCACAACAAGGTAAATTTGTTTTTTGGAGTAAGATGTCTCAACAACTATCAGACGGATTGCTATTTCATTTTGTACAGACAGCCAAGGTTGTAATCAGGTAAAATTTGTATTTTTGTATTATTGTCCTTTACTTTGGTTTTTAACCAAATAACTGCAAAACAAATGACATTCCCATCAGCCTTTGCTGTACTTAATGCTAATAATGAAATGTTAGGATCGTAACACAATTAAGATAGTAAACCTGGCAAACATTATACCCGTTAAACATGTTAGCATTGTCATTATGAGCATGTTAGCATGCTTACCACCTCTAGAATAATTTTCTGAATGAAACCCTGTGTGTACAGCATACAAGCCTCACAATTACATTTATCTGAAGATTGTCAAAAGAGATTATTCAGGAAAAGCTATCTGACCTATCAGGTCAGATTCAAGGCCTCCTTAAAGGCAATGAGTCTTCTTTTCTTTTGTAGAAAACAAAATTAAATAGTAAAGACAAAAAGTGTTCCTAAAATTACTAGCCTACTAATTTACTACATTGCAACTATTGCAAGTAAAGATGTAGAACTTCTGCTTCAAATATCAAATTGAAATAATCATCTTCTTAAAAACGCCGCATACTCTTTCAAATTAAATTCAGGGATTTAAATTGATAGATGCAAATTGATAACATTGACAGTACAGAAATCACAAATCAGCCTTCAGTTGGTTATGGGGTCAAAGGATACATTATTCTATTTATATTTTGTCTTTCTTATTGCCAACAAATCCCATGAAAAGACCAAAACAACAGTGTCTTAGTCTGTCAATACTTTCCAACTTCTCTACCCTGTCTGTGGCTCTCTGACTGCTTCACACTGAAGAAGAAATGGTGACAAATACTTTATATGCATTTCTTTAAAAAAGGCTACATTTCCCTAAACAACTGGGCACTGTAGCATTAAGCATATGCTACTCAAATAGGAGTAAATTGTAAATATGTTGGGGACTATTTTTGTGGGATTGACTAAAATAAACTACAGTGCCCATTCATGGTAATGAAGGATCACATCACCTATTATAATGTTTGCTTTAAATGCTTTAAATTACAATAATGGAAGATTTGAATTCCTTACTTATATCTTAAAAACTGGGAAATAAATATAGATGTACAGCCTACATAAGTTACTTATAAGAAGTGTGACGAACTTACCTCTGTAAAGCTTGAAAAACCAGGCTCTCCATCACTGTGACTCTGACAGCATGCTTTGCCTCCTGGAAGCAGACTGTTTGATCACATCACAAGGCTGCTCTTAAACTGAATATATCTGCTGTCTCGCCTTCAGTAGGGGGAAATTGAATAAGCTCCTGGACACAATCTTTGCTCTCCAAACATCATCTCTCAGCAACCGCTTAAACGCTTGGTGTGATGTGGGTGGAAATGTGTCGTCATAACTTTTTTTTTTGTGTGAAAGGCTTTAACGGGGACAAAGAGAAGGGCAGATGTTGCATGAGGGAGAGTGTATACTGGCCACCAGAGGGCAGAGAACTCAGATTTACATGTTCACCCTACTGGTTCCCATTAAAAAAATTGCAATTTTTTTTTTTCGAAATTCTTGATACAAAGGACAAGCTATACACTTTCCTTTGATCATTTTATTTACAGATCAGTTTGAAATTAAGTCCTAGAGCTTTCTCATCTCTTATGAGATTTTATCTTTTTATAAACCCAACAAAAGCACATTATTTAGCAAAAAAAACATTTTATCAATAGGGGTTTTACATTGAAAGTGAAATAAACGAACTACAATTAGCTGTCAATGTGCTTTAAATACTATTTAGTGTTTACAAATCAAACCAAACCCTGTAAAAAATATCCTTAAATGAGTCAAATGTAGGCCTATCCCTCGTTTTGGCACTTTAAGAGCCAAACAACTTATTTTACATTATACACCAAAGTAGTTTCAGATTAAAGTGATGGTTCGGAGTAATTTACCCTAGGGTCCTTTGCACCATGACCTCGAGCCAAACACCCCCCCAGAAGCTTTTTTCACCTGGGTCTAACACTGGGAGAGTTAGCGTAGAGTAGCGTTATCAGCTGAATAGCTTAGCGCGGGGCTAATGGACCCACGTTTGTATCTCTTAAATGACCCCACTAATAATGCCCGAAATGATACCAAAGGTCTATACTAGTATATATAGGTTATGCTCTCATAAAACGATGGATTGGAAAGTTTGTAAGTACAGCAGAAGGTTATGTAAATAACACTTGCCTGCTGGCTTCTGCTCTCTGTTGCTGTTGCTGCTGCTACCTGCAGTTAGACGAGTGCTTAGGGCCGTATAAATTACTACACCGAAAAGAGATACAACAAAAATATGTATTAATTTAATGATTAAATAAGGTAATGTCTCCAACCTTACCTCAATTATTACTTGTCTCCTGCTAGTTATATTACAGCACTTACTTTAAAAAATAAGTTAAATTAAAAAATATTTTTGTTGCATCTCTTTTTGGTGTTGTAATTTGTAGACGTCCCTAAGCACTCGTCTTACAGCAGCAACAACAACAGCAGAGAGCAGAAGCAAGTGTTATTTACATAACCTTCTGGTGTACTTACAAACTTTTCAATCCATCGTTTTATGAGAGCATAACCTATATATACTAGTGTAGACCTTTGGTATCATTTCGGGCATTATTAGTGGGGTCATTTAAGAGATACAAACGTGGGTCCATTAGCCCCGCGCTAAGCTATTCAGCGGCTAACGCTACTCTACGCTAACTCGCCCAATGTTAGACCCAGGTGAAAAAAGCTTCTGGGGGGGTGTTTAGCTCGAGGTCATGGTGCAAAGGACCCTAGGGTGAATTACTCCGAACCATCACTTTAACGTCAAATCATCACCAGCAGCTACGTCGGTAATTCAGTCAGACAACTCACGTTTGAAATGTTTATTATAACAGCAGAACGTTGTGTTTGGCGGCCAGACTCCGACCTCATCACTCCCTGCAGTATGGGTTTACATGAGATATTGGGGAGTGGATGCTGTGGTGGGGCTGACAGCGGGAAGTGATACAGGTGCAAGGTAGCAGCAGCAGCATTGACAAGGTAGAGATGAGGAAATTGTGCAGCGTAAATGGACCTTTTTCACAGCAGACATTTTGACTGATATTCATTTTTTTTTTTTTTTTTAAAAAAAAGATTTTTTTATTTTTTTTTTTTTGTAAGTGTCCCAAGTGTCAGCTAGTATTTCAGTGAGTCAGCATGCACAATACCAGGACCTCTCCTAAGTGGAATGCAGCCTTCACTTCAGAACTCGAACCTCCTATGGCGCCATTTTGACGCTACAAAGAGATCACCTCCCGTTAGCATTCCATTAACTAGCATACATTTTGGCGCCACTTTGACAGCGAAAAACTTTACATCTGAAGCGTTTAAAGACTCCATTTGTCCGTTATTTATTTCTAAAGAAACACGACAATGTATAAAAGGCTCCATTACCTTGTACCTCACGTTATGGCTCCGTAGCAGACGCTTTTATAAAAATAGGCTTGTATAACGATTGTGTCATAACCAAATGACTTACTGTCGCACAGTAGAGGAATTACCGTATAGTACAGGAGAAGCTCGCAGGCAGTTTGGACTTACTTTAGCTGTTTAGGTTTAATTACTAATGTTAACTAGCATGTTAGTGATCAATAATTAGCCTGTGCCCATGTTATCTCCATCTCTGTAAGATTGGGAATGATTGAGATTTCTCTTGGCACATCTACCAGAAGACTTCCAACTTTCAGACACGTTGCTCACGTCACATTTACGTTGTCTCTGTCAGTTGGAGGCTGCGCAGTAAAGCAAGTGATCACCAGAAAAGTGCTTCTAATAGCCTTCACTGGTCTCCATCCAGAGCAACGGGCTCTGTTGGTCCATTTTATATATGTCAATGGATTGACGGGGCGTGTTTGGTAAATGACACGGGGAGTGAGGCATTTCACGTGTGTGTACGCAGTGTAGCTCGAGTTGGCTGCCTGAACTAGCTCGCAGGTGTTGCCCCATTTATTCCAGTAAAATAAGTCTGACTTACCTGTTATCTGTTACTACCAGTGACATGTTCTCCAGTTCTGCCAGAGGGAACAGATGGGTTCAGTCTGTGGCCTTGGGGGTCACCACTCAGTGTGGTCACTCCACTGTGGTCCGTCAGTTTGTATCACAACAGCTCCCACCAGCCCCCTTTTTAAACCGTCTGCACAGCAACATTCTCAACAACAAACCTGTATTTAGTTCTACTGGATGGTGTCAAATGATCCCTGGCTGACCTGAGGTTTAACATTAAAGATGCATTAAGACCAGACATGTTTATCAAGTGGTTTGTGTGCAAGACACAGTATTTTATATATTTTCATTTGCAAGTCTGTATATAAAGTAGGACGGTATACACACCTAGATTCAGTTCGTCTTTGTTAACAGATTCTGCTTCATTAAAAGCAGCGGAGCAAGTTGTTCTCTTTCTGTGATTTCATTGATGATTTTTAAATGTTGTGCAAAACCTTTGTAACTTCATATTTATTTTGCTTATAAAACTTGATTTGATATTTACGGAAGAGGATTAGGGCCACTGTTGAAAAATGTATTTGAGTTCTGACTTTATTCTCAGAATTCTGACTTTAAACTCAGAATTCTGACTTTAAACTCAGAATTCTGACTTTATTCTCAGAATTCTGACTTTATTCTCAGAATTCTGACTTTATTCTCAGAATTCTGAGTTTAAAGTCAGAATTCTGAGTTTAAAGTCAGAATTCTGAGAATAAAGTCAGAATTCTGAACTCAAATACATTTTTCACCAGTGGCCCTAATCCTCTTTCGTAGATATTGCATGTCCATTATATGATAACAGAAACTAATAATCAGAAACTGATTTAAACATAGACGATAGTTTGCCGAGAAGTTTTTTATCAAAACAAGACACTCGTTCCATTAATCAGTATTTAACTTAATTTACTAAAACTTTCCACACTGTTCTGGTGTTCCAAAACTGACTCTTTTATTTTGGTGTCATTGCCTTCATCCTCCAGCTGATTGTAGTGTGTGTTGCAGCAAACGGGACGTTAGTAATATTCCTTTACAGTATTTTCACATTTTTGTCTTCATTCTTTAAAGACAACAGACAACTTACACAATACATTTGTAAATGTCATACTTTATTTTGAAGGACATGTTTAAACATTTTACAAGTGGACAGACAGAAAAGCTAATTAACATGTTCAAAAACCATTTCTTAAATTTCATATTTAGAAAAATGGATAACTAATTTCAAACATCAAATTGGTGATGAACCTTTATGCCTTTATGTTTTGACTCGTCACAGCCATAGACCTTTTTCACGGCAGACACGTTGACATGTCATAGTAGGAAAAGCACAGGTGTATTCAAAACCATTACCGATGGCTGCATTCCACTTAGGAGAGACCCTGGTATTGTGCATGCTGACTCACTGAAATAGCTTACTGGGACACTTGATGGATCTGAGCCACCGCTAAGGTTATCACTTTCAGCTGTGCTTTTCCTACTATGACAAGTCAAAATGTCTGCTGTGAAAACGGTCCATTGACTGTAATATTAACAGTCTATGGTCACAGCAGGAAAAGTACAGGGGTAACTAATAACATTAACGATCTGCTTCACATACAGTGCAGCTGTAATTAGTGACACTGATTGCACCTGTGTTTGAGGGATTCAAATATCTGCTGTGGGGAAGGTCTGCTTGCAGGACAGCTTGTCTTTTTCAAGAAACATTTAAAAAGCCTTTCCAAAAGAGAACATGCTTATTTTGAAAAGAGTCCCCAGTTACAGCTTGGAGCAGTAACTGACAGACACCAGATGGAGCCATTTGTCACCAAACTAATCGTCTGAGGTAAAGCGCAGCACTGTTTTCCGCTGACTACGATTTTTTGAATCACGGAATTAAATATATATATTTTTTAATTTAAATTTTTCTTTTTTTTTTTTAAACGTGCACTTTCCAGAAACATGGATTTCCAGGTCTGCTAATGGTTCATTTTTAATGACGGGTTGGCAACACGTTCAGCTATTCCCATTGTGTGAAACAGGAAAAAACGCATAATGAGTCACTTTTTTATCATCAGCAAAAACACTGACATGACGTGGGATACAGCAATACTCCAAATAAAACTTTTGTCATCTTTTTCTTTAGAAACATTTCATTTAAAGAAAAAAACAAAATTGTAACCTGATGACAGTGTGATGTACACAGACAGACAGACCCAGAAACATTATCTGGATCATGTGCTGGTCCATATGTTGGGAGGTGATAAAACTGGATCTGATCCAGATACCAGTGGTGATGGTAGATTTTTTGGAGCTGTTGGAAGGCACAAAGGATGACTGGCTTCTATCAGACTTTCCATGAATGTTTTTTATTTTTTTTTTTTTTATCCCATTTCTCCTTTTGGATTTGTCAGGATTATTTTCACCCAAATCTCTGACATCTCCACCCACTGTGACCTCACTCCTGACTCTCTTTCGTCACCTCGGCCCCCGCCTGGCTCCTTCCGGATATTGTACGTGGTGCCCTGACAGTTGCAACACCGTTAATGCTGTTACACTGATGCCGACACCCCTCAGTATGGCTGAGTTGGCTTTGCTGTCCACAGATTCTTCCCATGATCCCCCTCGACACTGCTGGCGACAGCATCATCATGACCACAGGCTCCAGGAAAACATTACAGGAGCTCGTCAGCATGGCGAATGTCCTCCAATCAACACTTTTCTTCAACACAAACCCCACAATGTGCGAGGCGTTGTAGGGCGCATAGCACACCACAAACACAGCCAGAGTGGAGAGAGCGACGGTCAGGACTCTTTTCTTCCCCACAGGACGCAAATTTGAACGCCACACCAGGGTGACGCAACGCAGGGTGCAGAAGGACGTCACAATAAGAGGCAGAAGGAACAAGGTGATGGCCATTTCCAGGCGTAGAGGAAGCAGAACCGCCAGCTGGGAGGTGTTGAATTGGTCATAGCAGGCTAAGGTGTCCCCCTTAATAAAGACAAAGTTACCCCCTCCTTCAGCCACCAGGGCAAAGCTGAGGTGAAGGAGCACCACGGCCCACAAGGCAGCGCTGATGAAGCAAGAGATTCGAGCCCGTCGGTATATCTTGTAGATAATTGGGTATGCGATGCTTAGGTAGCGCCCCACTGTCACGGCAGTGATGAACAGGCAGCTGCCGTACAGCGAGGAGAAGAGGAAAAAGCTGTAGATGGGACAGATGGATGCTGGCAGCCTCCAGTCCTGAAGCAACGTCTCCAGAGCCTTGACGGGCAGCCAGGCCACGAGCGCCAGGTTGGCCAGGCACAGGTTGAGGGCATAGACCACGTTGGGTGTGGTGCCACGCTTTCGGGCCTTGCGCACATACACAAACAGGACCAGCAGGTTGGCGGGGAGGCCCAGCAGGAAGGTGAAGGTGTAGACCGAGAGGGCGATGTAATCCATGGTAGCCAACTGCATGTCTTCAGTTTAGGACATGGACACTGCTGAGAGGATGTACTGCCTCCAATTCACCATGACAAGGATAAATCTTCAAACAAGCGGACAGGAAAGTCTTGACTAAAACAAGCAAACAAACGGATTATTAGACGAATAGTTAGGTGCACGGTTGTCCTTGTGTCCTCTCTATTAACCACATCTTTTAAAAGACAGATTCTCCATTCGCGGCAGAAATGTTCGTTTCCAAGCTGGTAAGGGAGCTGCTGTAGTGCCAGGTTTCTCAAACTCTGCTCTGAGAAGTAGTAAACACACCGAGATAGGTGACCGTGAGGGGGGGAAAAAAAAAAGAAAAGAAAAAAAAAGGAGGCGGTGGCCACAAAGGTGCTGATGTATGTGGGCAAGAAGGGGGCGAGGTGCACACGACATGATGACAGAGATGCAGATAAGGAGATGCATCCACTCATGCAGAAGCAGGGGGCATTTAGCAGGCACCAGGTTGCCTTAATTGCCCTCTTGGTGGAGGGCAACAGACAGGTAGCATCTGGGCCCTTAAGTGAAATGATTCAGAATAATTCAGCGTGTCAGGAAGCTCATGGCCATCCCCTTTTAAAGCCAAGGTTGTCTAAATGAACTGGAGGGCCGGGCAGTAAAGTCATAAAGGTGCTGAAGTTGATAGTCTATGCGAGGACAGGATGGGTTGGGCTTTGGGAAACGGGGACTTTTTTTTTGTGGCATGACGACGCTTCTCACAGTTTTATGGTAGCAATTGAGTTCTTTAGTGTGCATATGTATGTGTGAGAGTGAGTGTAAGAGGAGTAATGGAGCTGAAAGTCACTGTGGCTTGTTGCAGAGGCATTTTTTCTTCTTCTTCTTTAGAGCAGGATGACAGATACCAAGAAGCGTTTTTCCAAGAAAAGACCTGCAGCAGTTCAAAACATGAATGCTATCTGTTTGATTAGTCTATTGATCCACAACACACACACACACACACACACACACACACACACACACACACACACACACACACACACACACACACACACACACACACACACACACTGTGTGTGTGTTCTCTTCTGATATCTTGCAATGTAATTACTACATATTTACCTTCATTCATTAGCTGAAGTGATTAGCATTCACCTCTCACATTTATTCTCAGTTTTGTTTTTCAGGAAGTTGCAGTGGGTATTTCCAACATGAGGGCCATTTAATTTGTCACAGCTAAGTTGTAAATCACAGAAGCTAGGGCTTTGAAGGACATTGGTATGACTGTCTCAATGATTAATTGTGCTCATATTGCAAAAAGACATAGATCCCACAGTGTGCTCTAATGTTCTTATCTCGCCTAATTCTTAATATAGTAGTAAGCTAGAACCAAACACCTAAACCTGCAATAACTAATAAAATAATGTTTTTGGCCACTCAGTGGCAGTGGAAACAAGTTGTTTCCACAACATTGACATATAATCTTTTGAGTTGTTAGTTGTCATGGCTAACGTGTTTAGCCATCAGTTGCTTTACACATCCAGCAGTAACGGAGAAACATTTTCATTAATTTGGAGTCGTGTTTCTGGCCACCTGATGAATGGAAGTCCAATATTCACTCTCGTTTAGCTCTGTTGTTGGTCTCCACCAACTCCTAAAAGGAAATATCTGGCTCGTTATCTGCTAAATGCTCCACTATGTTCACCAGCTAGTCTCTAACTGTGCCTGTATGCTGTTTGGTGCTGAGCAGGTAGTGTACAGTCGGTTTTTAGAGCTATTTCGTTGAAAACCGCTGCCTGCTGCAGCAGAAGACACTGTGAGAGCGGTGAGAATGAACCAAAACAGTAAAGTTGCGAGCCGGACAGCTACACAATGAGCTGACTCTCACCATAAAGCCCCATACAGCTGAGAGGGGAGCTGCGGATTCAGGTGATGATCTGTAGGTTCTTGCCAACCTCTTTCACATTGTCCCATTGTCATTTGATAAATTGCTATATTACAAATATTGATTATAGCTGCTTTAACTCTTTAACTAGTCCAAAATGACAAGACCTAAATGTACTATTTTGATAGTGGCTTATAGTTTCAGATTAGTTAGGTTTCAAATTACAAACAACTTTTACATCCAACTATGTAATATGGTACTAATTATAGGGTAAATTGTCAGTGTTTAATTAGTACACTTTTAATTGATTCTAGTCGATTGCTGGAATAACTGAGAATCTTTTTTGAACAACAGATCAAGTCAGCATGCAAACATTAGTCTACAGGCAAGCATACAACTGTATTATCCTTTGATTTACTGCAGTAGATCTCACTCGCCACAGACCAAACATTTCCTAAAAACAGACCTTTATCTCTCGTCTAAATCCCCGTAAAAATGCAGTAACTGACACAAACACATCAGTTTGAAGACATAACAGCTTAGGTAGGGTTTTTATTGTTTATTGTCTGAGGGACCATGTTTAGTGCCCATTTTCCATATTTTTTTTTTTATCTAAACCGCTCATACTATATGGGTCATTATCACGGTCTTCATGCTCCAAACAGCATCAGTTGATCAAACAATATGAAAAGGCAAAACAAAGCCATTAGATGTAATGGTCAATAAAAGTAATGACCTTACCAGTCATGAACATGAATTATTGTACGAAATAACTAAAAGACAACCTCAAATGCATAAATACATTCATTTGCCAGAAATATCTTAATTACTTTTTGAGTTTTATTAAGACGGGAGGAAACAAGCATATAATCCACAGTTTTTTGGTAAAACTTAAATAGACCCAGATAAAGTACATATACTTGATCATTTAACACAACTCAAAGCAAACTAACCACATAAAGGTCTAGACAGGTCGGGAGAGGATTACAGTTCTTGTTGAAATAAATTCAGGAAAGAGTTTTGTTCTTGAGCAGTAATGGGAATTGATTTAAGACTAAGAGAATTTAATTTATCTCAAGTGTGGACGAATCATTGGCTCCAGGGCTAAAAGCATGAAGTTAAAGCTAAAAATGACGAATCAGCTTAATGTATTTGTTGAGTTATGCCCTCCCTTCCCTTCAAAAATTAGATACCATCATATTACTGAGCCAGCAGCTGCAGGTTTCTCCTGCCACTGGAGTTTGTTAGTGGAACCAGCAGCACCGGGGTTTTCTCGCTGCATGATGGTGCGGACTGGAGGCGGGTGCGGGTGTTCATGCTTCGTTGTTCCAGAGACAGGGCTTCCTGTTTTCTGGAAAGATCCTGCAGCATGCGGGAGTGATGCAGCTTCATCTTCTGCAGAGAGTGCCTGAGGCAGCATGGGATGGGAGAGACAAACACGGGTGAAAACCCTCCGACTAGGACACAAGTATTATTTATTATTTTCAATTGCTGTAGGCCTGTACATTTTATTTTGTATTATTTCTGATATTAACTTCTCTGGCTTCTAATTGTCTGTTTAATTTGCTGGGTTTAAAACACAGTACATACTATAGAGTAAATTCCTAAAATGACTGAATGTTATGGTTATAATATTTTGTGTTTTGATGTTGAATGTGTTTGACTTCCCTGTATGTGCAACCTTGCTTGGAAAAAAAAGTTTTTGCTGATGAACCGGTAAATAAAAATGTGAATAGCCTAAAAGCTCCAATTGGTGATCATAGAAAAGAAAACGCTGACTCACTGAGCTTCAGAAAGCTTCTGTTTCAGAGCTGTGATTGTGGCCTCCAGCTGTTGGACTTCATTAACCAGGCCGTGCTGCACCTTCAAACAAACGGGAAGGAAAATATTAAAGGAACATTAACCCTAACAACCTTACCTGACCTAAACACTACTGTTACTTTCACTGCTACTCCTAATATTTTATAGTTGATCAACTACACTGTGCTTTATTTCAACCTCATCTCTGCAGAGGTCCATGCCAGGTCTGTTGGTTCTGTTTTCCAGTCGAGTGTGAGCCAGTTTCAGGGAGGCTGTCTTTGCCTGCAGATCTGCATCCAACCCGTGGATGTCACTCTCCATTTCTGCCATTTCATCTTCAGTCTACAGGCAGATGTAGAGACAGTCAGAAACACTTCACTATAAACAATAATCTCTTACCTACAAGGAACATGGCTGGATTCAAACTGCTGCAGCCCCTGCATGCTTAATCTCAAATCCCCAGTCCTGCTATTATAAAACTATTACAATAACTCACATTTCTTATTTGCCACTCCAGCTCATCACAAGCCTGCTTTTCCTGGTGATTGCGCTTACGAAGGGCAAAGTCTGTGGCACGGCGCTGAATGTCCAACTCATTCTGCAGCTAAAACAACAGGACAGAGAACGAATTAATTGCAAATGTGCCACATTTGACACAATAGAAGAAATTAAGGCAGAAACGGTGCACGGTATCCCCAGATAGTTAAGGGAACACCCATAAGGGAAACCTGAATTAATTGTTTAACATTACCTGGCTCTCTGTGTGTGTTTCATTTAGTCCTGAGCTGAATGATGTTGCAAACACTTATTTTGCCAGGTTGTATTTGCACTTCAAATATTGTCAGTTGTAATTACATTAGACACACCTGGGCTCTGGTGAGACTCATGTCCTCCCTCATTTGCTGTGACACCTGCATGGCCTCCTGGGCACGAGCCACGTTATACTGGCTGAACTGGACCCACTCCTCGGGGGTGGAGGAACTACAGCAATGACAATGACATTTCAGCATTTTAGCTAATGGGGCTTGAGTGAACCAGGAAAGTTGGAAAAAGAAAGCATCATCGCATCATGCACCCTCATCGCAAAGATTACCCCGATGGTATGCGAGTTGGGTTGGTCTTCAGGGAGATCTGAGGTGACTTTATAGTAAGTGACAGGCAGGACATATCAATGTCCAGGGCGTCCATCTTGTTCTGGAGGTCAGCGGTCAGCTGGTGGCGAGCCTCCTGCAAAACACTGGGAACAAAAACAGAAACTGGTCAGAGAAAAAAACAAAGGTCACTCTGCACTTTTTGCATTGCACCATAGCGTCTCTTACCACAGTTGCTCAAAGGCCTTGTCTATGTGCTGCTGCTGAACTTGCTGCACTCTTTCAATAAGCTCCACTTCTTTTTTCAGCTGTTCATCTACGGGGTCAGTGGCAAGCTCATACCCTCGCCGCCCGTCCCTAAGCGTCAAGGATTCACTGCCAACCTCCAGGGGAACAGCAGTCGCAGCCAGGGCATGCTCGGTTTGCTCTTTAGACTGTCCCAACACACATCATGGCTGAGTATGAATATGATTTGTTATTTATTAAAGGAACAGTTTCACCTTCCCCACTTTCTCTTTACATTTTTAAATTGAATGATTCCAAGAGTATTAATACTTCCTAAAGGGAAACACAAAAATATATATGGGTCCAACAGTTTAAAAAGGCTGTCATCTTTGCACTATTATGATTATAAAATGAGACAAACTCTGTTGTTTCAGAAGTTTTTGGACAAATCACCAAGGTCAGAGCCTCCATCTCTTCGTCAACTCTCTGTGCACAGGTTTCTAACGCCTCTTTCCACCAGGCAACATCCCACACCCGGTCCTTCAACCTGCGAGAGGTATCGCTTTCATCCCAGGTTGTCTACAGAGAAAAGGTGCAAGAAAATGACTGAGGGGAGGTTAATACAATTTGGATATATAAAGTAATGTGTGGACAATGCATGGAGTTATGGAATACACCTTATCTAGAGTGACACTGACTGTTTAGTTTTCTCACCAACATGAACCCACCTTACAGTTGGTCTCGTTGCGTAGTGACCTCCCTTCCTGCCGGATCCCATTAGAAACCTGTCGCTCATGTTGTGCTGTGGCAGACAGCTGGTGGTTGTTGCTGATCCACTCCGACACAATGTGGCGCAGGCCAGGCTTTGCAGGAAGTGCAGACATCCTACTGTTGCAGTAACATGCAAACAACCAGATCACTGTATTTGTCGGGTACAGTCGAATGTGCAGGATTTGGGAAGCATATTGATACCCAGTTGAGTTTCACAATAAACACAGACCGACATGGTACAAGTCCAACAGAGCTACTACATGCAGCACAAAGGGACAGTGAGAGATGATGCAGCAGAATTTGCATTAGTAGTCAATATACATTTAACACACATCTCTTTTCAAATAGCATTACAACTGGGTTTCCTAAATCATAGTGTGGATCAACGGAAGTATTACAAATAATATGTTTACGGCATTCACTATGTAACTGGGACGTTTTGAGACCGATTGGTGGACTCTTTCTACGCAGCGATATGCTGGTAAGAGCAACTTAAGTTTAACCATGTATTCAGCTAATTAATAACTCACGTTACTGTACTGTGTGACCAGTTAACTTCATTTAATATTTAATGTGGTGTTTTTTCTTTTGCACGGTGCAAAAACAAGTTCCTTCAAGACTATTTTGCAGAGCCAACGTTGCTGCATCCAGAGCTTAGCGCTGCCCAAGACTATTTTGATTGGTTGTAAAGAAATGTAAACAACCCTGAGCAGGGTTTTTTTTTTCTCCTATGCCAGAATGTATGTGTGGTGTAGCCAGACCTTACTCCAAAGCACTGTGGAGATAGGACTGGCAATGCAAGACTACCTAAATCATAAAGCTACTTTCAAAGAGGAAAGAGAAGTAGCCTATAGCCTTTGACAGGAAAAGTCTGATCACATTATCATATCCTTAGCACAGTCAGAATGACCCAGAAAACAACCAAAGTGGATGTAGGAAGGTGATGTACAAAGTGCAGTTAGGGAAATTAAGTTGCATTTAGTTAAGCACTATTCTTTAATTATTTCCATTTTGTGAGATTTTATAGCCTACAACTAATTATGTAGTGCACTATTTGCTATACAGTAGTTAATCAGTTTTGCAATTTGGCGATTAAGTTTTTACATGTATTGTATTGACACCCAAAAGTGTATTGTTATATAATATTTAATGCATTATTACCATTTTGGCCTTCAGTATAACTTAGAATATTAAATAACTCTGTGTGTGTGTGTGTGTGTGTGTGTGTGTGTGTGTGTGTGTGTGTGTGTGTGTGTATATATATATATATATATATATATATATATATATATATATATATGTATGTGTGTGTGTGTGTGTGTATGTATGTATATATATGTGTGTGTGTGTGTGTGTGTGTGTGTGTGTGTGTATATATAAGTGACTGAGAGGGGTGTTGTGTTGTTACCATATCATATATGCACAGTTCATGTATATATAACGAAGTTATATAAGTTTGAATGCAGCGTTTGCTAGTTGGACACTAGTAACAACTTGTGTGGGAATGACATGAAGGGAATCTCTTTGAAGCAATAGTGACGAGCAAATGACTTAAACCATCAAATAACACTGTTCCCATAAAACGGCTCATTTGATCTCCATTGTATTTTCACCGTGCCGAAGTGACAAAACCATAAAGTGTACGGTTACTCCCAAAACATGAAGCTTCTCATAGCTGTTTACAAAGCTGAATCTCAAACAACGTGACGACGAGTTTAAAATTTAATTTCAAAGTTTCTTCACATTGAATTTTACTCACCCGAATTCTAGAATGTTCAGATAGTCGGTTCGAGCTGCTTCTTCTGGCCCAGGTTTCCTATGGCAACAAGTCGAGCCGTATCCAGGCAACGAGCCGACACAACGTTCGAATGAATGAAATACTTACGTTCATAACGTCCATCTATGACGCCATCAGCCAACAAGGAACGTAAAGAAGGTGACGTTACCCCCAATCTCTTATTATTCCAGTTAGATTGAGTGTCACGGTATGCTACGTTTTCATACAACCACACAACATGTAGGCAACATGTGCGATACACAACACTCGGGTATAAACACTTTTGTTTTATTGTAGTATCAGAATTAGTCATGCCAGTGGTTATATTTCCATGCTGTGGTGACTTTCAGTGTAGACAAAGCTGGTTAGTTACTATCATCATCGCTCGCTTCCAAACTACTCAGCACATTCCTGACCATGATTGTTTTAAGGTCTTCCGTCAGCAGCAAAGGTTCCCAAAGTTTCAAACAATTAGGGAAGATTGCAGAAAAAGCCAACTCAGGTTTCCACTAAAATGCAGCAGGACTATTGGACCAAACAGAGGCTGGTCTCTTAACCACCTCTCATGACTGAACCTCTATTTCAGTGCATTACACCAGTGATTTATTAGCAGATACAAACCAACCATAGTTTAATGCCCGTTAAAAATGATCCCCCTATTCTCATGTATCTGTACATTGCACCTAATGGGAACACAAGAGAGATCTAAACTCTATATGTAAAGACTTCATGGAGTCTGGGAACCACTTTGCCAGTGCACTATCCCCATTACCTGAGCTATGTTAACACCTAGACTCTCCCAACAGGCTTTTATTAAGGCCTTGCACCAAAAAAATAAAACCTCCATGCCTGTGCTATCAAGCTGCTGTTACTTTGACTTTCAGAGAAGTAGGAGTTGTTTTGTTTTTTTACCGACATTGGATTATGTTTATAAAATGTGTGAGCTCTGCCTGGTGCTTGGAGTGTCAGTGTAAAGAGGCAGGCATTAAAAAAAGTTACCTCAAATTGTACACAGATAAACTATATACACATTATCCACAGACAGTAAAACTATCCTTAGTAACAGTGATGAGCATGATCAAAATATCTGATTTGCCCATTATGCGTTTGTTGCTGGGGAAAGTAAATTCTAGAATCAGCTTTTCTTTCTGCGTACACATTCCTTAAACACTAATAAATTAAAAAGTAAATGGGAGCTATCATTCATGTCACATTTAGTAGTTTCAAACACCGCAAAAGTCAACAACAACTAAAAAAAAGGAAGAAGT
The DNA here is from genome assembly GCF_010015445.1 of Perca fluviatilis. Classification (NCBI taxonomy): domain Eukaryota; kingdom Metazoa; phylum Chordata; class Actinopteri; order Perciformes; family Percidae; genus Perca; species Perca fluviatilis. The sequence continues at coordinate 25,530,432 of NC_053124.1, forward strand.
AGGAGGAGAAGTTTGCGGTACAATAAAAAAGGTGAAATCATTAAAAGTAAATTTTCTGTGGCAGGTTCATAATTTAAAGTAAAAAGAAAGTTTGGTGCAAGCTTGGTGGTGCGGTGCTGAGGTCGTATTCCTTGAAGCATAGGTGAGAGGTTCAGTTAGCTACACAGCTAACGGATTTTAGAGTGTTCAGCCTTGAACAGCTGGAGGTGGAGGAGGCCCTTGCAGTCCTTCAGTGTTTTTCTCGAGCCCGGTGTGCGTTTGTGTGGTCCAGTTTCGGATGGAAATTGTCAATCATTGTCATTCCTTTCATGGTATTGTTCAGGTGGGTGGGAGGATGCGACATTGTGTTTGTGAGGTTTCATGTGTCCAGTCCACAATCACTGTGATGTTGCATCTCCACTGACTTCTACGCCGTGCTGCTGTAGCTGTGCTCGAAGCAGCGCGTTATCATTCTTCAGTTCCTCAATCTAGAAACAGAAAAGGAAGATAATTAGACACAATGACAAATAAATAGAAAACAAGGTAGAAGGCTTTGAAGGTACAACACTAGTTAAAACGTCAGGGTGCGTATGTGTGACTGTGACACAGTGGACACAAGTGGTAATTACATGATACTGGCACATTGTATTTTTCTATATTAACCAAGATTCTTTATACTGTGTTCATGTCATTTGAGATAGACCGTAGCAATGGGAAAGATTCATGTTTATTACCCCAACTGTAATTATAACTTGGATGTTGTCGCTACAAGCTGAAAACTGGTAACTCCTACATGAGTTAGTTGCTATAAAGACCTACCTTTTTAATCTGGATTTTAATTGAGCTTTATTTATCGATTTATGTATTTTAGCCTGTTTGGTGTATGTTGGTATACCAAGTTGGGAGTTTTTATGCATTTGTTATCCTGCCTCTGGTGTTGCCTCGCTGTAATACGATGAGATTTATGATATCATTTCCTCAGCCCCTGGTTTTATTTTTAGTAAATACTGGTATTATTGAGCGTTTTATTAGTTACAAATAGGGTTGGGTATCGTTTGGTTTTTTTCCGATACCGGTGCTAAAACGATACTTTTAAAAAACGGTGCAGGTGCCTGAACCGAAATAAATAAATAAATAAATATATAAAAAAAAGGAGCACAAGTTAGCAACATTAAAGAACGACTTGTTTATTGTTCAAATGACTGATTAATAATTTAATAACAATAACTTATAACAATGACTTATTTCACCAGTAAATTGCTGGTAAACGACAAAAACAAGCGCCAGATGGGAAAATGGTATTTTACAATAACTAGAAATGCACCACAAGGCTGGCGAGTTTCAAGTAAACGCACCGTCTGTTGTTTTCCGACAACGGCAGCTGCAGTCAAGACGGTTAGGTCTCGGTGTTGGAATCTCTACAGGGAAATACGGTCACACTTTACACCGCTTAACATTAGCGGTCAGCATTTTAACCACTGTGTTTAATCCAGCTACTAGCTAACGGTAACGTAGAGTCACGTGCAGCGATGCTTCTGAAAAAAATAAAAAGTCAGGCAACGAAATTTTCGTCCTTATTCGGTCTTGTTACTACTGTTTATGTCGGAACAGTTACCATTATTGGCACCGCGTTTCGGTACCCAACCCTAGTTACAAAGCCACTTAATTTTTTGGGGTGGGTTCTGTAAAGCACTTGAAAAGTGCTTTACAAATAAAAAAAAATTGATTATGCAGCCGGACTGACAGCAAGTAGAAGAGCATAAAAAAAAAACAGGCTTTGAATGAGGTACGGCATATTTTACTCACGTTTTACTTTTGTGATAAAATAATTTAAATATTTTTGTGTGACGTAGACTAACACGTAGCTCAAAAGTACGACAAAAAAAAAAAAGGGCAACCTTGTGTTCACAGGCCCTGCATCTTATACATTTTGCTTCTATCGCACAAAATAAAAGTTTAGACATGTACATTCAATTTAGGCTGCCTGAAAGCAAGGTTGATATTGGAAGTTAACCTGTTGTCTTAGCAGCTCGTTGTCCATCTCCACTCGCTCCACCTCTTTGTAACTGTCCTGCAGTCGCTGGTTACTCTGACGCAGCTCTCGGATGTAGTCACAAGCTTTGGACAGGATGCCTCCTTTACTCTGAGAAAAACAGCCCACTGAGATGTTAAAAGACCAAATGGGTTCAATATGACTCATCACTTGCTCTATTACTAATCTAACTAATCTTCCTTTTTACTGTTCAGTATTTCCCTCCCATTGTCACTCACATAAATCTTGACTCAACTTTACTCCAGTGACCAAACCATTTCAAAAGACCTTAAGCCAAACTCTTGGTTCCATGTGGAGCCATATCAGATTAATAAACTGAATGAGCAGCACATACCTAATACAAATACTACTTAAAGCTATAGTGCGTAGTTTCTGTCGCCCCCATGAGGAATTCTAAGAAATGACAACACTGTCGGTGCATCCACATGACGCAAGCCTTCTGTGAACGCGCACCATCCCCACCCCTCCGGCCAAATGTGGACATTTCAGCAGTTTGACCTAAAAACACCTGATCTTTAGAGCCAGATGTCTAATCTAATATAAAAGACAGGTAGCTAAATGTCACTATTTTACTTTTGAAAATATACAGGCTTTTAGTAAACATTGTTTTGGAGGGCTGATTTCTGTACCGCACTCACCGCTCCAGTTCTGCTGTCTATGCTACAGTCAGGGATGATTTTTGAAAGTGTTACAATCCAGTTGTTAATCTTGTCTCTTCTTCTTCTTTCCACTGCAAAGAAAGAAAATGAACTTTTTTTGACTTCAACAATCATCTCTGCCAAAGACAAAAATAAGACACGCATAACACCAGTGACCACAAACCTTCATTGTGCTGTGCTCTTCGCCGCTCATCTCGGGGCGCCCGTGGACCGTCCACCTTCCTGTAAAGACAGCAAAACAAACAACAATTACATGATAAATAAATTGTCCAATTTTCAATATTAACCAAATATGTAACACCTGAACTACAATCCAGCTAACAAAATGTTTTTATTTAATGTCAAATGAATCCAAACAAATTCTTTGGCTATCGTTATAATTTTTGGCTGGCTGACGAGGAGGACCCAAACGCACCATTAATTGGTCTTAATTAGCCTTGGGGGAAAAAGGCGCAGGCACAGCTGAACCTTCACATCCTCCGAGGGTCAAAGCTTTGTGGGATTCAGCCACTGAATCAGGATGTATAATTTGCTATTAGCCTTATTTGTGCTAATGGGACTCAGGCCCAGGATACTGCTAGCCTAAAGCTGCCGGTTAGCTAAACCTGTCAACATATTATTCACAATACAAGGATGCTAATAATTGATTAGTGAGCCACCAAACGTCTGTCTCTACAACACATGATGGGGGCAGGGTGGGGGCGTATGTGAAAGTTCATCTCACCAGTCTGAACTGCCATGCTGCAACATCTCGCTTTCACCAAGGTCTCTGGGGATGGCAGGTAAGTAGGACAGAGTGTGGTTTTCAGATGTTGGACGTTTTAATTGATGGATATTGATTTTTTTTTTTTTTTTTTTTATATCTTCATTTGTACACACAATGACAAAACTAATCATTCCAGAAAGGGAAGGAAGAAGTAAAGAACATCCGATCCACCGTGAAGTTACAGGAAAAAGGGGATAAGAAGTCGGCCAAACACGTGGGGAGAGTTATGGTGATTTGGTAACTTCAGGGATGCAATAGTGTCTTGTTATACTCACGCAGTGTAGGTGTGTGTGCGCGGTGCGATGGTACGAGGAGCTGCCGTCTGTAGCACCTCAGGGGGGCTCATCATCACGTAAAACTGGCCTGGATTTGAAGAGACAAATGACGCAAAATAAAGTTCTCCTCAAGTGATGATTGAATTATACATTTTTGGATTTATTTATTTTTTTTTTTACAATCAGGAATGTGATCAGAGTCAAAGGACGGCAGGAAAATGAAAATAACGTAAGCCTAATGATGCAACATGAGTTTTGTAAATCATCATCATCATCAGAATCCCATCCTTAATATCTCTTAAAATGTTATCAATTCATCTAACAAAATCTGTTGACGCATATGTATTTCGTTCTGGCCTGTCCCACATTTTCTAAGACAAGGTGCCGTTTTCTCACCTCCTGCCTGTGCTATCGTTGGGTCAGCGGTGGCCTGCACGGACACGGCTGTTCCATCGCTGACGGTGGCGGCAGGAAAATAAGCGAAACGTGTCTCTCCTCCCACGGTCTCCCCGCCAGGACTGCCCCCGTTACTGAAAGGGTTCTGGATAACAGCCTGGCAAAAAGGTGGAGTCGGTAAAACAGTAAACAACTAATATATAATATATGATAAGGCTGTGCATGTCTTTGCAAGTGGTCACATCCCCCCCACCCCAGTAATTATTATGCTAAGGGTAGCGTAGGCAAAAAAAAAATAAGTTCATGCTTACTATTTTATAGTTCTAGCTCTAGGCAGAAAGGTGGAATAAGAACCAAAGCTGTGGTTCCTGTTATAAAAAGGGACTCACCAAAAAGTTCTCTACTGTATGTGTTGATGTTACTACATGTTATAACACATTTTTGCAAAGTTTAACACTGAACTTTTCTTTGTTGCTTTGTCATTTTAGTAATGGATGTGCACACCATATGAAAAAAAAAAAAAAAATATCACATCTTTACACTTGCTTCAGTCTCACGGTACATTTACTCACCTGTGCCACAGCCTGAGAAGCTCCTGCAAACGCTGCAGCGGAGACGACGCTGACAGCTCCAGTCCCATCAGCTGTTGCTTCTAATTGATCGTCTGTCACCTGAACCACACGGTACGTCACCTGGGGACACAGCAGAGTAAAAGTTTACAAAAAAAATAAAATAAGAAGTGATCACACTGGGAGTTCTTTGGAAGTTCTGTAGGTTTTACTCCACAACCTCAAAATGAAACCAGAACTTGTTAATAAAAAGCAGCCGACTTCACCTGAAGCACAGTTTTTGACATTCTTTGGCCCCTCATATATATATAAAAAAAGGACATGTTAACGAATGTAACCTTTAGATCAAAAAGTGGTTGTTTCGTTTTGCTCAGCTTCTAAGCATGAGTAACTGGTTTTCAGGTGTTACCATCTGTCTCGTCGGTTTTCTGTTGAACCTTTGGGGTTTGTGGTTATTTCTAGAATTCAAATGAGTCGCTACGAAATTGCCTGGTGTGAACATTGTCAACCTCCGTGTCCTTCTAACATATTTACCAAGGGACTTGCAATCAACCCTAACAGCACGCTGAACTTCAACCCTTAAAAGTAACCGTTAGCGTAACCCCTCTGCCGAACAGCAATTGTCCAATCGTGGCGAAGCATCTGTAACTTGGCATGGCAGGCATGTGGAGCTTTGGGTTTCTCTCAACCTGTTGGAGCGGCGCGAATGCTGCTTGTGCAGAAGAGAGGCTTTCCACGCTCACCTGTCCTCCACTGTTCTCTGTGCGGAACTGGTACTGCACATTGTCAGCGAACGCAGCCTGCGGGACGCCAGTGATGGTCACTGCAGTCTGCTCCTCCGCCCCCACCGTCTCTCCTGCAACACACAGGTCAACATGTTTCAAATCTGTGACTGTGCACCAAGGCAGACCTATAAACAAAAACAGATGCGAGTGGATGCATTTCTGCAGAGTATGACTGCACTGCAGACATGTACACGTTTTGCTCAAAGTAGGATTTTTACAAGAATATTGGTTCAAGATCAAGTCTTAGACTCTTATGTGTCTCAAAGAATCCCAAACCTTTATAATAATAAAAACATGTGATGCCCATTTAGAAATGTGCATCACATGTTTTATTTTCAGAAAATAAGCAGATGATTCGTTTAGGATTAGAAGAAACAAGGCCCCCACCTTCCTGTAACTGCACCACCTCTTCCGTTTCCTGTTTGTCGTGACTACAACCAAAAAGAGAAAAACAGTGAGTCAGTTATCCTAAATGTACATGTGGACCAAGCTGTCATAACCAGTTGTGGATGGAGCGCGCCCCCAGGTGGCCACACGGGGAGATGACGGTGAAGACATAAATAAAGTGATACAGAACTGGCGTGCAGGCGTGACACGAATCATGTTTTCTGCAACTTCCAGAAGGAAAATTACAATTATTTGATAGTTAAAACTGAAGTCTAAGTGCTTTGATTAACTGCACAAGACAAGGCACGCTTTTCAAATAGCTATACTACTCTTAACACCGCCCTCCTGCTGTTCAATTAAAGCATTTTAATTCTTCAAGAGTTGCGTAAAGGGAGGGCAACGTTAACAGCGCCGTGCAATTATGTTAAAATATGTTACCCTGGAAATGAGACACAAGTTGCTGCAGTGCATTTGTCTTTCTTGTCTAATAAATAAAAACATGCATTGTGGTGTTACAGATTTGCAAAAATGACGCACGGTTTTCTGCTGAAAACGACTTTATGAATGCAGAAACGAATCATCCTTGCAAGCTGCACACTGATACAACCAACACGAAACAATGCACCCCATATTAAAAGTATCTGGGCCATACAGGTTATTAACATTAACAGAGCACTGCGGTGTCAGGAGAGAAAAAGCTTTTAGGCCGTGGAGGGAGCCATGGCTGAGCAGGAAGCGGGCAGCAGCCTCTCACCTCGCCGAGCTGTCCAGACTCTGCTCCAGCATATCCATGAAGCTTCTGCGGGTGTAAAAACGTTGCTATTCAACGACACTGATTTACGGAGATGGAAGCGCTGATCACGGGGACAAACACACGGGTCATGTGAGAAAGACAGTCCAGGACACGTGAGGCACCGACCGGGCAAGGAGCTAAAATGGAGGCCGCTGCCGAGCAGGAGGGAGTCGTCTGCGTCTGTGCGGAAAACAAAAAAAAACACTCCGGGATGTTTATGCAGCTTCACGGAGGCGGGGGTGCTCCGGTCGTGTGGTTAAGATCGTTAAAGTATTTTAGATTATCTGATGGATGCGAGTCTGGAAGATTATTTCCTTTTAAAGCGTTCGTTGGAAATGTTTTTTGTCCTTGGGTTTCCGTTTCGTTGCTCCGCGGCGCACAGCTGCTGTTTATCCGCGCAAAGCTGCGGCGACATGCGGCCAATAAGATACGGAGTGGACTTATTTGTTCGTTTAAATATGTGTTAAAAACATAAGTGTTATTTTTTTCCACTACAAGTGTTGGCCTGGCTTTGTAAGAATATAGTAACCCAGCATTCACGCGACTCCTCGAATGCAAATAGTTTTGGTGGTTAAATGGATTGTCGTGTTTTTTTCTCTGTTTATTTCTGCACTAAAAGTTGCATACGCATGGATGATATGCCTTTGTCTTGGACACAATGATATATATATTTTCCAGGGAATCCTAATAATCTGTACAGTATTTATCTAACAGCTGACAATCAGCTCCTCAACGGCACTACTTTTTTCAGGCTCTCTTTGCCCAGGTGACCACAGAGATCCAATACGGGTTTTCCCACAAACCACATGACAAAAACTGTGCATGTATGCCACAACTACCCAACGAGCAGCGCACGCACCGCGTCTCATAATTCACTGTTTTATGTCGTGTTGGGCAGCTGGTACTTATTTTTTACTTGAAATTGAGAAGACCGGTTGAGTTGGAGAACATTTAGAGGGGATCATGGTGTCTTTGTGCAGTCGGTGTCAATCAAACCTTTCCATCAAATTCAGCTGAGGCGATCTGTATCTGTCAGCAGAAAAATATACAGCGAATAATATAACCACGACTGGTTACTTAACTTGCATTTATATTTTTATATTTTAGATTGTTTTGTTATTTTTGTGATTGAAGTTATCTTTAGTTACCTGTAGCCTATGTGTGCATATTTTTAAGAGCAAAATCACAATTATTCTTTCTGTATTTTTGAGTAAAACTTTTTCATTCATTTATTTGATTACAATGTTGCAATGTTACACAGCTCTGTTTATATATATTTTTATTGTAGTAGATCTTTACTTATTGTACGTACTTTGGGTTTTTATTTCACAATTGCTTTGGCAATGTAAACATAAGCCAATAAAGCCCGATTGAATTGCATTGAATTGAGTGAGATTTTCCATGACATGCAGCCACACTGCTGATCTGCAAAGTTAACATCTGCACTCAAATAGCTTGAGTTAAACAAATAGAGAGCAGTAAGCCCATCGACACTCACTTTACATTTAAAATAAAACATGTTAACCACCTAAATTAGAAACAACACAATAGAGTGCGTTTGGCACCACAAATAGAATAGAAAATATGTACTTTATTTGGATCACAGAGGTCTTTCTGTTGAAAAGTGTAAAACCAATCCACATTAAAACTCATCAGTGGTGTAAAACAGGAAAACAGTGAATACTTAAGGCACTGTAAATCTGAGCAGCCACAAGATGATTAAAAGGATAAGAAAGAAAGAAAATAAATTACTTGAACACAATTCTGTTTCTTTCTGACCTTGTGAAATACAGAGTACTTTGATCATTTCAATTCTGCAAAAATCTTCCAAATGAAACAACATATGAAGGAAAATCTGTCTCATGTCCACACTGAGGCCTTAACCCTCAAAAACCTTCACAGCAGCAGGGTCTAACATATGCAATAACACATTTTAACTCAGAATTTGTTCAAAGAAATTGCCTCTTTATAATAAATATTTATATTATATATTTACACATGTGTAATTAACATTAAATATTTATTATTGGCTGCAGCCAAACAAATAAATAAAGTCCTTGTAAACATAACATTTTCAAAAGAAAACCAGTAATTGGGGTCTGCCGGATCATCTGATAGAAATGTGTAACACATACAATACATTCATTTAAAAGGAATAGCTATTTGACCCCTTAACATCCAGTGATTATCTTTTATTTCCCATAGCTTCAAGGTTGGAAAATAAATATTATTGCATTGTCTGACATTATCACATACAGAAGGCTATATGCTGTATCAGCTTGTTCTAACTTTTCATTGAAGCCACAGTATATGATGTTTACAGTAAAATAAAATAAAAAGTTATAAAATATTCAAACCCAAGACTCTTTTTATGGCTGCACCCATTATTTATTTGACTGCACTATGCCATCAAATGGAAATACTGTATGTAGATGTCTTGTGCATCTACACATTTCCCCAAAATGTGTTGTTTGGTTGTAATTGGATTGGCTCACCATCAGGCTGCTTAGGTTTAAATTGGTTACAAAATCTTTCAAACTGTAAGTTTGCGGAAGAAAACCAGTAATACAGTACTGGGGTCTGCTAGCATGTTTAGTTTTGTTGTTATCTCAAGTCAGTATCTCCTGAAAACCCCTGTTCTGTATTTAAGGGTTAAAACTATCTAAAACTTCTTATATAACTTGTTCATTTGAACTTATTGGAGAAGTTTGAGCACATGTGGCTTGAGTCAAACACTGTAAATTACAACTCAACTCTCAGGCAATAAAGCTGCTTGAAATTATCCCTTGTATGTATCGCATGGCATTGTGCATTTCTTTGACTAGAGGGTGACTCATTCATTCAGATTGCACACCCAGTACAATGGGAGAAAAAAAAAAAAAAAAAAAAAAAAAAAAAAAAAAAAAAAAAAAAAGAGGAACAAGCACCTACCAAGTGCCAAACTTGAGGCCAACCTCTCTCCTCTCCTCCCATCTCATTCTTTCCTACATGGGCACCCACAGATGGATTTGCAGACAGCACAGTAACTGAGTAACTGAACAGACTGAGGAGGGTTGGAACTGAGAACTAAGAGAGAAACTCTGATCACAAGATAATAAAAAACTAACAGAGAAGTCTAGAATATCCTCGGAGCAGAGTTTTATCTTCTTCTGACCAACTTTAAAAAGGTAAATCTTTGTTGAAAGTTTACATCTTTTGTGCAGAGACTTAACTTTGATCTTTGGGTGGAGTCGACAACCCCTCCCATGTCTTTTGATTAATTATACTCTGTCTTTTGTATGTTTTATGTCATTGCACTCAAAAGAGTTGGAAGCTTCTGGAAACTGCACACTTTACAGTGAATTATGTTTTCTTTTGAATTCTAAACTTGTAGCTATGACTATGTTTTACTCGAATCGAATGGAAGTCCACAGATCCACACTTTTCCTTAAAAGTAAAAATCCACTTATGGATGTATTAGGCATGTTTTTCATCATTTTCTGGATTTATTTTAATAATATGTGAATGTTGAATGTAGAGTTGTAGACTGAACTGCATGGCCAACTTCCTCCATCCTTGTAGAAAAGTTATGTTTTTATCGTACTAAGTATACACTATAATGCCAGTATGCATGAAAAAATATAATTTCAGAATAATTGAGTTGATAATCATGTGTGTTGAAAGGATAAAATGGCAATGGCGACACCCAAAAACACTCCCCGAGGTGCCAACACACCACTATCCCCAAACCGTATCACCCGGCTCCAGGAGAAGGATGACCTGTGCAACCTCAACGATCGACTTGCCGTCTACATTGACAAGGTGCGCTCTCTGGAGACTGAGAACGCCGGCCTGCGTCTGCGCATCACTGAGTCAGAGACCGAGGTCAGCCGGGAGCTGACGGGCCTGAAGGCCGCTTATGAGACCGAGCTGGCCGATGCCCGTCAGACTCTGGACTCTGTGGCCAAAGAGCGAGCACGTCTGCAGCTGGAGCTGGCCAAGCTGCGAGAGGACTACAAGGAGCTGAAAGCAAGGTGGGTTGCAGCACATCACTCCGGTCCAAAATCTAAATCTGACAGCTATTTCTACAGTGTGTTTCTATGCATGTGTGTGCTAGTAAAGAAAAAAAATTGTAACAGAAGTTACATTGATAAGCGTTGGGGTGTGGGCTAAGTTTTTATGGGTTTCTCAGCCCAAGAAGCCCTGAATTCCTTTAAAGGTGCCCTGCCACACGTACTTCATTACTTTGTGGTAATGTTTGAAGTTGTACCGTGGACTCTGTAACATTTTTTGTGGAAAAAATGCCTTGGTTACCTTGTTTCAAGCCATTCTAGCGTGGTATAGAAAGCCTGCAGGAAAACTCAGCTTGATTTGTGCCAGTTCTCAGTAATATTCAACGAGCTCAGCTGCTTGACTCTGATTGGCTAACAGCTAGCCAATGAGAGCCTGGCTATCAGCATCCTTTACCCAGCGCAACTGGCCGAGCTCATGAATAGTAATGAGCTCAGGCAACACCACGTCAGACTGACCAGCTTTTGTAATTGGCCTGATTTCTCCGCTTATTTCTTTTCAGTGGCTAGAGCTGACAGAGGAGGTAGCAGTTCATTTTCACATTCACGACATAACAAACACATATGGACCTCACATATTTTAAAAAATGCAAGTAAAAACGGTTTTGTGTGGCAGGGCACCTTTAATGCACCCATATGCATCTATGAGGTGTAGTTTCCTCACAATTAACGTGAGACTATGTAACTTTTAAAAGACAAAATAACACAATATTCCTCTTACAAATGAAAAGAGTTCATAAGCACAAAAAAAGCACCTTCACTCAATTCAATAGTCAAAAGTCAAAGAGGAATACAATACACTCAGGAGTTTTGCTGTTGCATCCTCACGTGGTCTGGGATGACCAGTATGGTGGCTAATGTTAGCAAACTTTAGATAGATATTCCTGTGTAACTGATATTACTGAGTCAGTTTTCTGTATGACTCATATCTACACTGCTGTTTAAGTATTTACTCTCTTGTCCCATAATTATCACTTGTGGCCACAGAGGCTGCTTTTCAGCTAAAATAACATAATCTAGCTTTAAAATCAGAATTACCTAACCTTCTTGGATTGTATTTACAATATAACTGTAGACAACAGGTAACAAGAGCAAACAGAGCAAAAATTGTGTTTCCAAGATTATAAAGGTTTTTAGTTAAAACTAAACCAAATCAGCCTGGTATAACCTTTAAAGTGCTCATATTATGCTCATTTTCAGGTGTATAATTGTATTTAGATATTGTACCAGAAAAGGTTTATGTGGTTTAATTTTCAAAATTCACTATAATTTTGCACATTGCTGCAGCTCCTCTTTTCACCCTGTGTGTTGAGCTCTCCGTTTTAGCTACCGAGTGAGGCCTCACACTTCACTTCTTTGTTGCGAGTCGCACATATGCAGTACCTAGGTCAGCACTGCTAGCTAGTCAGTTGCAGAGTATGAGGGCATGCCACGCTAGCAGCTAGGCGAGCATTATAACGTGTGTTACAAAGTGATGGTACATGTCCATATACGCGTTGTTTTCACTGATGGGATCCATCCATCAGTGAAAACAACGCGTATATGGACATGTACCATCACTTTGTAACCCCGCTTCCCAACATTGCAGGCTAGAGTTAGGGTCTTCATTTCAGATCGACAAAGGTCAGTTTAAAAGATTTCTGTCAGCTTTAGAGAGGCGTTGAGCCGAGCCGGCTGCTCCTCATTTGCATAAAGTTGGTTGTATTCAACTTCATGCAAATGAGGAGAGGGTGACTCGATGCCCCGCTTCTCCAAAGTCCCCGCGACGCTACCAGAATGCATTGCGTGGCTGCTCCCATATAAATGAGTGGGAAGTGGGGAAATGACGCTGACAATGGACACGTACTGTGACGCACGTTTGTCACGGAAGTAAAGGCTGGACTCCAATAGAGCTGTTTGGAGCAGTTTGTGAACAGTGTTTTCTCTGGAAGATGGTAAGTCCCTTTGGGGTGGACTTTGGGCTTTTTCACTTTGTAAACCTATAACATGCACAGAAAGATATATAACACAATAAAGGAAAGGGAAAAAGCCAAAAAGCATAATATGAGCACTTTAATAAAACAAAAAGACTCAACTGAACCAGATATTCTCTTTATCTGATGAGAGGAAACAGCTGCCTCAAGGCTTCTGGAATCCCCATGTTCAACTGAATCTTCCTCCATTTGTCCATTAAAGCATGAATGAGAGAGTTTGTGATTACAGTGGTAATATCTTAAAACATCTCTGCATGTGCTCTACAGCGGCTGAACACAGTTACGCATTAGCTTTTAATAGCTGATGTTTCATTGCTGACACTCTGAGCAGCGTTGCCCTGCTGCCGGGGCCACTCCCTGGCTTCACCATACCCTCCTCATTGCTCACTGTAGTTTGACGTTGGACTTCTACTCCGACTTCTTCCATGCTGCCACATCCAGAGCTTGATGACTAACTCTTTCCCCAGTTTCTCCTCCTTCACCAAAGTAATCATTATGCACACAATACGTGGCAGTGTCTCGCCTCCTTTTTTATTCCATAAATATTGAGACGACAGTCGATGTGTGTTTGGCAAAGCCAAGCCGTTGCCATGGCAGCGTCTCAGCTAAACACCAACGGCTGTGGTCTGGCTACCACATACATGGGATTGGACGCAGATCATTGTGGCCTATGAGTCATATGCACCAAGGTCTTTCCCGTTTCTATCCGGGCTACATCCTTATTCAAAAATAGCTCATATTTTCTTCATTAGACTGCGTAAAGGAAACCGTAGTAATTCAGTTTCCATTTGGTTCTTAACTTACAAAGCAAAATGGATGTCTCCCCTATTCTATGAACTGGAATATCCTCTATGAATACTGAAAACACATCCAGCAAGATGAAACATCTGAAACTTTTTTTGTCTTTGCAGGAACACCAAAAAGGAGTCCGATTTGGCTGGAGCGTTGCAGAGGCTCAAAGACCTGGAGGCTCTGCTGAACTCCAAGGATGCATCCTTGACCACGGCTCTGGGGGAGAAGCGTAACCTCGAGGTGGAAAACAGGGACCTGAAGGCGCAGCTTGCCAAGGTATACCTAAACTCAATTTATAGCTCAGTGGAAACACATCTGGGGTCAATCTTTCTGCAGTTATCCTACAAGCTCACCCCCTCTTGGTTTGTCCCTCATCCGCCTCTGTGTTTTCCACTTTGGGATAATAAATGCCAGCTTATCAAAGACCCAGTTACAATCCTATTTTTTTGCCTTTACCACTTGCTATGTACTTCTAAGTTTTTCCATTGGAGGTTTGAAAGGGCCTCACAAGCCCAGGACTTAAAATAAAATATAATATTCAGTATTGGTGTGTGTCAGCCTTTCTGTCATGGCTGCTTAAACTCAGACATTTTGATTAAAGAACAGTCTCCTGACTCTCCTGCCCTCTAACTATTTACTGCATACTTCTGCACTCCGCTGCCTGTTTATGTGACTGTTTGTGCTCTGTTTTTGTACTTATAATCCGTTTCTGTTGTCCTTTCTTAGCTGGAAACCAGTTTGGCCGATGCCAAGAAGCAACTGCAGGATGAGATGCTGAGGAGGGTGGACGGAGAGAATCGCATCCAGACCCTCAAAGAGGAGCTGGAGTTTTCGAGGAACCTCCACTCTGAGGTTAGACTGAGAAAAGTTCTTATCATGAATTCATCATTTTAAAAAGGAACTTTCACTTTCTCCACCAAAAAAAAAACATGAATATGTATTTGGGAGTGAAAATGATTTTGTTTTTGTAATCCTCCAACAGGAACTACGGGAGATAAAGCGGCGTCATGAGTCCCGTATGGTTGAGTTGGACAATGGCCACCAGCAGGACTTTGAAAGCAAGTTGGCCGAGGCGCTGGTGGACATGCGTAGCCAGCACGAACTGCAGGTCAAAATGTACAAAGATGAGATTGAGAAGACCTACAATTCCAAGGTAGACCATCAATTTATTGTTATAAGCAACAACAAAAAAACAGAAACTTGTGGGTTTCAGTGGAAGATAAACATGACAGCACAGAATAAATATCCAAAACATCATAACATAGGAATGCATTAAATGTTTTGGTAAGACAGTTTTGATTTGCAGCAGCCATGCAGTTTCACAAATAGGTACTAATGAAGCAAATTGAGAGTCAGACTGCAGCGTAATTATTGAATGATTTGGTCGTTTTTCTACCTTGTTGTTTCTCTCTGTCAGCTGGAAAATGCTCGTCAGTCAGCAGACAGGAGCAGCCACCTGGTTGGAGCAGCACATGAGGAGCTCCAGCAGACACGAACCCGCCTGGAGTCCATGTCCTCTCAGCTCAGCCAGCTGCAGAAACAGGTGAACTGAAATGAGCACACAGATTACATTCAGGTTCTTATCGTGACTTATGCCTTATGCACGATGCGTGTGTGCATAACGCATTTCATCATGAAGAACATGTGCAGATTCATAGCAAAAGGGGCATTATTTTCCTTTATTTTAAAGCACAACATAAACCAAAAGATCTGTTTATACATTTACAGAGATTAAGATGTAAAAAATATACAGTACAGGCCAAAAGTTTGGACACACCTTCTCATTCAATGTGTTTCCTTTATATTTTCATGACTATTTACATTGTAGATTCTCACTGAAAGCATCAAAACTATGAATGAACACATATGGAAGTATGTACTTAACAAAAAAGTGTGAAATAACTGAAAACATGTCTTATATTTTAGATTCTTCAAAGTAGCCACCCTTTGCTTTTTTATTAATAAGGGAAAAGATTCCTCACCATCTATGACTGAGCTTAAAAACACAGACACAGACACACAAATGTCTCTTAGCCCTCATCTTCACCCAACATGATATCAATTAATACGTTGTATTTGTATTGCATGTGGTTAGTAATTCCTCTGAGTGTTTTAAATTTGTCTCATTTCGATCTGTCAATAACGTGTGTGATTCCTCTGTCTGATCTAGCTGGCGGCCCGCGAGGCGAAGGTAAGGGACCTGGAGGACGCCCTGTCTCGGGAGCGGGACAACACCCGTCGTCTGCTGGGGGAGAAAGACAGAGAAATGGCCGAGATGAGGCAGCAAATGCAACAGCAGCTGGACGAATACCAGGAACTTCTGGATGTCAAGCTGGCTCTGGACATGGAGATATGTGCTTACAGGAAGCTGCTGGAAGGGGAGGAGCAGAGGTATGTTGGCCCCTCATAATCAGTGTATTCAATAAAATAAGAGTCTTGCAGTAATTGAATTGTGATTTCCTCTTTGCTACAGAGCTGTCAGTCATACCTCTTCCACTGCCTCTCACACTTTTCTCCTCCCCGGTTAATAAACATAATGTTTTTGATTTTTGTCCCTGCAGGCTGCGTCTCTCCCCAAGCCCCCCGCCCACCAAAATGACAGGAAGTCGTTCCTCTACTTCAGGAGCTCTCTCTCGATCAGTCCACTACAACGCGCAGAGCTCTCCTGCCAAGAGGCGCCGACCCAACGACACCGACAGCGAGGCTTCCAGCATCGCAGGTGGAGCTGTGGCCCGCACTCGCATCACCCAGCAGGCCTCAGCCAGCGGACGGGTCACTGTGGACGAGGTGGACCTGGAGGGGAAATATGTCAGACTCAGCAACAAATCAGATGAGGTGAGAAAATAAACAAAATGATGGGATAATTAAATATAAGCTGAGAAACGCTGTGTGTGAAAACCAATTATTCTTTCTGCTAAAGCTGCACACGTTGTGGTTGGTCAATACGAGCATGTTGTCCACAGTTTTCTGAGATTTTTTTTTATCAGAGGCCAGATTTTACTTTACAGATTTGACACTATAAAAAAGAACTGCCATATTTTTATCCAACCATCAGGATCAGAACTTGGGGAACTGGCAGTTGAAGCGGCAGGTGGGATCTGGGGTTCCTATCGTCTTCAAGTTCCCGGTAAAATTCACCTTGAAGGCCGGCCAGAGGGTCACGGTAAGAAACCCCTTTACTTAGCGGAGTCACAAATCAGCACAGCGATGAACACAGTTACAAATACCTCACCGTGCTGTACCTTTACCACGGTTGACAGATCTGGGCCTCTGGTGCTGGTGGAACCCACAACCCTCCCTCTGACCTGGTGTGGAAGACTCAGCCCTCTTGGGGCACTGGAGACCTGTTCCAGACTACCCTGATCAGTGCCAATGGAGAGGTAGTTTAAATTTACCAGTCAAACTTATAGCACTTAATTTAAGCCTAAAATACTATGATTACATTAAGTTTTGTTATGTCCACGATGCTGGTGTTAACTTCTATGTACTGAGCTTTAAAGTGTCAGAAATAGGCAACCAATGTATATATTAATTAATTAATATATAAATAAATACTATCATACTTTGTCCTCCAGGAAATGGCAATGAGGAAGGTCACCCGCACACAGTTTGAAGAAGAAGATGATGACATGGTGAGAGAAATTGTATTGATAACATAGTATGTAATAACACAGAAGTCTGCAGGACCAAAAAGCATTTAGCAACATTCACCAGCAACCTAATTTTCATAATAAATAGAGCTGTTGTACCTTGAATTAGACCCACAACACCTTGCTTTTCAGAATCCCAGAAATATTAAATCTGCTATTTCAACACTTCAAAAACAATCAATCGGTACGGATTGTCCTGATAAATCAAATTAATGTTGATATTGGATGTTGGCCATGTGCACTGACATGATGCAGAAACAGATACACAACCTGTCAATCTGTAATGAAATGTTAATTTCTTTGCTCATTATAGTTGCTTTATAATGGTCTGAACGAGTGGAAAAACAACAAGATTTTTTAGCATAATAAAATGATTGGTACATTTTATTATTGATTAATCTGCAGATTATTTTCTGTATCAACTAATTCATTACTTTGTCTATAAAATGTAAGAACATGAAAAATGGTCATCACAATGTCCACAAAGAAAATTGCCAAAAGAGACATATTCCCATTGCTTATTTTGTAACACCAATGGTCCCAAACCGAGAGATATCATATAAATATATAAAAAAAGCAAATCTACACTTTAAGAAGCTACAACCAGTGATTATTTAGCATTTTTTGCTTGAAAAATGACTCAATTATTAAAATAGTTTGGTGATATAATTTTCTGTTGATCAACTAATTGTTTCATCAAGTTTAGCATTTAATTCTGGATCCCCTTTCAAAAGTCTTTTGGATCTCTCTCCCCATGGGCCTTCAGAGTTATCCCCACAGGATTACAACAACCAAACCGTAATGCATGAGATGTATTAGCCGATTTCCAGTGTGTTCATATTAAATGCTCTGATATTAACACTGAATCTGTCTCTTTGCCTCAGCAGGTGGCTCACAGCACCTGTGGAGACAGTGAGTACAACCTGCGGAGCCGGACGGTGGTCTGCGGCTCCTGCGGACTTCCTTCAGACAAATCCAGCAACTGCTCCATGACCTCAGCCTCCCGCTCCTTCCGCAGCGGAGGCATCTCTGAGGGTCTACTGCCGCACTCCTACGTGTTCAGCGCCAGCACTCCTCGCAAGGTGGGCACTGCAACACATACAGTTGTTATATGACTTCCTTTTAAACCTTTTAAATAATTCAGCTCCTCTTGGAGTGTGGTGATTGTAACTTTGTCAATCTTTTCTCTTAGACTGGAGCCAGAATGGAGAACTGTCCAATTATGTGAGCAACTGGATCCACGCTGAAACACTTCAACTCTATTAGTTTTCAGTTATTATTCCTTTAGTTACCAGTAGTTATTAATTTCAGTTCATGTACTTTGGAATAATCTTTAAGATAATGTATGCAATAAAACTTTATACCACTTTTTTTTTTGTATGTACATAGGCATGCTTATGAAATACTTTCTTGAATTTAAATGGTGAATTTAAAACAGTCACTTGTATTTTTAAGGGCTGGAAATATCCTAAATACATTTATTTTGAATAGAATTTGCTTCTAAGTAATCCAATTCCAACCTTGCTACAGGTCTACAGAATATGGTGTATCCTATTTTTGTTGTTGCTTATATCAATAAACATTTTTTCAGAATGTGTCTTGTTCAACCATAATGATGTTATAGCTGTCTAAGTATCAGTATAGTTCATATTATATTATAGTAACGGACAGGCTTTGTAATTGTGTGGTTAAATCTATTTAACTGACCAACTGTGATTCATTTTTGCATGGATGGTTCTTTGCCTTTTAAAAATCTAAGACCACAAAAAGTGAATTTTTGATTTCTTTTAACCATACTGGAGGCTATATTTAAAACCATCAACTGTATCCATACACCAACTTCATTCAAAATAAGAGAAATAATAGTTGAATATTATTATTCAGGTGTCTATCACAATAGATAATACAAGTATAGTGATAAGGTATTATTGTTGTGTGCAGTAATAAAGCACATTTACTTCAGTATTGTACTCAAGTACCATTTTAAGGTACTTTAAGGCAGCTTTCTACTGTTACTCCATTTTCTACATTAATCTTCCAGCTATAGTTAATTTACAGATTAAGATTTAAAATACATCATTAATATGATGCTTACATGCTCAACAATGAGACTCCAATAATATGATATATAACATACCCCTCTAAAGGGGCAATTCTCTGTAATAATGAGTACCTTTTTTGTTGATACATTTTAATTGCATTTTGCTACAACAAAAAATTATTCTGTATTTTTACTCAAGTAACAAGTACTCAGGACTTTTAACTCTACATTGACTATCTTTATAGTGAAGTATTTCTACCCAGGTGAAGCAACACTTGGTTAGATGGTACAGCACACTTTTCCAGAGGTAGGACTTTTATTTTGAAATTAGAGCAGTGTTTACATTTGTTAAACCCGGAAGTGGCTGACACTATTGAGCTGTAAGTGTTGTTGTCTCACAACTCCTACCTCTTTCTCACTAGATTATTGATCTGTATGTTGGGTCGCGGCATTGTTTGAAAATGAAAACGTGCATGTGAAGTTGTTTTAAAGAAAGGCTTGCTAACATTTGGGGAGTATCATTGATAATGTGTTACGAAGTCAAGAAAAGTCAGGCCAAAGCAGAATGTTAGCTAGCAACAACTTGGCCTGTAATTAGACTATATTCACAAGTACAACTTGATCTTTCTAACTAACGTTAGCTAGTTGCTTTTTGCTAAAGTTGCTAATTAGTAAAGCTTATACAGGTGTGTGCAACTGACACAAATCTAGATAATCACATCAAATAATATCAACATGGCGTGCGTTGATATCAACTAATATGTGCACAATCAAGTTTAGGTTATACAATAGAGCTGCATGTTATAAAGTAAAACTAGTTTTCTCAGTGTTGTATCTTTGTGGCAGATTTGAATTAGTATTTTCTTTTTATGTTGAAATTAGGCAACATAATTGTTAATGTTCATGTCTTGTTAATTGTTGTCTTGTTATTATACTGAAAGGATTTGTAGATAGAATGATTAGTTGATTGACAAACATTTCAATAATTAGTTTTTTAACATGTAAAAATCCAAATACATGGTGTTCCAGCTTCTCAAAAGTGAAGAATTTTGCTTGTCTCTGTTAAATATCATTGTAAATGTAATAGTTTTGGATGTTGGACTGTCAACCAACTGGAACCAGCAAATGTTTGGTGTTTAGCTTAGTAAATCAACTAATCGAACGATCGACTGAACTTTTCAGCATTAGTTTAGACAAACCAATTTGACAATGGGCTCTTTGAAAATATAATGGATATTTTCAATTGTTATTAATTATTATTATCTGACACTTTATAAGTCATAAAATAAATAAATAAATACATAATCAACAGATCAATAGAGAATGAGGGTAAAGTGCCCTACCTGGTATGATCATTTCAGTGCAGTTTCATTCTGTTTAACTCTGCCCTAGTTACCAAGTTCAGTCCTGTGTATTAAAATGCAATTTACTTCGGCAACAACACTCTTTTCTCATCTCTTACTGTAAATCATATTGAGCAGGAGCCGAGAGCATAGGGATGATTGACGCAAATACACTTTAGGGACTGTGATCCTGCAGGAGGATGGAGGGAGCAAAGAAAAAATGCAAGCAAGCAATATAGCAGCTGTAGGAAGCACTGGCGTCAGCAGGCTGAGCAGCAGAGCTTTCCTTAGTGGGGAAAAAGTACAACACTTGAGTTGTGCAATTAGCCTGCAGGCTTTGCTTAATGTCATAGTTTATTGTTGTTTTTTTTGTTTTCCTTCAGTTCAGGGTAGATCTCTGTGGTCTCTTCTGTTCCAGGAGTTTGGATCCATCTGGATGTTGAGTGTGCGGACTCTGTTTGGGATCGGCTTCCTGGTCACCTCAAGGGCCACGGCAGTCCTTGCTCAGACAGGGACATGTCTGCTGTCCGCTGCAGCTAACAACCACAAGAAGGACTGTTTCAGTAGCAGACCAGCATCCACCATGGCCCAAAAAATCAAATATCTTGGGTAAAGTTTTATATTTTGTACACAGAGCAGTAAAACCATTTACTGAGCTTGCGTGCGCTGACTGTCCAAACTGACCTATAGATGCTCCACAGGCAGGAGGAGGCGCAGCACATTGATGAGGAGCTCTTCAGTGAGTACGGCTTCAGTGTGGACCAGCTGATGGAGCTGGCTGGACTCAGCTGTGCTACAGCCATTGCCAGGGTGAGATGTCAATCAAGGCTTTTATTTTTAAAATAAAAATGACTGTGTTTAATCTAGAGCTGCAACTTTTAGTCAGTTAATCGATTAGTCGATAGACAAAAATTATTGACAACTATTTTGGTACTTGAATAATCCTTTCAGACATTTTTTTTCATACATGATAGTAAACTGAATATCTTTGGGTTTTGGACTGTTGGACAGACAAAACAAGACATTTGAAGACATTAACTTGGACGGTGGAAAATTATAAAGGCCATTTTTCACCTTTTTCTGACATTTAATGCACAAATAGATTGATGGAGACAGAGAAAATAATCACCATATTAATCAATATTGAAAATAGTCTTTGTTGCAGCCCACTAAGCAATGTGCTGGTAAGTGACCAGTCTAAGGCAGGAATCTGGATAATGTTTCTACATGTGTTGTATTTGTCTGATTATTAAAAAACAGCAGTTTTCATGTGATATGATCTGTTATCAGGCAACAGACAAAAAGCAACAGCAGATAAATGCACACAAAAAGTAAAAATGTAGTTATATTTTTAAATGTGAATAGAATTATTACAGTGAAGTAGAATAGATACAGACAATGAAAACAACAACCATAGCAACCCCTTTAACATTATCATTGTATAATGCATTCCTCCAAAAACATTTTGCAGCATGATCTTACCTACTGACTGGTGTTTTTTCAATGCACATGCACACACTTTAAAGACCTTTTTGATATCAGGTATACTTGGTTTCGCTATCAAAAGTCAGTATGTGTTACCGAGAAACCAGGTTTTGAATTTACAGTAGATGGAAATGTCTGAATGAGATTACTGCCTGAAGAGGGGAATAATCTGATTACTCCCTCTTCTGACTCTACATCTCTAGAAGCATTTCTCTTGAGTAGCTGCTGTAGAGAAAATCCTCTTTTCCTTGTCAAATGCCAGTGGTGGAGCAGTGCTGTGTAGATATTGTTCTCTCTGTTTTTTCCTGCAGGCGTATCCACTGACTTCCCTGGTCAAGGCCAGACCTTCTCTGCTGGTGATTTGTGGACCAGGTAACAACGGAGGCGATGGCCTGGTCTGTGCCCGACATCTTAAACTCTTTGTGAGTGTCCTTTACTTGTGTGGCAGTAAGATGCTGTACTCTGCTGCAGTGGTGGAAAACTTCACATGAGTATTTCCTATTTCATGTTTTTTTATACTCCTATTCCACTATATTTAACAGCTATAGCTAGTTATTTTACTTTTCAGATGTTTTTTCATCCTCAGCGTCTAAAACGTTCAATGAAAAGAAATCTTAAAATAATCTTAGTCTGAAATCAAGTCCTTGAAATGTAGTAGGAATATTTCAGCCTGTTTTCACCAATAATCTGCTTGTCGTTCTAAAATCTATTTCTTAATTATAGTGCAGCTATAGTGCCTTATTCTTTCTGCTTTCAATACAGACATGTTTAGAACATATTTTAAATAAGTTGTTTTAAATTAAAACATTGATATATTGCACTGCAAAATAACGTTTGGCGGACTCAATTATTTCCAGAAATGTCTAGGATCTACACGATTAAGGTTTTAATTAAATTGCCCTACGCTTTATTAGTACTACTTTTACTTTTGTACTTTTACTCAAGTAAGATTTTGAATGCCAGACTTTTACTGTTAATGGAGTATTTTTTACAATAATATATTACTTCTTTTACTGAAGTAAAGGATCCTAGAGGATACTTCTTCCAACCTTGCTGCACAGCACACTATATTGTACTATACTATGTTTTCAAATTTCAAACTGTGAAAAATGTTTCCTACCACTTTGTGTGTCCTCTTACAGGGTTACGAGCCTACCATCTTGTACCCGAAGAGGCCAAACAAACCTCTGTTCCAGGGCCTGACCACACAGTGCCAGAAAATGGAGATCCCCTTCCTGACTGAGATGCCTGAGGTTTGGTGTTAATCACTTATGCAGCAGTGTTATCCACAGTGGTGAAGACAATTCTTCTGCGTATTGTGTTCATGAGTGTGCATTTTATTTCAAGCTATGAATATATTATTGTGACTATTACGCCACTGTTCATCATAACCCCAACCGGCACCGTCAGACACCGCCTACCAAGAGTCTGGGTCTGCCGAGGTTTCTTCCTAAAAGGGAGTTTCTCCTCGCCACTGTCTTAATGGCCACTGCTAATGCTTGCTCTTGGGGGAATTACTGGAATTGTTGGGGCTTTGTAAATTATAGATACTCTATCTGTAAAGTGTCTCGAGATGACTCTTGTTATGATTTGATACTATAAATAAAATTGAATTGAATTGAATATTGTATTACACATCGTTAGGTCTTGGCTGCAGTTTAGAGTAGATGAAGCCTAAATTATCTCTGTGGGGGAATTAGACTCAAGAGTTTTGATTACAACAGACATCCCAGTCAATGGTACACTCAGTAACTAATGATGCAGAGTCATTTACTGATAATTTCAAGTTACAGATCTGCAGAGAGAGAGAAACGTATTTTCAATTGCTCTGTGTGTCTGGCACATGTTGCAGAATGTTTGTTGGTCTTTTGAAGCAGTATGTAAAAGAAAAACACTTCATCTGGAAATAAATGATTTTTCAGGCTAAAGTGATTGACGAGGCTTACAACCTGGTGATTGATGCCATCTTTGGCTTCAGCTTTAAGGGGGCTGTGCGAGAGCCTTTCGGTTCCATCCTAGACGTGCTGAAGAAGACGACAGCCCCCATAGCCAGCATCGACATCCCCTCAGGTCAGTCCTCGCGTGCTCGGCACTTCTCAAGAAGAAGAAACAGGGATTTTCACTAAAGAAAAATGTACTTCCTACTGAATTTGAATCTTCTGAAAAGTGCTGTCTAACAGATTGCTACTCAATACTTTGTTGTTCCACTGCTTTGCTTGTTAAAGATACAAGATAATTACTATGGCCAGTTTCATGAAGTCAAGCCTCATAATGATTGGTTGGCTGAGAATTTAAACCTGTCTCTGCTCATTTTGTGTACAATATACTATTTCCAATTAATTATATTTGAATTTGGCAGTTGCAAAAATGCATAAAAACACGCTTAGAATCCTTGAAGTAAGATATGAAATGGCCTTTTTGTATGTATCTGTTATTTGGTGAGCAGAATTGTTCCAGTAATTGCAGTTATCAAATTTTACGTGATTGCTTCCATTCATCTATGTGTGACCAGAATATTTTGAGAATCAATCACTGAATTTGCATGAAATTATCCGTTTATGCTCCCGAAAGGAATAATCTGATCTGAGTTTTTCGGTGACCCTTTTACTTTTCCTGGAGTGCCATCATTAGCCCAAAACCTTCTGTAACCAAAACATCTTGAAAACTAATGACCTGTCATGACTGTTACTGTGCATATTCACTAACAAGAAGAAAAGGAAGCCTGGACTAGATTGTGACAACACGTCCGTTTTGTTTTTTTAAAGGTTGGGATGTGGAGCGGGGCAGTGCAGATGGCCTGCAGCCCGACATGCTCATCTCTCTCACTGCTCCCAAGAAGTCTGCCTCCTTGTTCCGAGGACGATACCACTTCCTGGGAGGCCGGTTTGTGCCACCGGGCCTCGAGAGGAAGTACCAGCTCAACCTGCCTCAGTACCCCGGCCCGGACTGTGTGTTACAACTGTAGGGGATGTACTGAAGGTTTGATGAGAGGAAGGGTGTTGTCTGTAAAGGAATAGTTCAAAATTTTGGGGAAATAAAAGGATAAGAATATCAATACCACTCCCTTGTTTGTGCCATAATTACATAGCTAGAGTCTGGAGTTAATAGCTTAGATTAGTTTAGCATAAAGACTGGAAACGGGGAAACAGCTCGTCTGGCTCTGTCCAAAGTTGTAAGATATGCCTACTAGCACTTCTAAAGCTCACCAATTAAAACTTACCTCATTTGTTTCATCCATACACAAACAGAAATGTAAAAATGACAAGTTGTAGTTGTACAGGGAGTTATGTTCTGTAACCATTTCCACATCTCAACTCCAGCTCTGTACCTAAACCACTGACATGAGAGTGGTATCAATCTTCACATCTAACCTTTGGAAATAAATCAAACAAGTACAGTATGTTTCCATAAATGTGGAACTATTTCTTTTAAATCTTGTAATTTGATTGGTTATCATTAAATCCAATAAGATGATATAATAGAGCTATATCCGCTCTCTGGAAGAGAGTTTTTTTCATGTAAAAGCACAAAGCTTTAACGTGGTGGTTGCTTCAGCTACATAAAAATAAAAAATAAAAACAATGGAAGTTGTCTACACTGTTATTATTTCTGTAACAACAGCCATCCATTTCAACTCTCTGAAATATTTATTAGGCAAATCAGAAGATTTCTTCATCATCACGTATACTTTTTACGTTTTTATTAGTACATCTTAAGACTTGAACACTTGAATGTACAACTAGCAACTGGAAAGACAGTCTATCCAGGTCCATTACATTCTATTTTTTTTATAACACACACACACACACACACACACACACACACACACACACACACACACACACACACACACACACACACACACACACACACACACACACACACACACACACACACACACACACACACACACACAGAGTGAAAGTTACATTTGCCTCTGCAGTTTCTTAAAGTCACAGTGAAACGAAACATGGCAAAGCGGACAGTGTGGTTACACTTTTCAAAACTTCACGCAGACACTGTTTGCTGCAATATAATATAATAGCGAGATTGCCATGCAGTTAATGTTTACTTCTGAGACAGACAGGTGTTCTCTATTGTCTGACTGACTGACAGGCACAAAACAAAAGCATTCATATGCCCTGGTTACAGACTGACAGGCTAAAGTTGTACAGGCAAGGCAAGGCAAGATTATTTCTATAGCACCTTTAGGCAACAAGGCAATTTAAAGTGCTTTACATAACGTAATGAAAATAAAAACTGCTAAAAAAAGAATAAGATACAAATACAAGAATAAAAGTGTGTAAGAAATTAATATTTTTTTGATTGATAGGTTCTATGGACCGGTTTGGGAGGAGAGAGGTCTGAAGAGGTTAGTAATACAGGAGAGTAGCTATCTGAGTTTGTGGCAAAACCTTACACAATGCTCATTTTTCATTTTGTGACTTTCGATTGAATAAAAGACTTTTTCCACTCATATTTCATCATTTCAGTTTTCTTTAAAATAGTGTTAAAATCTCGTCTTGTCTCGTGAACCCAATCTCGTGTCTTGTCTCTTGAGCTGAGTGTCTCGTCACACCCCTAGTGACTACATATACTTAAAGAAATCCTGTACGTTAAAAATACGACAATGTGGCTCTTTAATGCATAATGGTTTATCAAATAAGTGCAGAAGCAGAACATGCTTTTTTGGTGCAGAATACTATTTACAGTGCTGGTACCATGCTTTCTTTGTATGTAATATCCATGTGTGATCTTTGTCAGGGAAAAGGTCAAATAGAGGCTTGAGAGGAAGAGGAGTTTTACCCCCAAGTTGTCTACATGCAGGTCAGAGGATGGAAGGATGTTTTAGTCCAGGGAAGAAGCCTGCAGATAATGACAACATGCATTAATGGTTTCAAAACCACTGCATTTATAGAAAATTAAAACACTAAAACCTCTACAACATACACTTCATTGTTTAGTTACGCTTAACTAAAACTAATGCAGTCTAACACAACAAATCTTTAATAAATCCCACCTTCATGAAGATTATAATGTTCAGTTTGTGTTTGAACTGATTTAGACAGGTGTTGATTCAACTTTATGATCATTTTTGAGGATCTAGTTAGTGGTGCTGGTTGGCTTGCATTGGGTTATACTGAGAGATGTTTCTAACAGACAAATTTAGAAAAACATTTTCAACTAAAAGCTAAACATTAAAACCATCATGAAGTTACAATATATGAAACAAATGTCTAATACAACTGCCCTAGACATTTGTTTTAGCAAGGTATCTTAAGGCTGGGCATTCCTTTTTTGATACTAGCTCAGATACAAGAGTCTAGGTACTGACACTTTATTTTCAATATCTTTCAGAAATATACCACAATACCACTAAAAACACTTTCTTTAACAAAAGAAGCCAAACTTCTCAAATGTTAATTGTTTTAACCCAAACAGCTGCACGATAACTTTGCCTAAATATATTATCATTATTTTATTTAACTTTTAACCAGTAAGTCTCCAAAAATATATTATCTTTTACAAGAGACACCTGGCCAAAATGGGAGGATAGTAGTTAATGGAATACTTTGACATTTTGGAAAATTCTAATCAGTGGAAAAACACATTACAGTAACTCTATGCAAATATGCTTATTTGAAAACTGTTAAACTGATCAAATAAGTAGACTCAGATGAATCTGAGCGAGTATTCAATGCCAGGTTTTAAGCCTTGACAGTTTTAATACCCATTTATACTACATGGACACAGCTTAGTTGGGACCAAACAAAAGTATTAAGGTTTGATACCCAGCCCTGGATAGAAGTGGTCAACAAGGGACTCTGTGTACCTGGGAATGATGCTGCTGACATGCACTTTCACCTCTGTGCTATTCTCCAACCTGCACCCCTGCGCAGTTCTCTTTACTTTCTGAGGCTATTGCTAAATATTCAGCATTTCTAGGAGGAAAAGAGAAAAAACAAATGTGAAACAATGTCAAAACTTTTAACTTTAACACAGTGAAATGGGTGAAAAAAACAAAACATCACAGCTATGGTTGTATGACAGGTTTTTGACTTACAGGAGGGAGGTTTTGATTTTTACTAGGGAGGAGGATGACAGGATGGGACGGACAAGACGAAAACATGACAAGTAGACGGAGGGAGCGTGGGACAAAGAGACACAAGTGAAAACACACAAACACGATGGAAACATTGATAGTCTTAAACATAAGTAGGTTAGAAGAATGGCTAAGTGGAGGAGAGGAATATGAACCAAAGAGAGGATGTAACAAAGTAAAAGTTGAAATTATTTGGGACTTGCAGTGTGACAGCAATAGAGCATGAATAAAAACATGGCAATATTTTTAGGGATATACACACTTTTCAAAGCATAATTTATTATTTTGAACATATCTGTGAGTTTGGAAGTTAGTTTTTAGAGTGAAGGCCCAGTCACACCAGAAAGTGTCAACGTAATTCAGCTATGTGAAATATTTGCTTCTTGAAGCTTGGCGGCATAGCGACTACTTGCAGCAATTGCAGACCTAACTGTTACAAGCTAGCCAGCCAGAAAACACGCTACTGCTAGTCACTCACAATAGCTCATCAAGCTTCTGTTTGTTATTTTCTGTTATAATTAATTTTTTTTGTATTTAATTCGCTGAAGAGTTATTGAAGAGGTAAAAAAGCACTCAACACAAACTAACTTGCTAACTGTCAGTTAAGCTAGCTGTCAGTTAACTTACTCGCTAAAAGGACCAAAAATTAAAAAAAGATTTGTAGCATCGTTTCCTAACTGTCTGCAAACCATTCCTCTTTTGTGGAGACAGAGGAAGGTTAAAGAAAAGTGGAACTATTATGCTAATAAGCTACAATAGCTTCCTTTAGTTTGTTTTGTTCATCTATGCAAGAAGAAGGAGAAGAAGAAGCAAGCACTGTAATCCTTAATAAAACAGAAAACCAAATCACCAAAAGTGGAGTTACAAGGTTTTTACATATGTGAGCATATGTGCATATAGGTCATGTATCTAATAAAAAAAATACTTACGCTGCTTCTCTTAATGCTTCTTCCCCAGCTGCTGATATTTTCCTGTAGCAGTATATCATCTCTATGAGGAGCCAGACCTGAAGGCCAATGATGGACACGTACATCATGACCTCGGCACCGATGGAAGCCGTTCCTCTGGTCGCTGCACACATGAAAGCCGAGAAATCAGACAATAACCAAAGAGGCCACCTGACAATGAAAAAAATTCTGGAATTCGGAACGAATCCAATCTACAAATGAAAGGATTTCTTTCAGCAAGAGTGAGACTGAAGAGAGTACGCAGCTGCAGCTGACATCTTATACATTTTAAGAACGTAATCAAACTGCATTATATTCTTCCTGATTTCTTGTTGTTCAGGAGTTCCCTCTGGGATTTTGTACAGGCTACCTGTGTATATCATAGTCATCTGACACGGTTTGGTTTTAATCCTGAATGCATAACATGCATTTCTATCTCAACCTCCATATCCACTATTTCAAAATGACTAATGCTAAGTGAGGCTGTATCCTCACTATTATTGTCAGTCAAAGTGGACAATAAAGCCCTCTGCCGATTTGTTGTTCTCCAACACTCCTCCCCGGAAGTGCAGGAACCTTGATAATGGAGGAAACATACATTTAAGTTCTGTCTTGCTACTTCTTAAGCATTATTTTAGTCATGCACATAACCTAAACCTTTGCTTCACTTCCCTTACATTGACTTTTAATGTTAAAATCACATAATTTGCATCAAATTAAAAGAAACCATTACATTCTTTCAACATAAATGTAGATCTTATCAGCTTGCCATATGCATAGTTAAAGAAGAATGTACCATATATTTTAGAGCATATGCTGACGGTTCATTTTTCATAGGTAAACTGTACATAATATAAAAATAATATAATATGAAATTTGATGCCTCTTACACAAGGCAGTTTTCAAACCTTTTAAATATCGTTTTGCTCTGCCACAATGCACTTTTAAATTTAATATATTTTAATATTAAATTTGGGCATCCATTAAATGAAAAAAGATTTTTTTGGGTGGGCTGGGGCTTTTCTGCCTTTAATCGATAGGACGGCTAGGTGAGAAAGGGGGAAGACATGCAGGAAATCGTCACAGGTCAGATTCGAACCCTGGACCTCTGCGTCGAGGCATAAAACTCTGAGTATGTGTGCACCTGCTCTACCCACTGAGCCAACCCGGCCACCTTTTCCAGATTTTTGTATGTAATGTAACTTTTCCAGGGCATGTTCTTAAATCCTGCTCCTTGTGATTCAATCAGTGCTAATGTCACACAAAATAGTTGTAGAGCACTGCAGTTAATTTCATCGTACCTTTAGCCACCACAGTAAGTTGGACCACTTTGCTGATAACGGTGCTGTTTTCATGGTTAGAGTAGAAGAGGATGCGGTTGAAAAAGCAGCGGTAGGTGCCCGTGTCATTGAAGGTGACGTTGTGCAGGTATATGGATCCATCTTGGATGTCTTGGCTCCTCTTAGTTCCGTTCCAATCCAAACGGTCCATAAAGTCGTCGTGTTCAATTAGGGGGCCTTCCTCGTTGTAGGTGTAGATCTGGTGAACAGAGACAGATAAATAGCTTGTGTCTTGAGGAATGTGGGCTAGGACTAGTGTGATATTAAGGATGCTTGTGTGGCACACCCAAGTAGGTGTCCACAAGACATTTCATGTATTGATATGATTACATATTCTCTCTCTCTCTCTCTCTCTCTCTCTCTCTCTCTATATATATATATATATATATATATATATATATATATATATAACTTTAAGGAGTGACACAGCACAATCAGTTGTGTTCCGGTTGCTATGGGGACGTAACCTGACTCCGCCAGATGGATTGCCTCGCATTTGCTCGGCATATCCATCTGGGAACTTTCCGTTGGAGAACTTTTGGGAAGGGGCGAAAATCCTGGTTAGCTGATTGGATAAACCATCTGTCTATCACCTATGTCGGTGATAGACGGGCCAAATCAACCAATCAGATCCACGAAGCGTATGAAAATACAACCACAAGCCCCTGCTGCTGCAGGCAAAGCATAGCTCGTTAGCTCAGCAAGCAAGCAACATGTCGGTAAAGGATATTTGCCGTTTGTGTAACGAGAATTTAGGAATAAAAGACACCATTTCAGGTTTCCGCTCCATATTCCAAAAGAAGGATCCAAGAGAAAAAGCATTAGTGAGCGGCTAACAGAATTAGGGCTACCGCTGTCTGAAAATACTGGTTAGCTGATTGGATAAACCATCTGTCTATCACCACCTAACCCGCCTCAAAACCAACGCTGATTGGCCCGGTCGTTTGGCGAACGGCTCCAAATTTTCTCTATCTCAAAATGCCAGACTGATCTGCGAGTGGAAAACTGGATCTCGCGAGATCAGGACGCCGGTCTCATGAGGCTAATGGGGACGGACCTCTGCTCACTCTCAGATGCAATTTGGGAGAAGACAAGAAAAGCTGCTGTGTCAAACTCTCCTTTTATTTCCCCTGTCTTTCAGGTCAGTAATGGGTAAAATGCCCATCTTGACTTGCTGGGGTCTCAACCTTTTTCTAAACGCCTGTTAACTGATTGTAGTGTTCTTTGTAATATAACAATTAAAGTGTAAATAGAAAGTTTGCCATTGATCGAGGCAGATAGCTGAGGTAGGCTACTGTAACCAGTCAGCTACCGTCTCGCGAAACAAGCTGTGGCGGCGCACTGGAATAACGTCACTGCAGACGGCTAGCAGCGAACTGGGTCATTGTCATCCCATTGATTCATGTAGCATAGCTAGCATTTCGAGCTCCGACACTCTGCTTGTTAGAAACGGTTATGTTGACAGGTTTAATGAGTATGATTTAGTAAATACACACAGGTTTTAAAAACGACTATTTTGCCAACTTTAACAAGTAGACATAAGTTTTGATGTAACAGCTATCTGGTTATGTTAAATGGGTAACACTTTACAATAAGGTACAAAAAAAATAGGTAGTTAATGATTAGTTACTGTTTTTCAGAAGGGTAGTTACTCGTTCAAAAAACAGTAACTACCCTTCTGAAAAACAGTAACTATCATTCTGAAAAACAGTAACTAATCATTCGTTACTCTTTCAAAAACAGTAACTAATCATTCGTTACTCTTTCAAAAACAGTAACTAATCATTAACTACCTATTTTTTTGTGTACCTTATTGTAAAGTGTTACCGTTAAATGAGCGATGAGAGTGAGTTGAATGTAAATAAGGTATGAAACTATACAAATATATTTGATAAATTGTTGTTTTGTGTATGTAACTTTTAAGAATAAGTGATGTAGCTAAATGTCTGATCCTGTATTTCTGTCTGTGGGGAATTCTGTTAATACGACCAGTATTCGCTAGGCAGCTATATGTAGCGACAACTTTAATAACAATGTAGCCATGTGAAGTGCACTATGCAGCCAGAGTGGCCTTGTATAACTGATGTAATAAAGTTACAATGTGAATGTGATAGTGTTATTTTGGAAAATGGAAATATGGCAATGTTTTGTGATTTATTCTGAATGAATAAAACTGATGCAATTTGGGATAAGACAAGAAAGGCTGCTGTGTCAAACTCTCACCTCTCTTTCAGGAATTTAAATTTGTTACCCGGTCTCCTTGCCTGCCACCCGTAACACTTGCACGAACTCCCTGAACCTACTCCCTGTACTCTCCATACTCAGTTATATTATGTGCTGGCATTAAGACATTATTTAGCAATGTTTTGTACTCACATGAACAAAGTCGGCTTCTCCTTTCGGCCTGAAGTACCATTCGACGGTGGCAGTAGCCTCCACCTCCCTCCTCATCTTGCAGGAGATGCAGCCTAGTTTGAAGCCCTTGCCCGCCACTGCCTCTGTGTCAGAGTCCACCTCTGCACACGCCCCACGGCACTCGGACATTGCTACAAAACGAGACAAACACTACTATAGGTTAAAGGTCCCATGGCATTAAAATTTCACTTTATGAGGTTTTTTAACATTAATATGCGTTCCCCCAGCCTGCCTATGGTCACCCAGTGGCTAGAAATGGCGATCGGTGTAAACCGAGCCCTGGGTATCCTGCTCTGCCTTTGAGAAAATGAAAGCTCAGATGGGCCGATCTGGAATCTTCTCCTTATGAGGTCATAAGGAGCAAGGTTACCTCCCCTTTCTCTGCTTTGACCGCCCAGAGAATTTGGCCTGCCCATGAGAGAGAGACATCATGGCTTTCAAACGAGCAAAGTGGCAGTTGGTCAAGGCCACACACCCCCCCCTCTCTCCTCCTCAATAGCTACAGACACAGAAATGGCACATCCTAAGGAAAGCTCATTGTGGGACTGGCTCTAGTATCTGTAATTCTGCACCAAGGCTGAATTTCGGGAAAGAGACTTCAGATACAGTATTAGGGGACCACTAAGGTCTATATAAAAGAGACTTCAGATACAGTATTAGGGGACCACTAAGGTCTATATAAAAGAGACTTCAGATACAGTATTAGGGGACCACTAAGGTCTATATAAAAGAGACTTCAGATACAGTATTAGGGGACCACTAAGGTCTATATAAAAGAGACTTCAGATACAGTATTAGGGGACCACTAAGGTCTATATAAAAGCATCCAAAGAGCACCATGTCATGGGACCTTTAACATGATGTGGCAACAAATTATGAAGGCTACAGAAAATCAGGTCAACTCACCAAATATGCAGCACAGAAGAAAAAGGATCCGTAGGCTTAATAGTTCCATGTCACCGGATGCTAGAATAAACTGTTTTATTTGAGGAGCCTCAAAAAGTACTAACAACAACACTCCTCGTATCCGAGCTCCAACTGACTGTTGTTGAAACTTTAAATGACCATCATGACAGTCATTAAACTGACCTCCAACTTTGTAATAAATGAACGGATATTTGCAAAGATTTCTTTGATTATACTGTCTTAACAATCGTCAAGATAGCAAGTTTCCTATTGGTTGCCGAATTGCTACAGATTATGCCTATTGCTGCTTTTTGACAGAGCCCCGTAATTCATCTCGATTCAACTGATGCAATGTAGTGGTGGGGGTTTTCTGCTTTTAATTATCAAGCAGCAAATGAAACAACCCAGATAGCTGGTGACTCACAGTGTTCCCCAGATCAACACCCTGAGATTTGATTATCTTTTTTCCCTGAGGTCTAATGTGAGATGCACGGAGCAATCATCAGGCCTGGAGCCACATGCTCTGCTCTATTATGTTTGCAAATTACAGGGTGCACAAAGATTATGATAAATGTGTTTTTATTATGTGCAACATGCAAGATAGTGACTGAACGTTAACAATAGGCCTACACTTAGAACTTGCTACCTTTTACAGGCTACACGCTACCAATATTAAATGCAGACCAATCTAATGGTCTAATAATTATCCTGGATTGGATCACTGAAATCAAAGCCTACTGTCCTGAAATAGAGGCTTCCTCTCCTCGAGTCGTCTCCTCGGGAAAAAAAAAATACTGTCCTCTCCTACGATGACAGCTGAATGTATAGAATACTTCTAGGCCGTATGTGCATCTAATGACTCCGCACTTGTAAAGATGCTCCGCTCCTGCAGATAAAACTGCGTCAGAGCATCGTAGAGCCAGCCCACCAAAATAAAATAAAATACGTCCTGTGAGGCTGTGCCAGTTAACGGTGTTTTTTCCTACGCCACCGCGGCACCTCTGTCGCTCGGATCAGAGGATGCTGCAGATGCACTGCGGTAGAAACGGCCGCGCGACTGAGCAGATCCAGTGTGTGACGGCTATTTAAGCTTCTGTCCCGCCGCTTAGCTTTGTCTGTTAACCACTGCAGGGGCCTCACCTAGCGTTTATAGCACAATGAATGAGCGACATGGGCTTTGGTTGTGGTAGCTGATATTAGGGTGAACTGGCCCTTTAAGTGAGCTCCACTGCGGCGGGGGCGGGGTAATGATGGCGTCTTTCTGTCAACAGAAGATGGTCACATAACGCTGGATTGATCAGTCTCTAACTTCCAATAACTGCCCGTATAGTTGTGGGTTCCGCTTTTATAATACAATTAGATAATCTTGCAGGCTAAAGCCGCGGGTTAATGTGGCCAGTGTGATGGTATTTCATAACAATTTAACTGTTGTATAATAATTTGTTGTGAACCAGCTGCAGCTACTTACGAGCTTCTTTTTCTCGTTTCACAAACAAGCGATGGTATTTTGTATCTGGAATTCACGAATAATAATGTTGTGCTGCAAATAGCCAGCGACGTTCCCTATAAATGTGGTAGTATGCATCAGGTGGTTGCTCCCTTATTTACTTCACATTCTTATCACTAATCAATACAGTTTGGGATACACAACTGGTTATCATTTAACTAATATCTTTATTGACACTTAGCCTACTCTAATGTTAGAGCTGACACAATTTAATCGATTAATTAGTATAACTGAATCGATTGACAGAAAAATATCAGATAGGTTGACCACTTTGTCATGTTTTAATCTTCTCCATAGTTTTGTGACCATGGATCCGACCTGCAGTGCTTCGGCTGCTCAAGCTGCTTTAACTGTCCAGGTGTGTTTCCCCGGTGCCCGTGCGGCTGTTTTGGATAATCTGAACCGCCAGCGGGAAGAGGGCAGGCTGTGTGACCTCTCCATCCAGGTGCAAGGACAAGTGTTCAGGGCCCACCGCTGTGTGCTCGCTGCGTCCTCACCTTACTTTCATGAACAGGTAAGTCAGGGTACATCAGTGTGCAATATATTATCTGTACTGATTCATTCATTTATAATAAGTTGTTGTTTTCACTAACCCCATATTTTTGTCCAGATGCCCAAAACATATACGTCCAAAAGTATTTGTTCTTCTCTCTCAACAGGTGTTAGGTCTACTGAAGATGGTTACAACTGTTACCTTACCCTCAGGTATGGACCAAGTGGCCTTTGAGAGTTTCCAAAGTTCCAGGTTGGAAAAAAAAACGGTAGTTACGTCACTGCCAGTTCCCTCCAGATGTGGCACATCGTGGTAAAATGCACTTAAATCCTGAAGAGCAGAAGTCAGCCCTGGAGTAGTCTCGCTTTGCCAGACCATCCACGCTGCGGCGCAGAAGAGGGTCTGGCTACTCCACGCAGCATTCCGGGATGGGAGAAAAACGTGCTCTGGTTTATTAGCATTTCTTTAAACCAATCACAAACGTCATGGGCGGCGCTAAGCTCCACACGGAGCCGCTGCAAAATAGTCGTGTGAGAGAAAACTCAGATTGGACAGATAGTCTAGCTAGCTGTCTCGATTTACCCTGCAGATATCTGAGGATAAGTTAACCATAGTCCTCAGAAATCCACCGCAGTTTAGAATTCCAACACAAAGAAAGCGGAAGTTAATGGACATCAGCGAAAATGCATGCATCCGGCGGAATTTCCTGCGGCACCGGAGTGGTGAAGCATTAAAGCAGAGAGTCAGGTTTCAACAGCGAGGAGCACCGCAGAGTGTTGTTAGACGGCTTGATAAGAACAGAGAGAGCGGGGACATGGATGAGACACAAGAGAAGAGGAAGAAGAGAGAGACTGAGGCAGATGAGGGAGTCGGAGAAGCGGCGGTGGAGAAGAAGGGAGGCTTTGCACAAATGGGACACTGCGGTAAGATACAAAAGTCTTACTTCACTTTAAACACAAATAGTATGTCTCTGTCAAACAAAATGTTGTGTGTGTGGTTTTTTTTAATCCTAAATTGAATTACTGGTCAGGTATAGGTTTTTGCTGCTGGAAGCAGAGGGCTGTTTGAATACAGAGAAGACAGAGGGAAGTTTAATGTCTTCATGTATTCATAGGGCTGCACAACATGAGGAAAATATCTAATTGTGATTATTTTGACTGATATTGCAATTGCGATGTGCTTTAACAAATAGGAGGGAATGATCATTTTTGTATCATTATTCTCATTTTCATTGAAAAATATAAAAATTTAAAAAATTAAAACGATACTTCTTCCAACCTTGCTGCACAGCACACATATTACTGCTCCATTAGTGTATTTGGCTGGATTCTGACTTCAGGCGGGTAAGTAGTGCCAACAGAAGACCATTTAAGGACAGTCTTTGCTTATTATATTTATATAAATATGCAAATATATTATATCAAATATAATATAATTATATTTGAATTTGGCAGTTGCAAAAATGCATTAAAACACGCTCAGAATCCTTGAAGTAAGATATGAAATGTCCTTTTTTTTTATTGTATCAGTTATTTGGTAAGCAGAATCGTTCAATCTTTCATAATTAATCAGATTTTATGTGATTGCTTCCATTCATCTGTGTGTGACCAGAATATTTTATGAATCAATCACTGAATTTGCATGAAATTGGCTGTTTATGCTCCCAAAAAGAAGAATCCTATTGTCTTTTGGTTACCCTTTTATTTTTCCTGGAGTGTTTTTTTAAAGGTTGGGATGTGGAGCGGGGCAGTGCAGATGGACTGCAGCCCGACATGCTCATCTCTCTCACTGCTCCCAAGAAGTCTGCCTCCTTGTTCCGAGGACGATACCACTTCCTGGGAGGCCGGTTAGATTATCTTAGATTGGTTTAGATTAGTTTAGCATAAAGACTGGAAACGGGGAAACAGCTCGTCTGGCTCTGTCCAAAGTTGTAAGATATGCCTACTAGCACTTCTAAAGCTCACCAATTAAAACTTACCTCGTTTGTTTCATCCATACACAAACAGAAATGTAAAAATGACAAGTTGTAGTTGTACAGGGATTTATGTGCTGTAACCATTTCCACGTCTCAACTCCAGCTCTGTACCTAAACCACTGACATGAGAGTGGTATCAATCTTCACATCTAACCTTTGGAAATAAATCAAACAAGTACAGTATGTTTCCATAAATGTGGAACTTTTTCTTTTAAATCTTGTAATTTGATTGGTTATCATTAAATCCAATAAGATGATATAATAGAGCTATATCCGCTCTCTGGAAGAGAGTTTTTTTCATGTAAAAGCACAAAGCTTTAACGTGGTGGTTGCTTCAGCTACATAAAAATAAAAACAATGGAAGTTGTCTACACTGTTATTATTTCTGTAACAACAGCCATCCATTTCAACTCTCTGAAATATTTATTAGGCAAATCAGAAGATTTCTCCATCATCACGTATACTTTTTAAGTTTTTTTAGTACATCTTAAGACTTGAACACTTGAATGTACAACTAGCAACTGGAAAGAAAGTTCCATTACATTCTATTTAAAAAAAAAAATCATGTGTCACATTAATTATACATTAGGTGGTGATGATTCAGGAAAAAGCTTTCTTTTAAAATCAGCCTCGTCAGAGTCCATCAGACACCCATAGTACCACTTACATATTATATCAATCAATCATCGAGAGAACCCTCTTGATGTGCCACATTTTAGGTAAAAGCAAATGTGATAAATAACTAGGACTAGACCATTAAGAGCTTTATAAACCAATAAAAAGGATGTTTAAATCAATTCTGAAGCGCACGGATAGCCAGTGCAGAGACTTTAAAATCGATGTAATGTGTGCTCTCTTTCTGGTCTTCGTCAACAACCCGTGCAGCTGAATTTTGTAAAAATTGTGAGCAATTCTTTTCTTTGGAAGACCAGAAAGTAAGGCATTACAATGGTCTATCCAACAGGTAACAAAAGCATGCATCAATGTCTCTGTGTATATGAATATGTGACTACATTTACGATACAAATACTATATGCGAAAAATATGACAATGTCGCTCTTTAATGCATAATGGTTTGTCAAATAAGTGCAGAAGCAGAAAATGCTTTTTCTACACAGAATACTAAATACAGTGCTGGTACCATGCCCTCTTTGTATGTAATATCCATGTGTGATCTTTGTCAGGGAAAAGGTCAAATAGAGGCTTGAGATGAAGAGGAGTTTTACCCAGTGAAGGACTGGCCATCTGGAATTTGGGCAGATGCCAGAAGGGCCGCCCTCTATTAGGGTTGTTGGAACGAATTTCGAAAGTCGAATATAATTTGTATGGTAAAAAAATCAATACTATTCGAATGCTGAAATTACTATTCGAATGGGATTTTTTTTATAAATATATGTTACGCTCTTAACATTTAACAGAGGTAACACAATAAAATATCTTACAGTAATAACTAATTTGTCTTCAGTTGTTTAAAAAAAGTTATTTTATGCATGCAGCCACAAACATTTTCATGTTTTGGTGGAGCTGTGTTATTATGTACTGTGCTTTAACGTCGAGCCTTTGTATTTGTGCTGAATGTGCCTTTAGTGGAGCGTATCATTTCGCAGCACCTAGCGATCTGCCGACGCTATTAGATGTTAAATTGTTATCGGCATAGGTCACCGACTGTAGCGATAGTGCGTGTCGTTTAATTACGTGTTCTGAATTTCTGCATTATATTCAGTTTGTATGTTTTTTTGCTTTTTCTGTCAATGTTCGGGTCGGGTTGGTGTGATTTGAAAATAGGACCGGTGTGTTGCAAATGCCAGGACCGTTTCTTGATCTTAGTCCGTCACTGGTTTTACCCCCAAGTTGTCTACATTCAGGTCAGAGGGTGGAAGGATGTTTTTAGTCCAGGGAAGAAGCCTGCAGATAAAGAAAACATGTATTAATGGATTCAATGGTACTGACTCAAAACCACCGTTTATAAAAAATTCTGTTAATTAATAAACACTATATCCCCTAAAATATACACTTCATTGTTTAGTTACGCTTAACTAAAACTAATGCAGTCTAACACAACAAATCTTTAATAAATCCCACCTTCATGAAGATTATAATGTTCAGTTTGTGTTTGAACTGATTTAGACAGGTGTTGATTCAACTTTATGATCATTTTTGAGGATGTAGTTAGTGGTGCTGTTGGCTTGCATTGGGTTATACTGAGAGATGTTTCTAATAGACAAATTTAGAAAAACATTTTCAACTAAAAGCATCATGAAGGTACAATATATTGCAGGGCAGTTGTATTAGACATTTGTTTTAGCAAGGTATCTTAAGGCTGGGCATTCCTTTTTTGATACTAGCTCAGATACAAGAGTATAGGTACTGACACTTTATTTTCAATATCTTTCAGAAATATACCACAATACCACAAAAAACACTTTCTTTAACAAAAGAAGCCAAACTTCTCAAATGTTAATTGTTGGGCCCAAACAAAAGTATTAAGGTTTGATACCCAGCCCTGGATAGAAGTGGTCAACAAGGGACTCCATGTACCTGGGAATGATGCTGCTGACATGCACTTTCACCTTGGGATCACAAACCTACCTGTGCTATTCTCCAACCTGCACCCCTGCGCAGTTCTCTTTACTTTCAGAGGCTATCGCTAAATATTCAGCATTTCTAGGAGGAAAAGAGAAAAAACAAATGTCAAACAATGTCAAAACTTTTAACTTTAACACAGTGAAATGGGTGAAAAATACAAAAACAAAACATCACAGCTATGGTTGTATGACAGGTTTTTGACTTACAGGAGGGAGGTTTTGATTTTTACTAGGGAGGAGGATGACAGGATGGGACGGACAAGACGAAAACATGACAAGTAGACGGAGGGAGCGTGGGACAAAGAGACACAAGTGAAAACACACAAACACGATGGAAACATTGATAATCTTAAACATAAGTAGGTTAGAAGAATGGCTAAGTGGAGGAGAGGAATATGAACCAAAGAGAGGATGTAACAAAGTAAAAGTTGAAATTATGTGTGACTTGCAGTGTGACAGCAATAGAGCACGAATAAAAACATGGCAATATTTTTAGGGAAAAACTTTTCAAAGCATAATTTATTATTTTGAACATATCTGTGAGTTTGGAAGTTAGTTTTTAGAGTGAAGGCCCAGTCACACCAGAAAGTGTCAACGTAATTCAGCTA
This sequence comes from Perca fluviatilis, assembly GCF_010015445.1. Classification (NCBI taxonomy): domain Eukaryota; kingdom Metazoa; phylum Chordata; class Actinopteri; order Perciformes; family Percidae; genus Perca; species Perca fluviatilis. The sequence continues at coordinate 25,571,306 of NC_053124.1, forward strand.
TGTGAAATATTTGCTTCTTGAAGCTTGGCGGCATAGCAACTACTTGCAGCAATTGCAGACCTAACTGTTACAAGCTAGCCAGCCAGAAAACACGCTACTGCTAGTCACTCACAATAGCTCATCAAGCTTCTTTCTGTTTGTTTTATTTTTTGTATTTAATTCGCTGAAGAGTTATTGAAGAGGTAAAAAAAAAGCACTCCACGCAAACTAACTTGCTAACTGTCAGTTAAGCTAGCTGTCAGTTAACTTACTCACTAAAAGGACAAAAAATTCACAATTATTTCAAGAGACATATTTGTACCATCGTTTCCTAACTGTCTGCAAACCATTCCTCTTTTGTGGAGACAGAGGAAGGTTAAAGAAAAGTGGAGCTGTTATGCTAATAAGCTACAATAGCTTCCTTGAGTTTGGACTCTGGCTCTCCGTTAGCTCAAACATCGGCACTCTCAAGACAGCTTGCCATTATGGTGTCAATTTGCATGTCAAAGCCCACAAAGTTGAACCTTTTACGAATATTTTGCACAAATTTACTGTGCCTCTGTTAGTACATTTTTAGTACGAGTTTTAAATGCTTGTGTAACCGGGTCTTACTCCAGTTGTGTTGTTTTAAGCTTTATTAGAGCCAGACCGATCAGTATTGGCATATATGCTAGCCAATATAAGTAACAAAAAAATTGCAGTGTGGAAGTGGCAAAGATATATTGTATGTTTGAGGTCATTTAGAAACAGTGCTTCCATTAAATAATTAAATTGTCTTTTCAATAGTTAACTGACCCACTCAGTACATATCTTAGCCACAATTCAAAATATTGCTTATGTTATGTGTTAATTATATATAGTTACTGGATTTTTTAAAATCAAATATCTATGCAGGTATTTGCCTTAAAAATCCACCACTTCATTTGGGCTCTACAACACACATACTTGTGGTTTTAATGTTATTGGATAAAAACCTTGTATCACCATAGTGTCTGCTTAAAATTCAAGAACTGAGAAATGCAGCAAAGTTTTTAGCTTGACCACTCATTTTTGGCTAAAGTCAATAAAAGGTTTGCATTAGTCCAAGAAAGAATCTTCTCATCTATAAAATAAGCAAGCACTGTAATCCTTAATAAAACAGAAAACCAAATCACCAAAAGTGGAGTTACAAGGTTTTTACATATGTGAGCATATGTGCATATAGGTCATGTATGTAATGAAGAAAATACTTACGCTGCTTCTCTTAATGCTTCTTCCCCAGCTGCTGATATTTTCCTGTAGCAGTATATCATCTCTATGAGGAGCCAGACCTGAAGGCCAATGATGGACACGTACATCATGACCTCGGACACGATGGAAGCCGTTCCTCTGGTCGCTGCACACATGAAAGCCGAGAAATCAGACAATAACCAAAGAGGCCACCTGACAATGAAAAAATTCTGGAATTCAGGACGAATCCAATCTACAAATGAAAGGATTTCTTTCAGCAAGAGTGAGACTGAAGAGAGTACGCAGCTGCAGCTGACATCTTATACATTTTAAGAACGTAATCAAACTGCATTATATTCTTCCTGATTTCTCGTTGTTCAGGAGTTCCCTCTGGGATTTTGTACAGGCTACCTGTGTATCATAGTCATCTGACACGGTTTGGTTTTAATCCTGAATGCATAACATGCATTTCTATCTCAACCTCCATATCCACTATTTCAGACTAATGCTAAGTGAGGCTGTATCCTCACTATTATTGTCAGTCAAAGTGGACAATAAAGCCCTCTGCCGATTTGTTGTTCTCCAACACTCCTCCCCGGAAGTGCAGGAACCTTGATAATGGAGGAAACATACATTTAAGTTCTGTCTTGCTACTTCTTAAGCATTATTTTAGTCATGTACATAACCCAAAACTCATGCTTCACTTCCCTCACATTGACTTTTAATGTTAAAATCACATAATTTGCATCAAATTAAAAGAAACCATTACATTCTTTCAACATAAATGTAGATCTTATCAGCTTGCCACATGCATAGTTAAAGAATAATGTATCATATATTTTAGAGCATATGCTGACGGTTCATTTTTCATAGGTAAACTGTACATAATATAACCAAGAAGCTGAATGAGCAAGGTGTCCATCACTGTCAATAGTGAGGGATGTTTCCTGTTCAAGGTGCAGAGATGGGAGGGACACCCACAGTTTATGTATTCCTTTAAACCCTCCATCTTAATGCAGAATGCCCTTATTTAAGACAAACTGAAATTTGATTGCTCTTACCACCTCACGAGGCAGTTTTCAAACTTTTTAAATATAATTTTGCTCTGCCACAATGCACTTTTAATTTGAATATATTTAATATAAAATGTTGCCATCCATTAAATGCTTTTTTCCAGATTTTTGTATGTAATGTAACTTCTTTAACTTTTCCAGGGCATGTTCTTAAATCCTGCTCCTTGTGATTCAATCAGTGCTAATGTCACACAAAATAGTTGTAGAGCACTGCAGTTAATTTCATCGTACCTTTAGCCACCACAGTAAGTTGGACCACTTTGCTGATAACGGTGCTGTACTCATAGTTAGCGTAGAAGAGGATGCGGTTGAAAAAGCAGCGGTAGGTGCCTGTGTCATTAAAGGTGACATTGAGCAGGTATATGGATCCATCCTGGATGTCTTGGCTCCTCTTACTTCCGTTCCAATCTAAACGGTCCATAAAGTTATCGTTTTCAATGATGGGGCCTTCCTCGTTGTAGGTGTAGATCTGGTGAACAGAGACATCAAGGATAATCAAAATTCAGATGTGACAGAAAACTTATATATATTTGCACATCCATCACAAAAATCCAGATGATCCTCAAACGTGTTGCTATTTTGTTGGAAAGGGTCTATCATTTGGATATACTGAACCATAAATGCAGCTACATTATCACAGCATGCACTGCAGTGGATAACATGATCCAACACAAGGTCACCACAGCCATTTGTCATCTCTGGAGCTTTAATGATCTCTGGTGTAAAATATCACAATCGATTGCATCTGAAACTCAGGATGACCCCTGCACTGGCGCTATGAGGCGATCAAGGGCATGTGTGTGTGCTAGAGAGAGAGAGAGAGAGAGAGAGAGAGAGAGCTTGGATATGGCTTTTATGTATATATAAATAGCTTGTACCTTGAGGAATGTGGGCTAGGACAAGTGTGATATAAAGGATGCTTACACAAACTCCTTTAAAAGCACAGATAGTCTACTCCATGTACCATGGTGTAATTTACAGGGTGGATGGGTGGGTTAAACCCCCTCCAATAATCAAAACTGGCCCCAAATCTAATCATCATTTACTTTACATAATTAAAGACATTTGCACCATGACTTGATACAGAAAAGGCACAAATTGTTGCAGAAAAAATTAACCAGAATGCAGAAAATGAAGTGGAGATCTCCCCCCCCCCATGTTAAACCCAAAGTTACGCCAATTGCCGTGTACTCTCCACAATATGTTGTGTCAGTTATATTATGTGCTGGCATCAGACTAAGATATTATTTAGCACTCAATGATTTGCACTCACATGAACAAAGTCGGCTTCTCCTTTCGGCCTGAAGTACCATTCGACGGTGGCAGTAGCCTCCACCTCACTCCTCCTCTTGCAGGAGATGCAGCCTAGTTTGAAGCCCTTGCCCGCCACTGCCTCTGTATCAGAGTCCACCTCTGCACACGCCCCACGGCACTCGGACATTGCTACAAAACGAGACAAGCACTACTATAGGTTAACATGATGTGGCAACAAATTACGAAGGCTACAGAAAATCAGGTCAACTTACCAAATATGCAGCACAGAAGAAAAAGGATCCGTAGGCTTAATACTTCCATGTCACCGGAAGCTAGAATAGCGGTTTTTTTTTTTAAAGGGCCCCCAAAAAAAAAAAAAAAAACAAACCCCCATCCCGGGGCCCAACGGGATTTTTTTTGAAATTTTAAATGACCATCATGACACTCATTAAACTGACCTCCAACTTTGTAATAAATGAAGGGATATTTGCAAAGGTTTTCTTTATATATTTAAAAAAAAAAAGACTTATGTTATTTATTTATGTTTTGGACTGTTGCAGTACTTTGCTTTATTGTTTATTTCCTTTTAATATGTTTATTGTATGCACAAAACAAACAAAACACCAAGGCAAATTCTGTGTGAGTGAAAACTTACTTGGCAATAAATATTATTCTTATATCAGATATACACCTACATTTGATTATGATGTCTTAACAATCGTCAAGATAGCAAGTTTCCTATTGGTTGCCGAATTGCTACAGATTATGCCTATTGCTGCTTTTTGACAGAGCCCCGTAATTCATCTCGATTCAACTGATGCAATGTAGTGGTGGGGGTTTTCTGCTATTAATTATCAAGCAGCAAATGAAACAACCCAGATAGCTGGTGACTCACAGTGTTCCCCAGATCAACACCCTGAGATTTGATTATCTTTTTTCCCTGAGGTCTAATGTGAGATGCACGGAGCAATCATCAGGCCTGGAGCCACATGCTCTGCTCTAATTATTATTATGATTTTCAAATTACAGGGTGCACAAAGATTATGATAAATGTGTTTATATTAGGTGCAACATGCAAGCTACTATACGAATAGGCCTACACTTACATGCCAGCACATATAATTGATTTGCATGCTCTTTGATAAGAAACTGCTACATTTTACAGGCTACACGCTACCAATATTAAATGCAGACCAATATCGGATCACTGAAATCAAAGCCTACTGTCCTGAAATAGAGGCCTCCTCTCCTCGAGTCGTCTCCTCGGGGAAAAAAAAAAAAAAGACTGTCCTCTCCTGCGATGACAGCTGAATGTGGAAATACTTCTAATTTCACCTAATGACTCCGCACTCGTAGAAAAGATGCTCCGCTCCTGCAGATAAAACTGCGTCAGAGCATCGTAGAGCCAGCCCACCAAAACTAAAAATAAAATACGTCCTGTGCCAGTTAACGGTGTTTTTTCCTACGCGACAGCGACACCTCTGTCGCTCGGATCAGAGGATGCTGCAGATGTATTTCCATACAGATGCACTGCGGTAAAAACGGCCGCGCGTGTATGACTGAGCAGATCCAGTGTGTGATGGCTATTTAAGCTTCTGCCCCGCTGCTTTTAAACTGATACTATTTTAGCTTTGTCTGTTAACCACTGCAGGGGCCTTACCTAGCGTTTATAGCACAATGAATGAGCGACATGGGCTTTGGTTGTGGTAGCTGATATTAGGGTGAACTGGCCCTTTAAGTGAGCTCCACTGCGGCGGGGGCGGGGTAATGATGGCGTCTTTCTGTCAACAGAAGATGGTCACATAACGCTGGATTGATCAGTCTCTAACTTCCAATAACTGCCCGTATAGTTGTGGGTTCCGCTTTTATAATACCATTAGATAATCTTGCAGCTAAATCCGTGGGTTAATGTGGCCAGTGTGATGGTATTTCATAACAATTCAACTTTGACACCAAACACCCACTCACGTTGTGTGTGAGGATTGCTGATGCTGTTTTGTTGTCAACCAGCTAGCATCAGCTACGCCTACGGGCAAGCTGCTGTTAGCATTTACGAGTTTGCTTCTTTTTCTCTTGTTTCACAAACAAGCGATGGTATTTATCTGGAATTCACGAATAATAATGTTGTGCTGCAAATAGCCAGCGACGTTCCCTATAAAAGTCAAAAGCTCGACATACCGACATATCAAAGGTAAAGTAACTAAGCTAACGTTAAATGCTAACACGCTAAAGCAGACCTTCAGCAGACTTCATGTTAATAATAGTGTTTTTAACAACAACCATTTATGTGACGGGCCATGTTACAGTAGCTAACATTAGCTAGCTAAATGTGGTAGTAATCATCAGGTGGAAGCTTTATTTATTTATGTTTTTGACTGTTGCAGTACTTTGCTTTATTGTTTATTTCCTTTATTATGTTTATTGTATGCACCAAACACCAAGGCAAATTCCTTGTCAGTGAAAATGCATTTGGCAATAAATCTGCGGTAATTCAGATTCTGATAACCTATGTTTGTGTCAGCCAGTAGCAGCCAAACATGCTTTGTGAAGTGCATACAGGCCGTCCTTATCTCAGTTTGTTTATGATGTTCTAACAATCCTCAAGCTAGCACGTTTCCTATTGATTGCAGAATGTGATGCTAGAGATTATTGCTGCATTAGCTAGCTAAATGTGGAAGTGATAATCAGGTGGAAGCTCCCTTACTTCACATTCTTTTTACTAATCAATACAGTTTGGGATACACAACTGGTTATCATTTAACTAATATCTTTATTGACACCTACTTTAATCTAATGGTAGAGCTGACACAATTAATCGATTATATAAAGCTACCGTATAACTGAGTCGACTGACAGCAAAATATCAGATAGGTTAACCACTTTGTCATGTTTTAATCTTCTCCATAGTTTTGTGTGACCATGGATCCGACCTGCAGTGCTTCGGCTGCTCAAGCTGCTTTAACTGTCCAGGTGTGTTTCCCCGGTGCCCGTGCGGCTGTTTTGGATAATCTGAACCGCCAGCGGGAAGAGGGCAGGCTGTGTGACCTCTCCATCCAGGTGCAAGGACAAGTGTTCAGGGCCCACCGCTGTGTGCTCGCTGCGTCCTCACCTTACTTTCATGACCAGGTTAGTCAGGGTACATCAGTGTGCAATATATTGTCTGTACTGATTCATTTATTTATAATAAGTTATTGTTGTTTTCACTAACCCCATATTTCTGTCCAGATGCCCAAAACTTAGAAGTCCAAAAGTATGTCTTTGTTCCTCTCTCTTGACAGGTGTTACTGAAGAATGTTACAACTGTTTCCTTACCCTCAGTTATGGACCCAGTGGCCTTTGAAAGTGTCCTGAGTTCTGCCTACACAGGCCAGCTGAGCATTGTGCTTGATGACATTGTTAACTATGTCACTGTGGCCAGTTTCCTCCAGATGTGGCATATCGTGGACAAATGCACTGAGATCCTGAAGAGGCCTCGGCCCCCAGCAGAAGTCAGCCCTGGAGAGACCGCTGCAGCTCACCCTGGCACGGCATCTCGCCAGCAGTCCCCGAGCAGCACAGACTGCTTATATCTGGAAAGGGAGGAAAGAAGGAAGGAGAGAAAGCCTGATGCCTTGCCTCCCTTAGCTACATGGAGACGTCCACAGCAGTTTCCTAGATGGGGGCGGCCACGGCCTTCATCAGCCCAGAACTTGGCTGACTCTCAACTGGACACCCTCCCTTGCTATACAGAGAGTGATTACACCAACTGTGAGGAGGCATGGGTATCGAGCCATGCCAAAACAAGCCACTTTGCTCATGATGGACCTGGCCACAATAGCCGGTACCATGGGGGGGTCCCTTGTGGTGAAGCATTAAAGCAGAAAGTCAGGTTTCAACAGCGAGGAGCACCGCAGAGTGTTGTTAGACGGCTTGATAAGAACAGAGAGAGCGGGAACATTGATGAGACACAAGAGAAGAGGAAGAAGAGAGAGACTGAGGCAGATGAGGGAGTCGGAGAAGCGGCGGTGGAGAAGAAGGGAGGCTTTGCACAAATGGGACACTGCGGTAAGATACAAAAGTCTTACTTCACTTTAAACACAAATAGTATGTCTCTGTCAAACAAAATGATGTGTGTGTGTGTTTTTTCTGCTGCTGGAAGCAGAGGGCTATTTGAATACAGGGAAGACAGAGGTCTTCATGTATTCATAGGGCTGCACGATATGAGGAAAATATCTAATTGCGATTATTTTGACTGATATTGCGATTGCGATATGATTCACCATATTGGAGGGAATGATCATTTTTGTATCATTATTCTCATTTTCATTGAAAAATATTAAAATTAAAAAAATGAAAATGATTAAAGTGTGATTTTTTTTGCGAGGATCTGTACAAAGATTTTTTCTTTAGTCTGTAGGATAGGATTTGTAGGCTGGGACGTCCTTCCAGCACCACGATACTTAATTGAGAATGGTTTGACACACATTTTGCCTTTAACAAATATTGCGCCGAGTTTCAGTTCCAATATCAAAACTTTACTCTGTTCAAAACCTTCTTTAAGAAATGAAAACATGTTTTCTATCGAACCCTTTTTCTTTTCATATAATAAAATAAGCCAGCATTCTCAAATGTTAGTGTTTTTTCCTCATTCACAAACAAATGGTTTGCCTAAATAAATGAAAAATCAGAAATCAGACTGAAAAGTACAGTACCACCAAAAAGTATTGAGATTAGATACACAGCCTTATAGTGTGGCTGTTGGTCCACGCTGGGTCACACATTACTTCTCCTTGTTCTGTCCATAGATTTGATTTGATTTTGTTTTACGTTTCTCCAGCAGACTTCAACCCAATTTCGAATGAGAATGTAGGACAAGTCACGGGCAAGGCGGGTGTGGAGGAGACAAAGGAAAAAGTGCAAAGAAATTTGGTAGGAAAAGATCCTTCCTCAGACCTGCCTAGTGTTCATGCTTGCCAAACAGGTGAAGCAGTTCTGGGCCCTTCCTGTCCAGTCTCGGCCCGAATGCAGTGGCAGACGAGTCCCTGGTCTCAACAAGAGCAGAGGCCGCAGGAAGTAGAGGGTGGCAGCTGCAGTAAAGACGAGGAAGAAGACGATAAGGAGGAGGAGGATGTGGACTTTGAATGTTTCGCAGAAGGGATGTTTAACAGAGACACATATGATGAGATTGAAGATGGCACAGGACAGGTTTCCCAGAGGCCTTTAGTGCCTGTGTCTCCTGACTTCACCACGGCAGACTCGGAGGTCAACTGGCCCTCCACCAGCGTGGGACAGGGTAGCTCATTGACCCCCACCTCAAGTCGGCATTTGTCTCCGTCCTCTGCTGCATTTCCGCCACCCTCTTCACCCCCGACGCCATCTTCGTCCTCCTCAGTGTCCCTCGCTGGCGCCCCCTACACGGGCAAAGTCCACTTCTGCCACTGCGGAAAAGCCTACACCCTGAAGAGTATGCGTGACCGGCACGTGAAGATGCAGCACCTCAATCTACGGCCCTTCGGCTGTCCCGTTTGCACCAAGTCCTTCAAGATGAAGCACCACCTGACCAAGCACCTCAAGACTCATGGAGGGCTGCGGCCCTACGAGTGTGGCCTGTGTGGGAAAAAAGTAATTTGGAGAGACAGCTTCCTCAGGCATCAGGCCCGATGTGAGAGACTTGCCTCCAGCACCTCAGCTAACAGCAACAATGCAAGCACAGCTGCTGCGGATATGGATGACAGCTACAGTTATGGATTTGAAGACGGGGTTGCTTTTCTTGCAACCGGAGGACAAGTGAAAGTGGAAGAGGTGGACTTTCACGGGGAGATGGAGGACGGGATGCATGGCCTGTTGGGCAGTGTGTCTGGGATTGTGGATGAGCTAAGAACTCAGTCACAAAACTTGGACACCGGTAGTCATGTTTTTAAAGAGGAGGCGAGTGAGAGCTTTTGCGGAAATTAAACATCATTGTTAAAAGTCTATAAATAAAGAAATACATGCAAGAAGGACAATGCATTACATGATGACTTCAAAAGTCTGCGGACACAAATCATTGAAGGCTTCTTTGAGCTGCCGCTTTTTTTTTTCGTCCTTTTTATGTGCATTATTTTCATGTCATGGATAAAAAAAAGAAGTAAAAAAAAAGGAACAATCATGCTTCATTCAAGTGGTCCTTTTAATGTGTGCAGTGCAAGGTAGCCTCAGTTCTTGTTTAGTGATGCTGTAAACTTTACATCTATGTTGTGAATGTACTTCTTGAGCCAGATTTAAGTTCAATGCATTTTGCACATAAATGATTTGCCATCGATCTACATTAGAAAAATAAATACAAGGATATGAAGGAAAAAAAAAAAAGTTTTCTGTGCCATATTGATGTCTCTTCCTACTATGTAAAGGAAAGAAACCTTGTTCTATATGGTAATAAAACCAGTTGTTGCAATTTATTCTAGAACACTGAGGCTCATTTTAAAACATTGTGGGTCATTCTAGAACACTGAGGCTTATTTTAAAACATTGTGGGTCATTCTAGAACACTGAGGCTTATTTCACAACAGTTCCTTTTATTTTGCAGCACAACGGTGGAGCACCAGAGGTCTCTCTTGCTCAGCAGTGCAGCATCCCTTTCCTAGTGATCAATTTGTGGAAAAGATTGTCACTGTGTTTCAAGGAAGCATCTTCCATTAATTGTTAAAAAAAGACGCAGAGACTCTGAAAGATGACAAGCCAATGAAATGGGACTGTCACTGGGGGACAGCCCAATGGAGATTTCCATTTCATTGACAAACATGAGGTTGTGGCGATCAAAGAACAACTGTTCAAAGAGGAACAAAAGTGTAACATACTGTACATACAGCCAGGTTAATTACAACGCAGCATAGAGAAGTTTGTTGATATGTTTTCTTATTATTCTCTAAGTAAAGTGATCTGGGTTAATTGAATGCTTGAATCACATTGGGTTGAGCTTATATCAGAATATTATTTTTGAGAATTTAATACATTTGTAGGGGATATTTTCTCATACCAGACATCTGCGTGGCCAGAATCAGTATAAAGACAAACCATAGTGAAAGGTTTAGGGTAAATTTAGCCCTTTTGTGTGAACGCTAAAATACATCAAACAGGAAAATTGCCTTTGTGTGATGTGGAGTTTAGGCCACTGAGCCAATTATCGCAGAAACGTTGCATGCAGGAGAGATGGAGCTCTTTGCTAATTGTGGTCTTTGGGGCAGTTGTCCTTGAAAGGTTCCATCTCAGCATTATTTATAATGATGTGAAAATTGTTTTTCCCAGCTGAGTATTATTCTTGTTCAGTTAACTGTAGCACAAAATGTTTTCGGTAGTCTGTAGAACACTTTGATATTAGGATTACTGTCTGAGATAGATGATTGGCCTCCAGAGGATGTTTACAGAATGTGTGGGAGTCTTCAGTTATGGATCATGGGTTGAGTTTGGGGCTAATAGAATACATACTTTATTCTTTCCCTCTTCAGTTATGTTGCTGCTCAGCAAACCTTGAATATGGCTAAGACATGATGTTGCAGTGGGGGGTTGAGAAAATGTTATGCATATCAAACGCTTAATTTCCTGCTTTCTGGTGATTTTTTCTGCAAGAATATGTGCCTTTTCTGCATCAAGTTATGGTGCGAATGTCTTTTGTTTATGTAAAGGAAATTATTATTAGATATTTGGGGTGGCTTGCACTGGCCAGCTTTAATTATTGGGGGGGACTGTAACCCACCCCCATCCCCCCCCTGTAAATTACACCTATGGTCAAAAGATGAGTAGGAAAGACAAGAGGCACTTTGATTCGTTCCTGTAATATTAAAGGAAACGTTTCACATTTTGGGGAATATGCTTGTTCGCTATCTTGTCAAGAGAAGCCTGAAATCTGTGCGACATAATGGAGCTGCATGGAGCCGGTAGTTGGTTAGCCTAGCTTAGCATAGTCTCGCTTTGCCAGACCTTCCTCCACAGCGCTACGGAGGAGGGTCTGGCTAGTCCACGCAGCAATCCGGGATGGGAGAAAAACGTCCTCTTGTTTATTGGCATTCATTTTAAATCAATCAAAATCGTCATGGCCGGCGCTAAGCGCTGCACGGAGCCCCGGTGTCGCTGGAAAATAGCCTCGGGAAGGAACTTGTTTTGGTGGAAGCTGTGTACGTTCAAAAGTTGTTTTAGTCGTGCAACAGAAAACTCAGATTGGACAGATAGTCTAGCTAGCTGTCTGGATTTACCCTGCAGAGATCTGAGGAGCAGTTAACCATAGTCCTCACAAATCCACCAGAGTTTAGAATTCCAACACAAATCCGGTCGAAAAAAAGGACAACCGGCAGAATTTCCAGTGGCAACGAGGCTATCCCGGAAGTGGAATGTCTTTGATATAGACTAAGATTAGCATAAAGACTTGAAGCAGGGGGAAACAGCTAGCCTGCCTCTACTTTGGCACATAACCTCCCTGCAAAATGACTTTCTTGTCTTTACACTTTGGTTTTTGTACAGCAAAAAAATACAAGATACAATCTGATAATAAGTGAATTGTGAGATGATGGTAGGCAGATTTTTCCAGTGTTGTTAGTCTTTATGCTAAGCAAAGCTAACTCTCTCCTGGCTCCAGCTACATATGTGAGAGTGATATTTTTTCTTCAACTCTCAGCAACAAAGTGAATAAGCACATTATCCAAAATGTAAATGTAAAGCTAAGTGAAAAATTGTCTCATACTGTTTGGCTACATACAAAAATCCCTAAAAAGGGAAACAAATTATGTAATAAAGACAACAAATTGCCAGAACTCTCAGATTTTAAAACATTTAATAACTGAGAGAAGACATAACATGTTTATTTCCAGTTAGGCTAAACATTAAAAACATAGTTTTACATTAAGAGGGGAAAAAAACACTCCTGTAGCACCACCACGTCAGCAAAAAAAAATAAAAAAACACCTTTATATTTCTTTTGACTTTTCCGTTAAAGTGAACAAACAAACAGAGCATGTACAAATGGGAGTGGCACTGTGATTTGTTGTGTTATGAACAAAATGAAATCAACAAATAATGCATCAGAACATTTAAAATCAACATACTGTCCTTTAGTACTCCTCCAACCATCTTGGTGCTTCCGCCTTTAACCTTTGAGCCACTTACTATCTGACCATCAGATAAACTGGTGTCTGTCTGTCATCTTCTCAATTAAACACAAATAACATTAAAAGTTTAAACTTAATTTAAGATGCAAACAGATAACTCACAATAAATTAAATCAAATGGAAAAGCTACTCTATAGAAAAGAGAGCAGACATTTTATGGACATTCTTTAGTTATGTAACAGTGCATTTGAAAAGGGCATTTTATTTTCCGATAAACTTGAATGTAATCATACTGTACATGTTTATTAATTACACTGAACCATAATGAAACACAAACAGTATCATTAAAGCAATATTAGAATCCATCATATACTGTAGGTTTTTCAGGTGTGTTTTTACATGCTTTGCAACATACGTTTCACTCGAGCACAACAGCCACAAACAGGACCACTCTTTGTCTAGATTTCACGTTTGGTGTGTGAGTGGTGTTTCTAAAAAGCAGGGACATACATAAAGCGTCACTCATGTACAAAATGCAGATGACGGGAGACAAATAGAAAAACAAGCATCTGGCATGAACCTCAGACAGCACACACTAGCACCATCAGACAAGATACTCAAATGGGAGAGTTTTTACAGTAAGATAACTAAAAGCATGACCAAACCTCTTATAAACAGCTAGACAAGATATCCGTAGAAGTAGGATTTTTAAAAAAAGAAGAAAAAAAAGGCACAGTGACCAGCTACATCCCTGGAGAGTGGTTTCCTACTCTGTCAATGTCACTGTCTAAACATACAGGAGGATGGTGTTAGTGGGTTAACGTTTCTTGAGGTTGTGAGTCCGCCGCTTGCAGATCTGTTTCCCCTCCTCCGTCTTGTCCCATCGGCGTAGGATCTGTGGTGTGGTCCTCGGCGGAGAGCTTAGAAGATGGTGCTCCAGCGTTTAGGGGGTGGACGGGACTTGGTTTCTCCCTGGAGAGAAGAAGAAGGAAGATGATGAGGTGGCTGTGAAAAATAACATGTATGTTCTGTCCCCAGAGATGGCTTCTAAGAGCAATCTGGGGTAATGTATTTTTTTTTTGTGTTAAAACCGTGCTGAAAGATTTGATTGTCGAATACTTCACATTAATTGGGATTCAACGACATCATCCACACTGAAAATAAACCCTCAGAAGAGTCGAGGTAGATGGCAGTTGCAGTAAAAAATAATCAACGAATAGTTTGTGAGAAATGTAATATCTAATTTTACATGTTGTGTCACTGTAAAAATGAAAATGTTGCTCTTAAGCTCGTTAGTTTATTATGATGACAGGCTGCTGTGAAAGCGTGTTGATGAAAGAAGATGAATGAAACTGAAATGGTGAATCATTATACTGTATTGATTTATTACTCACTGATCTCTGCTGAGAGCATCACTGTTGCATTTGGGCAAACAGACAGGAAAGAGTGTTTATGAAGCCCAGTTTTACAGATCGAAAGAGGAAATGTTGATTAAAACAATGAGGCAAACGTGCAGTAAGCTCACCAGGCTGAAGATCCTGGACAGTGTGCTTTGGTCTCTGCGTCTTCTGACCGGCGACTTTGTGCTCTCGGCACGCGGCGACGAGGCCTAGAAAAAGACGCTCTATAAGCACAGATGGAGACCTGAAAAACCGGAGCCTGAAAGCATGTTTGCTGCTCTTGATGGCCTTTTGGTTTTTACGAGATGAGACACATTTGACCTCAGAGCATCAGTGTAGATGCCCCACTACTTCACCAAAATGCCAAAAACAATTGTTTAAAAATGTTATAGAGGGCACAATGATTGCTGTTGGACAAAAAAAACCCATATCCACAAATAATAAGTCTTTCAAAAATGAAGAAAAGACTGCATACTTCCTTATTAGTGACTAAACATTTGCACTTTTTGCACACAGGCTATATCTCTTTGTTTACCATCCTATCCTTTAATTGCATTGGGGTCAACCTTTTGGTATTTGGATCTTAGTTTTCATTGGGTTTTTAAATCAAGTTTAAAGGTCTAAGGTTTAAATTAATAATTTAAACTGTTTATTGATCCCCAGTGGGGAAATTACAATTTACACTCTGTTTGTTAGAAATCACTACACACAGGCCTGATATACACACAGACATGCTCAGGACCTATTCAGGCACAAATGGAGAGATGTCAGAGTGAGTGGGCTGCCAGTGGTGGACCAGCGCTCCGAGCAGTTGGGGGGGTATGGTGCCTTGCTCAAGAGCACCTGGCAGTGCCCAGGAGGTGAACTGGCATCTCTCCAGCTATCAATCCACACTCTGTACTTTGGTCCGTAATGGGACTTGAACCAGCGGCCCTCCGGTTCCCAACCCAAGTCCCTACAGACTGAGCTGCTGCCACCCCAAAGGGTAAGCTGAGGGAAAAACAACAAAACTGCAGGTATGTGGTTTCTCTGCAACAGCAGCAATGTGATGTGGAAGAAACAGTTGTGTCTGTGCTTCGATCTGTTATGTGAGAGAGTAACATGTCCGAGATGTGGGTAAAACATGAAAATGGGAAACACGACCGGACTCAGATAGGAGCATCCTTCAAGGAAAAGAAAATGGATAACAAGGGAAAGATAAGGTCGGCTTTGACATGACTGACACAAAGGACACGAGTCAGTAACATATGAATCGGCTGTCCAGGGTCGCCTGACAGATGAGAAGACACAAAGAAGCCAAAAAAGATGGATCGATCGTCATCTCTGGCAGAGGGGATGGAGGTGTTACAGAGAACTAGAAGTATGGAAAAGGAAGAGGAGGAGGAGGAGGGTGATGCAGGCCAAGAGGTCCTAAGAGAAAATGTTTACCGGTTGTGGTTCATAAACAGTTGAGCAGTTTCAAAGTCATCCAGAAGCAGCGAGTCGCTCTGGATTGAAGCAAAAAAGAATTTATTTAAATGTGATGAATTTACCAATAAGCCAATATGTGTTGGTGTGTCAGAAATTAATCATAAATCAATCTTTTCAACTGATCAAACAGTGAATGAAAGTGATTTTCTGTGACACACGTCAAGAGTGAGCTTTGCCTTTCAGCCACTGTAGACGCTGGTGAATCAGCTCTGCTCAGGTATTAAAGACATTTCTCTTCAAGGAGGAAAGCAGTGAAACACACAAAGGAGAAAGAGACAGGGCGAATGTGGAGGTTAGGTAACAGGTGCGCTGCAGACAAAAGACACATTGGACAGATTTAAATGGGCTCATCCATCCGCACACGCACACGCACTCGCACACACACACACACACACACACACACACACACACACACACACACACACATACACACACACACACACACACACACACACACACACACACACACACACACACACACACACACACAGAGAATGGTGCAGTCAGCATTGGGGCTTTTGTTTGAATCGAGAAGGGAAGTTTGTGTGACGTACCAAGCCCAAGACGTCTCTCCACTGGACATGAAAAAGAAACAGACAGTGACATGATGGGATGATGAGATACAGTGAGAGTGTGGTGGCATCTGCATCCACCTCGACACATTTGAGAATCATCCAGGTAAAGATGTTAAATGGCAGCGATATGGTGGTCATTTCCACTGGTGATCACTAATATAGGTAAATACGTCATCCAGTGGCCCCAAGTTTGTATCCACTTAAAATTAAGCATGAGTGGTTGCACCAAAGAGTAACTTACGCCATAAAACCTTACCCTTTTGGTGGGCAGAAAAGGTTAAAGGTCTAGATGTACAGGTTGGGATCCACTCATGTAAAACATGCATTTACATTCTAAAAGTTTAGCCTACAGACATTCATGGTCCCCAGAGGATGAAGCCTACTGACAATGGTGATCTCCTGACTTTTTATATATAGTGTCACCAACAGGGCGAAGTGTTCAATTATTCAATGAAATGTAACCACATACAAGATGAATTAACATTACCATTAAAGTTCATGTTCCCTACAAGATGAATCCGAATGACTTTGATTTCCTTGGAATTTTCCTTTAGCACCATCATCTGGTCAAACTTTGGTTCAAGACAAAGAAATACCTCAACTAAATTTTTTATTAGCTAAACTAATGACATTCCAATCGGTCTTGGCTGTAATTGGTGATAGTGTCAAACTAGTGTTTAGTGCTAACTAGCAAATGTAAGCATGCTAACACAGAGAACTAAGACGCTAAACATGCATTCTACCTGCTAAACACCAGCATGTTAGCATTGCCATTGTACTTGTTAGCATGCTAACGTTGACCACTAGTGTGGCTGCAGAATCTTAGAGTTTGACTATAGGATCTTTTAAAACATTTTGATGGCATACATTTTTGTTTGTTAAAAAAGCGGACAATGCCAGTGAGTGAGGGTCTCCGGGTCAGATGATCCACTGGGGGACAGGGAGTGGGGCTAGCGACGTGCTGTCTGACACAGCATCCTATGTGATACTACCACTGGGTGCTGCCAAAGTTATAAAATCCCACACATAAAGCTTTAAAAGTATCCAAACAAAATAAAATGCTTAAAACAAAATGTCTTAAAAAAAAAAAGATGCAGCTGTTGAATTTGACATTGAGAAATATAATGGAGAACATTTACTATATATAAGGAAGTCTAACAAGTGATCAGAAGTAAATTATCAGTGCATCTCAGCATCTTCCCTCTGCAGCTATACGCCTCTGGAGTGATCAACAAAACAGATATTGAAAACCAAAAATAAATGAGACTCACCCTGGATTTAGGACGAGGAGAGGAAACCTGAGAGACACCAAGCGACAACAACAAAATGATTGATTGCACAGGGAAATAGAACAAGAAACTCTGTTTTGAAGTAAGCAGATGATTGAGCTGCTGATTGAAACTTTACCCAGTTCCTGTTTTTTTTATCAGTACGTATAAAAAGAGTCAGGCAGCTTTGTAATCACACTGAGGGAGCTGAGGAAAACAATTTAGCTTTGAAACGCTGCCGCACTACTGATGCCAAAAGTTAAAGCCGAAGTTAATCGAAAGAAGACATTTCAACACTCACGCAGTAGCAGGCTTTAAATTGGAGAAAAATTGGTTTGTTCTGCTTTCTGGATAATGCAACTCACAGCAGTCTTAAAAACTGTTTCAAATTTAAATAAAGCTCAGGATGTTAGCATGACACAACAAAAAACTTGATGTACTCGGCTAAAGGTACGTAGTGTATGATATGATGTGTACAATATGAAACTTACAATGCTCCTGAAGAAATGCACCACAGCATTTTCTTTGGTCCGGCGGCGAGCGGAGGACTGGGGTGAGGTGGCCAGGTGACCCCGGAACGAGCCCTGTGAGGATCAACAGAGGTCCAGTTTACATGGCATATGGTATAGGCCTACCATAATATTGAGTAATGATACTGTGAAACTTTTAGGCACAATGTAACTCAACAGCATGGCAAAGTATTTTTATTCACTATTATTGATGATTAATTGATTGATGGTTATTGATAAATCTCCCATTGCCAGACCTATCTCCACAGCTAACCACAGTGCTGTGTCAGCACCTGAGTATGGTCTGGCTACACGGCCTATATATTCTGGGATAGAAAAATGGCTTGTTTGTTTTTCTTTAAACCATTCACAGCCGTCCTGGGCAGCGCTAAGGTCCGATGGAGAGAGAGAGATAACTCAAGGGGGAGGGACATCCGGAGCGTAAGAGACTTATCCCAGCAATGTTCCGTACATCCGACTAATGATGAAGTAGCTTTGCGGCAAGAGCTTGAAAAGACATCAGTTCTATTCTGAAAACATTTCCCAGCTGCGCCATACCTCCTAAGATTATTATAATTACAGTAGTTTTAAGGTCCTCCTGGGCATCAAGTCTCACAATGAAAGGACTATAACCATGTGCGACAATGGGTAATCTGCAGATCTAATCAGATAGAGGCAAGTAAAATACTAAAAGGAAACAGCGTGTACGGTTTACAGTGCGAGAGTGAAGGATGGTGTAGTCGACTACAGTGTGATACAATGTTTCAGAGATTTATCAGGTGTAGCTGGCTGACACACTGGCATTAGCACAACCTCCAGAACAATCTCACACATCTGACTCTGTCTCTGTGCAGTCTGACAAAAAAACACACGTCTCTTTATCCTAATGAATGTGTATTTTCAATGTAAATAAAGTAACATAAGCCTGAAAAGATCCTTTTGATATGTACAGAACCCTATCATCATAGCTTTCTTTTGGCACTGTGTTATATTACAAGTGTAGGATAGAAAGAAACATAAGAGGCACACGATCTAAGAACAAACAGTAAAAATGCACACACATCCACAAAAATGAAAAGGTGAATGTATGAGAGCAGCTCTGACTCCTGAGCTTAGAAAGAGTTTTTTTCTGAGGTTTTCTGTCTGCAGCTCAGGGCCGGGCTCACACTACAAACTAAATGTACCTGCACCGTGGTGGTGGTGGTGGTGCATCTACTGTAGACTTATCATAGGCCATGTGGGTATAAACATGATTTCTTTAACTTAATGTTTAAATTTAAAACCCAATTTGGAGGAGTCAAATAACACCACAGGCCAAAGGATACATGGAGCGAGACTGACCTGATCTACTGGAAGAAGTTAAAATGTACAAAGAGAACGCAGATAAAAGTGTTTTTGAAAACCACTACACCAACTTCAACATTTTGGACCCAGTCAACTGTTCCATTTTTATAACTCTAAGGAATTGTTTTTAGATCAACATGTATGAGAGATCAAGATAACTCTAAAGGAAAAGCTTGGTTGGCAAAAAGAAATAAATCTTCTATCCAGAAAAAAAAAGGTTCTGAGAATAAATATATTAAATGATGTAGCATCTCGTTTCTCACTAAATATGTGGAAGTGGAACTTCGCCTCAATATTCAAACGCAGGCCCTAAATGAGAGAATCGACGATCCAAATATGAATTAAGGAGTTTCTAGTCGGTCATAGTGCTCTGCATCCTTTAAGCAGCTACCGTCAAAAAGCCCAAACTGAGAAAAGTCTCTCTTAATATTATTATTATTATATAAAAGTTTCTGGAAAACTATGGAGACAAGTTGAAGAAGTTCAGATATGCTGTTCACTGAAAACCTTGAATCTCCAGATTCGGTGATTTTGCTTTTGTTTGTGTGTGTGTTACTTCATGGATTAAAAACCATTCTCTCACATCTTAAACCTATAGCTCACAGGACAGCGACAAAACAGTCCTTGACAGATGATCAAGTAGTTATATGGAGGAACTGAAATTCTTGGTCCTGGCTTAGGCCCCACTGACTAAGACAATCGCTAACAAATGTTTCCAAATTCAACAAAGCACTAAAAACAAATACAATAAATAAAAACTTTTTTTCTAACATTAAGTTAACGTTTTAAGAGGCATGGAGCAGTGATGTTCAATAGGAGAAACCGCCCCTGAACTATCCCTTTAGATGCAGATGCGTGGATGCTCACCTTGCTCCTTTTCTTTTTGTCTCCCCCAAAGAACTTGGTGATCTGATCCATAAGACCAGGGTTCTTCTTTTTCCTCCCGAGCCCAAAGGTGCTCTGCCCTGAGGTGCTTGCCGTAGCCATGCTAGTACAGTAGTTGCTGAGGTTGGATGGCGTTGACCTCTTTCTAACTACTCAGTAGTCCTCTTCCAAGCCAGTCCACAGTACCAACACTGGGCTCTGCTGCTCCTTCGGGATGGTTTGCTGCTCTTCTGACGCACGGGGGCTGTCTTTGAAGGTGTCGTCCCCTCGATGAGGAGGGTCAGGTGGTGATGGGGCTGCAACGACAGTGAGGTCCATGTCTCTGGCTCAACTCCAGGCATTCTTTGGAGCTTCAGTGGCTGTGTCAGTCACTGCCGCCCTCTGCATTGGCCCGGCCATTGTTCCTCTCCCCATCTGCTTCACCCCGGCCGCAGCGACAACAAGGGTTATCTCTGAGTCTGCACTAACACCCTGATGCAAAGCAGCCAGCAGCACTGTGCCGCCATTGTTGAATTGGCCTTGTATATCCTCTCAATGGATTGTGTTTAAATTGGATGTACAGTCACCCAGATTAACAAATGGAGAGGCTCAGAAGACAAAGAAAAAGCGTGTTGTGTGACAACCTGTGAACACGAGCCAAGTATCTGCATCTGCACTGTAATAAAATAAATTTGTGGTGACTTTGCATGTTCGTATTTCCTCCATTTTTGTGTTTTCACATAGTTTATGACAAATGGAGCTTCAAAGGTTGTATTTCTGATTTAAAAAAATTAAGATTTAACCAAACGTTATGTTGTACTGTACTGTAATGGCTGTTAAAGGTCAACATCATGGCTAAACTATTTTAAAGTGCAAAATAAAGATTGTTGATGTTTTGAGGATCAAACGAATAAAGTGTCATGCTTAACATTTAAGCTAACATGAGCAAAAGTCTTAAAAGTGCTCAGAGTAGAGTACTGCAGGGTTGATGTTATTTGTAGGCCAACCTGGAAGTTAACATTGCCATGGTTCCATTGACAAAAATCCAAATGGGATTTGAATTTTGTTTTGGGATTATTGCTGAAAAAAAGCTGTTTGGCAAACAAATGTTTATGATATTTACACGTTTTGTTCAGCAAGATAATCTTCACACATGAACACCACTTTAAGAGTTTTGAAGCGCAATCGGCAGAAGTAAAAAGCTAACGTTAGCCTAACAAACTACACCACAGTCGCATGACTTCAATGTCACCAACACTAAGCTTCCAACTGATTTTGCGTGTGCAGCGGGATGATGTTTGACAATTTTTGTAGTCTCATTCTGACACTTGATAGCAACTGCCTTTTTTAAAGCTTTAGAATTCATGAGCGGGGTATTTACTAGTCTCGCTTTGCCAGACCCTCCTCCAAAGCTCTCTGAAGGAGGGTCTGGCTACTCCACATAGCATTCGGGGATGGGAGGAAAACGTGCTCTGGTTTAATTGCATTTCTTTAAACCAATCCGATTCGTGATGGGTGGTGCTAAGGTGCAACTCAGATTGGACAGAGAGTCTAGCTGTCTCAATTTACCCTGCAGAGATCTGAGGAGCAGTCAACAATAGTCCTCATAAATCCACGGAATTTAAAATTCCAACACAAAGAAAGCATAGGAAACGAAAAAAAATTTTATAATCGCAACAACAACGTGAAAATATCATAAGCCTGTGTCAGAATGTGACTTTAGGCAGCTTTTCATTTTTATCCCAACTTTGCCTGTTTTGGTTACTTGCCCAGTTTGAGTTCAGGCTGTGTTTGTATTTTGCATTTGGTTTTATTGGTAGATGTGGTGCATGTTTTAACAGTTATCATTTGCATGGTTTTGTGGATTTGCTGTGTTTCCTTAATTGTTTGTTGGATTGGGAATCAAGGCTATGAGAAGCAGCTGCCATTGCCTGGACCACACCCCCTCCACAGTTTAAGATTGGCCGCAGGATAGTATGATGTGCTTGTTAAAGATGGATGTGAAACAGGTGCAGAGGAGAAGGAGGACAAAGAAAAAAAGAATCACAGGTGTGACCGGCTAGAGGAGAGTTTTGTTTTTAGTAGCCTACTTTTTATGGTTTGCAGAAGTAACCTGATTTATTTTAAATAAATTAAAAAAGAATCATCCTGTGACACTTTTTTTGCTGGTAAAAAAAAAGGACTTCACACAACCGTGTGACAACTGTGTTTACCACACAGACCTTATTTCAGGCTTCTAACCGTCACTTCCACGATGACCTTCAAAGTCACTGTTCCATCATCTTTAATGTGACTATTATTGCCACTGTTCATCACACCCCCAACCGGCCCGTCAGACACCGCCTACCAAGAGTCTGGGTCTGCCGAGGTTTCTTCCTAAAAGGGAGTTTTTCCTCGCCACTGTCGCAATAGCCACTGCTAATGCTTGCTCTTGAGGGAATTACTGTAATTGTTGGGGTTTTGGAATATATAGAGTGTGGTCTAGACCTACTCTATCTGTGAATTGTCTCGAGATAACTCTTGTTTTGATTTGATACTATCAATAAAATTGAATTGAATTGAATTAACCAAAACCCATTGACTAACTGTGCGTTCGTGGGCATCGGAAAAACATTTTACCAGTGAAAACATCATCATTCGCATCACTTCATGTGGGAATCAGAGGTGCGAAACTGGGGCTAGATTTTGCTATCAGAGTTTCCCAGCTGGTGACGCGTTGTTGACAACTGACGTACAGAAACATGGCCGATCGTTCAAATGTGTTGAAGGGTGAGAAACCTTTCCTAAATATAGAAAATTCACGCATGCATGTGATATATTTTGCCAATGTCCACAATGTGCTATCGATTTAGGGTGTGGTCGTCCATTGGTTTCTACAGAGTAACTTAAATTAGTTAAAAGTTATGTGCTATTGCCAGTAACAAGTAAACCAATTCAAGTCAAGTAGGCCTATGTTTTGAGCTCTTGTACAAACCGTAGTGAGGAAAGTAATGTGTAATTGAAGAGATTTGGGGTGTCCTTTTGTTATTGTGACCTTCATGTTTTCACAGACCTGATGCTCTAGGCTACGCCCAACAGTTGGTGGCAGTCATGCAACAAGTTGTTATGCCAAACGCCAAAATAACCGAAGAAGAACACGCATCCCGACCATAGACAGTAAAGCACATGATCGCTGGCAGTCGGAAAAACAACGTAATCACGGGGGCGGTCCCTGATATTCCCAGGTGGCATGAACGGACCATTAGAGACAAGGGAACCGGAAGTGCAAAAATGTTAGCTCATTTCCGGGTTCTAGGACTAATTGCTGTAGCGCCCTATAATGAAAGGTTTTAACATCCGCAACTGAGCAAACTGTGTGTGGGGTTAAAAGCTTCAAAACATGTAAGTAAGAAGACTTTGAGTGAAGATTGTTTTGTTCACCACTGTTTCCAAGGTAAGGAATGCCAAGATCAATGTTTATTTCTTTGTGAAAATACTCATTTTCAGTCTTATATGCATGATTTCAAATATTGTGTTTGGCTGAGTGTAGCTTTAGATTTAATGTGTACCACATTTCAACACTACAAGGAGTCCTGGATGTGTTGTTTCATCCACAGTGGCTGCAGCAGTCAGCAAACAAAGCACAATCTGTTGCAGGGTAAGTTGTGTTAGAAAACACCCATGCAGCATCAGAATATTAAATTGTTTAGAACAAGTGACTTGTTATAGCGTTTTTTTTTATTTCAAGTCCAAAAGTAGCTTTTAGAGTTAAAAAAAACAACAATGTGGCAACAGATTAATCTGTTTTCACATCGCAGAACATATAACAAACAAAAAGCCTTTCAAGATCATTTCAGAGGTGGAAGTACAGCTGCATCATTTCCGAAATGAGTTTATGTCCTGCTATCCTGCTGCTTTTATAATGCAGCACATTATCCAGATGGGCATTATAACAAGATAAAATTGAAAATAAAATAAACTGATTTAAGTTTTGATGCTGCGTTAGTGTTGCAGCAAAACAGTCAGGGGTATATTGAACTCCAAATACAATCAGGAAATATGTTATCCCCAAAATACGAATTTAAATAAATGCCTTTGGCATCATTTCTAATATAAAACCTTAAGACTGTGGAATCCAGCAGCCCAATCTTCTATTTTCAGTTTCTTGCTAAAACAAGATTAATAGTAAAAGAGACAGAGGAGAGATGATTTCTGGGTGGATTTCCCAGTCGACAGACTCCATATGTTTCTTCAGGTGCAGCACAGCCGTATGATGTGAGACACATAATGAATAATACTTAACCGGCTTTCCATTTATGGACCCACAGAGATTGAGGAACAATTAAGCTATGAATCAAATAAATATGGCATGCTTTGCAAAATGGCCAGGATGATTTATTGAATTTCAAACTATGATCTTCTTTAATGTTTTTCAAAAGCCATTTATTAGCAGCATGGTTGTTGAGTAAGCAAAGTCAGCTGCTTTTGTCCAGGCTGAAATATCTCAACAACTATTAGATTGCCATGAAAATTGGATCATTGTCCACAGAAGATGAATCCTGCTGACCTTGGTGATCCCCAGTATTTTCCTTTGACTCCAGCAGGTCAAAGTTTTCACTTATCCAGTGAAATATCTCAACATCTACTAGATCCATTAAATTGTAATAACTTTGATCATCTTTGATGACTTAATTTAGCATTGACATCATCAGGTCAACGTGCCAATTTGTCCAGTATTTGTTTTATGACCAAATACCTGCACAACTTTTGCTATTCCCATCATCCTCAGCTGTACTTTAAGTGCTAAGTAGCAAATGTTAGCATGCTAACATGCTAAAATCACATGGGGAACATGGTAAACATTATGCTTAACATCAGCATGTTAGCATTGTTGCGTGTGCACACGCATTTATTCTCCCCTGTGGGGGGAGGGTCTTAGGAGACAGTTTTGGGCTTTAGCAGAAAAAAAAATGTAACATCAAATCTGCGTCTTGTTATTTTGAGAATTTTTGTTAGCCTGAAAACAACACAAATGTTTATTTCAAATAAGGTTTGACAGAAAACGTTTATTTTAAAGGCTATGAAACTATAAGGTTATACATTTGGAGCACATCTAAATAAATCAATATTCTGAGGATTCATGGCATGCTTTGCAGAATTACTGGATTACTGACTGGTTACACATTATTACCTCAAATAGATACCTAAAATTAGACACGATTTAGAGAAAATCTAACTCTCAAAATGGAGAAAGTCAAGGCCTTTAATTGAACTCATCCGCTGAGGAATCCTGAATACGAAAGTGGGTGAAAATTGAATCTGAACATGAGCGGCCATATCATTGAAGTCTATGGAGGCTACATAGCTGCATAGTTTCCTGTATAAACACAGTAAAATGGGGATAGATGCAGAGGGAGACATGTTTGTCCACTCTGCCTCGTACACAGTGCTCCGTCTGTTTGTCCTGCAGGGCCGAGCCTCAGCGCAGCACCCACGGGCCTGACAGAGGTAGGGTACGGGAATGCAGAGAGTGGGCTGATCACACTGCTTGTGCCCTCGTGTCCAGAAGAGTCTTGGATTTGTTCCTGGGGCTGGAAGTTTTAGGCTGAGCGCAGGGGAAACAATAGCGGCCATTGCAAGAGAGCTGTGGGACACAAACGCGGGAGATATCCTTGAACCCCGGCAGGAATGTCAATCTAGACCAAAGACGCCCACTCAGAGAGGCAGCTGAATATATCTCCTTCTGGAGAGAGGGAGAAAGAAAGCCTTCCTCTGTCCTATCACATGTGCAGAAACTGAACATTTTGGCTTTTAAAACATTTTGACTTCTGAAACCTCTGTGAGAATAAGTTTGATGCTGTCACATACTGTACAGCGTGCGTTACAGGTCACTTGAGTTAAAAGTAGTCAGATGAGTCTAGATTTTGTTTTCCAAAGACACAATCCAATGGAACCTGGTGTTCAGTTGTATTGTCTGAAGCCATCTTCACTCCTATAGCAAGTTAAGCTATTTCGAAAAAACAAATACCTTTTTTTTTTATTACTTCTGTACATCCATCTGTCTGTCTTGTACTCAGAGGAGCAGCTATCAAAAGCAGTCAAACCATTTGTGAAAGTGTTAAATGCGTCAAACGTGTTCTTCAGTCAGAATATATCAGTCTGACCCTGAAAGCTGCTGTTACACAACAACAGAGGATTTGTTTTTTTTCATTCGCTGACGTTTTTATGAAAGCTGTAAAGCCTTGACGTCTGCAGATATCCGACTGTATTTACATAAGTTGATTGAAGTATCAAATAGCTTTGTTCTGCTTATTTTTTCTCAAATCCAGCAGGGATGATAACCGCTCAAGGTAAAATAGGAATACGTGATTCTGTCTGTAATCAGGGGCCAATTATTGGCTTTGAGAGTGAAAAGCCTTTGTGTTGTTGTGTGTCTTTGTCACCCTGGGTGACCTCTTCATGTCTTCATGCTGCAGTCCCTGCCTCCTATAACGTAGATGACAACATAGCTATGATGCTCAGCAGCTGATGTAACCATTCAGTGGATGCTCGGGCCAAGATAAGTCTCTACACTTTCTCCTTTTGATGAAAACATGTAATTGTGTCCAACTTTACATTTTGTATTCGATAAATAACTAACCATGGTCTTAAAAGCTAACAGAACTTGGCGTACTGCTGATTTTCTGACACATTTTAACGTTGCATTGTCTCTGAAAATTCCTATTGTTTGAACTAATAGGATCAGCAGTAAGATGTGAATGGTTTATTTTCCCACACTGCGTCCTCACAGTGTTCCTTTTGGCCGGTAAACAACTCAATGCAAATGTCTTGGTGGTCGAAAGCCAACGATTTCATCAACATTTGGCAGGAGCTGCCGCCAGGGCTCGAGCATAATGCTATCATTTGTTTAGCATCTCAACAATATCATGCTCTCTTGTTTCAAACAGAGGCCCGGAGGATATTTTTGAGCCACTGCTTCTGTAAATAAAGGATTGATGCAAACGGGAGACTTTTTCAGATTTTACAGTAAATGTCAGAAAAGAAGAGAAGCTAAACACTGATGATCTTTAATCATTTTGCTTCTTTTTGGTAGCTTTTTTTTCCCATTTCTATCGTTGCATTCACCTTTTAGAGTTTCACTACACCATTAGATATGTGAAAAAAAGCATGACCCCCTACAAATGGATATGATTTCAGCCATTTTCAGGTAATGGGTATCATAGTCTGTCATCTTAGGCAGGCATCAGAGAATGTTCACGACTTTCTGTATGATATGTCATTTTGACATACAGTAGATGGCCTTAATATACTTTTAGCTTTTCACTTTATTTGTCTATAACACGTTTAAACTAAATAATTATCTGATTATATGACCATAATTCTTGAAACAATTTTATAGCAATACGAGTGTCACGTGCAGGAAACTATTCATATAAAAATGTGTGTAATCGACTAATGAGATATGTAATTTTTTTTACTTTACAGTCATATCCTTCTCTTTCTTTCTCTTTACTAATTCTTCTGCCTCACATATGTTGGTTATGTTAAGGTGGACACAGACTTTTCCATTGAAAGGCGCTATATAAATAAAGTTAATTCATTTAGAACAAGTGACTTCAGATGCCATGTTTGACAATAGCATGTTCCCAACACAAACCGATATTTCACTTCAATACTTAATAAACCGCCATGTTGCCTCCTGCAGTATGTGGCATGTACAGAATATGGAAGTGGCTGTGTGCGACTGAGTAAACAACTTTAATCTGCATTTGCTTAAGTGGAAGAGCTCACAGGCCAGGGTGGGCTTCAGCTCCCAATGTGAGTGTGTGAGTGTTTGGTGACACTGAGCATACATTTTCAACACATTTATCTGCAGCAAATAAAGGTTTTAAAAGAAATGTCCTCTGGCTCCAGACACCATCTGATAACAGACCTGTTTGTCTTCGCACTTGAGACACTTAAGGAAGATGAATCACATTGTAAAGACATGAGCGTAGGGGCAGACCTCCCTCACTCCCTCTACTGCTGGTGTGAGGAACTGCGACGTGCATGAACGTGCAGCAGGTGGACAAAATATAAACACCTGATGATTTATTAAGCTTCAACAGCCTGCAATTAACACTTATTTCATTCCACTGAGACTTTGTTAGAGTTAGAGAATTTTTACAGAGCAGTATTGCTACTTGAGTACTTCTTCCACAGGATTGTAATCCAGGATTCATATTCAACATTTGAGTCAAAAGGAAAAATCAAACTAGGCTTTCTGTCTTTTCTAAACCATACAATTATACAGTCATCATTTATGTCTGTACTTAAATATGAAGACATTCTGATGAAACAAATTGTGGGGATTTTGTAATCATCATTGCTGTCTTGACTTTGGCATTCCAGATCTACAGTACACCAAGATATCTGAGGGTATATTGGCCATGTTTTGTTTAGCAAAAAAGGGGACCTGTCTGGTATTGTGAGAATAAATTTCAGAAATAAATTCAATGCATTCATTGCAGTCCACAATGTGAAAAATAAACAGTAAATCCAGCCAACTTGATCAGAAAGACTAACACACTTAAAGTGACATAATCCTCATTTTTATCTCCCAGTATCACAAACAACCACTATATGCTAAAGACCTACTGTTTTTACATCTGACCAAAACAAAACAGAAGAGAACAGAACACTGGACTAAATCACCCAAATGGCAGTCTGCAGCTCCCAGCTATTTAGCAAGCAAGGTGAGTCCATTTCAAATGATTGGGGTAAATGGATGAGCTGTGGCTGTGGTCTCCTCTCATGCCTCAGTGTCATGGTAACAACAGGTCTGAGCTAAAGGGCTAACTACCTGAGAGGAAGAGCAACAGGGTCCAAAGCAGCTTATCTTCTTAAGTCTCTAACAAGGTTGGTAAAGAAGATCACATAGAGGTGGGAGGAAGTTGATGCAGTGACACTGCTTTTGTGGTATGATATCATGAGATTACTGTTTATTACAATACTCATGTATTAAGACTTCATTAATTTGCTTCTTTGTGACTTCTTCTTTTGAATGACAATGTTAACAAAATCAAGTAGCATGGCTAAAAAATGGGACTCATGGGCGATAAATACTGTTGGATGTTTAAAATGTAGCAGGTGTTTTCCTTCATTTGATTTGGGAATGTTTTGTAGTTTCTTCTCTTTGGAAAACAGTAATCAAAAGTTTTGGAAAATGGTTGCATTAACAGCTGCCAGAATCTCCCCAGCTGTGTTTATTAGGAGATTAGTCTCGAGCTACTGAATGGGCCTACTGGGCACCGGCCCAAAGTGTCAGGGCTCCCCCTGGCCTTCACCTGCAAAATGTCACTCGAAAAGACACGTGCAGTACCGACCACAAAGAGATGCAAAGTGAACACAAAGAAGAGATACAAAACCACAGAAAGATGTGTAACAACTACAAACAGATGCAAAATAACAAATGGCAAAAGCATCACAAGTCTGCGTCTTGCTCTAATGTAGAAAAGATGGTGGGGCCCTTTGCATGTCTGTGCCCAGGGGCCCATAGTCTCTTAATCCATCCATAACCATGGAGTATACCTAAAGAATAATTTGGACTGGCATTAGCAGGCTTTATTGGCACTTCAGTTATGGTGGCCCACCATTGGAAGAGTCAGACAAGGCCTGATTTGAAAAATGCATTTCATTTCTAATCGCAAGGACTGTGCACAGATGTGTTCTGTGTTAAAAAATTAATTAAAAGTTAATAAAAAAACACTTGATAAAGAAAAGAAAGTACAAACGTATAACATTCAGTAAATATTAGGTTATAATAGGTTGAAAAGACTTTTGGAACACATAAAAGAATGAATTCTTCAGACATTCTTGGACACAGTAAAACTTTTATATTAAAAGGCTTTCTTTAGTCTGGTTTTGACCACATAGGATCTTCACAAGTGCAGAAATAATACAAAGATTTATGATACAGGGGACTCTATACAATGCACCAGAAATAAATGTTATTCTCTCACATAAGACCAAGGAGTCCGGGAATAAGTTTTTCTTTTCGGTTATTAGTTTTTTTTTTCCTCTTTAAGAGCACCACCACCACTACTGTCAATCTGCAAAGAGGAAGGATGTCATTCTCAAACGGACAGATGAGCTGGTTTAGGGTTATGAGTTGATGACGGATGAGCTGATGAGTGCTGAATTATTTCAGCACCACGGACAGTGCCAAGAACAAAAACTCTATCTTATTAACAGCTGTGTCACAATTCTGCAGGAATAATTGATACATTTCTTGGGAAATTGGATGCTGTTTTAAAGCTTCATTTCCTTTTATTTATTTATCTCGAACAATCAACAATGTTGCAAGACAAAACAACAGCAACATTTTAAAACCATAAAATAAAACACAAACAATCAGATTTTAACAAAATAAAAATATAAAAGGGATTAGTTCGAGAAGGAGCAGGCGGAAGCAAATAGCTTATTTGGTCCTGCTCCTATTTCACAAAATCAAATTGATACAAAGTAAGGAGATACGCAAATACAGTACACACTTTTTTCAGTCTTAATAACTTAAAACAGTACAACAATATATGACAATACCTTTATATTACAATTCCATTCCTGTATTTCAGTCTATTCTTTTCTGTATTGGTGAAGTAATGATTTCTTTAATCTATTTTTGAACTGAATGACATTAAGGCTCTGTTTGATGACATTGTTCAGTCCATTCCATAAGGTCACCCCACAAACTGAAACACACATACTTTTAACAGTAGTTCGCACAAGAGGTTGTTTGAACATACAATGACCTCTTAGATGATATCCCCTGTCTCTTTCATTAAACATTGTGCGTATGTTACAAGGTAAATTATTTTCTTTAACTTTAAACATAAATTGTGCGGTTTTGAATGTAACAGTGTCCTTAAATTTCAGCAAATGTGTATTAAAAAAACAGATGATTGGTGTGCTCATAATACCCGGTGTGATTTAGTATCCTGATTGCTCTATTTTTGCAATGTGCAAATATTTTGTAAGTTACTTTTGTAGGTATTTCCCCAGACTTCTACACAATATAACATATATGGTAAAATAAGTGTGCAGTACAGAGTATGTAATGTATTTTGGTTCAGTATGTATCTGGTTTCGCTCAATATACCAATACTCCTGGCCATCTTCATGCAGAGATATTTAATGTAGCTTCAGTGGGCCTTTCTTCTACCCAGCAGATAGATGGATAACATCTCAGTCGATAGAGTAAAGAGTCACCATGGAAACTTCAGGCTGCTTCAGGACATGAACCAATTACAAAACAGCTGCCCTGCTCCCCGAAGTATAATAAGCCTGTGATATAATGACTGTTATTAGTTTTCTGAAAGGCTAAGATCCAAACTATCACCACCATCTTCATCAGCATCCTTACCATCATGATCTTCATAAGAGTATAGTGTCTGTGTTGAATTTACCTGATTAACACCAGCAAATTAAGCAGGCGCATAATCAATAACAGCTTCAAATGTGTACAATCATCTGAGGACAAGTGGACCCCAAGATAACATCAGCCTCTGCTCTCAGGTTACATAGCATGTGCATCATCTCTGTCGTCATTTCCAGATGGTTATCCCCGGGGCAGATCTCTCAGCACTGGTCCGCCTGAGACTCAAATGCTTGCATAATGATCATACAGCTGTTCCCGGACCTGATCAGAGCAGATCAATAACACAGGCTGAAGGCTGGGGACGATCGATGGAAATGAGAAAAATGAGAAAGTATTTCCTGGCTGAGTCTGTGCACATTCACTTATATGTTTAGTATTTAAGGATTAAATCAAAATGTTCTTAAATATTAAATATTACAGGAAAATTAACCGGCAAATCCACTAATTTAATTTTGTACTTCCATAAATTTGTGGGACTTCTGAGATACAGATTTTAGCTATGCTAGTGGCATGGCTCTAGGGATGGTAATGTTAGTCTGTCGGTCAGGCGGTCTGAAATATCTCAACAACTTTTGGATGGATCATAAATTTTATATTAGTATTCAACGTCTTCTTAGAACAACTCTGTGCAACAGAGGCCACACTATCCTGACTTTTAAGTCCTAGAATTGGTAAAGCTCCAACAATGCTGGATCCTACACGTCCCTTCCCTTAATGAAATTGGTTGTGCAAAACCAATACTGCAATGTTCTGATAATCCAGATCAAACTGGAATAGTATATTTGAAATAAATATTTATACATAGATAAGCATTTATACATTTGTGAATATGTATGTGTACTGAGTAAATCTTTTATAATGAATCAGTTGATGAATTACTGATGCAGACAGTGAGACCTGATAAAGTTGTGCTCTAAGACCAGCAGAATAAATATTTATGCTACACAGTAGCTGTCTCAGAAAATATCCAAATCCATTCATTATATTAGACTGAAGTGCACTCTTTAATTAAACAAAACAAAATGCTTTTTAATGTTGGCAGAAACATTCATTCTACAGTTCATCATAATTAATTATACAATGCCACACTTTTGATATCTTGTGTTTTCTTAGTGCAAAATAATTATGAATAATGTGAATTTGTTTGAAATAAGTCTGTACCTTTTAAACAAGGAAGAGTAATAGATAGACACAGCTGGTGGGGGGATGGGAATGGGGGTGGACTATCTCAATGGCACATGTATGTGGGTATCTTACAGTATATGCATGTAATACTTGTGAAATATATGAGTTTGTGTTCTACAAATATTGCAAAACAATAACCTATTATAAATACATATCTACCTTATATGAATCTCTGATACTTCA
Organism: Perca fluviatilis; assembly: GCF_010015445.1. Classification (NCBI taxonomy): domain Eukaryota; kingdom Metazoa; phylum Chordata; class Actinopteri; order Perciformes; family Percidae; genus Perca; species Perca fluviatilis. The sequence goes on from NC_053124.1 coordinate 25,604,070, forward strand.
TGTTTGGTAACACATTTGTCAACATGTGTTTATTTATTTGTTTAAATAAAGTAAGACTGAATGCTTGGTGAACTGTTGTTAATGGTTTAAACAGTGTAAGAGGATTTCTGTTTATTCCCATTTCACTGGCTGCAGGTCACTGGAAACAGTGGAAAGGTATTGGTCGGCTGTGTTGCGCACAACATGGTGACGTTGCTTAGGAGCAGCCTGCAAACGCATGAGCTCCATCCAACCTTTATTCAAGAGAAAATCCAACCCGAGCTTCACGTGGAGGATATGCATGTTTTATATCAACATGTAACTTTTCTTGAATAGTGGAAAAATATGGAGCTACAGTTGGAAAACCAAAGCCAGCCTTTCAACAGCAACACCGTGAGGCTGCCAGGTAAACCTGTACTGGGGATGGGGGTAGATAACTTTATTTCTCTTCTGATATTTGGACTTATTTTCATCCTCGGGGTGCTTGGGAACACCATGGTGATCACGGTGCTGGCACGCAGTAAACCGGGACAACCGAGGAGCACAACTAACATCTTCATCCTCAACCTGAGCGTGGCGGACCTGTCCTACCTCCTCTTCTGCGTCCCCTTCCAGTCCACCATCTACATGCTGCCCACATGGGTGCTGGGAGCTTTCATCTGCAAGTTCATCCACTATTTCTTCACCGTGTCCATGCTGGTCAGTATTTTCACTCTGTCGGCGATGTCCGTGGACCGTTACGTGGCCATCGTCCACGCCAGGAAATCCTCGTCGATCCGGGTGGGGAGGCACGCTATGTTCGGAGTGGTGCTGATCTGGATCCTGTCTCTGGCCATGGCAGCTCCCGTTGCGCACTACCAGGGCATCGTGGTGAGGGAGGACAACAACACCTTCTGCTGGGAGGTTTGGCCGGATCACCAGAGGAAAGTCTACGTGATGTGCACTTTTGTTTTTGGATACCTCCTGCCTCTCACTTTGATATCTGTCTGTTACGCAAAGGTGGGTGAGCATGAATCAGAGTTAATGAATGCGCATAAATCTACAGTGTGAATGACAGATTTGTGACAGTTCACACCAAATTTAGATACCTGCAAAGTTAAACATGATGTTAAATTGTGGCTTTAATTCCCATTCCCAAGTCATTTATAGTGTAAAAATGTTTTACACTAGACTTTTCAGCCACAGAAATTAACAAATGATCACTGAAACAGTATCTGTCTAAGCAGCTGACATACATCTGGAATGTATAATGCATGTGTAATGATATGCAAAAGTGTATTGACCCTGGTAGCTTGTGCTGCATTGATTAATTATGTTAAAAAATATTTAAGATCTTTTTAAAATAGAAAAAAACAAAATATTTACAGCCTTTATCTTTTTTTGCACTTTTATTATTGCAGGTTTTAAACCATCTGCACAAAAAGCTGAAGAATGTGTCCAAAAAATCAGAGCTCTCCAAAAAGAAGGTTGGTGGGAGCTTATTTCTGTTTCTATATGTTCTACATGTTTTACAATAATGGTACAATGGGGAAATGCTTCCCTGATTTCTCCTTGTATGACTGATGGTTCAATGATGGGCCAGGTCTGTGCTAGTGGTGCTTGAAAAGCAAGTGTGCCCAATTATCATTGGAAAGAATGACTGCACACTGTAGACTTGCATATAGAGCTGAAACGATTAATCGATTAGCTTGATCGTAAAAATCAGTCTGCAACTATTTCGATAATCAATCATCGTTTCATTTTTCAAGCAGAAATGCCATACATTTACTGGTTCCGGCTTCTCAAATGTGAGGATTTGCTACTTTTCTTTCTCATATATATCATAGTAAATTAAATATTGGAAATATCTTTAGGTTTTGGACAGCTGGTCGGACAAAACGTGACATTTGAAGATGTTATTTGATTCTGAGAAACTGGGATGGGCAGTTGTTACTTCTTTCTGACATTTCATAGACTAAATGATAATTGAGAAAATAAATAGATTAATAATGAAAGGACATGTTACTTGCAGCACTACTTGCATACATTCTGCACTACATCGCTGAAAATATAAGTGAAGAGGCCTTGTGGGGAAGTGACCTTTTGTGAAAAGTCTAGTTTGTAATGGAATTCAGTCAGTAGAAATGCATGTTTTGTCATCTTGTATTTCAGTATCTGGACTATCCATAAAATACCTGTCTGTTATTATTTTACTTTACCTTATGTTTCTCATCGTTATCTCGTGTTACTCCTCCTGCACAGACGTTCTAGTTTACCGGGTACATTTGATAACAATTACCAAGCATTATCTCCACAGACTGCCCAGACAGTCCTGGTGGTGGTCGTGGTCTTCTGCCTGTCTTGGTTGCCTCACCACATCGTTCACCTGTGGGTGGAGTTTGGCTCTTTCCCCCTGAACCAGGCCTCCTTCCTGTTCAGGATGGTGGCTCACTGCTTGGCCTACAGCAACTCCTCTGTCAACCCCATCATCTACGCTTTCCTGTCGGAGAACTTCAGGAACTCCTACAAGCAGGTTTTCTGGTGCCGGCTGCCCAGCAAGTGTCCCGTGAAAGACACCAGGGAGCTCCGCAGCAGGATGGAGACGGCACCGTCCACTAACATCAGTGTGACTTACAAAGGTCATGACTCTCAGATCAGCAAAATGCTCTGATGTCTGGTGTTGAGAGCATCTTCTGTTTTCTGTATAAAGATCCTGGATTTTTAAATCCAATACATATTGATATTTGAGATGGAAAAACCCCATATTACTGATATAGATTTCTTTTTAACATACTGTAACAGCTGTGTTAATTGGGCTGAATCACTGGCACGGAGCTCTATCAAACTCAGTAACATTACTCATTAGTGTCAGCACATTTTAAACACATACGCATGTACATACACATTTTATAAATACAGTACTCCTGATGTAGTTATTGTAAGTGTCTGGGAAGTTGATCTCATCGGATATTCCTTAATGGTTTTCAGTAGTCTTTTGTCCTATTTCTTGCTAATATATCTTCCACAGTCAAACATGCAGATGCATACTTAAAAACTACCGTACATGTTGGATTTTCCCCATTTCTGCTAATGGGAACTTCTGATTTAGTGTCTGTACTCTTAAACTTAACATCACTGTAAAATGTTTTCACATTTTTGTCTTTTTATTATAAGCAAACAAATGCATTCAAGTCAGCCCACACAAACAAGTGTATAATATTTTTTTTGTGAGTGAATGAATTATACAAAGAGATTAATAAATAATAATAATAATAATACAAACAAATCAATTATTTACTCATATTCAAAACAAAAATGCTCATACTGTACATGCATTAGCACAGCTGTAATCCGTGACATGCTACAGTTTGTTTGGATTTAATCAGTTTTACCAGAGCTGGTTTACCTGGCTCTCTGATCTGTACAGATTACAGTTTCCTGTTTATCCCCAAGGCTGAATTTGATTAAGATGACTTTTGCAAACAGGTAATGTTGCATGTTCCTCTCCACCCCCTGCAGCCATTATATGTACATACAGCAGCCCAGCCTTTCATACTGCCTCGGAAAAGAGAGAAAATGGATTTGCATTTGAAAAACAGGGTTTTATGCAAAGCAGGAGAGGATTTCATGTATGGAAATGAGATTTACTGTAAAGAAACAGTGCACACTTAGAGGTGTTTCTTAAATGCAGGTACACTACTACATTGGTAGTCAGGTTGCTTAAAACATACGAGTTTTCATTTTAATATCCTGTATTGCATGGTCTGATTGCATAAGACACCCTGCTGTTAGTCAAAGCCAAAACGCTCAAAATGACTTGTAAAAACTTTTCTTCTTACTGCGGAGAAGCTGTCAGGTCTTTGGCAGCAGAAATATGACAGAATAATATATTTTTTGGATTTTGGATGTGTTGTTTTCTTGTTTTTGTGTGCGTTTTCTTTTCAATACATGTAAATAAAGATATTAAACGTCTGACAAAACTTGAGTTTTAACATTATACAGAACATAAAACATTATTGGTGTTTTTTTTAATGATTTTTGTGTTTTTTTCTGGTTTCTCAGCTGCTTTACCTCCACTAACAATTCCTGTTGAACAACTATCTTCTTTTATCACATCTTAGATATTAAAAAACATTGAATGAACTGTTAGTACGCAGCCAATAACCTCATTTCAATATAAAATGAAATTCACCTTCTGCTTACTAAGCTTCGATGCATACTTCTAGTACTCTGTAAGTGCAATCAACACTATTGAAACATTCTTGGAGTACTTAATGGTGAGGTTTAGGGAGAAATTAGTAAATGACACCTATTATTATTAATTAATATTTAATAATTTAATGTAATGTGATTGAAAAGGCAGATGTCGCAAATTCAAAGTCCCGTGTTTTGCTGTCTATTCACCTGTCTGTCTGTACACCTGTCTGTCTGTTCACCTGTCTGTACACCTGTCTGTCTATACACCGGCCTTTCTGTACTCCTGTCTGTCTGTACACCTCTCTGTCTGTTCATCTGTCTTTCTGTACACCTGTCTTTTCACCTGTCTGTCTCTTCATCTGAGCTGCTGGTGTGGCAGAGCCCCATGAAGGTGGCACCCTGCACTCAGATAACGCTCCGGAACAGATAGACCTACACTGAATGTTACCTTCAGTTTCAGGGGATATTCACATGGGCGGGGCTTGCAATGAGCACAACAACGCAATTAAATTAAGGATCACGTCTATGTATTATAGTTTGCGTTATTTAGTATAGTTAAAAAAAAAAGCAAGTTTGCATCTACCTTAATCAATCACTGATTTAATGCACCATTCGGCCAGCAGGCTAAGTGACCGAAATCAAACACGCCCAAGATGCTGTAAAAAGGTGCATGCCCGCCTGTAAAATGCTAATATGCTAACATTCGGACAGAGAGGCTCAGTGGACTCGATATATTTTGCATTGAGAATTTAGGAGGAGAGAAGTTGAACCTGGAGCAGATTAAGGAACTATGCGGTGCACGAGACTCAAAGAATGATGTTCAGACAGGTAAGTTCAACAACAAGCTGTACAGATGAGAGCGTCTGCAAGGTGTGTAAAAACTGCAGTTTTACTATGTTTGTGTGTGTGTGTGTGTGTGTGTGTGTGTGTGTGTGTGTGTGTGTGTGTGTGTGTGTGTGTGTGTGTGTTGGTGGCTTCAGCAGCTCTGCGTTGTTGCTTTGGTGATGTTTTATTCTGCTGTTGACTCTATAAGAAGTGTCAGGTTATTTAGGCCTAATTAATGTGGCACAATAATGCTTGTTGTATCACCAGCATCTTTAGTTATTGATATTTTTTGTTTAGTTGTCTGAGTTTTGTCTCTTTTTCTGGTTATTAATTTTAGTGAGGCTCCACTGAGGAAAATTATTGTGTATTTCTAACTGATAATCAGTTGTGTGCATAGACATGGAACTTATTGTTGCACTGGACACCATGGGTCTTTGGTCTACAGTATAATGACATGTAATCAGTGGTGGAAGAAGTATTCTGATCTTAAAGTACTAATACCATACTTTAAAAATACTCTGTGACAAGTAAAAGTCGTGCATCGAAGATGTTACTTAAGTAAACGTATGTAAGTATTATCAGAAAAATGTACTTAAAGTATTAAAAGTCAATTTTAGAAACTGGATACATCAAAACGGTTCTGTAAATAATCTAAGTGTTATATTGTTGGGTATTTTAATTTTTAATAAAACATCGTATTTTAAAAATACATTTGTTTTGTGTGCAAAAATCCAAAATTATAAAGTAACTAGTAACTAAAGCTGTCAGATGAATGTAGTGGGTAAAAAGTACAATATTTCTCTCTGACATGTAGTGGAGTAGAAGTAGAAAGTGGCATGAAAGAATAGACTCAGGTAAAGTAAAAGTACCTCAAATTTGAATTTAAGTACAGTACTTGAGTAAATGTACTTAGTTACATTCCACCACTACATTTCATTTTGACTGAATCCTACTTTTATCTTAGTACATCTTTACACAAGTAGACTACTTTTACTTGAGTAAAAAGTACTTTTTACTCCATTATTAGGACTGAATCTGTATGTTTATCAGGATAATGTGAAGACACAAAGACATTTGATATTTGACCTTGCTCAAAAGTGGCAATAACCTCAGTTGACCAGCAGATGGCAGGCTTGTACAGGTATTGATTCCTGAGTGTCTTATCTTTCTTATCTTTTTGCATGTTTTTGGGGAATGCTAGTATGTTTCATGTATATCTTTAAATCAGGTACCATATACAATAGTGTGTGTTTGTTTAAATACACTTTTGGAATTTTAGTTTCTGGGGCTCTAAGCTTTTAATGAAACATAAATGTTCTTCCAGAAATAATATCCCAGTTACTTTGGCTTCTTGTGTGATTTTGGTGGATCGGGGGTTTTCCTGTCCGTGTCGCCTAACTCAACCTGGATTTCTCCCCCCTCTGGTGGGAAATTAATTTGTAGATCTTCTATGCTAATCAATACCACAGCCTGATAACCTCTCCCATTCCTCATTTCCCTCTGTGGAAGCTGAGGTCTCTATCCCTCCCCTGAGACTCTCAACCCGCCTATTCAAAGTGTCATAAATAATACGGGCTAATTAGATATGAATTGATTGTGTGTAGGTGGCGGCTGTTTTCATCCATCAATCTAAAAGCTGTTTAACAATAGATTACCACCCAATAATTCCCCATGGAGCCCCAGTGAGTGTGCTATTCAGCCTTGTTTGGTACGTTGGGGGGGTGTCATAAATCTGCTGAATAATAAATATTACGGCAGTCCATTCTTTCAGTGCTGGAGGTGGTGTTATTAATACAGAGGAGATTATGAATCATCATTGGACTTCACTGGAGGGTTCTCGGAGTAACTTGTCATTGTTTGTTTGTGTGGCGTATTTGATGTTTTTGTGTGTGTTTTTGCTCCACTCCTCCAGCTATGATTTGTTTCAGATATTTGTATTTACGTCATTAAAGTTTAGGTATGATATAAATGTCAGCATCGATATATGAGATTGTATTTCATTTATCTGGGAATATGCAACAATCAACAGACAAAAGGACTCTGTTGACTCTACTGCATTAGTTCTTAATCCTGAGGATCCTTGTGTCAAAATGTACTTCAAGACATTAGTTATCATTATTTCTGTGCTTGTATGTTTCTGTTTCATTTTATTAAATTATTCTATTCTTAATTCATAAATGTAATTATATTATTAAACAATTAACCTAGGAGGAGCAGTAGGCTATTGTAGCAAAGACAGCAAAAAACTCATTAAACAGAGGTTGAGAATACAGCAGAGTTATCAGGGGCTAGGCAGTTTTATGGGCCCTGGATTAATCTGGCCAGGCAATACACTCTATGAGCTTATTGTACAGTATTTGTAGGCATATATATATATATATATATATATATATATATATATATATATATATATATATATATATATATATATATATATATATATATATATATATGTATGTATGTGTGTGTATATATGTGTATATCTCTATCTTAACTATCATGTTGGAACTTTATACCTCATTAGGGGATTTAGTGTCCGGTAAGTGATTATATTCTCATTTTGTGAGCTGAGACATTTTAGTGTTCATGCATAAAACTCAGAAAAAAATAAAGCCTTAAAAGTCAAGATTTGCAGCTCTATTATCATGTCCACAGAGATGAAGCTGCACTTTACATGGAGAAACACCTTTGTCAAAGAGAACTGTAGCTACTGGATGCACACATTAATATACATTTTGACTTAGATATGAGCATTATACTATAGATGGAGTTTGATGTGAGTTGCATCATTGTACTTGATGATGGTTTTCCAGCAATAGCTCCTCCCCTTTTATTACTACTAATAGGATATGTATTTGCATTATTTAATTCCCTGTTGTTGTCTATATTGACGGTTCTTCAGTTTTTAGCCATCCTAGTAGTCTTGCATTGCCAGACCTATCTCCACAGCGCTGATGCAGTATGGACTGGCTACACCACCTATCTATTTTGGGATAGGGGGAAAAAAACACTCTGGCTTGTTTGTATATCTTGAAACCAATCACAGCCATCCTGGGCGGCAATAAGCTACTATTTCATTCCCAACAATGTACATCCGTTGAGCCAGACTACTTTTGTTCAGACTAAAATATCTCCACAACTGTTGGATGGATTGTCATGATATTTGTGTTTGTCCTATACTTTGCTTTACGATCAAATACATCCCCATCAATATCAGCTGTACTTTGTGTTTAGTGCTGAGTAGCAAATGTTTGCATGATAAACTAGGACAGTTAACATGGTAAAGAGTTCCTGCTAAACATCAGCATGTTAGCATTGTGATTGTGAGCATGTTAGCATGCTGGTGTTAGCCTCAGGGTGGCTAGCATGGCTGATGACTCTTACTCTTGTTCAAACATCGATTGTTTCTTATTTAGTCATAAATATTTAATGTTACGCAGGAATTTTTAGGATTTGAAGTTTTCACGGGCTTATGTGTAATATGACCAATATGCTACATTATACCTTATTATATACTGTACCTATATATCCATTATTTGGATTTCTGTATTGATTTTGTGGTGTGTTGGATCTAGGCCTGGGTATCGTTAAAAAATTGGGATACCAGTAACAATACCAGTACCCTTAAAGTGAAACCGGTACCAATAGACTACTTAATTTGGTACCTTTTTTTTCCCACTTCATTCAATTCTCATCATGTGAATGGAAGCCTTCAGTTGCGTAAAATTCCTCCAGCGCTCGCTGCTGCAGTAGTGGGCCAATCAAACGCTTGTGGTGATTGGCTGCGAGCAGAACCAAATTTTTATCTAGAACTGGGTACACAAAGGATCGATTGCAGGTATAGTTTGACTGGAGAGATTTTGATAATAATAGCACTGTGTTATTTCGATCAATAGCGATTGAGTACTGATACCCAGCTGTAGGCTACTTATCTGCAGAGCTTTATACTGTATGTATTTAGAGCTTTTAACAATTGTGAACTGCATTTCCCATGTGTACTTCCCATGCTTCGTTATTAAAGGTTTCAATGGGGTCCAGGTAGACGCCTGGACCCCATTGCCCCATGCATTTGTGTCTAATAGACTGATGTGACCAAACATCTTTGAATTTGGTCCAGTATTGAGCGAGATCGTAATGACGAGCCGGCGCGAACCAAGCTACAATGTAACCTAATGGGGCAATTGCGCGGCCTTGATTTTTGTCCTATAAAAGTGATTATTTTTTGCTACTGACAGGCTCAGATTGTTACTAAAAGGGTCTGACAACATTATCGATCTCAGGACGTGACTTCTTGTCTGAATACAGCAGTGTGGAGAGTGGAATGTGAGTCGAGAAAAAAGGCGTTAAGGGAGTCTGTTGTTTCCGGAGTAGGCTACATAAATTTAAAGGCTCCTGTTATTTAAAAGTTTGTCAGTGCCATGGCTCAATATTTAAATGATTTCGACAATGTGGACTGGACCTTTCTCCATATATTTCTAATTCTTAGTAGATATTTCTTTGAGTAAAAACTTCTGGTGAGAACACAGGCTTTCAGATAGAAATATCTTGGCCCATGTTGTGACAGAGGACCTGAGGTTTGATCTCTATCCACCTGCCTTGGACTCCTCAGTTTTCTGAGTATGCTGCGGCTCTCTGGGCTGACGACAACCACAGCAGGTCTGGCTGTCACCCTCTCTGATTAATGGCCCTGCTGAAACATGTCCAGCCACATTAGAGCCCCATGTATCTCCCAGAGTCCACACAGGCCTGGCTCTTTGTTCTGATGGGAAATGGTGTCAGCCGCTCACTGCTGCTCGCCCAGAAACAGATAAAGATTTACTGTCATCAGAGGCCAGATTAAAGCGCACAAACGCAGACATTGATTTCTGAGAGGGAGAGAGAGGGAGGAGGAGGAGAAAAAACCCGACACATTTTGGGTAGGAAACTCATTCCAGGGCCGGCGGAGATATGATCAGCTTATTTGGGAGGTGGATAATATGGAGCCCTTTCCTAGAATGAACTTTGAAAGAAGTAAATTGTAAATATTGATTTCTGAAATGAACTGTCAATCTCACTTGGCGAGATTATTCCTATCATCTTGTTGAGAGGGGGCCAATGAATTCAAAACGGTGGACAAGGTGCGGGGATTTCTGTTAGGGAGCTCTCAAAAGAGCTTTATTCGCTTAGTAATGGTTGTTCAATTTCATCAGATAACAGCTGTAGATCTCATCGGCACTGAAAAATGAAATCAAGTGCGACTTCACGTCCGGATCGCTTCTCTTGTCCACACTGAGATCACCTGAGAGGAGCCGCTGCAGGAAGCCAGTCCACTTCATTACTGGTCCCCACGGGTGGGAACAAAGACCTCTTTCCTGCCTCACCCAGAGGTCATGTCTGAGAGACCAGTTTGATGGGGTGCTGACAGTTTAAAGGGTTGGTTCACCCAAATCATATCAAACTTAACCATATAATTGTATCATGCAGATTTGGTTGTTTTTTTTTGCCCAGGTTTTGAGATTTCTTTCTCCAATCCAATAAATTAGAGGTATGTGGACTTTTTGTGGTGTCCAGAGCAGAGGAAATCAACAAAATTGTGAACTGGAAGAACCTGAAGAAATAGTCCCACACAATAGTCCTGTTGTTTGTCCTCATTTAGTTTTTAACGCTTATGAGAGAAGCCAAAGACAATTTGACACATGTGGACAACAATTAACTAACAAACTAATTTAGAACTGGCAGTGTGTTGTCTGGACGATCCAGAGGAACCGTGACTTTTTTTCATGGAAAGAGATATTTCTGTTTAACTATATTCAAATGTACTTCATCAGTGCTTTAACTCCCACAAATAATACTCCATCCACCTCCATTTTTTTGGGGGGTGGAGGCAAAAAACTTGACTTTCATTAGAGTTAGACTTTCATTAAATCTATACTAAACACTAATTAATACTGAGCGTTTCTGCATTATCTGATCTTTTTATGAGCTGTGTCTTTTTTTCCGATAAATTTTAACAATCTGTATGGAACAAACTTCTTCTTTGTATTGTCCCTATCTTTTCTGTTATTGAAGTGTTCTGGCATTTAAAGTTATTTTGATCATAATTATCCAACAATGAGAAGGAACGTCTTTCTTGTTCTCACTTCTGTGCTTTTGCATGTAAACTTCCACTAGGTGGCAGGGCGCTTCTATGCAAATCATCTTCAATTTCCCTCTGCCATCTGTGTGTGCACTGACTGAAGAGATAAATCAGTGAGCATTTAGACAACCTCTGTGCATCCATTGCTGTTTGTTGTCTCTTCCTCTCTCTTCTTCTTCTTCCTTTTCTCTTCCAAGTCATCTCCGAGTTCACGCAGCCCCCCTTTGACTTCAATGAGAGCCCTTTGAGTTTAAGTAAAACTAATGATGCTCGTTTTCCGCAGCACACCGCAGCACTCACTGTTGACCATTTCCATCATTTATCAGTGTTTTGTTCAGGATGTGTGGACTGGGCTCAAAAGTTTTGGGTTTTGGAGAAGCAAAGAAAGTAATGTCATTTGGTTTCGTACTACGTAAGGTTAGATACTGGGATGTGGACTAATCACTCTGATCACTTTTCTTCATTAAATGTAATTGATTTAATGCATAGTGCCAGATTTTTTTTCTCCCCTCTGACACTAATTTGACAAATGAGTGTCAGAGGCCAGAGGCTTTCAGCAGCTGTGTGTGTTCCTATCAAAACCAACCGTGAAATGCAAGGACAACGCCTGCAGCACTTAGTGTCCTTTAATTGCCATTTACATAGTAGGCTAATCATTATTTTTTTATGTCCCCTATTACCCACTATCACCACTGTGTGCTCCCTCTCTCTGTCTCTCTGGGCTAAAACAATAAGCTGTTTGTCAGAAGTGATGCTCTGATGGTCGGCTCACTGATGGAGGACGTGATTTTTGCCGGAAAGACAACAGACTATTTTAGAGTGACACACTGAGTCACAGCAGAAAGTGTGTGTGGATCAAAACTCCATTTTTTTTACCTCAAAGAAGGTGAACAATTCATTTTCTTTGTAATGCATTTGGCAGTTTTATTAAAGTCATATAATTCCCCACAGAAGCACTTTCACACTCTCACTCATTTCCCCCTCTGATTTATTTTCCTACATTGGGGATATTTAAGTTGATTTTAAAGTGACTTTGAGTTCGTGAAAAGCGCTATATAAATTCAATTTATTATTATTATTATTAATTTATTATTATTTTATTTTCATTTTAATAACATGTTATGTTGTCCCACTATTTCCTACAGGTTCTGTGGACTACCGCCTAAACCCAGATAGGGCCTTAATAAACAATTATCTCAGGCTGCATCATGTGTTCAGATGACTTTGAGTTTTTTCAGCTTGTGTGTCATTGATAAGAGATCAGAGGAGGCCTGAAGCCTGAAGACCATTCAATATTTCATAAAAGAGGATACAAGTACTCTCAAAAGGGAAATTTGGAAGACATGGGTATGACATTTAACATGAAAAATAGAGATATGACTTTAAATACCCTATTCATATAATGATCCCTTTTTAAAAGTATCTTGTGAACGCCCATGGACACCCCAAACTCCAGCCTATATCCAGGCTAAACTTAAATATTGGGCATATACATTTATTCATAACCTTTTGAAACAATAATTTCACCAACAAACAAACAAAACATTTAGCCTAAGGTCCACCTTTCTTTTTCAATTTGTCTGGAACAGCATCTCCAGATCAAATTAATAGTTTTGAGTTTTACATGTAAGAGCATTTGGGCTGACGGCACAGAAAATACATGTTTTTGACATTTACAGCCAATTGTTGATATGTGGTAAACAACCAGTTTTTCAAGGATCAAGTCAGTCTGTTCAGTTTCAAAAATACACTGTAAAGCCAGTGGTGGAAGAAGTATTAAATTAGCATTACTATAATGTAAAAATACTCATTTACTACGAGTATCAAAAGTAAAAGTACTCATTATTCCTTTCAGAGTGTTGTGTGTGTGTGTGTGTGTATATATATATATATATATATATATATAGCCTATATATGCTCATATTATGGCATGCCGTTAATATGATTACTCATGAGAAAATGTTATATAAAGAGAATTGACTGAAAATCTGAGAATATTGAATGAATTTAAATGTTAACCTACCACACATGTTACAGGTAGCTTCTGTGTATCTGCATAATTGAGTCAGTTAGAAATAGGTTGGCAACAAGCAACATGTAATGATGAAATAGTTACAATGATACTTTGGTCGGCAGGGGCGTCAGACTGGGGGGAAAAAGGGGACTGAGTACCCAGGGCCCTCATGTGAGGAGGGCGCAAAAAGATGCTAGAATGAATAGCTGTGGATGCGGGGAGGGGCCCATAGAAAATGCCTTTCTACAGGGCCCAGAACTTAGTGCTACGCCCCTGTTGGTTCGTGCATGTACAGCCCAGAATAATAGGGCTAATTCAACAGACTTCTAAAGAGGGAAGTGCTTAAAGGAGAAGATTGTATACATCAAAGTGTGTTTACAGATCTTAAGCATAATCAATTTAATTCAATATTCTTGGACTTTCCATATCACTGTTTTCCATTAGATTTTCTGAATAATAATTTCCTGAACAGCATGTTGTATCATTGGATTATTGTTATTGATGCATTTTAATGTTGTGCTCAGTGTTGCAAACTAATTAATTTCGGGTAGTTTAATGTATAACAACACACTATATTGTACGTCTTGTACTTAAAACCTTACTCTGCAAAGTAACTAGTACCCGTAGCTTTCAGATAAATGTTGCAGAATACAAAATGCATAGTATTTCACTCTTAAATATTGTGCTAGTAGTACTATAAGGCTGCATAAAACAGAAATACTCAAGTAAAGTATCTAAAAATTGGACACAAGAACAGTTGAGTAAATGCACATAGTTATTTACTATCACTAGTTAAACTAAGTAGATTTTGTCTTTGTCTGGTCTGAGTTTGTATTTGGACTTTCTGAGCTGTTTGATTCTCACTTTAAACTTTGACGAGTGCTTGCTGTGCCAGACCAGACCCTGGTTTATCTGCCTTTCCACGCATCACAGAGTAATAATGACAAATCGGGGCGATGTTTACTAATGATTAGTAGAGATTGTTTCAGTTCACTTGTAAAAGCCATGTTTAAGAGCTATATTTATTGTTCCATTTGCACATTTTGCGAGTGTGTTTGAGAGAGGACTAATCATTATTAATTAGGGTCATTGTTCTGGTGTGTGTATGTTTGCGTGCATGTCTGTTTATGTTTGTGTGTTTCTTTTGTATGCAGATGTGTTTCTGTTTACTGTGTGTGTGTGTGTGTGTGTGTGTGTGTGTGTGTGTGTGTGTGTGTGTGTGTGTGTGTGTGTGTGTGTGTGTGTGTGTGTGTGTGTGTGTGTGTGTGTGTGTGTGTGTGTGTGTGTGTGTGGGCCCTGAAGCCATACTCAGCAAGCTGTGACAAAGGTCCATTACCTTGTCTGATCACAACGGCCTGTGATCTATTAGCATCATCTAAAAGCTACATTAGGATGAAGTGGAGACACTCATAAACAGAGCGCTCTGATCAGGCCTTTTAATGGGTTCACTGGTTTTACATGGAACCTCTCTGGCTTATTCCCCCTGGTTTGTAGGTTAATGCATTTTCAAGTACCCACCAGACAACACTCAATTGACAATGAGGCGTGTACATCAGCTATTCAATCCCAAGCGAGTGAGGATCCACCAGTGAATTCAGATGGAAAGTGAATAGCAGCTTTTGTTGTGGTATTGAGTTATTAATTATCTATCTGCTGATGTGCAACCCTAATTAGTTGCAGAAAATGTATACATGAATACCTTTCTGTGAATAAGGACAGCATACCACTTTCACATGTATATGCTTTAAATCAGTACATCCCAACCTTTTCACCTTGTGACCCAAAGCTGCAACGTGTGGATCTTTTATCTCATTACGGCACCTTTAACATTATTCTGTTTTTGTTTTTTTTGTGAGGGGAAAAAATGAGACAATCCCGGGGAAAATGTGTGCAGGCTACAGTATACAAGGTATTCATTCATTGGTGGTTAGCAATAGGGATTGAGTTTTTGGCAGTTTGCAGATTATCTGTGTCAGCATTTTATTTGCCTGATAACCGATAAAGTTAATTAATTAAAAACGGTGCTACTTTGGCTCCGCTACAGCTCTGTGTCTGTCCCTCTGCTTCGGTTTCACCCACCACTGAGTCTGACTTAATGTCCCGCCAACAACACTATCTGACTCTCTTTTTTTAACTTTATCTTCTTGTATTATGTGGGAATTTTTAATGTATTAAATAATTGCTTAAAGCATTTGAACAAAGTTTTATTATAGAGTTTTTAACATTCCAAAATCTTAGTTTAGATTTAAAGATTTTCATTTTCACTGTAAATGCACATTGGTTCCAAATATCGGTTATTGGTTTCATTAACTATACTCACGGCCTCGAAAAACCAGTGTCGGTCGATCCCTAGTTTGCAACATGCGTTGCTGTTTGCCAGGGCGTCTATTTTAAAACAACCACTCGGAGTCACCAAAGTCAGAGATTTTGTATTAGTCTATACATTGTTTGTTAGGAAAATCTGTTACATAGTATACCTTTCAGTAAAGTACGTCAAAATACTGCAGTACTTAACTACAGTGCTTACGAAGATATAATAAGTTACTTAATACTTAGTAACTTCTGTTTTAAAAAGCACTAAATAAAACTTCCTTCTGCTGCAGTAATATGAGATCTAGAGATCTAGTCTACCTATTTGAACCCTTTTCTGTTTGTGTCTCTTACGGACTTTTGTTAGATTTTCCTTAAAAAAAGATATTAAAGATATTCAATATCTGGTTAGAAAAAAAGGTGAACTAAAATGAATAAATCATTTTCACCTACTTCAAAGGTTTTATCGTGTCATTTGAGGAGCTTTAGACCTGAATGTAAATGAGGCGGACTAATGCATGAGGTCACAGAGACATAAAAGAAATGTTATTAAGAGGGAACAACGCTGAAATCAATAGAGTGAACTTGAAACACGATGGAATACATTTGCAACAGTGCCATAATTAGTGCACAGAGCTCATATCTGCAGCGTGGAATCCCTTAATTATATTTTGCATGATTTCTGAGATCTTTTCAAAACTATAATGGTCGGATGAGTCTTCAGAAGAGAGATGAGATGAGTTCAGTTGTGTGGTGTATAAACGGTTGTGTTTTTGATATGCAGAGAGGGAGCATTGAGGCCTGTTCATGTTATAAGGCTCACAGCAGCAGCCTTATTGTGTGGGGAATTATCATAACCTCCTGCTACCTTTAGAGTCCTGCAAGATCAGGCTTTGAGCAGTCGCTAAGAGCTTCACTTTACAGGAAATGCAAATGGCTGTGTCTCCAAATTGGATTCTCATAAAAAAATAAAATAAAAATGGAGGCAAGTAGAAGAAGTGTCAAAAACAAAACCTGGCCAACACCTTGACACGATAAACAAATAAAAGATGACTGCAGTGATGAAAATAACAGCTCTGGCAATATCGACAGACATTTTCAAAGTGTAAAACCTGAGGAGTTTATGTATCACTCCGTGTTCTCCATTAAGGCCTGTCTCGGTGGAGGAGAGGCCAGCGAGCGGCTGGCATATTGTGCTGATTGATATACTGCACTGAGCCATATGGACACTGTGTTTATCCAATGAGGCAGACATCTGTGTGATGATTTATGATTTTGTTGTGATTTGTAAGCTGTGGGTTGCATCAATGACATCATCAGCATTACTCAACCCTTTGCCTGTGATGCCAACACATTTCCTAATTGATGAAGAAAGATGACCTGCAGAGTGCAAATATCACAGGAGACGAGACAAAAAATACTGTACAGGAATATGACAATCTTTCTTTAGCGGGTTTGTTTTTATTATTTATTCTTCATTCATTTAGTATAAAACAAGTTGTACACAGAAATACATTACCTCAAATAATCCCAGTCTCTTGACAAAGTGCAGCTACTGTAATACTGTTTAATAGTTAAGAGATCCAGTTAGTTCAGAATGAGTTAGTTAATCATGTTTAGCATATCAGAGCTGCATCTGCATGTAGTCAGTTAAGAGAGAAAGGAAATTAATACAAATGGAAGAACAGAAAGGATTGGAAGAAATGGTAGGAAAGGAAAGGAGAGGGAAGGAAAAAAGGAGAGGAAAGCAAAAAACAGACAAGATGGGGGAATATGAAGGGAAATGAAAGCTATATGTACAGTTAGTTACGAGAGAGAGGAAACCCAAAACAAAAGGAAATAGAACAACGGAACAGAAAACATGTCAGGAGATGAAAGGAAAGAAACATAAGAAAATATAGGAAGAAATGAGAGCGAGGGAGATAAAAGGAAAGGGACGAACAGAAAAGAAAGGAGGGATCACAAACATATCTGTTGACCCTGAAAAATGATGCACTGATAGCCGTGGTGTGACCCAGCTGTCAAGTTAACAGCTCTCCAGATTTGTCCTGAACGCCTTCTCACGCCCCGCTTTTAACTGTTTATTTATTTACCTGGTCAGCTGACATGATGGATGGTGCCTGAGCTCGAACCTTCTATACAGCTGTCTAATTGAACGATTGAACAGCTTTAAAATTAGAATTTAGTTTTCCATTTTGCTATTAATCAGGTTGTTACGACTGGGTCGGGTCAAATGGAGGTGTCGGCGACAAACAGCGAGAACTGATTTAAAGTGACATTCAAGCTAAACGATTCCCTTTGTCTCCTTAGTGCACTCTTTAACATTATTATCTCACATTTTCATAGGAATAGAAAATTGGTACTGATTGAACACACTGATTCCAACTATTTTTTATTTATTATAATTTTTACATCGTACAGTCCTCAGGTGCACAGGAAGCGTTGGCATGCAACCGTGTAGTTAACATGGCTGAAAAGAACAAGAAACAGATGCAAGTTAATAATTGCATTTGCATCTGCTACTGTAATTGCACAACGTCTTTTATGTACTGTACCTTTAGAGTAGAGATCTTCAACAGGGGGTCCGGGACCCCTAGGGGGTCCTCGGAGTCATTGCAGGGGGGCCTCCAAATTATTGTCAATTTTTGAGTCTTTTAAAAAAAAAATTAAAATGCCTTAACATAACTCCAACATATTATTAGCAAATATAAATTCCCACTGATGATAGGCTTACTGGCCTATAGGTAAGGTAGTCACTAAGATATCAGCCCACAGATACAGTTAATCCTAGATTCACCGTGTAACATTAAAATATGATTTATAAAATCATGCCAGCAATTAATATTTTAATAGTTTATGCAAAAAGGGTATGTAAGAAGGCTTTAGGTTGCCCTAACAGTTATTGTAGGCCCACTTTAATATGCAACTTAATTTGATACAATATGTAGTAGGGGGTCCCTGCTACATCTCACTTTCAGTTAAGGGGTCCATGGCTTAAAAAACGTTGAAGACCCCTGTTTTAGAGTGTTTATTAAAGTCAGTTATTTAACTTTTACATCACATGTTTTGGGGATTTTTCTTGAAACTTTTAAGTTTTTATGGTACGATATCTCTTCTATCCAATATGATAACATTTGACCCATCAACTTCGCTGCTGAGCTCTGGGTGTGCTGTGGAAAATCTGGGTGAGGAACATGACCAATAAGCTGATCAAAGGTGGCAAACAAATCCACAGTTTCAACATGTAAACTAAACCATTCGAGCATCGCAAATATCTGATACAAGTGTCTGATACAAAGGATAGAAGATTTCTCAGATCAATTTCGTCTTTGTCCTACTGTGCTTAAAAAAAAAAAAAAAACCTTGATGTGAAAATAAGGTTGCACAAAAATTATATTTGAAAAAGAAACCAACTAATTATACTTTGTTCATGCTCTTTTTTTTTTTGTTCTTTCCAATAATCCTTAAAATACTATTTGACCTCTGTCCTCTCAAGGTTTCTCTTTTTTATAGCTTTTCTAATTTTTTAAAAAGTAACACAGTAACTTTTTTTATTATTAAAAAAAATATTATAGCAAATAATTTGACACCTATATCACCAGTACTTAAGAAGGACATTTTACTGCCAGCTAATATTCTTCTAACACAGCTACTATCTGTTTTCAAGGACCCTCTCAGACATCACATAATAAGAAAAGAATTTACTGTACATGTGAGATGATCCTGCAGTAAACTGAGATGAAAGGCGGTTATGCAATTACCACATACCAGCATTAAACCTGCCAACATTCAGACACTCTTGACTGTCTCATCACCACCAGAGGCGGCAGAAGAAAACTCCGGGTTAGCATTCTCCACACAAGAGAAACAAACCCTATCTAACTGCAGGTTTTAAGGGATTGTGCGTCTGGAGACCATTTGCAGTCAGAAAAACAGACAAATTGATGTTTGTGTGTTTAAATGAAAGGACGTATGTCACTTCAGAATCAACAATAGGAGCCGCTCCATGGGGCTGACAGATTTTCAGGCAAACATACGAAAGGAAAAAAACAACAACTAATCTCTCCGTATCCTTTTCAGTCTTTATAAGTAACAGATCAGACATATGACAACAGCAGCAGCAGCATCTCCCACTGACGGCTCAGAGTTTCCCTGGAGGGAAATCCTCTTTGTCTGGGCGGTCCGAGCCGGCCGTGTCTTTCAGCAGCATATCCCAACAGAAGGTGAGGTCAACTATGAGCAAACTCTGCACAATAGGATCTGGAGCTGGATTTGATGTTTCACAAAGCAATGGTCATATTCTTTGAAGATTTTGCCTCCTCCTCTCCCCCCCCCCCGTCGAGTCTGTGAGAGTTAATTAAACATTGGACAGCTTGGGGTCAAGCCTCGGCTCAAAGTGAAAAAGAAAAAGATTTTGTTTTATCATTCCGTCATCTTGACTGGATGTTGCATGAATTATTTGTCGTTGTGAATTAAAAGCGAATCATCAACGTATTATATTTGTAATGTTGAGGGTTTGAACCGGTTATTTTTCTGAAATTTCGACTACTTCACCACTTTCACATTGACTGCTTTCAACTCTTACTGTTCAGCTGACATTTTAACTGCATTCGTCTTCAACTAACTCCTTTCAATGCTTAAACTTCGTCTGACACTTCCAACCGTTTCAGGTTTTCACCTTTGAACATCAAATACATACACAACTGCTTTCAGTATTTACACTTCAACTTCAGCTGACATCGTCTTTGAGTTTTTACACTAGAACTCACACTCAGGACTTCCTCTTCAACTGACACTTCCAGCTCAATGTTTCACCTACACTTACAGTGTGTTCAAACCAAACCTAAAGTGAGCAAAGACGTGTATAGACAGGAATTTGCAGCAGGTGACGCAAATTACTCTCTGAGATTCTCCTGCAAAGCATAGCCCTGATCGAACCAAACTCATTTCAGAAAACAAGCGTTTTAAAAGTTGTCTGCTTGTCCTCCTGCAGACAGACCTGACAAAGCATTAATTCAGACTTTATACAAATCGGCATCATTATGTAGTTATTTTGGCATACTTTTGATCCATTTATTGCAATTAAAGCACAGCATAATCTGTACCTCAAGTAGTACTGGAAGCTGCAGTCATCCAGATGTACTTCCTGGAGAAGTCCACTTCCACTGCTCGTGTACAGTACAATACACTTCAACTGCTTTCAGTGACACTATAACTGACATCTTTTTGTTTGTACACTTGAACTGGCACTTACTAATTTCAGGACTTCCACTTCAATCGACACTTCCAGCTCAATGCATCACCTACACTTCGTCTGACATTTCAACTCATTTCAGTGCTTGATCTTCAGCCAGGGGCGATTCTAGGATCAGACCTTTAGGGGGCTCTAATGAGAATGAGACACGGATACCGTGTCTTGCAAAAGTATTACCCCCCTCCCGCTAAATCAGTAATTTCATTAGCCGATAATATCTGAGCTAGCTGCTGAACAACAACGTCAGCTACTGTTTTTTTGACACTATTAACACTATGATGGAACTAAACCTGACACTTTATAAGTCACAGTAATAAAGCCCAATTTAACACAATGTTCTCACATTCAGCAATTTTAGTTGCTTACGTTTCAATTTCGGTTCTAATCTGCGCCATGAAATTACCAACTTCTTCTCTGGGGACTACCAGCGTTATACTTCACAACCGCACTCCTGCTCTCCTTCTGACAGATTAGATAGAGACTCTGATTCTGGCACAACCTCCTCCGGTTGGCCAAAACTACGTTTCTGTTAACCCTTTCCTTGACTGGGTTACAGGTGCATAGCATCGGCTACAGCGACACAGGATATTAAACCAGTTTCAAGTCCTTTGAACCTGTAATTTTTGTCCTCTGGCACTAACAGACAAGTTCGCAAACTCTAACTTGAAGCACTAAAATTGATTTAAGCCCCCCCCCCTAAAAAGGTCTAAAATCGCCAATGTCTTCAGCTGAATCTATACGTATGGCACTTTCATTTTAACTAATACTTCAAATTCAGTCAACACATACACTTAGATTGATGCTCTGAAACTTATTTTATTGCTAACATTTAAACCAACTTCTTTCAGCACTTCCATTATAAATGCTTTTTCAACTCAGTATGTGTAATTCAACCAATTCAAGCTGCAAAATTTCAGCATAGTTTTAAAAATACCTATTTTTCTTTTGTTCTACTGTAAAAACCTAAATGAATATACATCTTTAAGTGTTTGAAATCAAGTTATTTTTCATTTCCCTCTTGAGTGAGTTTGGCAGGGCAGTCGCAGAAGCTGAGCTGTTGGCTGCCCTTCCATGTCTTCTGTTGTTGTTTTCTGGAGGCCTCAATGGGATGGGTAGTTTGTGAAATGACAGGACATGCCAACAAATTGCATCACTTCTGGCTCAGCGGCCAAGGACAATGCCATGCCATATGCCAATCGGGGGGGTCATGGGTAGAGGGATGAATGGGTCTCATTTCCATGTGCTCCCTTCGAAGCCTGACACCCCCCCACTCTCCCAGAAACGCCCGACTCCAAACTCTCTCTTACAACTACACACACACACACACACACTCACACCCAGAAAGCCCTGTCTGGAGGCTGCCTTGGCCAGTGGTGTGACACAGACATACGAGCTGACACATCAGCCATTAGCCAAAACAAAACATCCAGAGATTCATTTCAACACACGGGCGGGCCTCATTGTCTCTGCTGATCTTTCTGTTCCCGCAGTCGACAGAGTCATCAGAGCGACACATACAGTACACACTATCACTTTCACACTGATGATCTTCTGTTACTCAACGTCTCATCAAGAGACAAGTCACGCGTTTTGATATCATCTTCTTCTGAAAACTTTGTATCTACTTTTTCATTTTGTTTTTAATCTATTTTCTACTTGATGTTGATTTGGTGTCTACTTTCTATTTTCCTCCTTTTTATCTTTTGTATCTATTCTGAACATATTTTCTATTTTGTATCTACACTCTACTTTGTATTAATTCTGTATCTACTTTGTGTCTATTTTGTATATTCTTTGTTCGTATGTATGTATTGCAGTTTGTATGTATTTTCTACTTTGTATTGATTTTGTTTTAACTTCCTACTTTCTAGCTATTTTCTCATTTGTATCTATTTTGTAACTATTTGCTATTTCTACTGTCTACTTTGTATCAATATTAGTTTCTACTTTCCACTTTATCTACTTGGTACTTAGTTTTCTACTGTGCTTACTTTTTATTTATCAGCTTATTTATGTATCAGCTCTCTACATATCTAGTTTGTAATATAGGCCTAATGTTGTGACTTTCATTTAAAAATCATTTAATCTTTACACTTAACATTTAGTTTTAACACCACATGTCTCACTGTGTTGTAATCCATGTGTGATAGCTACAAATATTGAAGTTGATTAATACATTTGTGTGTGGGTTAAGTGAGATAAATACTGACAATCTAACGTTATTCTAAGTTGTTTTTCAAATATCTAAAATGGTCATCCACAAAACGATTGCAGTGAAACTTTGAAATACGACTTTTAGAGGTATTTTATTTTTTTTATCTATATTATGATATATTTGAGGTATCTAATTGCTTAATTGTTATTACTGTTCCAAATTATCTTACACTTGTTCTGCAGTAGGACAAGTTTTGGAAAGTTCACTCTTAACTGTGTCTCTTTTCTGTGTCTTTGGGATCACAGATTTAAATAGTGTGCTGTGATTTGACCAGGGAGTGAGGAGCAGTGATTTAGGAGCTGTTTTTTCATTGACACGATACAAATGAGGATGGCACTAGAAGGTCAAGCAGCCTGCGCCATTGCCATAATCGTGCTAATTGGGACAATATGTGCGTGATGAATCCCCACGGCCTGGCATAGGATCCTCTAATCGCTTTTATTTTGTTTTAAAAGGTGTCATTACATTCACCACTTTTAGTTCAAAGTGAACACTTTCATAGTTTAAAGAGTTTTGTTGCTGACCGTATGTTTTTAAAGAGCATATGTTCTGTGCTAATGCTGTGGAGGGAGGGAGGCAGGGAGGGAGGGAGGAAACTGTGAAAGGGTTTTAACCTTCTACGTGGGGGAAGTTGTGCGGTTAATACTCCAGCCACCTCTTCACTGGGCCGGTGCCAAGTGTTCCTCCAGCCTCGGCTCTATGAGGGGAGGGTGGGGGGTACGAGACCCCGCAGATGCTTTCTCTCGGTCCCCTCTACCTCGCAGCCAGATGCCAAGAGGATAAACTCTGGTAGCTTCAGGACCACAACATCAAGGTTGTGTCCAAAACTGGAGCCTGTGATATTAGTCATGGAGAGGGCGTGATGTATGATGCCAGTTTGTGTTCTGGCTCAGCAACATCTGAAATCACAAGACAATACAACACGAAACAAAAACAAAAACAAAATAATAGAATAATAAAATAATATAGTGTGAGGTAAATAACGACAGAGAAGATGGAGAGAGCGCCAAAATGTCTGACTAAACGAAGAATGAATATTGGCATAAACGTTGACTTTATGTACTCACAGTTAATAACTTAAACTCCTGAAATAATTAGCAGTAATTATAAGTTAGCCATTAGCAAGCCAACTAGCGAGCAACATCCAAAACAAACCAATCAAGAACCAAAACAACTAAATTGACAGCCTGCAAAACTGAATGTAGCCTACATTAGCTAAACTCTCAATCTCAATCAAACAGGACAGCAGGCTGATCTTAGCATGCTAGTTTACCAAATGTAGCTAGCCTATAAAGTTGTTTATGAAGTTAAGTTTTGAGGGATTTTGGATGCAATAATTAAAGCAATTGATGGCCTAAATGAACACTAACAACTAGTTTTTAACTGTAATAATAGTTAATAATAATAATTTGATCCACAAAAACAAAAATTGTACTGACACATTCAAAAACCACAAATGCACCAAATGTTAAATAATAGTATAAGGCTATATTGGCATGTTAGTTAAGCTATTGTAGCTTGCATGGTTATTAATGCAGTTAGGTTTATGGCGAGTGGATGCTATTTAAAATGTGGCCACAACTTCAAATATACAATTAGGCTACTTTTACTAAATTAAATGCATCAATAAAACACATGCACACTGACTCTTTAACCACAAATGTATTTAGGCTATTATTAGATAAAAAAGCAAATATACTTTGGTGACAGGTGTGGTTACAGTCCACCTATCAGACTATTATATTTATTATGGCTGTAACAACTATTTTTAAACAATGTGACCTGACGAAGATCGCCTTGAATCGAAGCGTCTATTCAAATAAATTTGTGGTTCGGAGTCAGAGTGCAGGTGTTACGCTTCTCATCAATGCTGTTTTCCAACAGCAACTTGCACCTGCATGTGATGTGCATATAATTATGCTCCTTCATACAAATGCAACAAACAGAACTCAGTTAAGAAAGTAATTGGAGGCTTCCAACTTTGCTAATTAGCCGTTTACAGAAGTCTGCCCAGAAAGTTGTTGCTGTGAGAAGAAAAATGTCAGTTTAAAACAGCCATTACAGGATATTGAGTACAGAGAAAATACCATCTTCCTTACGCTAAAGCCTGGCAGATTGAACTTTTTTTTCTTTTTAATGTCTTTTTATGTGAATTGACATTTACTTTTTGCTCCGTCTGTCTCGGTGTAAAACTGACATAAAAGAATGAACAGTCATCAGAAAAGCTGTCTCACGATCCGGAGGAACAGCACACTGCACACAAATGTGGGAACATGTATAATTCATAATTATACATGCAGATTTATTCTATCAATCTTACATAATCTTTTTCTCTCTTGTTTTAGTTTTTTTTTTATAGATAACTATGGGGAACGGGAGGGGAGTGGGGGAGACAGGGGGGGAGACCTGTGGATGATTAGCTTCTTTTTGTCCTCTGTTTTTTTCCCTCTGCTTTATTTTCCCTGAGAAGATTAAATATTTCTGCTTGAGAAAATCTTTTTAAACGGCCACTGACTGCTGTCCTGGCCCCCTCTGTCACTGCCTGAGCACACAGGGTCCCCCTCCAAAAAAAACCACAGTTCTCCCCCGTTTTGTCATTCCAAAATGTGGTGAAAAAATGTAATCTTCTAACAAAGAATAGAAAAGGGTGGCTATAGAGGAATTTTTTTTCTGCAAGTGGCCTCTTTATTGGGTGGGGGATGGGCGGCGAAGGGCTCCTTCACAGTATCCACACACAACAGGGCTCCAATCTGTCAAATAATTAGCCAGTGTGGGAGGACAAAGGTTTTTATTTGCCCGAATTTCATACATCACTGCTTGAATACATCATCACTGTATTGTGACGGGTCATGGGAACTTCAGCTTAGAGACACAGAGACGGAGACAGAGACACAGAGAGGTCTAGAAAACTGAATGAGGAATGTATAAAGGTTCATGACGTTGCTATGATGATAATGTAGACAAACGACAAGAGTTTTTTTTTTACGTTAATCTGTCATAATTTTGAAATGTTTGCAAAAAATACTTAGAAAAGCATCTGATCTGAGGTGATTGATTGATTGATTGATTGATTGATTGATTGACTGACTGACTGACTGACTGATTCAAATCTTTATTTATACAACGCAAACTCACTGAGAACACGCCTCTTTTCAAAGAGTTTCCTGTTTAGAATTGCCTGTCACACTTTGCCAAAGGCTAAAATAATGTCTTGAAATGCTTGTTTTCTCCGATCAACAGTCCAATACCCAAAGATATTCAGTTTACACTGATACAAAACCGAGAAAAGCAGCAAATCCTTACATTTCAATAGATGGAAGCAGAAAATCGTCAACATTTTTGCTCAAAAACATGACTGAAATGAGATAATCGTGCCATATGCAATATCGTGCAATAATCAATTATTATAGAACTTGGCAATTAGTATTCTGACAATCAGCTAATTGATTAATCAACTAATCAACTAATCATTTCAGCTTGAACTGGCTTTTGTTGCATGTTGATATTCATTAATCACAATAAAGACTATTTTAAGGGCGCCTGGAGAGGAGTACTCCTCGACTCAGTGGCTGAGGGTTCGACTCCGACCTGCGGCCCTTTGCTGCATGTCTTTCCCCCTTCATGTCTACAGCTGTCAAATAAAGGCCTGAAATGCCCGAAAAAATAATCTTTAAAATAAAAAATAAAAAAGACTGTTTTAAATAATCCAACACCTACAAATTCATACGCTCAACATACGAGAATTTTTTACATTTGGTTCATAAATTATAAAACAAAATACTATCACTATCAAAATCAACTGATTTACTAATCATTTCAGCTATACACAATATAAGACTGTAAACAAATGACAATTTAAGATGACCACTAACAATGAAAAGTCACATTCTGCTTGTGGTAATATTTTGATGACTGTGAGAAAATAATAAATGTCTCTTATGGGGGGTAAGAGGCCTGTACACTGACACAAATACAAGAAGAGGCTCTTCAGACGTAAACGATACATTTCTTATACTGTATATCCATTTGTTGACACTGTACAGGAATTTTTTCCAATGTTTTCGGACTGTTGGCAACACGCATATGCCAAGCCTCTGAGTATTCTGCTGGTTGTTAGTCAATTATAGTCATGAAGTGATAAATAAAGTGCCTAAAAGCCAATATCAAAAAAACTAATCATCAGCTGGTTGATAACGCCTTCTAAGTCAACCTTCTGTTGCACTGGCAAACATGACTAATTCAAGCTATTCGAGTAACACGTATTTGGTGTCGTCTATAAGGAGTAGAGCACTGCTTCATCCTCCAGCATGTGTGTTTATTTGAGGTGTCTGTCAAAATAAGCTCTGTTCATTGGATATTTACACAAGCGAGTTGGGGGATTGAACTGTAATTGGCCCTCAGTGAAATTCATCTTCTGTGGTCGTTAAAATCAGAAGAGAAAAGTTATCAGGAGCTTGATATTGTCTGCTTTTATAAAGTAGCTGCTCTTTTCACCTTTTGAGTTCCTGTGTGAGGGGAATAGACCTCTGTGTGGCCATTGTTTGGTATGATTGCACCGGTCTATCACGCGCTTCTCTGAAGGATTAGATTGATCCACCGACTGAAGACGAAGTCCTGGTGTCTGTACTGTATCGAGCAACAGGAGGGGTTGTGATCCCGAAGCTGTTTTTGTGCTTTTCTTTTACTGGGAACTGGGAAATTAATTACCAGTTTTCGGCAACTAGTCATAGGCGTAATTTACGTGGGGGGGTTACAACCCCTCCCAATAATCAAAACTGGCCAGTGCAACCCCCCCGCAAATATCTTATCATACTTATAAAACATGATAAGTGGTTGGCTTTCTCGATTCAGTGTAATTGGCAAGCAAAGAAAAAAAACAATTTCACACAACAATCTAGCTGAGCTAGCTAACAGCCAATTTTTACTGGAGCAAACGTTAAAGCTATAGTGTGTAGTTTCTGTCGCCCCCATGAAGAATCATAAG
The DNA here is from genome assembly GCF_010015445.1 of Perca fluviatilis. NCBI lineage: Eukaryota > Metazoa > Chordata > Actinopteri > Perciformes > Percidae > Perca > Perca fluviatilis. The sequence continues at coordinate 25,631,942 of NC_053124.1, forward strand.
TAACGACAAACTGTCGGCGCGTCCACATGATACACCTAACCCCCCCCTCCCCCCCAGGTGCTAGAAGCCAAGGAGGACACGGAGGATTAAAAAAACATGATGTACTCTTCAGAAGAGGTCATTATCGTCACTCGAGTTCCTGCGTGGGAAAGTCACTGGACGACACAATCTTCTGAACATAGCCGTACTGAGAAATACAGAGAGAGTTGTGTGGAGCTGATAGTCTTCATTAGCTCCACACAACGAAGAAATGAAGGGTTTGATGCTCAAAATTTCCTGGGGAGGACGCCCAGCCCCCTGATTATAATTTGTCCCCCATTGTGTTGAAACAACGACCCAGCTACACAGGTCGAGCTCTCAACCCCCCCAATGTTGAACCCAAAGTTACGCCCTTGCAACTAGTAATCGTAATGTCTTTTTGTGTTGTAATGTGGGTCTCTGCAGCTGTAAGGGGAATCCTTTGTGTGCAGAAGTGAAGGTGCAAGGGTGAATAAAGTGATCAGTGTCCAGAGAAGTCAAGGCCTGAGAATTTATACAATGAAATACTGACCAAAAATAGTCTTAGTTTTTCTATAATTAATGCCAGAATTGATGCCAGAAAAGATTAAAGTATCCTGAATATCAACCATTTTGTTACCATTATAAGGTTACCATGAAGATGTACTTTCATCAACATTGCCATCATACCGTCTGGCTGAGATCTTGGCTCAGTGTTATTTTAGGTTAAGATGTCAGATGTTAGTTTTACATCAAAATAGACCTGGTTAAGTCCAGAGCTTCTGCAATTTTTGTGGATATTAGACCCATACACACACTTTTAACATATGCCATGTAAAGCTTATTCTTTACAGTATAGCTTCCCCAGGAACCCCAACACTGTAGAATGATCAGTTTCAATTAGATTTTCATTCGATTTTTTATTTTTTGTACATATTACATTCGAAAAAGCTCAACGTTTCGAGCCCCTATTGATACATCTGCGCATGACGAAAAAAATTATTTGGGCTCCAAACATTTTGTACTTTTTTAAAATGTAATCGATAAAAATTTGAAAGGAATCGTGTGTTTTGCAAACTGATTGTATTAAAAGAATGTCCCAATAACGAACAATTTCACACGATCCTACAGGTTGAAATAATTTTCAAAATTTTTAAATGTCCATTTATTGTGTTTTTGGTTTGATGCAGTTTTGTGTTTCTGTTTCTCTTTAAAGCACATGATATTTTTGCATATGTTGCTTTCAGTGTACAGATGACGACGTGTTTCTTGACTCCTGGAGTTTTCATTGATTGAAGTTTTCATCCTAAGAGCATAAATGTCAGTATACAAGCAAATGGATGATTTTGGAGCGCATATTGTGTTTAAGAAAGAAGAAGAACAGATTTTTAACTTATATTTTATGATATCATGAATAATAGTAGTGTTGCACTTTCCAAAAGATGCACAGATGTGAGTTACGTTAACATTATTCTGGCCTTTTTCTTCTCTTTATTTACTGTCACTTATAAAATAATGAACAAAATCAAGCCTGGAAAGAGGACAAATGCCACCATAAAATCAGAAAGTTAAACACACTCCTAATTGTCATGTGTGACATTCTCAAATCTCGTCTTGGACTGAATGTTTTACTTTCTCCCTCGTCTTTTTTTCTCTCTCTCTCAGACTGATTTATACACACAACATGTTGCACAATGGGAGCCTTGTTTGCTAAATGGGATAGCCTTAATGGAGACTTATATTTCCAGGATTATATCTGTATTCAGTTGCAAATGATTTAGAGGGGGAGGGGGGGGTTGTTTCAATACTCTTCCTCTGTCTATGAATAATAGTATCATTTGAATTAAGTGGACACCTGGTGCAGTGGGTAAGGCTCTGAGGCGCGCTGTTGACCCGCTACCACTGCCAACTTCCCTTTTTCCCAGCCTGTCCTTATCCGTCCCTCCAAGCCTCCAATTTCATTCTCCCTCCACAAAATGCCACACACTTGTAACTTTAGTCTCCCTTCGGCAAAAACTTGCTCTCTCCTGAAAGGCGAAGGGGTAGAAAAAAAAACTTTAAGAGAGAAGGGCGAGAGGGGGAGGGAGGGAGAGAAATTCTTATCAATCTCCTCTTAGATTTGGGCAAAGTCATTTGAAAGCGCAGTGTAATGTTTCAGGGAAAACTTCCAATTAAATACTGTAAAAAGATAAAATAACAGTATCCTGGACCTGTCCACTGCTGGTATTAAAGCCCCCTTTTGTTGATTTATTGTACATTAGCCGCTGAGCCATGCAAGGAAGGGGACATTTCAGAAGGGATTCTATTTGTATGCATCCTGCGTCTACTCCACACACAATCAGGCCTGTATTGCGTTTTGCAAATTTATACCAGGATGTAGGTTTAGAGTGTTCGACCCCCCCCCCCCATGAAAGAAAAAGAAAGTTTTTCAAGTAAGTGTCTGCTTTCATGAGCACAAGTGATTGAGGCTCACAAACAGAGCTTGGTTTCTAAACTCACAGATGTACAGCCCCGCCGTAGCTTTGTCCTCTGCCCCTGAGAAGCATTCATAGATTTCTATTAGAGCACAACATTGGATTGTTTGGAAATACTTTAAGAGTGGGCATCCAATAATAACCCAAAGCTTTCCCAGGGAGGAACGAAAGAAGTCTTTTCTGCCCAGATATCAGATAAAAAAGAAGTAGCCTGCTTTTAAATGTCCTTTTCAATCATCCAACATGATTTCGCTTTTGTAAAATGTCGTGAAAAAACTAATTAGACTTTGAGCTCTTTCAATCAAATGACAGCAATAATATTTGGCACTTTAAACTTTGAATGAGATTCCGGGAAGCATGAGAAGATAATTTTGTTGATTTCAGATTTTCTAGTTTGCTTATTTCTTAGACACTCGCAGAGTATTTGCCATCTGTAGTGGTAGTAAGTACGTTTACTCAAGTGCTGTACTTAAGTACAATTGTGAGGTACTTTTTCTTCTCCTTTATACTTCTACTCCACTACATTTCAGAGGCAAATATTGTACTTTTTACTCCACTACATTTGTCTGACATTGCCAGTTACTTTTCATGTTGAGATTTTATATTAAAAAACATAATGATAATCCTAAATTCCCAACCTGTTTGGCATGTGACCTCTTCCAAAAAATCAGTGCTAGGCCCCTTGTGATATTTCAGATGTCGATAAGTTAGCAGCAGTTCCACCAAAGAGACATTTCACCTCTAAACATCTTAAATGCTTTCAATCAATAACAGTCTGAGGCCCAGAGAGTGAAATGATCCAAAATATCAAAAGAAAATATTACAGAAAAGTCCAAAAAATGAATTCAAATTTGTGTCACAGAACTTTGTTTTCTCGTCTTTTATACTCTAATACTCTAATCTCATGACCCCCCCCCCCCATAGTTGATCTTGTGTTTGGAAACACCCAACTGTATATAAAGGAGTTAAATGTAGCTCCACCTCGAACAGCTACAAGAGTACAATGCTGATGTATGTTGATGCATCAGTATCTGCCAAGTCCTTTTACTTTTATTACTTTGGGAACATTTTACTGATAATATTTCTGTACTTTTTACTTTTTAATTTTGAATGAGGACTTTTACTTGAAATGTTTTTGAACACATGAATGTGTTGGTACTTTTACTTATGTAAACGATCTGAGTAATTCATCCACCACTGGACATTTAAAAAAAAAAAGCATCCAAATGGCACATCGTTTTCAATTATGCAGACAATTTGCACATAATTATGCACATTTCAATTTGCTTTTGTGATATGCTTTCTGACAACAGATGACTCTTTAACTTCAAGAAAGTTCCAATATCAGTCTTTGTACAGACAACGCAGCGAAAACACACACACACACACACTCAGGAAGAAAGAGAGAAGGACGGTCATGTTAGAGTTAGATGACAGAGGAACAATTATCGCTCTAATTCTCTTGTCGATACAGTTATGTCTTATGTGGTCGATGGACATGTAGTTGTTATCCCTGATCGATACTGAGACACTTCATAACACATCTGAGCGTGATAGAAGCTGATATCCTGCGCGACAACTCCTGATCCCCATTTAGCTATGATTGCAGGCGTTGGCGTGAATCTGTTTGGCTGGTTATGGATTAGCTACTTTGGCCCTGAAGTGGCTGCAGTTGATGATGTGATTAAATCAATGATCTTCTCTCCGAAGGCTCTTTGATTCGTTCTCGTTTGGCTGCGCAGCGGAACAGAGCAGACTGTCTCAGCAGCAGTGTGAAAAATTACACTGGTTGTACTTCAAAGACCACGATGTGTTCACTGTCTTAATATATGTGTATATATATATATGTGTATATATATATATGTGTGTATATATATGTGTATATATATATATATATATATATATAAAAAAAGCTGTAAAAATATATTAAATTAACAATCATGTGAAGTAAGAGTAGGTGTTAGTAGTATAATTAAACATTCAGGATTTGACTTGACCTTGTGTTTGATTGAAATATCTTAAGGTCCATCTGCTTGCTTTTCAGGGCTTTCAGCTGCTTCTCACGGTCTTCATCAGGGAAAGGGTTTTTTAGGTTTTGGTGGTATTTTTTAAAGATTTTTAGGGATTTTAATGGATTTTTGAGATTCTTAATATTTTGTTTAGAATGTTTCTTAATTTCTTTGAAGATATTTCATTTTGGGAGATCTTAGGGGATTTTAATGGCTTTAAAGTTGTTTTAAATGATTTTTTAAATACATTTTAGGATTTTCATGATTTTTAGTATATTGTTTAAGATTTTTAGGTTTTTATTTAGGGTTTTTTGTTTAAGATGTTTGGGAGAAATGTTTAGTTTTTCAGGGGATTTTTAGGATGTTCAAGGATTTTGTGACTTTTAAAGGGTTAAAGGTAATACTTTTCAGGATTTTTTTGATTTGTAGGGAGGAATTTTACAGATTCACTTTTAAAATTTCATTTTTAAAACTAATTTCTCTCCAACATGAACTCTCTTAGCTCTAATCCTCCACTGACAATTAGTGAGCACTGCTGCAACTCTGCCTCAGTTGTGTCTAGACTACAGGAAATGCAAAATTGCATTTGTTTACAGCCTCACGGAGCTCAAAGCGGTTGGTGGTTTAAAAGTGCAGCAGCCAGCGAGGATGGCAGAGAGCTGGAGAGGCTGCAGCGAGCAGGCCGGATATGAGAGAGGGTTTGTCTGCAGGCAGCCAGTCAGGCTCGGCCCAGGATGTGCTGTAAAACTGTTGTAAAGCAGATTGGACATTTTTTACTGTTTGCATCGCATGACATTTGTTTTTCTCTGTCCCCCCTTCCCCTCCCCCCCCTGCCCCCTCCCCTCCTCTCTCTTTGAATGGACTGTTTGACGCACACACTGCCATTTTGTGGCGCAGTCTGCTGTGTCGGGGCTGCAAGAGAACAAGAGTGTGAGGCAGGTAGAAACAGAAACGTTTACTGGGTTTAATTGAGGCCACAGTTTGTGAGAAACTTTTTCTTTCTTTTTCTCTCCTTTTCATTTCTCTATAAACACCAGCCCAGTCAAAAAGTGTCAACGAGCCTCGGCAGTATCATGATATTTGCCAGTTCCTATACGCCTCAGACATAATACAAACACGGCCCTGATGACAGATCTTGTCAGCTGTCTGGCTGTCTGTCTATCCAGCTATTGATTATCCTTCAGCAGGAGGTCATAAATGACCCATGATCATCTGGCTGAAAAACATATTTCCAACATCTGACCTGTCACTAGAGGTTAATCAAATAAACCTTGCCGGCCCTATGGAGCATGACTTTGCAATTATCCGTAACTTGCTCCTCCTGTGCTGCCTTTTATTGCATCATTAATACGGTGACAACTGAGGGTGATGGCAACTCTTAAAAAAAACAACACTGCGTGGTGTGTTTAGTTGCCTTGACTTACGGGGGAACATGCAAAATCTGATCTTTTTAAAAGAGAACTTTAACAGAGGAAAACTAAAATAATGCCAACAAATGACAAAGTCGGACGTCTATCTTAACTCCAATCTTGAGAGTGACTTTGATGCCAAGATATTTATTTACAAGGAGACTGACAAACGCATCGCCTCAACATTTGCTGTGATGGATGGGGATGCTGTCACATTTAGGATAGTGTCACTAAGAGATGTTAATATCAGAGAAAGCAGGGCGGGAGGGGTGGAGTGCAGCTGTCATGATGTTTATGTCTGCTACCTTTGGTGCCACCTCCTTCAGTCTGTTTGGATGGAATTAAGGACGCTAACAAGAACTTCAGAAGAACACGCTGAACTCTTTGAAACAAAGGCAGCATTTTGCGTGTTTTTTTGTTTTTTTTAGAAGGGCGTGAGAAACAGACGGACAAGGTTGTACATTTCCATAAAAATGTGGACGCTAGGAAAGGGTTTTCTGTGCCCATTTTTTATATTTTGTGCACAAGGTTGAGAAAATAAATGCTTCACAATATCCACTGTATAGTAGGAACATATTGCACAGATTTACATACATTCAGTTCAGTGTCTTGTCATTTCAACATAGTGGAACCTGCTAAGAATCGGACATACGTCTACATTTATATTCTCCCTTTCATTAGCATGTTGCTAACAGGTTTCACAGAACTGGATAACCTGAAGACTCTAGAAATGGTCAATTAATTGGTAACTGTGGCTCTTGAACTTTGGAAATTAAAGGATTGTTCCTAATGTCAGCTTTAGCCAGCAAACACTGCTTCAATAGTAAATAAATAGCTGAGGACCAGCAGAGGCTGAAACATGGCTGATGAAACCACTGAGATTGTTTCAAGTTGAGAAACCTTCCTGTTAAATCCACTCCCATGTGCAATAATATCCAAAAACTCTTTGTAACATCCATGAAGGCTGTCTGCCGTGGCTACAACCAAGAGAGTAAAATAGAAAACAATCTTACCTACAACTTGGAAATTCAGATCCTGGTATTTTGGGGTGAAAAACAATTTAAAAAGTAGCCTCCTGCAGCAGGCCCGAGCCAGAATGTGAGAGCAGCAGCAGTCAAACTGTAACCCTGGGAATGTGTGCCATCTTGCATGATAAATATCAGTGATTTGCTCCAGGCTTCAGACTGTTACTCACAGGAAGTCACTGTTTGAGTGGGTTTACACAGATGGAGACCATTCTTAGTCAACATTCACATAAAAAAGCAGTCTGGGCCCTTTTTTTGTTTCTTTTATTTTTTTTCTAGCCTCCTTTTCATTGTGTGTAGACAGTGGCGGAGCTTTGCTGTTTTACTGGGTGGGAGACGACACCTTTATTTGTTTGAGAGCTTTAACTTCACATTTCACAAGGAGCTGCAACTTCACACTGACATGCGTAAGTTCGACCTCGTCATTCAAGTTTTCACACAAGGCAACAGATTTTTATCCCTTCTGGGAGTTACAATTCTTTACTATCGTGTAGGCCTGTAACAATTATTACATAATTGTCTAATTGTCAATGTTTTTTTGTTTTTTTTACATAATCGCGGTTTCTTTGTTTAACATGAAGGTCTTAAAGCGTATGACTGGTAATTGTTGATTTTGTTAAGATTTGCCAAATTGTAAATATATAAGTGATTTTTGGGTGGACTATATATTTTTTATTATTGTTAAAATTTGTAGTTGTTGGCACTTGACCCCTACACGTTCATAACAACAAAAACGACGGGGGGGGGTTACAGTTAGAAAAACATTATGCGATAATAAAGAGGCGTTGTTTACTTCATAGGCTGTGTACTTGTGTTATAACATTATCTGGGTCACATAACAGTGATATAACCAAAATATGTATCCTGGAATTCATTCAAAACTTTAATTTGTTCAAAAAACTAAAATTGAATGAAAGAGAGAATTCTATTGTTAATCGCAATTATTTCTGAGATAATTAATTGTACAGCAACAGTTGGAATTGTTACAGCTCTACTATCATGTCGACAACTGCTTTCACTTTCTTCAGTTTGGTGCTTCCAGCTCTGATGATGTGGCAGGACAGAATGTAGGCTGTGGTTCCCAGCAGTTATTGGTCTTCTGGTCTACGTTATGAGGAGTTTCTCCTGCTGTACTTTAGGACGAGGCTTCTGTCTCCTGCTGAGAGCCATGCTGGACCTAAAACATCTTCACATATGTTGCTTTAACGTGTCAAACAGGCCTGCAGGGCTCCTCTTAGTTAATGCTGATTGTGCCACTGGTGGAAGAAGTATTACGACATGACAAGATTCATGACAAGTTCACATCCTGCATTCAAAATGTTACTAATCTAGCTACTAAAGTATTATCAGCAAAGCATTCGTTTTAATTGTGAAGAATGGCCTTAACATGTTGTAGCTGGTGGAAGAACCATTTTATATGCTGTTTTAATCCTCTATAATAATGCGTCGTTATGCTATTGGTTTTTATCATGATTGTATTTAAAGTGTTTATCTGCAAAGTAACTCGTAACTTTGAGTGTTACGTAAGTAAAAAGTACAGTTACCCCTGAATGTAACCAAGTAAAAGTCGAAAGTTACAGAAAATGGAAATGCTGTATAATAAAAGTATTTTTAGGAATGTTGTCGGCATTTAAAGTTTTTTATTTATTCATTTTTTATGATTTTTAAGATTTTTAGGATATTTCATTTTTTTTAAAGACTCGTTGGGATTTTTTTACGAAGAATTTTAAATAGGCTTTTGTCTTAATTGTAAACTTGTTAACTTGTTGGCTTCTTTTGTGACCGGTAAGTTTGATCATGTAAAATCAACAAGCGATATTTAGTTTTCTTTACATTTTTCTCACCCCACTGGTGAGAAAAATGTAAAGAAAACTAAATATCGCTTGGGACAATGAAGTCCACTACTTCATGAAAAAGAAAATTGTCCCTGATATTCTCTACAGTTTACACATTCATTTTAAAACTTTTTACATCAAAATTGTACTTAGAGCATTTTAGTCAATGTACTAAGTTAGTCTGTCACCACTGATTGTTACGAGAAGTCACATATAGGTAGAGAAACATAAAAAGTTGTTGGTGGATTGGATTTCTACCTTAAATATAAAACCATTCCAGGGGAAGCTCTGCATGTTTCCCAGATTAAGTGATTGCCAACCAGATTATTTGTCAGAGTTGATATGAAATGCTGTTTCTGTTGAAACAAAGGGCTACCTGTGGGTAGTCTGCTTTGTTAGTCAGCTCTGAAAAGACTTCTTACTTTCACTTTGATCTGGAAACATCTTTTCTTATTCGAAAGATGTGTGCTGTTAAATTGTTTCTGGGATAAGAAAGAGACATCCTGCTGGTACATTCAAGACTCTCCTCTTTGTTTTAAGAAATCTATTGACTGAAAAGTTTCTCTTCATTTGAAATTTTACATTTTCAGCTGAGATACTTCCAGTAAAAAATCTGCTATGAAACAAAAAACAAGATTTTCTGTCACAACAGGCTCTGGTGTATTTCATTTAAAGGAAGTGACTACATTGTATTGTAGTTTTCCTACCAGCCTTAGATGTTAGTTGCTAAAAGGTTGTAATTATCTACTGTTTTATTGCAGCCATTGTTGTAATTGGCACAGAAGTTTGTGAGAAGGAATCATTTCCTTTTTTCCTGATATTTGCAGCTTTTTTTGCCGTTAGGTTTGTTGTCGTGTAAGCATGCACGTCAGCAAAGTCCCAAACACATCATTATGAGGTTTTTATGAAGAAAACAGCAGCTGAGGAGGTGTTTTAATCTGCGTCCCTGTTTCTCCCATGCTGCTCTAAATGGAGAGATTATTTCAACGCCTTCACAAGTTTCCTCAAACAACAAAAAGTTCCCAGAAGGAAATATTCTCTTTTTTCTCGCCTGTGCTCCAACAAATATTTACACCAATGTGATATAACCCCACACTTTGAGAGACATATTTAATTTTCGTCCATTTCTTTCTTCCTCAGCCAATTTCCTTCCTTTTTGATCCCAGTCTACTGGTATCATCAGCTTCCTCATTTACAGCTTGAAGGCGATCCTGACACCCAGGACGTCATGTGAAACCATGAAGGACAGGAAGCAATAAGTCGGAGAATAGCAGCAATCTTCAGAAAAGTTCTTCATTCACTCTCACTCCCGTAGTTCTCTGTCCTCTTATCCAGCCTTGAAGATAAAGAAGAAAAAAAATCAATACAGAAACACAGTGTTAGATAAAAGCAGAGAGGGGGAGAGAGCCGAGGCAAGTTGGGTGTAGTGAATTAAAGCGATCAGAAATTTCCCGGCCACTCAGCCCTCAGTCTACATAACCTAACAGCCCTGTCTTGCTGCTGTCTATCACTCTCCACTCTCTGTTCAATCCCTCTTTGTTCACTTTTGATTTCTTTTTGGTCTATTCCCCGTTTGCTTTGTGTTTTGGGATGAAGGACCTGCTCCCATTCAGCTGCAATAACTGCTGAGTGAAGGTTTTGGATATTGCAAGGGAGCCTGTCTGAGCTTCCATATGAGCTTTGACAATTGCTGGTCTCTCTGGAGGGACCTGCGGATGGACTGGAGTGATCAGTCTCTTGTTTTTAGCCGGACTAGCGGCGTGCCTCGAGGGATAGCAGTGTCAGACCACTTTGGTCCAGTCTGAAATATTTCAACATCTATTGGATGGGTTGCCAAAAAAAATTCACGATCCCCAGAAGATGAATCACGATGACTTTGCTGATCCTTTGAACTTTCCTCTAGAGCCGCAAGCAGGTTGATATTTTTAGTTTTTTAATGAAATGTCTCGATTACTATTGATAGATTGCCAAAAAAAATTGTGTACAGACATTCATGGTCGCCAGAAGATGAATCTGTCCGACTTTGCTGATCCTCGAGCTTTTCCTCTAGTGCCACTATGAGGTTGACATTTGTGGTTTTGAGTGAAATGTCTCGACTACTAAACTATTAACTGGATTGCCATGAAATTGAGTACACATGTTCATGTTTCCTTCGGGATGAACTGAAACTTTGGTGATCCCCTAACTTTTTCTTTAGCACCATCATCCGGTAAAATCTTCAATGTGTCCAATACTTTGGTTTATGATCACATTCCTGCAAAACTAATGACATTCGCATCAGCCTCAGCTGCACTTTGTGTTCACAGCTAAACAGCTTATGTTAGCATGCTAACACCCTACATCAGCATAGTAATGCACCTCAGTTACTCCCAAATGTTATCAATATATTTACTGAATTTAGCAATATTTCTAAACAGAAAATAAATTGAAATGATTCGCATTACTTCCATGTAACAAATCCAAAGTATTGCTGATCGGAGATGGTGTCTGAAATTCCCATCATACCGAATTTTAAATATCTGTTTTGGTATCATAATCAGGGTTCAAACTTAGCACCATTCACCAGCCAAATGCTGGTAAAATATGCAAGTGGGTGGTAGATTTGCTTCACTCACCAGCCCCCAAGAAAAGGTGGCTGGTAAAATTTGAACATTCACTAGCCATTTGGCTGGTGGACAAAAAAGTTAATTTGGAACCCTGATCATCATATATAATGCATATAATTGAATTATAAATACACATAACTATAAAGGAAGACATTCATCACAAAAATAATCATACCTTAACATCAACATGTTATTATTGCCATTGTGAGCATGTTATCATGCTAATAGCATGTAGCTCAAAGCACCGCTGTGACTAAGTAGAGCCTCACAGAGCTGCTAATGGCTGTCAACTTGTTTTACCTGCTTCTTGTACGAATATAAGTCCACCTGTATCCCCATCCGCCTCTCAGCTCCTCAGGTACCAGATCACATTGACATCTGATGAGCTGTAGTAGATATCAGGGCCAAGTGTGATGTTCTGCAGGACGTATTTCAAAAGGGGTTGAGGTCATATTTCACGGTTTCAGGGCTGAGGCGCCGTCATGAATTAATTAAAATCCAAATACCCAGTATTGATTGTGTTATCAGGCTAGTGCAGCTTGGGCCCAGTGTATTGATCCGGCCTGTGATTTATGATCATTTTCAAGAAAAATCCTTTTGTGTGATTATATGAGGAAACAGAGCCTGAGTGAGTGTAATTCTTTTAGATCTATTCTGCAGCACAGTGCCGGTGGTGGAAGGCTAAACAGACTGCCACCCTGAAGCCTCCCAGAGGAGAGATATTTTCCACTAAAAAAATAGTTATGAACCAGTTGGTTTCATGGGAAGCTAAATCAAAAGAAGTAGCAGGATCGACAGACTTATAATGGCTGCAGTCTGTGGCTTTCAACCTTTGCTCTTCTTACTGTTTGATACTTCTAATCATAGGATTTTACTAAATTCCCCAAATGTGCATTAAAGGGTTAGTTCAACCAATTCTCAAAACGAAAAGCATATTTTCTCACTAGTGATTGGTGGCCTGAATTACATCCGATCAAAACATAAAAGAAAAGTCCAATGCCAACATTTTTTTTAATCTGCACATGGCAAGTGCAAGGTTAATTAAAGGGATAGTTCAGATTTTTTGAAGTGGGTTTGTATAAGGTACTCATTCATCAATGGCGGTCAGCACGCCCCTAGTTTAAAGCAGACAGGAGTCCCGACACGGATGCAATGTACTGCTGTGGACGTAGACACCCTGCAAAACGTATTTTAGCCACCTAAAAAAATCAACATCTGTTTTATCTGTGTTTGCTATATTTAGCATATTTACATCGCTTTACCTTGCTGTCAGACAGCCCTTTCCGAAAGGGAACTAAAGCAGTCATTTTACCTCGCAGATCACGAGAGTTGCCGGTGTACCGCTGCCTCAATCGGTGTGTTTGTGTTAATGTGTGACTTTGGTAAATCCAAACTAACCCTTTAAAACACCAAAGTCGGAAATACACTAACTATGGATAAGTACCTGATACAACCCCACTTCAAAAAATCCAAACTATCCCTTTAAGTATAGGGAATGACTGTGGTTACATTTCTAAAAAAGCAACCATTAGCTATCAGATTGATGGGACACAAACTCTGGTTGCCCACATGAAAGTGAGATGCACCACATGCCCATACAGCACTCTGACAACCACACCCATACATTCTGCTTTGTTAACGGGCACACCCCTACATTGGCACTGGCGCCCAAACTGTGTGCTGCAGAACCGTCCAATATGAACATCATTTAGTGATACTGAGTTGGCTCAAAGCACCAAAAAAAATGACATTTAAAGAGGTCGACAACAAGGTGTCGTTCCAAAATAATGACAGCCTTGGTTGTTTTTTTCAAATGTGTAAAACAACTTGTGTTTTCCTGACCAAATTGTGGTTGTGCAAATAATGGCTGTTTGGAAGGCACTTACAAACATGTCGTCCTGTCAATAGAGATGCCAGATTAGAAAACAGCTTATATGTGTTGTAGGCAATGTCAAACGCCAGTTTTGTCATTTAAGTCTCAGGACTTGCTGGTTGTTGGTTAGTTGTGATAAGTAACCTCATGTGGACTGTCCCCTTTTATTCCCCTTTAAGTTTCTTTTGCATTTGTAAAAATAATGTTATTCCACACTGTGTGATAATGTCATGTATAATTCTGTATCAGCCCAATTAAATATTGTCTTGTGCATCATTTTATATCTATTTTCTCTCAGTTCAACCTCATATTTATTTACTTTGTGAACTTTGGGATCTCTACTAGAATTTAAAATAAGGTTATTGGGGTTTGAACAATGTTTGGCTGTACAGCATGAATTTATAATGATCCGCTGGTGGGTCATTGAGGTTTAGGAGCATAAAATGTGGCTGAACTGTCTAAAATCTTGGCCTAAACTTCTCAGATATTGACAAAACAGACCTCCATAAGAATTAGGTTTTCCCTCTTGCTCAGTAAATACCTCAGTATGAAGACATAGGAGCCTCAAAGTCTTCCCCAGGAGTCCTGTCGTGTCTTTTAGCCTGACATATCTCTGCAGAGCTTTGCATTTTTAGCTGATCGCTGTCTGCCTCAGCGGGCATTAACTTGTCATATCTCCATCTGAGGCCTCATGCGCCGCACAGCAGCTCTCACATTTCTCAGCTGGCAGCGGCTGACAGGACACTGCTCTATCTGCTCCTGCATTCAGCTGCGTGTAAATCACAGACTTTTACTGTAATCTTCATATGGACTTACACTGCTTGCAGGGAATCGTCTCAATTCTGCGGACTCAATTTCCACTTTTATATTAACAGTACGTCATTCTTGCTGACAATCTCTCAAGCTTGTACACACAGAGTGAAGCTTAAAAGTAACGAAAGTAAGTAATGAACAAAGTAAAGAAATGTCTAACCTAAGTCTGTAAACTGACCATTAAAGTGTCTTTGATGCTGTTTTAACCTGTTACATGTGCTGTCTTTAAGTGATTAAATATTTTGATAAGAATATTCTTATTAATGGCTTTCACTTATTGAAGCTTTGTGTACAATGCCCATTTGTTTTTCAGATTTTATGTGTACTTGATTTGTGTTACAGCAGCCCAGTGAAGTGGACAAAGTACCATGAACAAAAGTAAAAAGTAACTGAAACACTTTGAAGTTCAATGCACTAAAATGACATAGGCCAGTATCCTGTAAGTGGTGTGTGTGTGTGTGTGTGTGTGTGTGTGTGTGTGTGTGTGTGTGTGTGTGTGTGTGTGTGTGTGTGTGTGTGTGTGTGTGTGTGTGTGTGTGTGTGTGTGTGTGTGTGTGTGTGTGTGTGTGTGTGTGTGTGTGTGTGTTCTCTGCGTTTTCTGTACAAAGACTGACATTGGAACTTTCTTGAACTTAAAGAGTCATCTGTTGTCAGAAAGCATATCACTTGTATTTAAAAAACAACAGTAAAAATAACCTTTATATCAACATACTTCAGACAAGCAAATTGAAATGTGCATAATTATGTGCAAATTGTCTGCATAATTGAAAACTATGTGCCATTTGGCATCTTTTAAAAAAAATATCAAGTGGTGGAAGATAACTCAGATCGTTTACTTAAGTAAAAGTACCGGGAGGGGGGGGTCCTACATCATCTTATATTTTAACATTTCGGGCCCCTGCTTCATTATATCAGATCCCAATATGTAATATTGGGGTGTAGTTTAAAGAAAATAGTCAACTTCAATGTATACAAGTTACAATACAATTAACCCATAATATCACATATATGCATTTGCAAGACACGTAGTAACTTTTAAGGACTTGTCTGGCGATGATTAAATAACATAACTGAGAGGCTACTGGTTAGTCATTTTCCCAACCAAACCTAGAAAAATAAACACTCACATTCTTATCTGTAAAAGCCTCATGTAGGATTCATGACCTCAGTATTAGTAAACTCCTGGCTATGGTCCTGCTTATATTGTAATCTAGTGCAACAACTCTGCGAACTACTGCCTCAAAACTAACTGGAGACTTTGACACGTCTCTGTCACATGTTGACAAAAATGAAACATTTTAAGCTTCACAGTGGTAGTGTTTGTTGCACGACTGTTTATTTACGTTACTGTGTACAACTCCTATGTCTTTGTTTCTTACTATATGTCTCTATTTGGTGTGATTTCATGTATCCATTTATTTCCTGCAGCACTTTGATAAACTGAAAAGTTTATATTTAGAGTCATTTATTCTTGAATATAATTTATGGGACTGCCATGTTCAGATTTCTTCTGCTCATCATACTAAATCACATGTGTCAAACTCAAGGCCCGTGGGCCAAATCCAGGCCCCTTTCAAATGGGCGATAAATATTGGCCCGCCTAGATGTGCACCATGTCGACCAAACTGTAAGAGGAAAGACTATGAGACATGCAGTAATACAGTCAAAGATATTTGACTTGTTTGATTAAAAGCATGTCAATAAACTATACATATCTTGCCCTTGATGTGATTCTCATTTTTCAGTGTGGCCCTTAGTGAAGTTGAGTTTGACAGCCCTGTACTAAATAATACAAACTGATACATTTGTTCCTCTTAACAGATACACGCAATAATTCAATTCAAGTGGTGCTTCGGGCCGTGAGTGGTGTCTGCGTTAGTGTAGGCCAAGTTAGAATCTGGAAGAGATCATGGTCAAGTAGTTACTAGTTTGATTTTGTGTGCCGACGCTGGTTACAAAGAATCAATATCGAATCAAGGAGGGTAGAGTTTCCAGATAAGCCCTCTTGGCCACTCTGGCTATTCATCATAAGTCTGTAGAAACCTGATAGGTCAGAAGAAATTATATTCCAGCAGGAGTGGGGCCTCCTTATCTCTCCATAGCAGGGGAATGGGAGACATGCCGATCAATACCAGGCTGTTGTGTAGTGCTTGCAATTATCAACAGCTGATTCTGTCCTCCCCCAGCTGCATCTTTTAATACCACATAATTACAAGTTTTGGGACAATGCCTGGTGAAAAGGGATTACAGCTTTGGTGAAGTATGCTTCATTCCTCTCTCAGCTTTGAAATAGCTACAGTCTGTGGAAGAGGAGGATCAAACAATAACATCAAAAACAGATTCTATATTATACACTTCATATACTCCGATATTTGGCTTCAATTGAAACTTATGACTTGTGGTTGTGGTGTTTAAATGTCAACCAATCACCAACACTTAAACAAAAACTACAAAAATGAAGGTCTAGGCCTCATTTTTTTTCCTTCAACACCCTGATTAAACTCGACTCCATAAGATTACAGCCTGAGCTCATTGGTTTACCCTCCACACATCCCTGATCATCACTCAAAGGAAGAGTACTTTTCCAACTTAGAGACATTTTTCAGTCTATTATGGCGCCAAATTGTGGGAGGTCGTAACAAATGAATCAAGGGCTCCAACACCTCCTGTGGTATCCTGGCAGCAGCCTATCGCAGTCGGCTGAAGGGCATCTAATGATGGACCGGAGGCGGAGGCAACAAGGAGAGCGCCGGTGCCTCTGATAAACCAGGGAGTCTCACTTCCGAGAGCCACCAGTTTGTGATTGGACCTAAATGCTACCTGAGCGAGATTTTTACGCACGTTTTTAATCCGTCTGCGAGGTTTTCGCCTGTTACGCAAGAATTACCTCTTCTAACGCGTCGACTCTGGACTTTACACAGTTTTTGGAGACTCAGCATATCGCCTGTCCTCCTGTGGAAGGATAACTGCCCCTGCTAGTGTTGCTCTGCTGTCTTATTAAGTGCGTGAGGCGACCGATTCAACCGGGACATCCATCCATCTGCAGCCCGAGTAGGCAGCTCAAACTGGAGCGTCTCTTTTGACAAACGCTCATCCAAGAGCTCAGAAAGAAAACAAGTCAATCTTAAACCTAAACGGACACGGAGATGCAGCATTTGGCCACAAAGTTAAACCCAAGACCGCTCCACAACGCATGAGCCCCTCACAGGAGTTTATGTCGGACTAAAACATGTCGGAGCCGCTTGGAGTTGTGCGTAAAAGCAGCCGCACACCGGACAGGAAGTGAACTAATTATTATTAAACCCCATCCCTCATTTCCATATCTAGCCTGAGTTGGCTGGATCGCAGCCAATCACCCACCGAAGGGCAGCAAGAGTCGTAAAAGCATTATCCTTCCTCCATCACAATTACACTGACATGCGCAATCTGCACACGGGCATCAACACCAGCCACCGTTCGCTTATTTCACCGACCCCGCTCCCTCTGAAGGGTCCCATTCGCTGCTTGTAGATGAGTCGGCGAAAGGCAGCAGCGAGTCGCAGAGAAAGATCAACATGTCCCGCCGCAAGCAAGCCAAACCGCAGCACCTCAGGTCAGATGAAGAAGCGACAGAGAGCGGACTCCTCTGCAGAAATGGTAGGTGTCCGGGAGGCTTTAAACCACTTTTACTGGGTGTACTTCAGCTGCTGCTATAAACAGGAACTATCGCTGAGGAACAGCTTCATTTAAGGTTTTTTTTTGTTGTTGTTGCAAAGAACATGTTTAAGTATAGGAAAATGATTAAATTGACAATTATTGTAGCTCTACATATTTCTGAAAAAGTGGACAAATTTAGCAAATGAAACTGATCTAAGTTGGTTTACTTCCTGTTTCTGCCTGAGTCTTAATATATAAATAAATACAGGCCTTTTATATATTTTACATTTTTATATTATTTTGTTTTCACACTTTCAGTTTTGAGATCTGCCAAATGAAACCTTGTTAGTATTAAACAAGTCTCAAAGTTTAGGTTTTATGATGAGAAAGGAATTTAATGGTGCATTTTAATTTTGATTCATATTTAATGTTTTATCAAAAAAGATGGAACAGCTCATGAATGAAACTATTTTCACATTTTATTTTTCCTTCATGTTTAACAGTTTTAGTGGGATAGGTACTGTAGAAACGAGACCTGTTGTGATACAGAATAAACTCATGGAAATAACCACGAAGAGATATGTTAAAAGAGTTATTTCTGAAGATTATGTTTGAGGTTATTTTGGGTTTTGGCTTGAGGCCTTCCTGTCAACTATATTACAACTTTTACATTTAAATCAGAAACATTTACATTATAAACCAGGAGAAGATATGTTACTGTTGTTCTCAATTAACAACCTATATTTTCAGTATAAATTATTTCGTAAATAATATGAAAAACAAAACAAATTAAATGGAAATCAGCATCCAGTATTTCTTAATATTAACGTTTTTAATTCTTAAAAAATGATCATCCTTGTACACATTATTTGTAACTAGATCTCAGTTCTTACTCATATTGCCAGCCTATGGTATGGCACACCAGAAGCCTATAACATCATTTCTAATATTCTAATATTTAACTCAACAATTACATTCTGTCCTCGTGTACGTGCAGGAAAGCCTGGATGTTATTTGAACCTTTTTAATCAATGCTAACAGCTGAACACTTACTCACATCAGCAACAATATTTTAACCATAAATGAATGTTTAAACTATTGGATATGTGTTTTATGTTTGTGTTATCCAAAAATGTATTGAATTGTGAATAGAATTTGGCCTGCGCTCTCTAAATCTGGTGCAAACTCTCTGGAAAAAAAACGGGTTTACATCCTACCTGGCTTTAACTGACAGTTCATACATCTAAATGAATCAGAATTAATCTAATGTAATATGATTCATGTGTATTTATTTATATCAATATCGACCTTGTTTATCATTTATGGCACAATTCTGAAAAGCAAAAGGCTTGCGAAAGACCAAACCAATTCCACACATTAATTCAAATCATCATCACAGTTCTTGTTCCATGTTTGTCAGTGATTTATTTATTATTATTTGTGGCTGCGAGAAGGTGTCGAGTGTGGAAGAGGCCCTCCTCACTCAGGCCCTCCCACAGCCCTGCAGCCACGCGGGGGGCTCCGCCACTCGGAGATGGGCTTTGATTGAGCCTGCTGACTTAACCTTTGTCAGCCTCACCCTGCGAGGGGCAAGTGCTCCATGTCTGGATCATAATACAATTAGTAACTCTGAACCATTGACCTCTTCAGCCCAGAGGTCACGCAGAGAGGCAAAGAGGCATCAGCGCTGGGCTGAGAGTCGGTTTGCTTTTCAGCTGCAGCTTCATGATTTTTGTTTCCCCTCTCATTGCCAAACCACACAGCAAGAAACAAGACATAAATCTGTTTTCTGCTCCTAACATTGAGCGAGGGTGACATTTGAAAAGACATTTCTATCAGTGTTTTTATATTTGGAAATACATTCAGAGCTTTAAATCACAAGTGATCTTTTCTTTGTTTTTTCTGGAAGTAAATCTTACAAAGCGCAGACAAAATCCTGAGCTAAAACAGTAAAACGTGTTTTTGCTCCTGTGTTTGCTGAATCGCCTTGGTGATCTTCAGACCACCCACATGGTGAGCCAGCGACTCTGATTATTTACCTCTGACGAGTTTGACTTTCAAATAGATTTTACCCACTCAGCTGTGGTCACACTCTTCTTTTTCTACACTGGAAATAAAAAGATTTAAAATCAAGTTTTTATGATCTCCGATGTTAGACAGTTGGAAGCTAAAGCCTGTAACATATTAACAAAATGATTACACATTAATACAGACATTGCAGTGTGTGTTTGCATTAGGATTTGTTGAGTGTACTTGTATAATTGTAAGTACACCAGACAGTCTGTGTTTAGCTTGAGCACTCTGGGACTCATTCTTTCAGGTGGTGAAACATAGTGATAACTGGAGTGTATTGACTACAGTTGGAAACACACACACACACAAACACACACACACACACACACACACACACACACACACACACACACACACACACACACACACACACACACACACAAACTACTAGTACACACGGTAGCACATACACCCACATTCATGTTAAATTAGCACAAACACATGCACATTTAAATTGTCCACATTTAATTCAATTTTATTTATAGTATCAAATCATAACAGGAGTTCTCTCAAGACACTTTACAGATAGAGTAGGTCTAGACCACTCTCTATAATTTACAAAGACCTAACAATTCCAGTAAGAGCAATCATTTAGTGCGACAGTCTTACTGTGTTTAAGAACAAAGGTTCAGCACATATGTCGGACACACACGCACGCACGCACGCACGCACGCACGCACGCACGCACGCACGCACGCACGCACGCACGCACTTGATTTTATGATTATGTGGCAGAATTTTTTTTTTTCTTCATAAAATAAGGAAATTATTGTTGCATTTCAAATAAAACATGTTTGCAAAAAATCTAAACCTCATAATATCCATATTTCTATTTTGGGTACTTTTTTAAATTGGTGTTCTTAAATTTGTGTAGGGAAGCCCGAGTGTATGTAACAATAATTTACTATTGATTTCCTCAAATCCTTCCATCTGGCGTTGCTATCTGTTTCTTAATGGAGCAAAGCCTGAACAGATGCAATAGTGGAGTGTAAAATCTTAAATATCAAATGTCAAACAGAAGGAAAAAGAATTTTGTTGAAATGTGTTAGATATGTAATGTGTTTAATACAGATTTAATTTTTTACAGATATAACCAAATGATCAAATCTGTATAAAACACATTACATATCTAACACATTTCAATAAAATTCCTTTAAAAAGTAATAGTGGGTTGACTTTACAGTCAACACCAGTTAGGAATTAAAATAACAAATCCATATGTCATATCCTGTTTACATTAGGATATTCTGGGGTTTTATTGGTTTCATGGACCTTTTTTCTCCTGTAAATTGAGAGCTTAATGAGCATGTAAAAGTGGTAAACTTAGCACAAATCCTCTAGGTATTTACTGTAATAAAGACAGAACTATGCTGTCTATTGAAGCTGTGATATTAAATACTGTGGCCTATCGTTAAGATTATTAACCTATGAATTTCCTGGTGTTGTTAATGCAGAATCACGTGTGTTCTTCTAGAAATGAAAACACATGAGTGTTCATCAGAGTGTGATCAGTAATACAACAATAATAATAAAATGTATAAAGTGTTTCAAACTGCTTTGAATATATGTAATATATGTTTAATAAATGCAGTGATTTTCTGCTTATAAACACATCTCATCACAGGGAAGTGTTGTACAGATAAATTAGTGATTGTCCGGTTTTCTAATCAGTTAACTACAAACAAAGTTTTTGCACAAAATGTGGGACGCGTGCAATGTTTGTGCATGAAGATGAGACACGTTACTGAAATGTATGAATGAAAAAAAAAATCAATACATTGTATGGAATTTCATTATCTGTCTGAATGCACATCAAGAGGTCAACTTTATTGAACTTTATCGATTTTTGGGGAAGATGATTAACATCTGAAAACAGAGGGTGTGAGTTTAAAACCTTTGTCCACACTTTAAAGCGACATTTATTCCTGGCCTGTTGAATTTTAGAGAAGAGAAGTATACAACTGGGGTAAACATTCCCTATAATGTTGTTTCAAACAGAGAAAAATAGGTGGCTATCATTTGCAGTTAAAACTTGGATTCCCATTCAGTTTAATCTTTAGTAGCTTCATTATTCAAAAAAACATGCATGTAGTTTATGAAAATGTTACATTAGATTTTTACATCAAATGATCTGTTTCTAGATGTGTTTTGCATCATTTTTTATGTATATATATCAAAATAATATATATATATATATATATATATATATATATATATATATATATATATATATATATATATATATATATATATATATATATATATATATATAAACTCCTTGCAATTCAGCTAGACATGTTTGTTATATTTGGACACTTTGGGATGTCTTGTGGAATTCCAAGTTCAGTGAACAATGCTTGTCCACACAACATGAGTTTGGAAAGATGGACTTGCTGCTCTGTGTGTGGGGATTAATTGCAATGTGATAAAGGAAAATGTGTACCTCTGGTGAAATATCAGGCCAATAAATGATCAATTATGCATTCTTAATCTGTCTTTTTTTTCATGCTTTCAGGCACCGTGCAGGGCATGGAAAGAGAGGAGACCACTGGAGGCTGCCACAGCAGTGAGGAAACCCACATCTGTGACAAATGCTGTGCTGAATTCTTCTCCTGGGCTGAACTGAATAAACATCAGAAAGTCTGCACCGAGGATCCCTTGGTGCTGATAGTGAAGGACAACAATGGGATGCCAGTTACTGAGGAATCTCCTATGGGACCCTCTCCCGTTCCTAGCATGGCGTCCAGTGACTCGTCTGCAGCCGAGTCCACAGGTGCTGGCTTTGAGCTGGGGGAGATGCTGGGGAATGACAAGGACAGTCTGGATAATTTAGACTTAAGCATGGTGCGTGATGAAGCCATGGAGCTTGAGCATCGGCCACAGGACAAATACACCACAACCTCCAGCCCTCAGCCTCCAGATTCAGCTGAGTCCACTTCCCCCCAGATGTCAGCTGCTGGCAGCTACGGCATGCCGAGTACAAACGTGACGCTGGAGATCCTTCACAGCACCAGGGTGGCTGTCGCTCAGTTCTCCCAGGGGATCAGCAGTGGTACTGGAGGGAAGGCAGCTTCAGCAGCCATCCCAGTGATCCTGGAGCACCTGCTGGCTCTGCAGCAACAGCAGGTCCACCAGCTGCAGCTTATTGAGCAGATCTGCAGCCAGGTAGCCTCGATGAACAGACAACCAACACAGGCAGCGCTAAACCCAGTCTCCAGATCTCTGCCTCTGGCACCTAACCCTTTCCCTTCTCAAGGCATCATAACTCCTCCCATCCTGCCACTGTCAGGAACGATGCCCTCAACCATCAACGGACAGGCTGCTGTTTCTTTGTCTTCTGTGCTTGACAAGTCACAAAGTCTCCCCTCACAAACTGCGTACGGCCAGTCCACCTTTAGAGACGTAACATGTACCTCAGCATCCTCGGAAAATTCAACACCATCTCTCTCCAGCAGCAGCAGCAGCATCTCCACATTACTGCCTCCTTACACAGGCTCGCACACCAGCAGCATCAGCTGCGTTCAGACTCTTAGCTCCTCCAGCCCACTCCCCCTGGGGCAGAGCAGCCTCCTCAGCTCATCCTCCAGCCTGTCATTTCTACCTCAGAGCCCCCCCAGCAGCGTCATTTTCCCCAATCCCTTGGCTAGCATCGCCGCCACAGCTAATGCACTTGACCCTCTCGCAGCCCTGATGAAGCACAGGAAAGGGAAACTGCCTAACATGCCCTTGTTCGAAACGAAGCCCAGCCCAGAGGAGCCCTTCTTCAAGCATAAATGCAGGTTCTGTGCCAAAGTGTTTGGCAGCGACAGCGCTCTGCAGATCCACCTGCGCTCCCATACAGGAGAGCGGCCCTTCAAATGCAACATCTGCGGCAATCGCTTTTCCACGAAAGGAAACTTAAAGGTCCACTTTCAGAGGCATAAAGAGAAGTATCCTCATGTTCAGATGAACCCATACCCGGTGCCAGAATATCTTGACAATGTGCCAACAAGTTCTGGGATTCCCTATGGAATGTCCATTCCCCCAGAGAAACCTGTCTCCTCATGGCTGGATAACAAACCTGTGGTTGCAACTCTGCCAGCCACTATGGGTCTTCCGCTTTCCTCCACTATTAGTAGTATCGGAGGCTCAAATGACCCTGTAAGTGTAACACCATCTGCTAAATCTCCTTACCTGCCAGCTCCTGGTGAATGTGCATCTTTGTCACCTAACCACAGAGGCAGTGAGGCTCATTTCTCTCCTGTTTCAGAGTCTCCACCGTCTAACCGTGAGACTGAAGGGTCCAATATACTGGAAACAGAGGGGGTACACCTGCCCCAAAACTGCTCCCTGAGACTGAGCGCCAACCCAGTAACAGAAGCAACCAGCACCACGGTCCCATCTGTGGTCACCACACCTCAACCCGTCACCTCAGCGTCCCCTGTCTCCAGCTCTCCGCCTCTCTCGTTCAACTCAGACAAAACTAAATTCCCAACCGGTGGCTTCCTGGACTCTATGCAAACATCTGAAACCTCAAAGCTTCAGCAGCTGGTGGAGAACATTGACAAAAATATTACAGACCCCAACCAGTGTGTCCTCTGTCACCGCGTCCTCAGCTGTCAGAGTGCACTAAAGATGCACTACCGCATTCACACCGGGGAGAGGCCCTTTAAATGTAAAGTGTGTGGCAGGGCTTTCACCACCAAAGGCAACCTAAAGACACACGTTGGTGTTCACAGAGAAAATCCTCCTGTTCAGGTGCAACACTCATGTCCCATTTGTCAGAAGAAGTTCACCAACGCTGTTGTCCTTCAGCAGCATATCCGTATGCACATGGTCGGGCAGATTCCAGACTCCACCCTGGTGGACGGGCTGCAGGAGATGGACAACGATATCTCATTCAACGACAGGAACCTTGACAGCCTCAGCAGCAATGGCAATGACCTCATTGATGATATTTCAATGGAGGATGACAATGAGGAAGAGGAAGAGGAGGTAGAAAATATGGAGGAAGTTGTTAATCCATCTAAACCCTTGATCTCTGATTATTCTCCGCCTAAGTCCTCCACCATTGTTTCAAGTATAGCTGCACTGGAGAACCAAATGAGGATGATTGACTCTACTTTAAGCCTAAACCACTCCTTTGGTATAACATCTTTAACAAATGGTTTTAATGACAGCAGCCAACTCAATGTTAAATGCTCTTTATCGGGGAAAAGGCTGGAGAATTGCAGCCTAAACAGCCCAAATGTGTCGGAATCCTCCTGTTCACCAAGCGTATCAGTGTCTCCAATTCAAAGCAACTCAGAAGGCATGACGATCAAATCACCTGCAGTGAACAACAGGCCAGAATCCCAAGAGCCTTTGGCAGCCTCAGTGAAGAGAGAGCAATCTGAGTCTCCTACCTCTGCATCAGCAGCTGCAGTGGCCCAAGAGCTGAGAGGAATACAGGCCAGCAAGCTGTGTGTGAAAGAGGAGACTCCTTATAGTATGTCATTCCAACTGAGCAGAGAAAGAGGTACATTTATGTTGAAATTAACTAAAGTTAAATTGTGGTTCAAATTTATTTAACTTTTTAGGATGTCTCAGTGTTTAATTTTAAGGGAGGAAAACTTCACCTCTGCACTTTTTTATTTCAGCTGCAGGTCAAAGCATCCCCAGCCTGGATACCAGCACATTATCAGGCCTGATAAAAACCGAGGTGAATGGTCACAGTCAACCAAACAACAACCCGTCCGAAGTGCAGCACCCACCATTTAGCGTCCACATCCCCCCGACTTATGCATCAGTCGGCAGCCCAGGAATGACCTCCCTGCTCGGCTCTGCTCCTCATCGTCGAACACCGAAGCAGCACAACTGCAACGTCTGCGGGAAGAACTTCTCGTCAGCCAGCGCCCTACAGATCCATGAGCGCACACACACCGGAGAGAAACCGTTTGTCTGCTCCATCTGCGGCAGAGCTTTCACTACGAAAGGCAATCTGAAGGTAGATAAAGGATGATGTTTTTCTCCATTTGGAGTCAAGCTGATACATGGCTTTGTTGATATATTCAGTGGTACATATCTGCTTTTTGTGAAATATTAGAGGAAGGGTCCTGCACAGCTAAAATTAACAAATTAATTTACAAATATTTGTCTGCTCATTAATTTCTCCATTGATCAATGAATTGTTTTGTTTATGAAATATCAGAAAATAACAAAAAATGTGCATCACAATTTCCCAAAGCCCAAAGTGACATCTTAAAATAGCTTTTTTTGTCGAATCCTCAGTTCATAACCTAAAGATATGTCTAGTAAATCTTCACATTTCAGAAACTGAAACCAGCAAATATTTGGTATTTTTGCTTGGAAAATCCCTCAAACGATTAATCGATCATCTAAATTGTTGCTGATTAATTTTCTGTCGATCGTCTAACCGATGAATAAAATCATCGGCCTTTAAAAACCCCATACTAGTGGAACTATCATATTGACAGATCTTGTAAACACAGATGCTCATGAAATGTCTTTCCAAGTCAACATATATACATTCTGATTTGAATAAGCCTATTGATATATAGAATGAGGAGTATAAAGCCCCAGCTCTTTTAAATTAGGGGACTTGATATTCACTGGGTCAACCCTTGCTTGACATATTTGCATTTTGAAATAAAAGCATCCACCAAATTTCATATCTTATCTGTCATTTTTAGGTTCATATGGGAACTCACATGTGGAACAACGCACCAGCCAGGAGAGGTCGGCGGCTGTCGGTAGAGAACCCCATGGCCCTGCTGAGTGGAGAGGCCGCAAAGTTTGGAGAGATGTTTCAGAAGGACCTGGCAGCTCGAGCGATGAATGTAGACCCTGGATTTTGGAACCGCTACGCCACAGCTATTGCCAACAGCCTGGCAACGAAGAACAACGAGATCTCAGTGATTCAGAACAGAGGCATCTCTCAGCTGCACCCTCTGACTGCAGGCATCGACAGAGTGAGCACCGCAGGAAGTCCGATAACCAGTCTAACCAAGACAGGCATGGACCTGGGAAATAATAGGCATTTTTCTATGCTGATTGATGACAGCAAAGAAATTGGAATCAATTGAAAAGAAGATGAATGGAGACTTAATACTTATGCAATCTATTATGGACATTAAAATATTTGTAAAACATCTTTTTTGTTCTTATGTATTACTGTATATATAGACTTAAAAAAAGAACTTTTTATCAATTGACAGAGAATAGTAGGGTATTCACATTTTGCTATTTTACTTTGCTGTCATTTGTGAATGTTGTTTTTCTCTATACATTAAATAAGTTGTTTAACTTGTACCTGAGAATTCCTACGGTGCTTAGACATATGGTTGCTCTGAAGAAGGGAACATATGTTCAAATCAATAATGCAAAGAGTCTGTTATCTCTTCCGGACTGCTGCCCAATGCTGCTAGCTGGTGCAAAGCACAAAACATGCTCATAAATACCCACAATTACCAGTTGTCAATGTTATGGTGAGAAATTGTCATTCTTAAACAACAGTTGGACTCGAATAAAAACTAGAACAAACATTCTGTATGTTCATTCACTACCTCAATCTGTTTAAACACTGAAAAGAGCTTTCCTGTCTTGATGTTATTTCACACACACACACACACACACACACACACACACACACACACACACACACACACACACACACACACACACACACACACACACACACACACACACACACACACACACACAAAATCATTTCATCTAGCTTCTCCATAACTGCTTTTGCAAACTTTACCTTTCTTTTGACTTTATACTTAATGTAAACATATAAGTTAAAAAAAATAATCTGGAAACAAACAACTTCTGGAAAACTTAAGTAAGAGGGGTCATGTAGGCCTACATAGTGCACTCAAACAAAATGCATCTTGTTTATCTTTTATGCTGTTGTTGTAGGCTTGCAGCAAAACTTCCCTCCTCAAGCTGCAACATATCTCAAAAACACTAGTTAATGGTATAAATAATAAGATACTTTAGAGTTATTTTTTGGTTTTCAAAATCAGTGAATTTATTTCCTATAAATCGTCTCTCTGGTCTCTCTCTAAACTTTATGATATAAACAGTTCCACATCCTACTGTTCCCCTACACTGTGAGAGGATAAATACAAACACTTTTTATTTATTTTTTTGAATTTACAAAGTCTACTTAATCATTTATCGGGAGCACATCTGGAATATTAGAATAGTATCTGGTGCCTAAATGAAAAATAAACAATTAAGTAAGACAAAGTGGTCTGTTTAGACCTGTGGATAAGAGTGGTGGGTTTACCGGAGACGATAAACTTTTTAAAACGTGAAAAAATTGAAAGGTTATTTACTTTTGAGGAGCTTTCACTCGCATCTCGCTATCTCCATTTGCTGACTTTCGGAAAGCCGACATTCCCTATTGTTACATTAAATCAGGCCCACTTTTCGTAAGAAAACACATTCTTTGTTTATTTGGCCTACTTTTAGAAATCCGTTGGCCTACAGTGACAGAATAACGGAGAAAAAATTTAAAAATACGCCCTTTGCCATTTAACCTTAAACCTCGCATCACAGTATTATCAGTTCGTCTTATCGTTAATTTCATAGTTACGACATTTCTGCACAGTAAGTGAATGCAGCATAAATCCTAAAAGCTATTTTTTTTAACGTGACGTCAGTATTTACGGCCCATAGGTACTGCCCAGCCAAGATGGCTGACAGCATCCCGTTAAATCCGATACGGAAGAACTCGAAGAGAATCCCGTATTACAACTCATCCAGACTTTCAAGGTATGAAGTGGCGAGATAGGCTATTTCTTCGGTTGCGTACTAAAGACGCAGCCGTTTGTCTAAAGTGTTTATATTTAGCTGCCTCGCTTGCTACCGGGTGCGTGTTTGTGTTCGGTTCGTGGCTGTTAGCTTGTGTTGCTAGCGCTGCTGCTGACAGCTCTTTCGCATTTTCTTCTTTGACAGCTGTTTGGTTTGCTCACACCACCATCCATAAAGTAAAAAAAAAAATCTGCCCAACTAGTCCAATACCACAAACCCCATAACCTCTTAGTGTGCGTTGTAGTGAGTGAACGATATATGTTGACCACTGCACTGCTCAGCCCTCTCCTGGCATTTAAAGTCCTATGATAGCTTATCTGTGTTAACGAAGTTCGTCACATGTTATTAAAGTGTTGTTACATACTGTAGTCATCATTCACCAGCTTGTTCATTTTTCAGACTGGACGAAGATGAGCTAATAAAGCCCTCAGGGTCAGGAATGGACAGGAAGTGAACTAGTCGCATGACCAGGTACTTTTAGACCAAGTAGTAGGTTGTTACTGATTGTTTACAAAGTATAAGTGAATATGTTTAATTGGTAGCCCACCACAAATGTATCTACCACAATTGACTTGGATATAAGCAGTTCTTCTTGAGTTGTGATTATCTCACATTTAAACACACATGACACATCTGGCTTTCTGAATTCCTTTCTCTTGCTCTCAGTAATAAGATTCATGTGACAGTTTAGTTGGCCATGTGAAGAACTTTTACTGCTGGGTCAGCTACCGAGCACTGGTCCTGAAGCTGGTTAAGCCACACTAATAAAGCTTTTCCACTGACGCAGGAAGCAATTGTTGCCAACAATGCTTTTGCTGCAGCCAACGTTTCCACTAGATTTAGAGTTGAATTATTATGTAATGATATGTGGGAGTTGAATAGCAAGACACACTATGTCTATTATTTGTTTTATTTATTTGTTAGGGACCATGTACAGTACAATTTTTAACATAAATGTTGCCATTTGATGCATTGTACCAGAGTTAGCCTTAGGCTAATCCAATTTACATCTGCAGTCCCTAGGCAGGGCACAATGTAACAGCAAACAACAGTAAAAACATGACAACATCAACAAAACAGCAAGCCAGATCACAAAACCTGCATCAATATAATGCACATTGTGACACACACACACACACACACACACACACACACACACACACACCTGTTCAGCAACATGTTGAAAAATTAAAGTAAAAAAGCAGGATGTTATTAACATACCTCAAGTCCCTAAAGTGTGTAAACAAAACACAAAACAGTGAGGAGTTTGGTGGTTGCCTCAAGCACAGTGGTTACTGAGGTCAGAGCCTCATGAGTTGATATGCAGGTTTTGAACCAAATCCAACAATGTTTTGCACTACCTAGTCTCGCATTGCCAGACCTTCCTCCACAGCGCTACCCTGGAGGGTCTTTCTAGTCCACACAGCATTCTGGGATAGGAGAAAAACCCGCTCTGGTTTATTGGCATTTCTTTAAACCAATCACAATCGTCTTGGGCAGAGCAACGGGGCTGCTGCAAAATAGCCTCGGGAAGGAACTTGTTTTGGAACATGTGTACGTTCAAAAAGTAGTTTTAGTTGTGCAACAGAAAACTCAGATTGGGCAGATAGTCTAGCTAGCTGTCTGGATTTACCCTGCAGAGATCTGAGGAGCAGTTAACCATAGTCCTCAAAAATCAGCCAGAGCTTAAAATGCCAACACAAAGAAAGAGGAAGGTGACAGACATCTGGCACAATTTCCGGCGGCACCTGAACAATTCCAGAAGTGGAACGTCGTCGATGTAGACTATGCACTACTTAACACCGCCTTTTAAGTATTCAATTTGTGTAATCCCTTTAGTCTACAGTCCCTGTCTTTTAAAAATCAAATGTTCCACTTATTGTAGAGACTCCTCCTATTTAGATCTTTGTTTTTCTTTGCAAACTTTTCAGTTAACCTTTGACCTATCTTGATGCCTGCCCAGTAGTCAGTAAAAATATTCTGTTTGAGGAAATACAGAATAAGTTTAAGAGTTTTGCTCTTATCTTCAGCCATTTCCCTCTCTCCTTGGTGCTCACTATCTTTCTGATTGCCATGGAACACTTTTGGTATATGTGGTGACAATATTAACCTTCTCTCGAAGTCATGTACTTAGTGAGTTCTACACCGGCAGAAATAAGGGTTAGCATTGAGTCACTTTCGCTAGGTGAGGGCCATTATTTTCATGGTGATACTGAGCGGATTAAGATTCAGTTTAGGAGCAGTTTCTATAATATTCCTGGCCTGTCACATGGCTTGAACTCTGCTGCTCTGTTAGGTTACTCTGTAAAATTGGACCAGCAAAGACCTTCATTACCACGTTATACCCAGGGTTTCACTGTTAACATCACAGGGAGTTTGGTTGGTGTAGTGAAATTTGTTACAGTTAGTTGCTTAGCATTGTGTTTTAATATTATGTTGTGCATGTGTTGTATTGTATGATTTTATGAATGTACAGTACCAGTCAAAAGTTTGGACACACTTTCCCATTCAAGTGAATGAGAAAGCGTGTTAAAACTTTTTGACTGGTACTGTATGTTGTGTTAGAATATCTAATCTGTGGTTAGTCCAATATAAGTATTGTGAGATAATCGGACTGATTGTCATTTTGTTTCACCTCATGATCCATGATCATGGTTTGAATTGCTTTAAAGATAGGAGATGTGGGCAGGGATTCAGAGGTCAGGAACCAACTTTGTACAAATTGAAATTGCCACTCCATGAGCTAAAGTATTATAGTTGTACAGCAGGGATCTGTGTTTTATGTAGCACTACAGATCAAGTAATTTATGCTATGTGTGATTGTTGTAAAATTCATGACCGGAGTGAAACTGTCATATTTCAGGCTAAATCACATGATGTAGTGAGATATTTGAATGTAGTAAGGAAAAGTAAGAACTGGGAATCTACAAACCACCCAGTACTTGTCGGAGCAATATTGGTGCAAGGCCTTACTTTGGGTGTTTTTCACTGTCCACAGTGGATAACATGGTGCAAGGAGAGATAACAAGTTGTTTTAGGTCTGAAAGTCCTCTGAATTGCTATTACATTATCTCTCTGGTTCTCTCTCTGTAGGGCTTCACCAGCTTCTGCATGTTTTGCCTCTGGAGGGCCGTATCACTGAGAACTAGTGTGGATGGTTGATCTTAAGCTCATAATCCCGCAGATGCTAGTTTTATGCTTGTTCACATGTCTATGTTTTTGTAGGCACAAGACACATATTCATGTACCTGGGAGTGACCTTTCAGCCTGTTTTATATTCCAGAGTTTTCCAAATTTAAATTTTGTTTTGGACAGACTACCCAAATAGATCTGCCTCTACTATATTTTCTGTATGTATGAGTAGCCTATAAATTTATTTCTGTATGTTGAAGTCGTTTTTTTTCATTCATTCAACTGGTTGCTGGTAATAAAAGCGTAAAAGGTATTGTAGACAGACACTGGATGTCGCCCACTTGGTAGCATTTTGTTGTCTATTGTAGGGCTGTGTATTGGCAAGAATCTGGCGATACGATACGTATCACTCTACATGCGTCACGATTCAATATATTGCAATGTATTTCAGTACTGTGCGTAAGGCGATGTATTGGGAAGTCTAATTTTAGAAAAACTAATTTTTAAATAAAAAAAATACATGATGTTCATAAAAGTCAAAGAAGATTACTTTAGGTAAACAATTCAGTACACAGAAAATCAAACTGCCAGTTTGGGATTGTGATTCACAGGCTCTTAGTGAGCTAATGTTTATATGCTAAAGTAGGCCAAAGTTCAGCCATAGCTACATTGTTAGCTTCTAGCAAAAAGTCAGGCACTGCTAGGCACTGTTGGGCAAGGACACTAGTGGTGCGTCTCAGCATAGTCTTACATGAATATTTTTTAACGTAAAAAAAAAAATAATTATTTTGCCTTTTTGAAAATCGATACAGTATTGCAAAATAAAATTGCGATACTCAAGTGTATTGATTTTTTTCTTACACCCATAGTCTATTGAAATATATCAGATATGAATGTTGATGTTTTGGTGTCTAAAATGTCTCATTGTGCTGGATCAGTGTGAGCAACGTTGACCGTAGTGAAGTAGGAAGCTTTCTTCACATCCTATTAACAATAAAAAATTAACAATACCAGATTTGGGTTTGCACCATAATTAATTGACAATATTTTATAAACCTCACTTCTAACTTATTTTAAACTAAACAATCACAAACCAAAGTAAAGGTGGTCTGCATACATTCAGAAGATAGCAACCTATTTCATTTCTTCAGAAAACACAGTATATTGCTTTAGTGTATTCTTAAGCTCAGAGAAAAAAAGAAAAAAGAAAAGTCAGTATGGAGTGGAAGTGTGGGTGTGGCAGAAATATTCGAGGTGTGAATATGGTTTGTTTGTGTTTTTTAAGCAGGTAAAGAATAGTATAGGCTCAGCTACATGCCAGCAGAATGGGAAATGGCCTTGACTTTACAGTAACCAAGAGAGTAGCTCATCTTATTATAAACCTGATATCCCCTTTGGTATCCAATACTCGCCGTCTACACAGCAAGTTATCTGTCACATTGAGCTGTGTTTGAATAGATAGACTTTTACTTATTGTTTACTTAAATAATAATGTATATAACAGAAGGTTTTCATTCAAGATTATATTTTCAGTTTTAGGCGCATCTTTGCTTTTTATTCTAGGTTTGTTGGGGTTTGATGTCTTTTGACCAGTTTGTACTGTATGTAATTTGTATCTTTAAGTGCTTTTGTAGTTTTGTAAGTGTAATGTATGACTTCTTTCTTTGTGTTGTTAGTATTGTGAGCCCATGTAGGTTTTTCCTGTTAGGCTACAGACTGCCTTGATTCTTTAGAGGGGCCTCATGAATAAGGCATTGTGTGCTTCGCAAGAGTGTTTCCACTGTGTCTTTATAAGGTGAATAGGAGATGTTTTCTACAGTGATGGAGGAACTGTACCAACTGCGCTAACTAGCTTTAATCTTTTTGCACATCTGGTGCAATATGGAGTAATTCTTGAATGTTGACAGTCAACCGACTACTCAATGTCCATTAACGGCTACACAGCCTGTCTGTAGAGCATGTATAATTCAGCATCCATGTGGCTTAAAAGAAGAGCTTATCATAATGAGTAGAGTGCTGTTTATAATTCTCAATGTAACGAAGTGTTTGTTACATTTTAAATGGAAAATCATCATGACTGAATATATATCTTTTTTGGCTTTGTTGTTATCTTCATTCACCTCAAGTGAATATTCACATCATAAATGTACAAGACTGGAGCGGTGTCTGTAATTGCACCTTAACACAAAATGTTATCATTCAAAAATAATGGACCGTCCTTCTGATACAATCTGTCGCAATTTCATGTTTGGCTTCTTTATATTTTGACTGTGCTCTGTCCTCACAGATACTCTCTAGAAGATGAGCCCTCTAACCTGGATGAGATGCCTCTGATGATGTCGGAAGAAGGCTTTGAGAATGATGAGAGCGATTACCAGACGCTGCCCCGGGCCCGGGTCAATCAGAGACAGAGAGGCCTCGGCTGGTTCCTCCTAGGAGGGTGGAAAGTCCTCTGTGGCAGGTATTTCTACACCATTGCATTATTGTTGTTTATATGTTTTTATTACCACATAATGAGTTATGTTGGTCATCTGTGCATGATGACTCAACGAAATAATGCACTGATTACACTCAAGTCTCATGTAGCTGGTCTCGTGGTTCAGTTCAGTCCTACTTCTGCTTGGGAGAAAAGTTGCTGAAACAATTTCTACACAAAAGCTGTATCATATTCTTAAGAAAGTTTCTGCTTCTGCTTTTTGCTACATGTTTGTAGCTTCTACCACATACTACTGTCCTGCGGTGTTTTGATAACAAACGTTAATATTCTTACTATTATTACACTTTTTGTACAAGATTTATATTTTGCAGCTTTTATATAACAGATCTCTAAACATAAAGGCCAAATTGTGAAATTGATAATTATTGTCCAAGAATGGGTGTGAGGTCAGGTATTTTTTCTGAGAAAAATACAGAGATGTTTTCAAACCTAAATAAATTCCTCTGCTACACTGCAAAGTTATGTTCTGTCTGTAGACTAGAGTTATTGTACTTCCATTTGGGCCTTGAACCACTCTGAAAGTTGTTAGTGTTTTGTCATTCTGTAAATGTATGCGTAGTGTATAATGTCGGTAAGTATGCTCGTGACGATCAGTTTGGATTTCAAACGCACCGGTAGTTGTGCATGAAGTGCAAAGAGAGGATAAGGGCATGTTTTTGGTCGAGTTCCTCGATGCGCACCATCAGTCCAAAAAGATTTTCAGGTCAAACAGAACGGTGCGGTTTATCCAGCTAATGATTAATTTGACAGGTTTTGCCCTCTAAAGATGCTCCTTTAGAGAGGAGTGTTTGTTTATGCCAGAACAATAAAGTGTAACATTTTATAAACAAATGTTTGTGCAGCACTTCAGTGCCCAAAAAGTAACATTTACTGACGTAGGAATTTCATAGTTTCCTGTGGCGTTTGGTTGTTAGTGGTGCGTCTCCAGTTGAAGCTGCATATTGATCCCCCCTCCCCATCCCCCCACTAATGAACAAATCGGATTTTTCACAGCTGACCAGTTTGATGCTTTCCAGTAATTTTATGTGTGCTTAGTGTGGGATTATAAAACACAAATAATTCACACTGAATAAGCCCTGACTGTTCAAATGGCATATTATTTGGATAGCATTCATTTGCTCAAATAATCGCTCTTATGAAACTGGACTCGGCGTGCACAGAGACAGAGAACATCAAGGCCAATACAAACAAGACTTTTTACCAAAGTTGATTTATTTAGTTTTATGTTTTGCCAACTTGCTTAAAAAGTGGAAAAGCCAAGTCGATCAGCATGACGGTATACACTGACACTCTCCCCACTTTCCCCCCCAGGTGCCAGTTTAGGTCATGCTCACATCTAGCTGCTCTCATTGTAATTTACCCCCACACTACACCCTGTTTGCATTTGATATCAGATATGCTAGATAAGCCCCAATGTAGTCATTAGCAGGTTGATAGAAAGTCAAACACTTTTTAAAATGTAAATGGCAATCTACAATTCATCCCTTCTCTCTAATCTCTTCTTAGAACGTTGATATTATTACAATAATAACATAGGTACATCCTTCCGTAGGAACGGGCTGGTCTTTGCATGTCAGAAAGATTCAACATGAAGTAATACTAACAAGGACAAATATGTATCATAGTCTGCCATGCAGTACTGTATGTCTGCACACACATAGCATGTCTGGTTCTTAAGGTTTACCTGATATTCAGCTCTAAAAGTGCCCGACTCCCACAGCATTAACAGGGGAATTCCCTCCTGGAGAGATACTAACCTTTTCAGATAATTACATTGCCTGTAAGCAAAGGACTTCTTTATAAAATTGTGTCAAAAGAAGCCTTGAAGATCTAATTAACACTAACACCTGAAAAAACACTAATGCAAAAGTCTAGGGTGTGATTATGGAGAAAACTTTCTTAACTTCAATTGACTCAGGCTGATGTGGTAGATAATACTGTTCTCGTTTTTGGCTTTTCTCCCCATTTTTAATCATCTTTCTTTTAACTATCCAGATGCCAGACGTATATTCTAAGCTGTTATTCTAGTTAGAAGACTCTTGAATTGTGGTGAAGAGTCTGTTGAAGAATTAATAAAAAAAAAAAACTTAATAACGTGTGGTCATAAAATCGATCTACTTTAAAAAAAAAAACTAAAAAAAAACTCTGGGCTTTTTCCAATGAAAGTCGGTAAATTGATAAAAATTTGATTTAGCTGTATCTTTATTTTTCTTTTTATGTATCATAATTTCAACTAAACACGTATTTTATTGTTTTAGGTCCGTAAATTATGCAGTGTGCTTCTTCTTCCCTACTTAGTTTTTGCATCGTTATCAGGTTTCAAAATCGGCTTTTGCCAAGATAAATTACTTGGTAAAGTAAGTGTCTTAGAGTATAGGACATAAACTCAGCTGTACGATTTAGAGCTGAAACAGTTCAGTAAAGAGATATTTTGATCTGTACGAAGCAAAGCGAAAAAGTATTTTCCTGTTAGTTTCTTAACTGTTGGGATTTGCTGCTTTTCTTTTGTCTTATGTGATCGTTAATTAAATCTCTTTGGGTTTTGGACAGTTGGTCGAACAAAAAATCCCATTTAAGGACATAACCTGGGCTTCAGGAAATTATGATGGGCATTTTTCAGACCAAATAATTAATCCATTCATCAAGAAAGTAATTGGCCAATAGATTGCTAATTAATTGATTGTTAGTTGCAGCCCAATACATTTAGTAGCATGTGGTTGGTGTAATGTGTTGACACTGGATCGTATCGACGTCTTCCCCTCTCAGCTGCTGTGACTGCCTGGCCCATATTTGTCGAAGGAAGAAGGAGCTGAAGGCCAGGACAGTTTGGCTTGGCTCCCCGGAGAAATGTGAAGAGAAGTACCCAAAAAATGCCATCAAAAACCAGAAGTACAACATCTTTACCTTTGTGCCTGGGGTGAGTTTGATTTCAGAGAACAACGAAGACCTATTGCGTGTGAATTCACATTTTAAGCTCTGGTCTTGGTTCCAAACACAGACGACGTGGCTTAAATATGTTGGATCTTTTTGCAGATTAACAGTATGTAAAGCGCAGTAGCATGCACTGGGTGTAATTGTTAACTGTTCTGTCATTAAGTTAAGGGTTTACACTGTAGGGGACATTAGAGATCCATCAGGCTTACTTATTAAAAACCAAATGGTTCCATGATTAACAGGACCACCTTTGGCCCAGGCCATAAAATGTCAACTGTCTGTTAGAGACGCAGATATTCTCATTGATGGTGGACAAAACAGCTCAGTTTTTCTCCCTCCATGTTGAATTATTAAATACACACAAATTGAGTTTAGCAGTGTGCATGTTCCCCTAAAGGTCAGGGGGTTCATTAACTGTTGAGCATCGTCCATTGATCCCATTGTCTCTGATAATCTGTGACGAGACGCAAGACTCTCATTATTGCAAACATTATTCAAATTTTGACCTTCGATGAATTAGAATACTAAAGGATCCCTGTTGATGGATAGCCCATTAGAAAAGAGCCCTCAGTAAATCCCAGGTTGCATTTTGGTATGTGTGATTTAAGAAAATTGGCCTTTTTTCAGTCCTGTTTGTTCTGCAAAGCGTAGGCACCAACCGACTTTGTACCAAGTTACCACGTGAAATCGGTCACCTGAATGCCATTTGAAATAGAAGTTCTCAAAGTGTCCGAGTTTCCATTAGGTTAATGTAAAGTTAACAGCATTAACATGTATCTTGTTACACCTTGGAACCTGTACAGTAACCCATCCCGTCTCCTTTGTTGCTGCATCCTCTTTGTCTTCTCTGGCAGCTGTCGTCGTCGTCTTTGACTCACCTTGATGACATGTTCACTCACCTCGCTGAATCCTTGTCTTCTGCTCCCCTCTCAGGTTCTCTACCAGCAGTTCAAGTTCTTCCTCAATCTCTACTTTCTGGTGGTGGCCTGTTCCCAGTTTGTGCCATCACTGAAAATCGGATATTTGTACACGTACTGGGCACCTCTGGTAAATGCTACTTTAGTTTTCACTCTTTAATTGATTTGTATTAGAAAATATTTTGCTCTCTCAAAGCACGTCTGCCCTGGATTATGCCACAAATGTTGTTCGTATGCATTTGTAGCTGTTATTGTTTTTCATAAATGTCAAAATGCAACAAAAGCAAGTTAGAGCTGAACTCATTAGCTGATTAATAGGTTAGTTGATCGTTCAGAAAATCATAATTTTAATCCATCTTTTCAAATTTGCCGTTACTGTTTATCAGGCAAAGCATATCATTTGAAGACATCACCTTTTGGCTCAGAGAGATTGTGTAATGTTCTATTTTTCACCATTTCTTGACACTTAATAGTCAAAACAATGAATCGACTAATCACAAAAAATAATCTGCAGATTAATCGATAATTAAAATAATCGTTAGTTGCAGACCTAAAGCCAAATGGATCACCTACATGTTTACACACTTAGCACTTTATAGCCATCTTTTTATACCGTGAAGACAGATTAAAGATTAAGGTAAAGAGTTTGTGTTTTTATTACCTCCTTTGACAAAAAAAAACTTTCCAAAGTCAAGACTGTTTTGATTTAGTGTCTCTTACGTTGTTTTTAAGAGTTAATAATGTAAGCCGTGAACCTTTTCTGTATGTAAAAGTCATCTTTACATGTTTTACGTTAATGGATTCTGGTATTAATGAAGCTTTATAAATGATCATGGTGCGTTTGATCTGTTTTGCCTCTTTTGTCACTCAGGGTTTTGTGTTAGCCGTTACAATGGTGCGAGAGGCTGTGGATGAAGTGCGACGGTACCAACGGGACAAAGAGATGAACTCTCAACTCTACAGCAAGCTCACAGTGCGAGGTTAGTGAAGGGACTGAGAGAAATCTATCCACACTCCTCCTCACGCCTGTAACGGTTTGCTGCTGACATTATGATAACGGATATTCCAGCGTATAGTCAAGCTCTCCCCATGCAATTAAGAGACAGCCCTCCACTGGATCTACACTTGTAACAGAAGTCATTCTTCTTGCTGTAATTGCATTGATTTTTTCTCGCTCAGTTTCTCAAGAGCGTATGATCTAAGAGCTGTCCCGTTGTTGAATGTGTGGTTAAAATCCCCCTGTGTGGTATCTGTGACCATGGCCGGGAGATGTAGCTCTCGCTATGTGCTCGTGTGCATGTACACAGTTACGTGTGCTTGTGAGCACAGAAGAAGAAGGGTCGTGGCGGATATTGAGGCAATATAATTGAGAGTGACCCAATGTGCTATTGTTTTTGTCTATGCCTCTGACCAGAGATGAAAACAGAGGGGTATTACATTCTTATGCTGGAGGTAATCTTATCTGTTAGAAGGTGAGAGAGAAAGAGAAGAGCAATAGCAAGTGGGTTGTGGTTTTAATAGTCAGCATCATTTTCAAAGGCCAGAAATCAATATCTTCATTTTATTTCATAGCTATTTTAAAGTTCACAGCATATCTTAAAAATTAAGAGTCTTAATTTGAACGTGACGTTGCCTTAGGGTTGCTGTCTGTTGTCTTGTCCCATTTTTCTTCATTCCACCTGTCTTTTTCCTCAGGTAAAATTCAAGTGAAGAGTTCAGACATACAAGTTGGGGACCTGATCATTGTTGATAAGGTACATCTTTAGTTTTTCCTTTTTCTGCGACAAATGTTTTTTCATCTCCCAAATAGCTGTTTCTTTCCATCCAGTTTAAGTTTATGATAACAATATGTAACCAATTTATGTTTTATATATGACCTATTATAGACGAGGACCAAACATATTTTTTGAGCCATGATTGAACTGTAGTTTAGGTTGTGTTTCAGCCACATGCTAAACAAGCACAATTTCAGGAACTAGAAGATGTTACCTTTTAAATGAGGTCACACATATATGCATTCGGGCCTTACAGGTCTTTTCTATTTCGGTATGCCAAATAGATGACCATTTGGCTGTTAAAATGTTAACTTTAACATCTGTCTGTATTACTGGTAAGTGTGATGTGACTACCCTACCCCATTCTATGAGTGAGTGACTGTGCACAAAAAAAGTGAATGGGTGTAATACAGATTCAAAGAGTATTTGCCTCTTTGCCTCTTTTTTTCCCCCATTTTCTTAAAAACATTTTTCTAATCAGATATTTTATGTCTGACTACACATTCTCCCCACCTACAAAAGATTAAAAAGCAGATTTTGAATAGCTTACCAGCAACTCTAAAGTACATAATAATAAGTAACTTAACTTGATTTGAAGGCACAGTGTTATTCAGAGTTTTGCTTCAATGTGAAACCGAGAATGCATGTTTGATACTATAAAACTCCTACTCACCTGTTAAGCATGTGATCTTTGGTTTTAGCTCAGCCAAAATGAAATGCAGCTGCTGCTAGAAAGTTAAATTTCCATTACTGTGTCTTAGACAGACTTTTAAAAAAACGGTTTCTCCTTCACCCTCCGGTCAAGGTATTGACCCTGTTTAATTATTCAGGAAGATTCAAAAGGCTTTTGCCACAGCGCTGAGTAACACACTGCCATTTGCACTCCTGCTTTTTCTCTTTCTTTTTGTAGAACCAAAGGATTCCTGCAGACATGATATTCCTGAGAACGTCAGAGAAAAATGGTGAGCTGGCAAAATGTTTGTGTAACTTTATCAATGTGAAGGAGGACGGTGCTGAAAAGTTTTAATCAGCATCAGCAAAACTCCTCCTGGATTAATCCTAAAATGGAGTAACATTAATAAATCTTTGCAAATAGATGGAATAGTAATGCAAAAAATAAAATACAATAATCAGACAGAATGCCTTACAGTTGAACCTTGTGTGCCCTGTGGCACTTTAACGAACTGCGTCAAGATCATTTGGGTGAGAAATGTGACTTTTCCCCACACTTCCAGTCCTTTGACATCATCTCCAAGGCAGCCTGTGATTCATATGATTTATGTCACATTCTTCTAGTGACTGATGATGCAAATTCCAATTAATCAATGAGCTGCGTCAGATCCTAGCTCTTTTCTAGGGGGCATCGGGAGGAAATGTTCAGAGGACATCATTTCCATCAATCTTTGATGTGCCAATATGCTTGGCAGGGAGTTGTTGATGTCTTCATGACTCTGAGACACACACACACACACACACACACACACACACACACACACACACACACACACCCCTTTATCTTTCACATATACAGCCTCATATACTTTCACATAGTCGTACACACGCATCTCAGTGATGTTATGTGAGGAGCTGAAGTCCCATTGCAGCAGAAGGAAAGCATGAATCATCCTCATTGTGCTAATGTTGTCCATCATAGTTAACCCTCCAGGGATGGTTTATAGCTGCCCTTTACCCTCTCTGTCACATAGTTCCTCTCATCCATCAGTTTCATATGTAATATTACCTCAGATCAATACAGGTCACGACTGCTCAACGTTTGTCAGACCTTGCGGTGTCCACAACAGCCACAGATATTCTCCGTTGTGGATCAGGCTATAATGTACTGTCCTGTTGGCGATAGACATATGCTAGTTTATTAAAGTAACATCATTTTACAAGCTAAATGTGTTTTAATGTTTTAATATACAATGCCTCACAAGGATGTGTGACATGTATATGCTATATTTAACCGTGTGAACACAAACTGCAACCAATTTTATTAAAACCGTCTCATGTTTGTTGGTTGAATGTTGTTTAAACTTTTAGAACCTCCCAGGGTTTCCAAAAATGCTAATATTTAGTGCTGAATTTTATTGAAATATATATAAAATTATACTAAATCATCAATTTTCTGAGTGAAATTGTGATACAGCCACAGAAACCTTTTTTTATCTTAAAGTGAGACTATGCAACTTTTAAAAGATGAAAACATAGTGTTCCTCCTACAGATGAAAAGTTGAATTCATAAGCTGTAAAATGCACTCTTCATCATTTCAACGCATTACTTGGTCTGGTATGACCAGTTGCTAATATTGGAAAACTTTAGATAGATAGGGCTGTGTAACTAACATTACCGAGTCAGTTTGCTGACTTTTATCCACTTGTGCTACCATTAGGCTTCGTTTTAGCATTTATGCTAATTCTGTAAATGTAATTTGTGGCCGAGGTTGTCGTTAACCATGTAACAGACACAACAGGCTTTACAGCATTTCTGTCCCTTTTTTTTCAGGTGGATGTTTCATCAGAACTGATCAGCTGGATGGAGAAACTGACTGGAAACTGAAGGTTGCTGTTGGCTGCACTCAACGACTACCAGCAGTGGGGGTATGGATACATTACGATGTAGTGACTCTCTGGTAACAGACAAAGGGATTGTGAATGAGTGTTCTGTTATCTCTAAAAGCATTGCTCATCAAATGAAGTTGTCTGGCTGTGATGGAAACCTAATCACTGATGACAGACAGGAGGAACAGTCTGAATCTGACAGCAGCTTCCTTTAACTGGAGGCGATACTCAACACTTAAGATTTAAGTAGAGTCAATGTTTTTTTTTTTTGTTGCCACTTAGTGTGATCAGAGAATTAAAGTTGCAGCAAGTCATTTGATGATTGAGCTTTGGCATCCATATTGGGTTTCAAGACACCTGAAGATAGCAAGAGTGGTCTTCACTTTAGCCTCTATGTAACCTTCTCACAATGTTATCCCTCAATTTTGGATTATTTATTCATTTGATAATATCTCCCAAACTCACCTTTAGTCAGAAGTCAAGACAGATCAGTTCCATGCTCTTTTGTGATTGTTCTCAGGCAGAAATAAGTGCTTAATTTCTCTGATGGTAAAAAGTGAGCACACTTTGACCCTTCATATGCAGGCTTTTTTAACGCAGGAAAACGAGCTAAAACTAGGTCATAGACTGCTTTCACATTGCCAGTAGACGCGTATGTCTTTCTGTTTTTTTATTTTATTTTGGTGTGTCATGTTTGACGGAAAACAGGGTTAGTACAAACACAACACACCAGAAACACTAGAAAGCAGCATGGAGGCCACTGCAAATGTTAAGGTGGTAACCTTTTTATTTATATCCGTTACCTATTCAGTCTCTCTTTCAAACTCGGTGCCAACTTATTTGGGCGCTTCTTGCACGGAGACGGGCGGAATTTGTCACTGAGATTACAAAGAGTTGCAGAAGTTACAGACGGAGGTGACAAGCGTCATAGCATCGTGCTGTGCAAAAATAAGCGTGTCCACCCGGGTGTCATGTTTCCCCCACTGCCAATAGAAGACGGAGCCGATAAATACTTGTGCCTACTGCAGAATCATCGGTCCTGGGAAAGAATTCCGATTGTAACATTTCCCACTAACGACAAAGGCCAGATTTTAGTGTTTTTTGCCCAGTGGGAAAGGGGCTATCCAGTAGTTTTAACTCAGATTTTTAGTCAAAGTCTGCTGTTCCTGAATACTAATGGATGAGCTCATGCTGTATGCACTGGATAGTAATAGTACTTTGAAATTTCCATAAAGCTAGGTGGTCATTCTAAGAACAAGTAAATTATATCATATATGTCTTTTAAGTTTCAAAACCGCCAACAACTTGAGAGTACTGACTACATGTCTGCTTAAATCACCAAATGAGTCCAGTTTGTTCAGCAGCCACATTGATCTCTCTGAATGCATCAAGATGTCACAGATTCTCTGAGCCCATTTCTGTAAACTGCTGGAGCAACACTACTCTCCATTGGGGGTTCAGTAAAATAATCTTCCCTGCTCCTCTTTAACCGCTCTGCCCATGTTCTCACCAGGAGAACACTATCTGAGCATGGCTGAGGGTTGACTGGCCGCTGCAGAGGCTGCCTGTCTGAATAATTTAATATTTACAATCAATTTTGTTCCACTTGGGGCAAAAAAAAAAGGCCGGTGCTGGGTGCTTTACAGGCCAAGGCTGCAGTCTTACTTGATGGGATGACTCAGAGAAATGGATGATTAAAAAAATTATGGTTCAGTTTTTATTATTGTTTCTTTTTTTTATTAATATCTAAACTGCTTCCACATATTTATGTCATTTCTGTTCGGTTGCATCCAATAATGTGTGTGTATATATATATGTATATATATATATATATATATATATGTATATATATATATATATATATATATATAATATATATATATATATATATATATATATATATACACATACACATACATACATACATACATACATACATACATACATACATACAGTACAGGCCAAAAGTTTGGACACACCTCATTCAATGCGTTTCCTTTTTATTTTCATGACTGAAGACTATTTACTTTGTAGATTCT
The DNA here is from genome assembly GCF_010015445.1 of Perca fluviatilis. NCBI lineage: Eukaryota > Metazoa > Chordata > Actinopteri > Perciformes > Percidae > Perca > Perca fluviatilis. The sequence continues at coordinate 25,676,353 of NC_053124.1, forward strand.
CACTGAAGGCATCAAAACTATGAATGAACACATATGGAATTATGTACTTAACAAAAAAGTGGGAAATAACTGAAAACATGTCTTATATTTTAGATTCTTCAAAGTAGCCACTCTTTGCTTTTTTATTAATAAGGGGAAAAAATCCACTAATTAACCCTTAAAAGGCACACCTGTGAAGTGAAAACCATTTCAGGTGACTACCTCATGAAGCTCATTGTTCCAATAGCAAGTGGACCTTGAGTTAAGATTATTTTGTCAAACTAATATTTCCAAGGTTAGGAATTAATTTTCATCCTCAAGTACATTTATATCATTACAGGAACTCATCTAAAGCGATTTTAATGGATTGCTGCGTTGTGTATGTATTAGCACTAGTATTATTATTGTAATGTATAGCCTAACATGAAAATGTTTGTCCTTTACAAGAAAAATATGGTAAAATAATCACTGACTGTGGTAATTAATTAAATAAGACTGTGTCTGAGTTTTATATTCTCCTCTTTTATATCGTCTCCCTTTTCTGTCCTGTCTCCTTGTTTCAGGATCTCTTCTCCATCAGCGCCTATGTCTACGCCCAGAAGCCTCAGCTGGACATCCACAGTTTCGAGGGGAACTTCACAAGGGTACAGTAACTCGTTGACATTTTTATAACCTGTTAAACACATGCAGAGTTTTTCTATAGAAACTGGATTGACATGAAGATGTATATCACTGCAATGTGTTGACAAGCGGCGACAATGAGATCTTGTGTGTCCATCCGGGCCTGTTGTTATCTCCATCAGGCATACCTCTTACATCACAGGCAGGTTCTCGCAGCTCCAGCTCCATCCATCCCGCTCTGCTTGTTGCTCAATGATTTTCTTTTTTCTTTTTTCTTTTTTTTTTTATTAATAGCAGATTAGCGCAGCCCCCACAGAGAGGAGAGCTCCAGTACAAAGAGAGGCTTTGTGGGCCGTCTTCACTCTTGGCCACACACCAGGCTTAGTGAGCGAGCACTTCCTCCGCTCATTCATCCTCCGCGGCCTTCCTTTGCATAGCGTGTGCTTTTAGTCTGAGCAGGATGGGAAAAAAAATGGGTTCCCACAGATCCGCAGCAAATGAACTTACCTATTTATGAGGGTTCCTTTTTTTTTTGTGAGACGTATATGGTGGCTTTGTTTCTGGGGTCTTTATTGAGACCCTCTGCAGTTATGAACACCGTAGTATGATGCCAATGTCAGAGCGGTCAAGCATTCTGCAACCTGCCATTTATTTTTCATGCACCTCTTCCCATGTTTGAGTGGATTGACAGGATGTGGGTGCTTAGGTATCATAATTATCATATCAGGCTGGCAATTTGAGCCGAAACTGGAGCCTTGACTCTGCGCTCCTGACTCAAGCCATTTCCAGCTTTCGTCTTTAGTTAAGAGAGGGGTAAAACAGGGGGGAGGGTGAAATAAGAGGCTCTCCAGGGGCTTATTTATCACTGAAATCTCATCTACATGCACTCTCTATACTGTTTTTAAAAGGAGCCTCTATCGCCATGCCAAATCTAGTGAAAGTATTGATAAAGGGACCACTGTATTGCTACAGTCTGCACAACTGTGTCAGGTGCTTGTGAAAATTAATGGCACAGCAGAGCCCGGCCATTCTGGTCAGGCTGTATGCACTCCTAACTGTGCTTGTTTTTCTCAATTCTATACACAGCTGAGATTTTTTGTTTTCAGGGAAATTTGGTTTGCCTTGACAAAGTGGCATCAGAGAATAAAATGGCAAAATATATCATTTCACTGTGCGATTTTACTCTTTTGTGTGAGATTTTAGCAAAATCACCACTGCAGTGTATATATACATAGCTGAATGTACTGGTCCAAAAGTTGGCTAATTGAAGAAATAAATTTACAATGTTTAGGTATTTCTTTCAGGCAGGTCTCTCTCCTCTGCCACTCAGTTTATTTGATTTGATTTTCTATGAGTTTCAATAAATGATCTTTTAAGAGTTCAAATCTAGACCAACATATTTACAAATGTACAAGTCCTGAAAATAGCAGACCCTTTAACAAACCTGTAGCATTAATGTTTTAACTATATCTGGGTGTCCTGCTGAAGTATATGCATTTTTGTTTGGAATTTATGTTTTCGTGCCATGGTGCATTGACAACAAATCTGGCATTTCTTGTTAACCTTTTCTGAACTACAATGCCTATAATTCATTGGCTTTAGTGTTAGTTAGAGAGTTGAATGGACAAGCAGTGTCCACACAGTCTCAATCTAAAGATAAGAGAGATACCTAGCTGCCCTGTTATACTTTGTGGCACTATACTGCCATACCATAGTCATACAAGCTTAAACAAATATACACAAATTGCAAAGTAATGTTTTTCCTTTTTTATTTCCCCTGTAGGAAGACACAGATCCCCAGATCCATGAGAGTCTGAGTATTGAAAACACTCTGTGGGCCAGCACAGTCGTTGCATCTGGTAAGTGAATGACAACTCTTATTTCTTCTTTTTATCTTGAAATGAGATGTAGGATTTTTCCAGGGGAGGTCTGTAGAATGGCTGACTGTGTTTATTTAATGTATGGTCGGCTGCTCATTAAATCTGTAGCACGTTTGTCAGGAAGTCATTTTAAAACCTTAGACTAGATTCAAATACTGTATCTCTGCATCAAAAGGTATGTTTCCATCCACCTGCTTTTATGATCAATCTTAATTTATTCATAAAAAAAAAACCTGGAAGTGCAAAAAAAATGTGTCAAACATTTTATGTACTTTTATGTTTCATGAAAACGTTGAAACCTCAAACACCTTGACTTCATGGAACCCTATTCTGCTTCTTCATCTGTACACAGAGCATTCATGTCAATCTGAGACTCACCATTACATGCAACACCCCAAAAGGAAAGACTAATAAAAAGAGTAGACACTGGTTCAAGCCCAGACAGGGACCCTTGTTGAATTTCACCCCCCTCCACCCACCATAGTAGCAAACAGCAGAGTAAACGTAGATCAGAAGAGACACTTTTCTATTCACATACATGTGGTTGATGGCTTAAAACCTGTGCAGCATTGTGCTTGTTGTGTTGCACAAAGATTCATGGCCTTAAACCTTGAAGGCGTTTGGTTTGATACTGCTATGTGCTTGTTTGAAGTACTCTGAGAATACCCATAGTTGAGGTAATTCTCCCTTGCGGCAACTTAGTGATTCCTCGCAGAAAAGGTTGTGTCAGTTGAGAGTGTTTGTGATGCTCTCAGCGATGGCCACACCATTGATTTGTGGTGTTGCTCTCCCCTCTGGCCTGACCTTGACCAGAAAAAAAACAAACACACACACTCGCACAAAAAGCCTGACTTAGACCACTTACATCATCTCTGCTTGGGAATGTCATTGTCCCTCCCAAGCTCCTCCTTGACAGACACTTCATCGCCTTTACAGTGGCATTCTGGGCACTTAAACCGGCCCGGATCACCATGTATTCACTCTCTTATAGGCCCCAGTCCAGCTGTGACAAGAGAATTAGTTGTTCGCATATTTAAATTGAAGCCCCTCTACATGCTGCGCCACAAACCCATTTGTCACATTGCTCAATATTTCTGAAGTTAGAAGTCAACGAGACTAATTCATCACCTTTCTCCTCAGGACCTGTAACCACTGGTCTCTTTCCTCTTCCTCTCTTCACATGCACTTAACTTTCCTCCTTTTGTTTTCTACCCATTTTTAACTTTCTTGCCATGTTTATACTTTGGGGATTTCTGGTGCTAGGTTTATTATTGCCTTTGCTCTCCCATTAAGCTCATTTAATATTAATGACTCATTAATCCTTTGTAATAAGGCCACCGTAATGAATTGGCAAATAAAGATGGCAGTGTATTGATCAGGTTTTATGAGCTCCCATAGGGTGGCTGAAGGCCGTGAGAGTCTAAGCGTATTAAACTCCTGTCTGTTGGCTTGAGTGGCAATGAGACAAAACTGCCTCAGCTCAGCCTTATTGTGTTTCCTCTCATGCAGTTCATCTTACTTGACCAAGATGAGTGTGTGCATGTATGTTTGTGTGTGTGTGTGTGTGTGTGTGTGTGTGTGTGTGTGTGTGTGTGTGTGTGTGTGTGTGTGTGTGTGTGTGTGTGTGTGTGTGTGTGGGTGTGTGTGTGTGTGTGTGTGTGTGTGTGTGTGTGTGAGATGGTGGGGGTGGGGTGCAGTTAATGAGTAGCATTACTCTCCTTGTCTCTCTCCTTGGCAGGCACGGTGATAGGGGTGGTGATCTACACAGGCAAAGAGACCAGAAGCGTACTGAACACGTCCTATGCCAAGAACAAGGTGAATACTTTTAAGCTTGTTTGTTTTTTCTGCAGGGAAGACCGCAAGTTCTGTGATTTGTTTGAGAGTCTTAGGGGTTTTGGTTGCAGATGCTTTAAATGCAAGGTTGTTGTTTTTTTATAACAAACTATGTTATGATGATACACTATGATTATTGATTAATGTGCAGACTAATTTCTTGAGATATCAATTAATAGTTTGTTGTATAAAAAAAATCCGAAAACCACAATAATTTACTAAATCCCAAGATGGCATCTGACTGTTTACTATCACATAAGACAAAGAAAAGCAGCAACTCGTCACAGTTTAGAAGCTGGAACTCTAATATTTGTGATTTATGCTTAGATTTGATTACTAAAACTTTTGCCAAAAAGGTTTCTGTCAATGGACTAATAGTTTAGGCTCTACTTAAATCAAATCGCTGACAGCACTATCACTAACAATTTTTTTCTTTATGCAATTTGCAATGATTTCGGGGAAATAATAAATGTGAATTTTTTTTCTTCGTTCTTTTAAGTATAGCCAAAGAAATTTAGATGTTTTTCATGCATTTCCCAAAGCATTGACAAAAATGATTAAAGGCCTGTCACTGCCAGTTCATGCCAGCATAAACATACATGTTTTGTAAAAGCTGCAGAGGGTGAAACACCTCACACAAAGTAACATCTGTTCCAAGTTCCCCTCATGCCACCGTTTTTTTCCCCTGCCTCTAATCACTAATCAATCACTATGGCGAGGTGGTTTTTTAACCTTGACTTTCTAGATAAAGTTGGACCTGTCAATGCAAAAGGTCAGCGTCGGTTGCTAATTAACCAAAAGGGAAATTAACTAACCAAGGATTTAAATGACATTTTCAGCAGAAAGTTAATCCCACAGAATCCCCATCGAGTGTTTTGTCCCCAGATTGTGGAGATTAATGAAAATCTGATTCTAAACATATGATTCTACCTGGAAGATGGTTAGTCTAGATCGACACAGGTCAACTGATAGAGGCGGGCATCTGCTGGATCTCAGAGGCAGTGTTTTGGCTATGAGGCATCCACCATGCAATGCATTTTACACACAAAGTTATCACCTACAACAGTCTGCACTACTAAAGCTCTCTGTGGCACAACATAGCCCCTTCCTACGGCAGCACGATTTTGACACCAGTGTCTTTTATTAAGAACGCTGATGTGGCCGGTCGAACGGCGGGGGCCACTGTTTTGTGTAAGCTCGACAGTTGAGAGGAATTCAATATTTCAAGGAGATGATGTCAGAAGTGCCAATATGGAGACTGGAGATTGGGGGAGAAAGTCGATACAGTGTGTCTAAAGTCGCAAGAACGTTTTGGCCTCATATAATCTGTTGTGACACCGGCCAGGACAATGCCTGCAGTTGATCAATCTGACAGGACATCAGACATAGATTCACTCTTTGTCTCAGTATTGTTAGACAGACCTCTGTCTGAGTAAAGAAGCAGAACAATGTCATTTGACAAGAGGCTGCTCTTCAATTAAGATTGTTTGTTTGAAGTACATATCTAAGTCCCGATACTCTCTCTTCACATTTCTCTCAAACTGTGTGGAGAAAAACAATAGCAACTTAAGTTGTTTACTAAGATCTCAAGAACCAATTTCAGTTTATTTTCTTGACTTTCTTGATTTGCCGGTGTCTCAAGCACTAACTAATACACTACTTACTGACTGAAGTCCTGATATTCTTTGCTTTTAACTCAATGAATATTCATGTCCCTGGGCTGCAATTCTTCATCAAATTTCACACATGCTAAAATACAAGCCACACAGGCAGATCTAATCATTCCTTTCACTTTTAATGGCTTGGAGATGAATGGAGTAAAATATGCACTTTTTTTATTCATTGATAGCATCTTTAGGTTGAGGTAATTGAGTCCTTTTCCCCCCTTGACTGAATGAATAATGACTTCATCTGATCCCCGGCAAGGCTTGGAAAATTTAGACTAGCCATTGTTCAAGCAGAAGGGTATCCTTTGCTTTTCAGGCATGCACTGTGCTCTCTGTCTTAATTTTTCTTCATTTTAATCCACCCAAACCCCCTATTTTTCTCAATAGCTCAATCATGAACCATGTAGTGAGGCTGTGGGGTTGGGGTATACCCACCCACCCGCTCGCTCCCCTTACCCTTCCCTTCTCCGCACTCTGCTACTGGGAGTTTAACAGCAACTGATAAATCAGTCACACTGGTCTCCCAGCTCTCCCAGTCCTCAGGGGAATGGGCTCGGTGGGGGTTGAGGCAGTGGAGGAATTTTGCTGCTTTTTATATGTGCTTGCCCCCTCCCCTCCTTTTCAGAGCAGTTCCTTTATTTGAGGGAGGAGAGATGTTATGTTCTGCTGTTTTTGTAAGCGTGGTGCGTCAGAAGAAAGCCTTCTGTGTACAGGGCTTTGCTGTGAGCGCTGCCAGAAAGGGGAAGGGCAGTTCTTTATTTGACATCTTTTTCCCACATGCTCCATTGGCTGGGAGATACACTTGAAAAATAAAAGACAACTCTGACCCCTTTTTTGTCTTTTTTTTTGTTTGTTTTTTTCCAGAAAGCCATCTCAATATGGGAACTTAATCTATTTTTGAGGCCTTTTGACCTTCTGTTGCATTCAAGGACAATAGTTCAGCATGACAATAATGCAGCTTGTAGTTTACCACAAAATAGTGCACCCAATAAACCTATTAATGTCGTACACATGGTTTGCATGATAAAAGCCTGCAGCTAAGAATGTCTTTCATTGGCTTTGTTTTTTCTCCCTGTGTAGCATATTGTAAGGCTTTGGGAGCAGATGGGAAAGTTACAAAGAGTCTACTCTAGTATAAGCTGTCACAAAAGGAATAAAATGTTTACTCCAAATCTCCAGTCTGGACTTAATATTGTAAGTTTACAAATTGTGTGATTCCCATTGAAGGAAAACATCACTCTCCTCAAGCTTTAGACTTAAGGAACAAACCTAATAAGCACAAGATTAACTTTATAATTAATGCAACGCTAACCTGCTTAGGGGAAATGAGTAGGACACTGATGATGTAATATCTGCTGTTTTGACCTCTGACCTCTTGTCCTCATAGGTTGGCTTACTGGACCTAGAGCTGAACCGCCTCACCAAAGCCCTGTTTCTGGCCCAGGTGGTGCTCTCCATTGTCATGGTAGCAGTGCAGGGGTTTGTGGGTCCTTGGTTAAGCAACCTATGCCGATTTGTCGTGCTTTTCTCTTACATTATCCCAATCAGGTACTTTGTGATTCTCTTCATCTTTTTTTTTTTTTTTTTTTTTTTTTTTGTGACCACGTACCAGATCTTTAATTGCGTTGCTTTATTGTTATGTGTTCCTTTTGATAGATTACAGATTTGTTTTTCCCGTATGTAGTTTGCGTGTAAACCTGGACATGGGCAAGTCAGCCTACGGCTGGATGATCATGAAAGACGAAAACATCCCCGGCACTGTTGTGAGAACCAGCACCATCCCAGAAGAACTGGGCAGGCTAGTCTATCTGCTTACAGACAAGACAGGTAGGTGACACACTGAAGAAAGATTAGATTTACAGTAGATGTTTAGTACTTAAGTTAAAGCAAAATTATACTTCACTTCAAGAGGGCAACTGGCTATGCACGTTCTGATAGCAGAATGATGGTGGCATCATCATCATCATACCATGAAAGATCTGTCACAGGGTGAAATAATTTTGTGTCTATACTGTAAGTTTTTGGTTTTATGTTCAACAATACTAATAACTCAAAAAAAAAAAATACACAACGCATTGCCCAATTTTAAACTACAGATGACACTATTGAAAAAGTGTAGCACACATTCAATCCTTGATCACGGCTGTGTTAGCAAGCATGCATAACATGTTACTCTGCGCCGGACATGAATGCATATCAGGTGTTCTGTGGAATTCACTTTCTTATTTCACTCACAGTTCACTCTCTTTCTGAAACAAATAATGTAATATATAAACCCAATAAAGCGCAGGTCTAATCCCTGAAACTTGAATGTTAACTTTAGGGTCTCACATCTCCTGTAAGAATAGGCACTCGCTCATAAAAATACAAACACTTGATATATTGATATATACATACATCATAAATTCACATTGAAATAAAGCCACTTAATTTGCGTTTTAATAACAATCTTAAAATCTAATCTAAGACATGTGAACATTGTAAGGTAAAAAAAAAGGAGGTTAGTTTAAACAAATCTTCTGAATTTGTGTCATTTAAACCTATTTCAACTTATCTAATAACAAATACCTGCTCTTTATTTATGCCAGACAGTGTGCCAAAGTGATAAACTACTGCTGTGGTCCTAACATGCTTCTTTGTCTTACCCCGCTGATCTAGGTAGGAATAGATTAGCTGTAGAGCCTATTTATCCAGGTTGATAGGTAAAGCACATGGAAAGAAGAACAAACAATCAATCCAATAGAACTGGTTAACCCCATGGCTCTAATGTTTTCAGAAGTTAGATGCCCTCTAATCAGCTTCATGCTCTATCGACACACATTCTGGCAACCGACATCGCCTCGTTTTCCAAATAATTTTTTTCTATTAGTGTTTGAATATTCACTCAGTCTTTTTGTATGCAATGTTGTTTCTTGTCTGTTAGTCAGAGAGGATATGCAGTCCACATTGGTAATGAGATTAGGTCAATGAGAAGGCAGTCACACAACCCTGCAGGTCCCATTATGCGTTGTAGGCCGTCCTCTGGGGACAAATTATCTTCTCTCTCTCTCTCTCTCTCTCTCTCTCTCTCTCTCTCTCTCTCTCTCTCTCTCTCTCTCTCTCTCTCTCTCTTCTCTCTCTCTCTCTCTCTCTCTCTCTGTCTCTCTGTTTGTTCAGAGAATTTAAAGAATTATATTATTTGAATATATTTTATTTTTGCTTCAGTATGAAGTAGTGGCTGTGTGAATAAAACATCTCTGACGTATTTTTACCCCAGACAGTCTTAAAGTGATGGTTCGGAGTAATTTCACCCTAGGGTCCTTTGCACCATGACCTCGAGCCAAACACCCCCCCAGAAGCTTTTTTCACCTGGGTCTAACATTGGGAGAGTTAGCGTAGAGTAGCGTTAGCCGCTGAATAGCTTAGCGCAGAGGCTAATGGATCCGAAGTGTCTCTTAACATTACCCCACTAATAATGCCCGAAATGATACCAAAGGTCTACACTAGTATATATAGGTTATGCACTCATAAAACGATGGATTGTAAAGTTTGTAAGTACACCAGAAGGTTATGTAAATAACACTTGCCTGCTGGCTTCTGCTCTCTGCTGTTGTTGTTGCTGCTGTAAGACGAGTGCTTAGGGACATCTACAAATTACAACACCGAAAGAGATGCAACAAAAATATTTTTAATTTAACTTATTTTTTAAAAGTAAGTGCTGTAGTATAACTAGCAGGAGACAAGTAATAATTGAGGTAAGTTTGGAGACATTACCTTATTTAATCATTAAATTAATAAATATTTTTGTTGCATCTCTTTTCGGTGTTGTAATTTGTAGATGTCCCTAAGCACTCTTACTGCCCGGTAGTAACAGCAGCAGCAGCAGCAGCAGCAGAGAGCAGAAGCCAGCAGGCAAGTGTTATTTACATAAACTTCTGGTGTACTTACAAATTTTACAATCCATCGTTTTATGAGTAACGCATACCTTTATACTACTGTAAGACGTTTGGTATCATTTCGGCTTATTTAGTGGGCTAATGTTAAGAGACACCGGATCCATTAGCCCCTCGCGCTAAACGCTATTCAGCTGATAACGCTAGCACGCGACTATCCAATTTCGACCCAGGTGAAAAAACATTGGGGGCGTTTTGGCTTCGAGATCATGGTGCAAAGGACCCTAGGGTGAAATTACTCCGAACCATCACTTTAACCAGCTGACATTTCTTATATGAATACTCTCTTTATTTATTTTTTTCCTAACCTTTATTTATCCAGGTAAGTCGATTCAGAACAACTTCTCATTTGCAACGACGATCTGTCACATTCACACAGTTACACATTCATACCTGGAAGCTGCCTGGCACAACCACAGTCTGATCTGCTGGCCACTGGGCAGCTCCACTGGAGCGGTTGGGGTTAAGGGCCTTGCTCAAGGGTACTTCAGTTGCAGTAATGAGGGAGGGACAAGCGCTTCTCTTTTCCACTTTCCCCACCCAGATTGTATCCTGTCGGTCTGGGGATTGAACCGGCGACCTCCCGGTCACAAGCATGCTTAACCATTAGGCCACCACTGCCTAACTCACAAGCTTTGTGTTTACAGAACAGAAGAACTTAACATCTTACTTTAATTTAATGTATAGTCAGCATGTCATTGAAAGACACATTTGGTCAACTTTTTTTTTTAAGATAATTTTTTGGGCTTTTCCGCCTTTAATGGACAGGACAGGTGAGAAAGGGGGAGAGAGAAGGGGAAGACATGCAGGAAATCGTCACAGGTCGGAGTCGAACCCTGGACATCTGCGTTGAGGCATAAACCTCTAAATTTATGTGCGCCTGCTCCAACCACTGAGCCAACCGGGCCACCTCAACTTTTGATTAAAGAGACAGAGACGTATGAATCAGCCATAGCAACATATTGGCCGATATTCGCTCATTGATATTTCACGTATATGACGATAAGTAACAAGAAATTGCAGCACAGAAATGCCAACCTAGGCTTCAGTTAATTAGGAAACAATGTCACTAATATATAGTTTGTCCACTAGAGAACACTGACATTTTGATTTTCCAACTGTAAAATGTCCTGCTGAATATGGGTCTTGGTCACAATTTAACAAAAAAAAAAACCAAGGTATTCCACCACAATTCTTGTGTACTATCTTCCGATACAAATATCAACATCAGTGTCGGTCTCCAAATTCCAGTATCAGTTGAGCTATACTTTTGATGCTTCTGACAATAACACAAATAAGAGCAAATTTAAAAAGAATTATGTGAAAAAAATTATGGGAAAAACAGTAATGGAAGAATAGTGTAAAGGTGATGTAATTTGCTTATGATTTGTTAGTTTGTAATGGTCTAAAGCGGTCTTCTGAACTGCAGGCACTCTGACACAGAACGAAATGGTCTTCAAGCGGCTGCACCTGGGAACAGTATCCTACGGCACTGACACCATGGATGAGATCCAGAACCACATTGTCAAGTCATATGCACAGGTAAGATGTATTACCGTACTCTCCAATAGGGCTGCAACTAGTCTCGCTTTGCCAGACCTTCCTCCACAGCGGTGCAGAGGAGGGTCTGGCTAGTCCACACAGCATTCCGGGATGGGAGCAAAACTGCTCTGGTTTATTGGCATGTCTTTAAACCAATCGCAATCGTCATGGGCGGCGCTAAGAGCCGAACGGTGCCCCGGTGGCGCCGCAAAATAGCCTCGGGAAGGAACTTTTTGGTGGAACGTGTATGTTCAAAAGTTGTTTTAGTTGTGCAACAGAAAACTCATATTCAACAGTTAGTCTGCTAGCTGTCTGGATTTACCCTGCAGAGATCTGAGGAGCAGTTAACCAGAGTCCTCATACTACACCGGAGTTTAAAATTCCAATGCAAAGAAAGCGTAAGGTACTGGACATCGGCCTAAAAGAAGGACATACGGCGGAATTTCGGCGGGAATGGGGCAATCCCGGAAGTGGAAGGTCATGGATTGATTATTTTCATTCGAATAATCTGTAGATTTCTTTTTCATTTTTATTTATTTTATATAAATCTTCTCAAAATTGATATGCGTTTGGATTTTTCTGTTAAGATCCTGACCATAAACACAAGCACCATCCAGAAAGTTTCAGTGTTGATTTTTAGTGCTAATTTGGGAGTGGCTCAACTTTTGCCTTTTTGTTCCCTTTAGCAATACAAAGTTATTTATTCCCATGAAGTATTCAGATATGATTTATATGATCCAGTATGTAACAGTGGACAGAACCAACCAAATCAAAGCAAAACTTGTCATTTAGAATATTAAAATTTGTTTCCAGTAGGGGAGAGGATACATTGATATACAAATATGTTGACTCATGTTTTTCTTGCTTATTCCCGCCTCTCCCTGTAGATCAGTTTAATCCATATTTATATTTAGCTAAGGATAAGTTTTTCCAGGAAAGAAGCCCATATTGTTCATTCATCACGAAGTGTCCCTGAGCGACTCCACATACTGTAAGCAAGTGTTTTCCTCACTGGGTGGCTCAGATCTGGCTGCAGTCTTGACAGAATGATATTGTTTGTTCTCAGCCAGCTCCAAACAGCTGGTCAACAGTGAAACCATCTGCCCCCCACTTTTATGTGTAATCTCAGCTAATGAAAAATGACTAGTCTTTTTAGAGCTGCACAGCTGAAGCAGTGTAGAGCAGCAATGCCTCTGCCCAGCTGATTTTTACTATGTTGCGGTTTCTTTACTGTCACAATGACATAATTACATGAAGCTATTATTGTTTTAAACATTTTTCCATCCAGATTAGGGCAGAAACAATGGTTGTTGTTGTTGTTGTTGTTGTTATTATTTTCTCCACAAATCGATTTACTGTTTGTTCTATAAATCATTCAAAAAGATTTGAGAAATACCCATCATCATTTTCCATTTCCTATCACATATGACAAAGAAAAGCAGCAACTCCTTACATTTGAGACACTGGAACCAGCAGAATATTCTGCATCTTTACTTAAAAAGTGAAAGAAGTAATTGATAGTTGCAGATTAATCAAGACTAATCGATTAAGTGTTTCTACTCTAAGATGAGGGCCTCTTTAATTATCTATCGACTTCCTAGGTGACATTAGAATATCAGAATTAGAATTGCAATTTTTGTGATAATGGTATAACCAAATACAAACTTATTTTAATTATATATATATATATATATATATATATATATATATATATATATATATATATATATATATATATATATATATATATATATATATACTCCCCACGGCCCCTCCTTCCCTGCCTGGCAGGATTGAAGGTTAATAATAAGCCAAAATCAAATGATTCAGTAGAGCGCATCGGCCTCCCCTCCTCAAACGCAGCTGGAACAGTGGGCTGTCTGCCTGCTCGCTAGTCACCACCCTGTTAAACTGATGGCTGATGTCAAAACAGCGGAACTCATAAAAGGTACTCAAATCAGATATGACACGATAAAGACGATGATCCACCACTTCCCTCACTCTGTCATTTAGCTTGAAAAGAGGTGTCAGAGTGAATTAGCTGCGAATGTACGAATTGATCTTGTTGCCTACAATACACAATGATCCAACATTTTGGAAATTAATTCAAAGTTGTAACATTTTAAGTAAAATGTCTTTGTCTGATAAGATTGTGTAATATATTTCATGTGCATGTTTTTCAAGATAATCATATTTAATCATTAGGCAGCTTATTTCATTGAGTTTAGTTTGTAGTAGTTTCTCTGGATCATGAAAATGAGCCATTAGCTAACACTTAAATGTAATTTGGTACTTGCAAATGTTGGTACACAACCATTATGAAATGATTAAAACAGTTTTGCACAGCTCACACGTGTCATGAATGTGACTGAAATGGCATGATTTGAAGTCACAGATCATTTATTGACTCCATGGCTCACATTATTCAATGTGATGTCAGGTGCCCTCCCAGCCCTCCAATGGCAGCACCAGTGGCTCCACTCCATCGCGGAAGACCCAGACGTCGTGCCCCAAAGTCCGCAAGAGTGTGAGCAGTCGCATCCACGAGGCTGTGAAGGCCATCGCATTGTGCCACAATGTCACGCCCGTCTATGAGTCGCATGCCATCGTAAATGCAGAGACGGAATCTGCTGAAGCCGACCAGGACTACAGTGATGACAACCGCACCTACCAGGCCTCCAGCCCTGATGAGGTAAATATGAGATACAGTTAACAGTTCAACTGCCTGAATAGAAAACTGAAGTCAAAAGAAAAATGGACTGATTTAAAAAAATAAAAACAAATGGTGATATTGGTTTAGACATTGAGGGGGTCACTGATAATTGAAAGGGAGTTTCAGAGGTCGCTCCCCAAGATTAGGCTATAGTTCTACCTGCAACTCATAATTAGCAGGTTGAATGATATCCAGTGGGTTCAGTGCCCTTGTCCTGCGCTCAACCAAATCTGTTATAACACTTTTGATGACGTATTTGCAGGGCAACATGTTACTGTGTTATAAATGTGCTGGAAGACAATTTCTTTTCCCCTGTTACATGATATAATATATATAATGATATAATATGATGATAATAAGAATGTTTCCAATTTAATTTTGTTTGTGGGTGTTGTGGATGTTATTAGCACAAACATTTCCATATAATACAAACATATATATATATATTACAAACATATATATATTTTGTTTTATTTATATCTGTAATGCTATTTTTCAGACCAGAGAGACAGACGATAAAACAACTAAAACCCATATGGAGGTTACACCTTTACAAGTTGTTAAACGGTGACAAATGTTTTTGCTCTCTAAGGCCCCTTTTACACTTGTCATTGAAAGTGTCTCATATCTGGATTAAATCAATCAATTAAACACATCTGCTCCTCTGGCAAGAATAAACATGGGGGATTATCAGGAGCAAAGGCTGTGTACCAGTTTCCATAGTTTCCTCTCTGTCTTAATGTTTTATTGGTGATCCTAAATAACCCTGGTTTGTCATAATGGTCACTTCATGAACAGGGAGTCAGAGGTCATGAACTCTTCGTAGAGGTTAAGCTATTTAATCGTCTGTATTTTCTTCCTGAGAATTTACTGCTCCAAGTGAAGGAAGAATGCAGCACAAAAACGATCCCCAAAGGCATCCCTATAGCTTCCTTTCCTCTGGCAGTTTCTCCGTGTAACCCAAGAGTTTGAGCTTTTATGGCTGAAGGTGCTACTAAGCCTTTATGTATGGCCCTTTCTAATCATACTAAAGAATGTATCAATAGAAATCAAGTCTAAATACTGGGAAGACAGGGACGAATTTTTGATCAGGAAAATCTACAGTCAGTATTTGTTCAAAGAGTGTTTAATGCATATTGAAGGTTAGTTAATCTTCCCCTACACACCATTTCAAGACTGTTGGCATGTTTATCACCCATCACATGTGAGGTTCCGTGAAGCCTTTGTGAGACTTGCATACTTTGTTTCAAACCCCTAGTCTAGAAGTCTAGCAATCAAAATGAAGATAAAAAGGTGGCGAAAGATAAATCTCAGTTTTCCATTTTGCCTGTCTGTCCTCCCCCTCTTGAGTTGATGTATATATTTATTTATATCCCTCCCTGCCCACTGCTCTATCTCCCCTCTCTCCACACTGGAGAGATTGATCAATATTTAATTTTCTCCCAGAGACGATGAGAGGTGGAGGTCTGTGATTGTTGGTAGAGCTCTGCCTTCCCTTTCTACTATATTCTTTGTTCTTTCTCTGTCCTTTAATTTCCATCCCTCTCTCACTCCTTGTCTCCTCACTCTCATTGACTGCAGCATCAGATCTTGGCCACGGCTCCTCTGTTAGTGATAGTTTGTTTGGCCCCGTTTCTCTGCTCAGTCTCTCTAATGTAATGAGCCATTATTAAGGAAATGAAGTGGGCCGGCCGCCAAGGTCAGAACAGGGGTCATCTGACCTGCTGGTCAGCCATGCTGTGAACAGAGTCCTCCTGTAACCTTTGACCCTTGTAATATTGGACAAGAGCATTTGGCTGTAGTCTTTAATGACTGCCATTTCCAGGAATTGGGTGCTTTATTATTTCCAATTGGACGTAACTGGCAGTTTCGGCGAGTGTACGAGGTACATGTACAATAAGGGAGGAAGACTGTATCTAACCGCTTTGCAGTTACTAAGCGGTTGCCAGGCTAGCAGCCAGGCATCAGCAAATGATTGGTGCCATGTTTAAATCATTTATAGTTAAAGGTACAATCTCGAAGTGCTCTGTTTCGTTCTCTTTGGCGGCACGTATGGTGGTAAGCGGTAATTGTCGGAGGGTTTTTGGATCTCACTTCCCAGAGATACAAACTGTGTCGCCTGTGTGACCTCAGTTAGTTGGCAGTTACATTACATGTCATTTAGCTGATGCTTTTATCCAAAGCGACTTACAATTGCTATATATGTCAGAGGTTCATGAGGTTGCACGCCTCTGGAGCAACTAGGGGTTAAGTGTCTTGCTCAGGGACACATTGGTTGATGTATCGCAGTGGGAATCAAACCCGGGTCTCCTGCACCAAAGGCATGCGTCGTATCCACTGTGCCACCACCACCCTTACAACTGGACCATTTACTCGCAACGCTGGCAATAACAATACTCCGCTTCACACAGTAGTGAGTTAAAGAGCGTGCCTGTTTAGATGGCTCCGCCTGACTCTCTGGTGGACCAACCACTGCTGGGTGATTGAAAGCATGTCACTAACTGTACGATGTGTGTGATTTTTCCCGGGAATGTCGCCCACAGACACCCAATTCGTAATACTGCAAATGCAGGTGCTTTCAATCGCCATTGTGTTAGTTCATTTGGCGATAGATAGTGACTTTACACACATTTATTTAAATTAAAATCTTCAAGATTATTACTTTAAAGTGATAAATGTTCAAGGCAATTAGACCCCATATTCAAGAATGGTTAACAGTATAATCTGACTATCTGTTGTCTCGCTCTTTAATAAGTACATTTGTTTTTTTCACTGATGAAAGCACTGTATATTGTTCATATATATTTGTCTTTCAAAATACCTTCTGCCCTGAAGTTCCTACTTTACTTTTGTTAGGGTTAGACTATTTTAATTGTCTTGCTGTTTATAATTGAGTAGATCTGTTTAAAGTCTTGCACACATATCCAGATACGTTGTACTGTTGAAGCTCAAAGAACACATAGTATATAGAGATATGTTGTATTAGAGATATGTAGTTACTCCTTCAAAACCCATAGTGTTAAACTATCCAAAGGTGAATTCAGTTCTCGAGTGTGCACCGTTTTATGTTGCCAGCAGGAGAATTAACAGTTAAGGGCCCATTTTCATCATGACATGCTTGAGCTGCTGTTGATTTTAAAGGCAGTGCTGCCATTGTGATTTACATGATCACTAGTACATGGTGAACACCGTTGAAATGATTCATCGGGTTGTTTAAGTCAGTCTGCCATTGTCATAAAGTACTCTTTTCTATTACTGTCGTAACACATGATTTACGTGCAGTTTGTATCAAATTTGTCAAAGCTTTAAATAGTTTCTGCAGAGCTGATAAAGTAGATTGAAGGACTAGGTTTAGGATCCTCAGCACATGGTGTGTCTGTGTGTCTCCGTGTCTGTGTCTGTGTCTGTGTCTGTGTGTGTGTGTGTGTGTGTGTGTGTGTGTGTGTGTGTGTGTGTGTGTGTGTGTGTGTGTGTGTGTGTGTGTGTGTGTGTGTGTGTGTGTGTGTGTGTGTGTGGCTGCATACACACACACACCAGGATAATGACACACAGATGTGTGTTAAGTAAATATAGGCAGCTCCTTTTTACGGAGCTCAAAGGGGGAGCAGGAGAAATGATGGGGTATTAACAGGAAGTTCCAATTTGTAGGTCAGAGTATAATAACAACCTTTGAGTGAGCAAATTGAAAATGAACCCATTGAGAATTGAGTCGTGTGCAGCTGAAAGCTCACTCGGGGGCCACAGTTCCTGCTGAGGCGAGAAAGAGGAAAGAGAAACAGAAAAACACTTATCTGGAGCTGAATGAGAAGAGCTCAGCAGCTCTGGAGATACCGTAACTCTCTCATGCCTTGTCTTTCAACTGCAAGTGAAAATAGATTTGGTCAGCTTTATGGGCTACATTTGTTTGGGATTTTCTTATCTACATAAAGTCATATACCTGTTTTTTGTATTTGGTAAAGAGTGATCATTTTAAATTAGAAAAAAAAGACTTGCTGTTTTCACTTGTTATTCATAAATGTATTTTTTTTACAAAAAATAGTCTGAGACAAGCCTTTGAAGTTTCACTAGGACTTTAATTCACATCTTCCTCTTCAATTCAGTCAGTGTAAAATTGGCTAAATTCATCACCCTGATATATTTTATTGAAGGTGCAGCATAGATGTAAGTGTGTCGAGGTCAAACTGTTAAAGTCTGTAGTCTTCTACACTTGGATGAGCAGTTTTTTTTTATGTTTTCCTCAGGTGGAGCTGGTGCGGTGGACGGAGAGCGTCGGCCTGACCCTGGTGAACAGAGACCTGAACTCTCTGCAGCTGAAGACTCCTTCTGGACAGATTCTCTCCTTCCACATCCTGCAGATCTTTCCCTTCACCTCCGAGAGCAAAAGGATGGGCATCATCGTCAGGGTGTGGAACTTGTGTATAACAATATGATGTGTGGATGCTCCTTCCTGTGTGGTGTTTTTGTTGCTGAATCATGTGTTTCAGTGTTTTTGTGTCAGTCCTTTTATACATTAAATGTACCGGACTTAGCATTTTGTTCAGATTTTTTTTTTTTTTTTTTTGTTATTTTGGTGTCAAACCCATTGTCACCATAATGTTTTGAGGTCTTTTGAACCTAGCTTTTGAGGTTAAGATGCTGCGTGATGATTGGTGTAGAAATAAATGTTTCTGCACTCAGGAAATGTACTAATTGTCATTTGTAATTTTATGCAGGAGGAGTCGACAGGAGACATCACTTTTTACATGAAGGGTGCTGATGTTGCCATGGCGAGCATCGTCCAGTATAACGACTGGTTGGAAGAAGAGGTAAAAGCTGTGTGGCATATCTATACCACATACTGAGGGTGCATTTGTGCAGTATAGACATAATGGGAAGGACAGGAAGAACTTCTGGTTATCTCGACTTGGAAGTGTTCAGACGTTTACACTCTTCTCCCACAATGCAATGCACAAGGATAATTAGGAGCTTCTGGCAGAATAGAAAATCAGCTCCAGAAACGCCACAGAAAACCAAAATCTTGTGAATTTTTGAAGAAAAAAAAAAGATTTTGGTTAATTGGCCAGTTGGACCCAGCAGCCATGTCTCATCTAACAGTGTCTTTTAGCAAAACCATAAATCTTTATCTGCTCACTTAAAATGAGCCCCTCTGGATGAGAACATTAGCAAAATAACAAACATGTAAAAGGTTATGAAATGGATAAGTATAGGCAAGAGATAAACCTATACATTGCCACACATAGTGATACTGTTGTAGTCCACTACCCTCTTGTAATCAGGACATTAATCCAGAGACACATCGGGGCCGAGTATACACAAGTTTGGTGGTCGAAGGTCTTGTTTGCATATGTTCATAATTATATTGGCATTATTGAGTCATTTAGCACTGGAGGCAGTGTTTGATTTAATTAGTGACCTACATAAAGTTGAAGTAATTACAGTATGTCATATTCTTGAACAATGGTGCTAATGATGTCCTGTTGGCTGTAATATCCCACTGTCAAATCAGCCGGCGCTACGGTTACTTTGCTTGTCAATAACCAATCAACAGGACTGATTCGCCCCATTGGTGTTTCATATCAAAAATGAACCGCCTTCCATCCCTTTGCTTTACTGTGTCCTCTGAATTTTACCAGAGGCTATGTTATTCACTATTGATTTCTTTGGTGTTGGTAACAATATGCTGCTATTGACGGTGCTGTACATGGTGTACTTATACAGCAGCCACTCTAATAGAACAGATGATCTGCCCTATGTTTGGTTTGTATTCATCATGGGGAAAATGTATAAACACAAACCTTTATTTTAAATAACCTACATCTTCAAAAAAAGTACAGCTTTAGAAAAATACTTGACATTGAATATCATAAATAAAAAACTGTGTGTATATCTCTGTTTACTACCATCATCCTCTCCTTTCTGTCAGTGTGGGAACATGGCCAGAGAAGGCCTGAGGACGCTGGTGGTGGCCAAGAAGTCTCTTTCTGAGGAGCAGTATCAGGACTTTGAGGTATGGATGGACACTACTGGATATACTGTACATGTTGTCCTTTACGTCACTGAATCATGTTTTCTTGAAATGGAATAATAGGTTAGTGTTATACAGTATCACCTTAATAGCAATGTGCGACTGTTTCCTCTTGGATTGTAGTTGGCCAAATATTATGACCATAGCTTAGTGTTTTTTGTGTTTTCAGTTGCCTGGTATGTTGCAGCCCCCTTATCCCACAATTCCCCATATTGTCTCCCCTATGATTTTTATAGACATGCTTTTATGTGACGTCTCTTTTAGTCTCCTTTTATTCCCTTTTTATTGTGTCATTTTACTGTTCCTTTTGATTTGTATCTGTTATTGCTATTGATCTCTATTCTATATATACTGTATATGCTTATTTTGTCTTCTCATTACCTTGTTTTGTGCTTTTTGGCCCTACTGTATAGCTGTCTGTTATTTTACTGACCTCTTTTGCCTTGTCTGTCTGTCTGTCAGAGCACTTTTGTAAAATGTGTTTTTAAAGGTGATATATATATAAAAAAATGTATTATTATTATCCACCTCCCTCTTCGTGCAGAGTCGCTACAACCAGGCGAAGCTGAGTATCCATGACCGAGGCCTGAAGGTTGCAGCAGTGGTGGAGAGCCTAGAGAGGGAGATGGAGCTTCTGTGTCTGACCGGTGTGGAAGACCAACTACAAGCAGACGTCCGACCCACACTAGAGCTGCTCAGGAACGCTGGCATCAAGGTTAGCAAGGGAATGAACACTTCTGCCAGGTTAACACTGGTAAATTCTGTATATTCTTTTAAAAGGAGGGAAAGGCTCATCTTATATTGGAAATTATTTGTTGTTATTATTTATGCATCCATAAAACCGGACAGTATTAAAGACAATTGACACTAAATTGCACTCCATTGTTGTGCCTTTTAATGCCACTGCTCAGATCTGGATGCTGACAGGAGACAAGCTAGAGACCGCTACATGCATCGCCAAAAGCTCCCACTTGGTCTCCAGAAACCAAGACATCCATGTCTTCAAACCGGTATGCTGTTTGTCTTTCCTGATGCTTTTATGTAATCATAATGCGCCTACGTAATGAGAGATTACAGAAAACCTAAAAGTTCCTCAGGGCTAATTGTATTGTGTGGCTCTCGAGCAGATCTCAAGCAGAGGAGAGGCCCATCTGGAGCTCAACGCCTTCAGAAGGAAACATGACTGTGCTCTGGTCATCTCTGGAGACTCCTTAGAGGTACTACAACAGAGTGTAGCACACAGTGACATTTCTTTGCGCAGCAGATGATGCTGAGGATGCAGCCAAACAGGCGATGAGAGAATAAAAAGTACTTCTCAGCCAAAACTCATACTTTGGAGTTCAACCAAGTCCTTAAGGATTTGAAGAGGAAAACAAATCACCAAAATATATCAGTCGTTCTTTTTATGAGGCAGAACAATTGGAAAACAACTAAGCAGTAGTTTTACATTTTGTTGGAAGAGCAAACATCTGTGTTTTCATTTATATGGTCTACAAGTCAAACTGTTAATATATGGAAAGAAATCATGTAAATACATCTGGAACTTTTAGTGTCCAGTAAACCGTGTTGTGTATGACCATCCTGTTGTGTTGCAGGTGTGCTTGCGGTATTACGAGCATGAGTTTGTAGAGTTGGCGTGTCAGTGTCCAGCGGTGGTCTGCTGTCGCTGCTCCCCGACTCAGAAGGCCCAGATCGTCACGCTCCTCCAGCAGCACACCGCCAACAGAACCTGTGCCATAGGTGAGTGTTGACAGAAAATGTGGCCGCGGCATTACGAGCCGGGACGGTTGTTGTTCACACACGGGCTGGGAAATTCTGTCAGGGGGTGGGGAAATGTCTCCATTCAGTCCCTTTTGTTAAATACTCTGTTTGATAGAAGATGAATTGGTTAGTGTCTCAGAACTGTCTATTTACTGAACAACCATATCCCAGTTGTGATGGATAACTAACTGCACGGATGTTAAGCAAGGTGCTGAGAGCATTCAGGCTCAGAGCAGTTGTATGTTACTGTAACACACACAGACACCAGAGCAAATATATAAATGTTACTTCTTTTATCCACAAGATGGCAGTCAAAGCTCACAAAGACATATACTGCCACTTTACTTTTTTAAAGGGGTGATAGAATGATTATATAGGGTATTTCACACTGTTCCTTATGGTCTCCTAATGGGGTATGTAACATTGGTTGGGCTGAAAATGGCCTGGTTGATATTTTATTGGCCCTTATGCATCCCTGTGTTTTGGCCCTATTTGTAACAAGAGCTTTTCTTCCAAATATGGTATGGTCATGAATATTTAGATGAGCTGCACGGTGATTGGTTGAGCGACTCGCCATACGCAGACATTAGAGACGCGCGCTGATTGGTTGAGCGAATCCCCAATACACATACATTAGAGAAGCGACAGAATCTCATATTCCAGACACTGCAATGTTTTATTACCAAATTCACTTCTGAGACTTTTTTAAGCGAGAAATCAACTATATAAAGCTCAAATATGGGCCGTTTTACAAAAATTGATGGCTAATTGCAAATTTGGTAAGATGTGTCGGACTTTAGGAGCTCCACACAGTCTGACGAGGCAGCCTGCTGGGCTCCATACCCAGGGCAAAGTCACCCTTTGTGGATACTGCATACGGGACTCCGCGGCCAGCTGCCGGCATAACTATATCTATAAATAATACATTTACGGTTTTGAATGTCCCAATGTCTTATAAAGCTAACCGTTGTGTCCGATTTGATTTTAAGGCATTTTTATGAACGCGAGGAGTCTTTGTAGGACAAGCAGCTGCTTGCTATATGTCCCATTCATTACAATGGGGAAATACCGCAGCTAGCTACACTTTCGCCATAACTAAATTATATTTACTGTTTGAATTCCACACGCCACTTATACAACACATTCCCCAATGTCTTATAAAGCTAACCGTTGTGTCCGATTTGATTTTAAGGCATTTTTATGAACGCGAGGCGTCTTTGTAGGACGAGCAGCTGCTTGCTATATGTCCCATTCATTACAATGGGGAAATACCGCAGCTAGCTAGCTACACTTTCGCCATAACTAAATTATATTTACTGTTTGAATTTCGTCACGCCACTTATACAACACATTCCCCAATGTCTTATAAAGCTAACCGTTGTGTCCGATTTGATTTTAAGGCATTTTTATGAACGCGAGGCGTCTTTGTAGGACGAGCAGCTGCTTGCTATATGTCCCATTCATTACAATGGGGAAATACCGCAGCTAGCTAGCTACATTGTCGTCATAACTAAATTATATTTACTGTTTGAATTTCGTCACGCCACTTATACAACTCATTCCCCAATGTCTTATAAAGCTAACCGTTGTGTCCGATTTGATTTTAAGGCGCATTTTATGAACAGCATGCGTCTTTTAGGACGAACAGCTGCTTGCTATATGTCCCATTCATTACAATGGGGAAATACCGCAGCTTGCTCACTTTTGCATAACTAAAGTATATTTACAGTTTGAATTTCGTCACGGCATGAATATTACAGGTTCCTCAAGGTCTTACAAAGCTTAGCTAACACTTGTCCGATTTCGGATTTCAATTGAATGTATTTTTGTGAATGTCAGAGTTAGGAGGAGGCTAGCTAGCTCTCATTGATGGACTCCATCTCACCGCGGATCTATCAATGAGACTCGCGGACAAGAGGCGTTTATTTCCCCGATTGTTTGTTTAAATAACTCAACACACATACCCATTATAAGATTAACTGGAACCTGCGGGCTGTGGTAAAAGATTGCGGGCGTAACAAGCTCACTGACACTGCGGTCAGGGTGGCGATGTAGCAACCCAGGCAGCACCAACACCGGCACTAAACTCCGACACACAGTCGGAGAAAATTTGCAATTAGCCATCCTTTTTTGTAAAGCGGCCCATATTCGAGCTTTATATTGTTGATTTCTCGCATAAAAAAGTTTCAGAAGTGAATTTTGTAATGGAATAGCAGAGATCTGCGTGACCTAGCTAGATTCAGAAGACTACCTGATCTCAGGTCAGTTGTGTAGCCTATGTAAATGTTGGGGCGTGACCGTTCTCTTAAGGTTCCGGATTTTGAGATGCTTACGCAAGCAACTCAGCTTTGTTGGGATTCGCCCGTTTTCAGAGGCAGTTTCAAAATATGAGATTTTCATAGTAAAGGGGTGTCAGTGGGATTTTGAGCTTCTATGTATGTCCTATTTACCCACCGAACTGTCGTTATTCAACTATGACAGGGTAAAATCGGTTTTGCATTCTATCACCCCTTTAAACTGTTAACACCTCTGTGTATATATAATTATTACTTCTCATTATGCATATATATTTACTACTTTCCTGTTTACATTCAGTTTAATCATTTGCAGTACTGTGTGCACCAATTTATATTATGTTATTTTTTATTTTATGTTTATATTTTAGACCTAAATCTTTCCTTTCACTATTTTATGTCTTAGATTTGCTTTTACAGTACTTGCAGGATTTTTGTTTTTATAGATATTTAATGAGCACTTTTGGAGGGCGCCTGAGGCCTAAGATTTTCATCGCCAGTGACGGCTTCTCTTGTTATTTGAGAATAAAGAACTTGAAAAGAAGCAACCAGTAAAGTCCATACATTGTAAAATAATGTCTCCATTTTGTGGCAGGTGATGGAGGAAATGATGTCAGTATGATCCAGGCTGCAGACTGTGGTATCGGAATTGAAGGAAAGGTAAAGACCTCCATAAAGTAGATAAACAGTGACTACATCCAGTGTTATCCTGGATTAGTGCCTGTAACATAATTAAGTTAGAGATTTCTGTGATAATCTTAAATACACATATTAAGCACTCAATTTATTAAGTACAGTAATAAAACTGATATATTTCCCAGAAGGCCACACATCTTACTAAACTGTAAAGAACTTATGGGGCACTGGAACAGTTAACAGCACAAAGAAGAGTCTTATCATAACTTGCATCAAGTCACACATATTGTATCTGCCTTTATTTGTAAATTACATTTTTTTTAAATACATTTCTTTAGAAGCAGATGGTACTTAAATACTGTAATGTTTTACAACCCAGCAGTAGCGTTGCATCTTTATGCTTGTGTGTAAACAGGAAGGGAAACAGGCGTCTCTGGCCGCAGACTTCTCCATCACTCAGTTTAAGCACATCGGTCGCCTGCTCATGGTTCATGGCAGGAACAGCTACAAGCGCTCTGCAGCGTTGGGTCAGTTCGTCATGCACAGAGGCATGATCATCTCCACCATGCAGGTACAGAAGTCATTGAAACACTGACAGAATAGCTTTCTCACAAAAGCTTGTTTTGCTGAATGAAGGTGAAATAAAAATGTGTGTAACCTCATGATTTAACAAAACATTTGGGGATTTTTTTTAAATGATTTTTTTTTTTTTTAAAGACTTTCAAAGCTGGGTGCTGAAACCAAAGACAGTTTTTCACAGTGTGGACAATGAAGTTTCTAAATAACTAACTTTATGACACCATTTTTGTTTTGTATCCTCAGGCAGTCTTCTCCTCGGTATTTTACTTTGCCTCTGTGCCCTTGTACCAGGGTTTCCTAATGGTTGGGTATGTACCTTCTCCAAATGTCTTTATGTGGTAAAATGAATTAAGGACTTATTGTTTTATACATTCTCTAAGTTGTCTGTTTAGCATCATAAAGTTATTAATTAATTAAATACTACAGTCTTTGCACAGCCGAGATATGAAAAGGCTAACCGTGGCTAATATCGCAACAGCAACACAGCACAGATGTGTTGGCTATATCTGATAATGTAATCATCTAAACTGCTTGTTCTGTGCAGTTATGCCACCATGTACACCATGTTTCCTGTGTTCTCCTTGGTTCTGGACCAAGATGTGAAGCCAGAGATGGCTCTTCTCTACCCAGAGCTTTATAAAGACCTCACCAAGGTACACAGCACTTTTTAAAATATGTGTGACAAAATGAATTGCCTTTATCGTCATTTTCTTCCCCTAACAACTTTCAGCAGGTCTTATCATGTGAACGTACAGTTATGTTGTTCTCATGGATAATGTTTCTCTCTTTCAGGGGCGTTCTTTATCTTTCAAGACATTCCTCATTTGGGTTTTGATCAGTGTGTATCAAGGTAAGTTGCACAGACTCATTCTTAAAGTTATATTGTAGATACTATATATATATATATATATATATATATATATATATATATATATATATATATATATATATAGTCTTGTCTTGAGTTTTTATAAATTTATAAATTTTCTTTTTTCTATAAAATGTCACAAAATAGAGAAAAATGCTCATTATAATTTCTTAGAAGCCAAGAGAAGGTATTCAGATTGCTTGCTTTGTCCAACCATCCATTCAAAACCCAAAGAAGTTCCCTTTACTATCACATGTGACAAACAAAATCAGCAAATCCTCACATTAAAGAAGGAATGATTAAACGATTATTAAGATAGTTGCCAATACATGTTTCTGTCGATAGGTAAATTAATTAATGGACTAATGGTTTCAGATCTACTTTTATGTAGCTCTGGCTTTCTCCCAGTTAGCTTTCAGTGCAGAAGAAGGATAACTTTACTTTTGGTTTGTTAACTCCAGTATTGAACAAACCCAGCACTTCAAGGGGCAACAGCTTTCTTCACTGCATACAGAGTCTGATACTGCAGACTGTCAAAGCAACTCTTCAACCACCATTTCATAATTTCTACTGTGTCTTAATACCAGGGTCCCCGGGCCCCTTCAAACTCTGGGACAGTCAGTTTCTCAGTATCTAAGGTTTCCAACCGTCGTCCGCTTTTACATGCATGCTTTTGTCTGTCCAGTAAATCGATATTTCTGTAATCGCTAAGCCATGCAGCGTGTGAGAAAGATCTATGTTCCTGCTCGAGCGTGACTTCCTGACAGCTCCAGGTTTTTAATTAAAGGCCAATACCAGGTCTGGGGGCGGGGGAGAAGAAACATAAAGACCATATGAGAGGACCACTGCTGAGGAGGGAAATATTAGGCACCAATCTAGCCTAATTTATTACAGAGTTTGACTCGCTGGAATGTGCTGCATGAGGACTGTATGAAAAAGCAATTATGTGATCCGTTATAGGCTATTAAGCTCAATTTGTGTTGTTTTATGATAAAATGAAGGGCTATCAAGATACAGTAGGCGCCCAAAGATGAGTGAGTGTCTGGACACTTCTAGATGTTAATCACACAGAGACACACTAGATCACATTGTGCATCTTTCCCCCTCATCTCCAGACACATTAATCCTTTACTCAACGTCTCAGTCAGCTGATTGTGAAGCAGACCTAAGAAAAAATGTTAAGAAAGAAAGAAAAAAATGCATGAAGAAATATTGTACTGCAGGAAATCCTCGAGCACAGACACAAACCCTTTTTATCTATCCTGGTTTCACTTTTTCCACCTCTTCAAACAAGTAAACTCAATCGGTCTGGTAACGATTTGTTTCCTTTGGCGCCACCAGGTGGCATCCTCATGTATGGTGCGTTGGTGCTGTTTGAGTCGGAGTTTGTGCACGTGGTCGCCATCTCCTTCACAGCGCTCGTCCTGACGGAGCTGCTGATGGTGGCGCTGACTATTCGCACCTGGCACTGGCTCATGGTGGTGGCCGAGTTCTTCAGCTTAGGCTGCTACCTGGCCTCGCTCGCCTTCCTCAACGAGTACTTTGGTAAGTATCCATTTTTCCCCCCGCTTATATATTTATCTTGTATCTTTGAAAGCTTAAAGCTTTAGTGCATAACTTTTTGATATTAATAGACGTCCGTTACATTCAAGTCATTGCCAAATGAGATTCTACAAAGCTAATTAAGACTACCAGCTCCACACAACTCTCTCTGTATTTCTCAGTATGTTCAGAAGATTGTGTTGTCCGGTGACTTTCCTGTGCAGAAGCTCGAGTGAAGATAACTACTTCTTCTGAAGAGTCCATGTTTATTTAATCCTCCGTGTCCTCCTTGGCCACTACCAATTGTGTGAAGGGGGCGTGGGGGCGCTGTGCGGTCACGGAAGGCTTGTATCGTGGACACGCCGACAGTTTTGTTGTCATTACTTAGAATTTCTCATGGGGGCGACAGAAACTACGCACTATAGCTTTAAGAGAATTAAAAGAAAAGCTTAATTTTTGATTCAAAAATATATTTATGAAATTTGTTTTGAATAGTTTCTTTTGCCCAAGCTTGATAAAAACTTGAGTCTTGAGTGTTTTTTTTTATTTATCAATTTTCTTTTCTCTATAAAATGTCACAAAATAGAGAAGAATGCTCATTATAATTTCCTAGAAGCCAAGAGAAGGTATTCAGATTGCTTGCTTTGTCCAACCATCCATTCAAAACCCAAAGAAGTTCCCTTTACTATCACATGTGACAAACAAAATCAGCAAATCCTCACATTTAAGAAGGAATAATTAAACAATTATTAAGATAGTTGCCAATACATGTTTCTGTCGATAGCTAAATGAATTAATGGCCTAATCGTTTCAGATCTACTTTTATGTAGCACGTACTGTAGCTCTGGCTTTCTCCCGGTGAGCTTTCAGTGCAGAAGAAGGATAACTTTACTTTTGGTTTGTTAAGTCCAGTATTGAACGGACCGAACACTTCAAGGGGCAACAGCTTTCTTCACTGCACCTGCTTTGTGTTGATTTTGATGTATCACTACCTGACACCCAAGTGTTGTGCAGTAGTTCAGCTCTGTGCTTTTATTGTTTTCTCTCTCTCTCTCTCTCTCTCTCTCTCTCTCTCTCTCTCTCTCTTTGTCCCTTTCTTTTTTCTCTGATCACTGCTAACCTTTGTCTTTTGTACTGCACTCTATTTCTGCTGCATTTCTTTTGCTTCTGTATGTTGGCAACAGGCATAGGCAGGGTGTCCTTTGGAGCGTTCCTTGGTAGGTGTACAGTCTGTAAATGAACCTCCTCATTCCCTCATGCAACTGGCTGCATGTGTGTTATGTCTGTATGTTCCAGTGATGTTTTACTGTGTCATCATTTTGTCTGTTTCATTCCAGTTTGTGGCATTTCACTGTTGCATAAACTCCCAACATGTTGTGATTGGATTCAACACATCAAGACCAGCCTCTGATGTTGACTTTCTAAGCTGCATCTCGACTGCTCATGTTGCTTTTACTTGTTGTGCTCAAGTGACGTTGACTCTTTAATTACTTGGTTGAATGCCCTTTCTCCTGTGGCATCACAACGCAGTGCTAAGACATGTGCGCCTGAGCTGTTTTTTTTTCTTGTCTTTGCTCTCCCAGACTTGTCGTTCATCACAACTTGGCCTTTCCTGTGGAAGGTGTCCGCCATCACGTTGGTCAGCTGTCTTCCTCTCTACATAATCAAATACCTGAAACGCAAGTTTTCCCCACCAAGCTACTCCAAACTATCCTCATGAGCCAAACTTGGATTACTCTAGTTTGTTTTGTAGTTTGCTTCTCTGAGCTTTCTATTTTCAGCACTTTTTTTACTCACTGATCTTCAGTGATGGACAGGTAAGGAACCACTAGAACAAATCGGAAAATGGAGAGAAATGAATTGTTCTTTGGATTATGTCACTGAGACTTGGGATTACTTGAAAAAAAAAAAAACGGAGCACATAAAAACAGACTATAAAAGGATGGATTCAGTCACGCAAAAGAAGGGCAAACTGGTGTAACTGACTGCACTTACAACTTGCCAGAAAGAGTCAATCTGCCTTTTTTGTTGTTGTTGTTGAAGCATTTCAAACAAATCGGCTTCAAATGTCAATTTATACAGTTGTGATGCATTTCTTTCAGTGTTTAAATTTTTACAAGTGGAGTTCAGAATTTTTTTAAGTGTTATTTTTTATTCTAGGCATTAATTACAGTTTCCAGCCTGCGTCATTGACCTGAGTTGAGTTGCTGTAAGGGATAAAAAAAAACAGCATTTATTTGAAAATTTTCCTGTTGGTGTAAATAAAGCCTTTACGCGCAGCTTTGATCACTACGGCTGTCGATGTAAAACCTCACTGCGTTTAAATAAGAACATTTACGATGACGTGCACAAAGAAAATGTTAGGACTTGCTTCAAACTGAATTTCTGTGCGTATGCTGCTTTATGTCCTTTGCATTTTTAAGACGCGGAATGACATCATCAATGATCATCTCCGTAGTATACAGTAAAACCAGCACTCCATAGAATTTACACAATAAAGTTAATAAAAAGAAAATAAGAACAGCACTTCATAGCATCATTGTATTGTCCGAATATATTTGGCCTTGATTACGGAATTTTGTCATTTGATGTCTTGTCGGTGGCCACAAGTCCTCCTGTAGGGACATGGCAGCTCGCGTTGTGCCTCTTTGTGATGGATGTTAATGTACTGAAGCTGCATCTCACAGCATTTGGATGTTTAAACAATCAGTCAGAGGTTTGGGTTAGTGTTTGTTTTGGTTACCTCTGCAGCCAGATCTGAACTTCCAGGAGCTTGAATTTTCTCTTCTCTGAAAACATTTTTTCTGAAGGTAGAACTACTTTAAAAGTCACAATGAAGGACCCTGAACCACTGATAGCTGTATAGTTTTTAGCCTTCATTGACAATATGACTCCCCTGGGCTTCGGTGTGACTTTGGCCTGCAGCAGACATTGACATTCAGCTCTTTTTAAAGGAGGAATGAGTTTTATTATTCGCTCCATGTACTGTACTGTAAGTGTTGGGAACATGTTTTGAGCACAGTGGACACAAACCAGATGGAGTAAAGTTAAACTGATAAACCTTTAAATATACAGTTCAGTAAACAGGGTGTGGTCTAGCTATGTTTATTAGTCAGGTTGTCTTTTCTTTCTGAATCACAATTGAGTTAAACTCAGGTTGATCGTTCCTAAACATAGCTGTATTATTTGGTTTATATCGTGGCAACCGTGCTGTAAAATGTAGCTACACTGTACAAAAAAAAAAGACAAATAACGGATGTAGTTATTTGGGAAAGAGTTGGTGTGACTGCGACACTTTAATGCAAATTGCATTTAGGTTTTCAATTTCTGATTCTTATGAATTCTTTTAGAAATTCCAAATGTTGATTCCTGTGTTTTCTGTTGAGATCTTTGTTCTGTGTTTGTGATGTCGTTTCATCTTTTCTTTCTCGTCAACTTGCTTTCCATACACTACACTGCGATTTCTAACAGTGTCTGTTATTTATAATATTGTTATTGATTTAATGAATAATAAAAAGGGAGAACAGATGCCAAAAGGTTCCCTTTCTCTATATGTCTACAGTAACTGAACGTCATTGTTAGGTTCATCATGTGGCCACTAGATGGAGATAGAGACTAAGCCCTTGACAGAAAACAATGTGGCTTAAATTAAAGGAGCATTACAGTAAAATGCACAGTATTATTGACCTTCATGAAGATTGTTAAATTCCCCATGACAACTGTTTTTTAATGCAGTCAAATTATTCAATAAATGTACATTATTAAACTTTAGAAACCTTTGTGACTGGAGTTTCCATTGCCATATTTTTCAGGCAGTTTAATGAGCCAATGTATTTGAAAAAATAAATTTTGGGTACTTTGTAGATGGAACACACATTTGCAACAATTTAAACCCAGCAAAACAAAGGTTATGTATTCAGGTTTAACAATTATTCTTTACATGCTTTTTACACACATTTATAACTTGAATACTGACAGCATTTAACTCAAAATGTCCATTATCTGAGTAATACCTTAAAGTCCCCCTCCACTCAAATGTATGTTTAGCTTATTGTTCCTTCTCTTGGATGTTTGAGGGGGTGTCTCTGTCTCTGTGCTCACCTTAAATCTCAGTTTAACACCTGGATGTATGAGTAGGATTTTATGACATCACAAGTTTAAAGCCAATCGTGGGCCAGTATGTAATTTATACAGGTGTGAAAACTTCAATCCTCCAGTGCTGGTAACGTACACTGAAAATTATCTTTTCAGTGAAGTACAGACATATTGTTTCTAGCAGTTATACTTTTGAAATCGGAAATATGTTCATAGTAATTCATAGATTATGGATTTTTAAATGCGGGATAAAGGGTAGATGTAACTTTATGAATTCCTAACAGGGTAATCAAACTTTTCTGTGTGGGGAAAAAACATATTGGATGCAAATAGTTATTCAATTTTGAGTTTTATGTTTGAATGAAGAGTACATGTTATTCTGTAATTTTTATTTTTTTTAGGTATTTGAACCTTTTTATGAAAAAAACAATATCCAAAACAAAATATTATTCAGCACAGAGTATTTCTATACGTTTTAGAACATGTCTGGAGGGGATCTTATAAACTTTTGAAATGAAAAAGAGAAGGAGTATGTATATTTTGTTATTTTAAATGGGTAATTGAACCTTTTTGTCGGAAACTAATTATAATTCAAAGCAGAGTATGTGCCTTAAAACATACATTGTTTAATAATGGAGCCTCACTGTATGTAAAGAGAGTCCTAAAACCTGTAGTAATTACGGATTGTGCTTTTAAATGCAAACACTGTAGAGGAAGAGTTATACAGTAAAAAAAATATATATATATATTTTACCATGTAATTTAAGGCAAACAGACAATGTGTTATCAATTTCTCCCCGCAGAGGTGGAAGTACTTAGTGGATAGAGGAGTGACCCAGTGATGAATGTGATGGTCTGCTGGCTTTAACATGTTAAGAAATGTTCTCTTTCATCTCCTCGTCTTTCACTTTGTAGCTGCACATCCACGGGAGGGGAAGAAGTGCTGCACTATAGGTTGTATTTAACGGTTCCTACACTATGTGCATCTATGGAAGATCACTGTGGTGTGTTTTCCAAAGCAGCTGCACTTAATGTGCTGCATGAGAAGCTTTGATGGACCGGATAATGTTCATGTGACTAATGATTTATTGTACTAACAGAGAACAGTTTGTCTTTGGTGGAACAATCTTCTTTTTGTTTATCAATTTCGGGTTTCTTGATGAAACAATGTAACATTGAGATTAGTCCTGGTCTTCTTTTCATACATATTATGAAATTCTGAGGAGAGAAAAAATGAGATAATTAGAAACAAAACTTTCAAAGTGGTTTAGAAAATACATAAAATACTAACAATACTAAGGCCAAGAAGATAAATAAATACAACTCTCATAAAAAGAATCTGAAATAACAGACTTAACAAATTTGAGCTGTTTATGAAGATGATTCCATAATTTAACGCTAATGGTACTGATTGACTTCCCGTGGTCATTTAATTAAACCTACGGGAACATCTGGATTAGACTTCAATGCTGTCCTCAAGTTGCTCACATATTCATATAGTGTAAAAAGATAAATATTTATGCATCAGGGAAACTCCAGTTATGTTGTACAGTTATGTGTGATGGAGGATGCCAGCACAGTGTTCACTCGTCCGTACGCCCATCATCACTCCGGTTGCAGCTTTTATGTCCATCTGAAGGCACAACATTTGTTTCCGAGTGAGGCTGGAAAACAGAGAGCTGAAGTATTCTAAGTCATCCGTAAATAACTCTTTATATAGAGGAGGAGGAGGAGGAGGAGGAGGAGGAGGACTAAGTGCTCAGTTAGTTTCACATGTCCAAAAGGTGCTCTTGAAGATGAAAAAACTGCTCGCAGAAAAGAAATTGTTCTTCAAATACAGAGAAAACAACTGTCAAAATAATAGAATATTAATAACCTAAAAATCTGACCATACAAATCGTGACTTAAGCATGATGCCGTTCTAAAAGTTTCAATCAAGAAGGTTGTTTATGAAAAGGGTTTATTAGTTAACAGTGTTTCTTCATTTAGAGCCGGATATACTAAGGCATCAAGTTAAAAAATCCATTAAATATTAATAGATTTGTTTCTGTCCTCAAAAATACGATAGTATTGTATTGTTATACATGACAGGAATTAAGAAAAGTCTGATATATATAGACCGATAAGGTTATATCATTATTTTAAAATAATAATATGTATGTTATAATAAACGTATTGAGCACCCATCAAAACAAAATACAAAGTGCTTCAGAAAGAGAAAAATGAAATAAAATACCAATGTGAATGATAAAATACATGAAGGTCTAAATTAAAAACCATAGACAAGAAAATGAAAAACCAATCAAATAAACAGGCAGCTCAGATAAAAATCAGGAGATGCTTTCAGATAAAAGTAGTTTTTATTTTATTTTTTGATAGAAGAGCCTCAACAGAAGACCCTGACTCAGACAGCCTTATTTCCTCGGGCAGGTCCTTTCAGAGCCTCGGGGCCCTGATTGCAAAAGCTCTGTCCTCTTTAGTTTTCAGCGTGGACTCCGATGGTAAGACCACGGCCTAAGGACCTCAAAGTACGCAAAGGTTCATAAGAGATTAAAAGGTCTAAAATATAATCTGGAGCCAGGTCATGAAGAGCCTTTAAAGTATAAATAAATGTAAAATAGGATCTTTTATATGTCTGTTTTATATGTCCTATGTTCTGTCCTATGTTCGGTTTTATATGTCCTGTAAGGATTATTTATTGTATTTACTGTATGCACCCAGTGGAGTAGCGCTCCTGATTTCGCTGTATTGTAAAGTACAATGACAATAAAGGCATTCATTCAAATTTCTAATTTCTAATAAAATCAATCCTAAAACAAAGAGGGAGCCAATGTTTAGAGGCTAAAACAGGTGTAATATAGAAGATGATATTCTATAGGTTCTCTTTAACCATAAAAAGGAAAATGTATGTTTTTTTTGTTTAATTATTAAAAGCATTACCAGAGCTCTTATATACTTTATCAGTCACATTTTCTTCTTTCAGTCCTTGCAGCACTTTGTCAGTCAAATGTGTTTACACACATTCAGTGCATACTTTATGTAAAACATACACAGATGAGAGCCCAAACCTGTACTGCAAAACCAACAACTCTGAGTCTTTTTTTCTGTAAGAAAAGCTGCATGCTCGGGTTTAATAGTGTTACGTGCAGAAACACAACAGTGGAGCTCTTACATTGTCAAAATGGAGGTTTATAATCGAGTGCTTTATCTCTTGTACAACAAATTGTCGTCCATAACTTAATGTAAAGCCCTCCAGGATGAGGCATTTTTGAAAAACAGTTCTTTGTATAAACTAGATTATATCCAACCAATAAGTGG
The DNA here is from genome assembly GCF_010015445.1 of Perca fluviatilis. Lineage (NCBI taxonomy): Eukaryota > Metazoa > Chordata > Actinopteri > Perciformes > Percidae > Perca > Perca fluviatilis. Next base: position 25,711,638 of record NC_053124.1, read on the forward strand.
GATACAAAACACTTATGCAGCAGAAATTTCAGATGCATGGAACATTTGTAAAAATTAGTGCCTTTTTTTTTCACATTTTTGCTGCTTTTTTTTTTATATGCTGGAGGGAGACCTGCCATTATGCCATTATGATATCTTGTTACTAAGCGGCTAAATGGCTTCTGTAGCCATATTCCATCTGACTGAGGTTGTTATAAAATTCCACAGCACCCTGTTTGAATTAAGAAACAACAACCAGTAGAGATAAAGTTACTGGTAATGATGTTCCCTCACTGGCTTGATGGGGGAAGAAGAGTTAAGTTGTCTTGAGGAAGACTATTTCAGGGGTCCAGTTGAGAAAACATTCAATTATTTAGGCATATACAAAATACATTACAGTTGCAATATCAGCCACTGTGATTTCCAAAAATGCAAACATCGTCTGCATCTTTGCCATAAATGTACTCCAGACGACTTTTCAAACATTTTATTTTTTTATGAAGATGAAGTTAAGGGAGTCGGGTGGTGACCGCAAGTGTTTTGAATGTGGAGCAACATGTTGAGTGAACCTACGCGGAAGAAAAGTCTTTTATTTTTTACTCGTCAACTTATTTTTCTATTCAACTGACAGCTGAGATACTTTAACTGACTGTTGTGCCTACTTATACCAACTGGCATTTCAACTGCTGTCTTTTGCTCTGGAACTTCAACTGAAATTTATTTCATTGTTTACTGTTCAAATTGAAATCCCAGTTTAACTGCTTTCAGTGCTTACACATCAACTGACACTTCAACTAACTTCAGATACCTTAGCTGACTTTTAGTCAACTGGCACTTTAAACTATTTCTGGCACTTCAAATACAACTGATATTATAATTACTTTCACTGTTTGCTGTCTTTTCTTAACAGTTCAACTGCCTTCAGTTACAATTGTGGTGCTTTCGTCTCCTTAAAGGGGTGATAGAATGCAAAACCGATTTTACCTTGTCATAGTTGAATAATGACAGTTTAGTGGGTAACTAGGACATACATAGAACCTCTAAATCCCATTGACACCTCTTTTCTCTGCAAATCTCACTATTTGAAACTGCCTCTGAAAACTGGCGAATCTCAACGAGCCCCATAGTTGACGTCAACTATTGCGGCTCCTCCTCATTTGGCTCTAGTCTTTCTCTTTGTCACGCCCCAACATTTGCATAGGCTACACAACTGACCTGAGATCAGTTAGTCTTCTGAATCTAGGTCGTGCAGATCTCAGAAATTGTATACATTGTTCATATGCTATTTTACCATTAAATTCACTTCTGAGACTTTTTTTATGCGAGAAATCAACTATGTAGAGGTCAAATATGGGCCGTTTTACGAAAATTGATGTCTAATTGCAAATTTTATCCGACTGTGTGTCGGAGTTCAGAGGCTGGTGCTGCCTGTGTAGCTGCCTCGCCGCCTGGCCTGCCTTCCTTCACAGACCCCGGCCTGCTGTGAGGTAGATGGAGCTCAGTCACGGCTGGCAACCCACAGCACTCCATACCCGCGCAAAGTCACCGTTTTGGGCTAATGGACTACGAAACGCCGCTGCTCTGACAGAGCTCCAGGGCCTCCAACTCCCCTCTTCCTGCTAGCTAGCTAAATGCCCGGTGTATGTGAGTGAAAGCGCGGTCAGCGAGCTTGTTACGACAGCATTCTCTTACCACAGGTTCCAGTTACTCTTTTAATGTGTGTAATTATAATGTGTTGAGTTATTTAAACAAACGATTGGGGAAATAAACGCCGCTTGTCCGTGAGTCTCATTGATAGAGCCTGCGGCTGGATGGAGCTCTATCAATGAGAGCTAGCTAGCCTCCTCTTAGAATTCCTCTGGAATTCACAAAAATTCATTAACTTGAAATCTGACACCGTTGTTAGGTTTATAAGACATTTAGTTAGATGTTGTGTAAGTGGCGTGACGAAATTCAAACTGTAAATATACTCGAATTACGCCGAAAAGGAAGCTAACTATCCGTGGTTTGTAGCTACACATAGCTAGGATTGAAGGGACAGTCGCAGCTAACGAAACACTTTGTCTTCACAAATATTAACTTGAAATCGGACACTGTTGTTAGCTTTATAAGACCTTTAGTTAGATGTTGTATAAGTGGCGTGACATGTGTGTAACGTGGTAAGAGATTGCTGGTGTAACAAGCTCGCTGACGGCGCTCTCACTCTCACACAACGGGCCATTTAGCTAGCAGGAAGAGGGGAGTTGAAGGCCCTGGAGCTCTGTCAGGGCAGCGGTGTTGGTAGTCCCTGCTGTGGGCTGCCGTGACGGAGCTCCAAGTACCTCATAGCAGGCCGGGTCGTGAATGAAGGGGGCGAAAGGGGCAGGCAGGCAGCGCGGGCGGCGGAGGCAGCACCGTTGGCAAGTCTTAATACCAAATTTTGCAATTGGCCATCAATTTTCGTAAAACGCCCCATATTTGAGCTTTATATAGTTGATTTCTCGCTTAAAAAAGTCTCAGAAGTGAATTTAATAACGAAATAGCCCGATAAACAATTTATAACTTTGCAGTGTCTGAAATATGAGAGTCTCCCATGTGTTTCTATGTAGTTTGCTCAAACCAATCAGCGCGTAGCTCATTCTGAATATTCATTAGCATACCATATTTGGAAGAAAAGCTCTTGTTCCAAATAGAGCCATATTCACAGGGTAGTTAAGGGCCTAATAAAATATCATTCGGGCAATTTTAAGCCCAACCAATGTTACATACCCCATTAGGAGACCTTAAGGAACAGTGTAAAATACCCTATATAATCATTCTATCACCCCTTTAAACCTGCTGTGCGGAACTTTTGTTTCCCCCTCTGGCAGTGAGAGTAATTACACAAACGCTGTCGACACATGCTTGTGAAGTATGCCTGCAGGTGAGCTCGCCGCATCTCTCCTGCCCTCAGGAGTGCTGTCTTCAAGTCTTCCATGTAAGGGAAGAGGGAAGGAAAAAGCCAGGTGAATGGCTGCTCTTCTCATAAGTCCTTCACTTCCTCGCATCTGAGTCCCTCCCACCGAGGAGGCACGGGAGAGAATTGAGGAAATCATCGGAGGAGAGAGGCAACGAGTAAATGTGTTTTAATGACGAAACGTCCTTTCCTCTGAAGTGTCACATAAATTTGTTAGCTGTATGGGCGGAGTTAGCAACAGCTTTTAGCTGCACGGCTTCCGGGAAGGCTTCTCTCGGGTATCCTCGCCTATAGCTCCTCGATGATCCCTCCTCGCTCCTCGGTCATCGGGGCAGAAATATGAGCCTCCTTCCCCGAGGAGAGACAGAACAACTTCCGGTTCAGCCGAGGAGTTGAGGAGCTATCAAACCAGGGTTATAAGATGCAGCCACGGAGTCGTCAGATGAGGTAATTATATCTGCCCTTAGTCCCGTCTCTTCTTTCAATGCTTAACGACGAGGAAAAGCTACACTGTGCTCGCCATTGATCACTTTTTTTTTTTTTTTAAACTTAAATCCTTTCTTTGAATGCTAAGTGTATTTTTTTATCCTCAGCATCCACTCCAAAAACTTTTCTTGGACGCTTCTTAGGATTTTCCACCATTGCTTCTACCATACTGCTAGCTGCAGCTCAGTCGCTGTGGTGCCCCCCGAATTTTGCCCCCTCTGGCTGGTTGATGTAAAACTCATCTCTTCCGGGGAACCAGCACGTGGAAGTCGCCACAGACACCGCAGCTCTGCTATACTGCGAAATACAGAGAGCTTTCCCTGGCTTCAACAGTCTTAATCATTATTGTGTGAGCTTGTTTGGCATAGGCTTTAATGTAACGGATATTGATTTATATGTAAAAGTCCCGCATTCCAGCCTTAATTACATTTCATTTGTTTTCAGTGCTAACTCATCAAGTGACATTTCAGCTGCTTTCAACGCCTACTTTTCAGCTAACCGTTCTCCAGCTTTTACTCTTCAACTGCTTTCAGTTCTTACATAAAAACTGCCTACAGGGTTAAAACTTAATACTACATTTTCAAATGCTTTCAGTAATTAAACTCCAGTTGATTTCAACTGCTTTTGGCTCTTCCACTTTAACAGACACTTTGACACCTTTTCAGTGCTTCTCCCGTACAACATCTCATATTCAAGCAATTAACATTTTAAGATATTCTGAAACTATTTCAGCTATGTATGGCACTTAAACTGAAATTTTAAATGCTTTCATTGTGTACTTTTTAACTTTTAACTTTGATTTGATTTATTGTACAAAAAAGACTGCAAAGTTCCAGTTGGATTGAAAAGTTTCTGGATGGCCTACAATTGCAAGAGAGACCTGAAAAAAGTCTACACACACACACACACACACACACACACACACACACACGAGACTGGGTTGATATACCCGATATACTGTATATTATATACTAGTTTGATGTTGTATACAACATCTTTTTTCAGCCAAGGACTCCTTACAAGATAGAAAATATACTTGAAATTATTTGACATAGCACATTTTTTTACACTTCTATAGTCTTAGCTATGTGGAAGAACAACACAAGAGAAATGAATTGGAAAATTATTAGACATGTGATAAAAGTAACTCAGTAATTACACTTCAGCTGCTTTTCACATCAACGGCTTTAAGTGCTTCAACTTTACCGTCATTTAACACTTATATTTTAAATAGTTTACTGCGTTCGCACCTACAGTTTTCTGCGTAAGAGAGCACACTTACATTTTCTTTTCTAGTTTATTTAATAAAGCGCATTCTTCATACTAATCAACATCACCCCCTCTGAAAATTGTACTAATTATAGCATTGTTCCTGTTCCCTTCCTCCCACTGGATGACTGTTTGTGGAACTACGGACTCTAATTTTCTGTAATAATGAAAGTTTATGTACGTTCTGACTTAGCTTTTGTCTTGGCAGAAAATTTGTGCACTCTTTTTTTCAGTTTCACTAAGAATGTAAATTTGTTTTTCTAACCAGAGTAAAGAAATGTGTTCAAAACGCTAAATCCTCAGCTATCTTTAAAATGAATGTGCTACAATCAGTTGAAATGCTTTTAAGGATGTTTTTTTTAAGACTGGATCATGTGGGTACAAACGTCCTCATATCAACAGACTGCTTCACAGGCCTACCTCAGTGTGTACCACAGCAACAAACTGGTCTATGGTAACCACACTCCCCTGCAGTTACACTAGCTCCATTCAGAGACCTTGGGCTTGAGGAGCCTGTGCAGCCATGATCAACAGCTGAGCGATAGTGAAGTGCTGTGCTCGTTGGGCGGCTGTTGCTTAGTCAGTGTTGTGCCCGAGTTAACGCCAGCTTTGGGGGCGTCAGGGAGAGAAAATGAACCTCCCGGCCTTCTGCAAACTCTCCCTCGGCTATGACAACGCCTCCCTCGACTGTAACCGAGCAACGGGCCTTCACAACAGGAAACAGAGCAGGGGATTCTGTCACAGCGGCTGAGAAAAAAGGAGAACATTGATGGGAGACAGGAAGTCTGACTGTTAGAGAGCGGGGATGGTGGTGGTGTGTGGTGTGGTGTGGTGAGGGGAGGGGGTCAAACCACTCCTCTGACAGGCTGAAAATATCCAACCGACCCCAGGAGAAAACAAAAAAAGGTGCAAAAAGAAAGATATGATGATATTTAACACCACACATTTTTCTTTAATCTTTAACTACCTTTCTTTTCATCGCTCGTGTCTTTTCAGGTCAGTAGAAGCTGTGCCAAAGACCCTTTGAGGTTTTCGTGAATGTTTTGGTCGCCAATAGAGGTTGCAGATGACTTAATGTCCCCTGAAACCAGTTTTCTGGGCACAGTATGAGCTCAACTCTTGGTCATAGAGACTATTTATAATATTTTATTATTCTACATCAAGAAACACTTTATAAAATAGCAGTTATGAGTGCACATATGGTGAGAGGGGTGTGTGAGCAGGCTCAAAAACACAAAGAAGTACAGAAATATATATATTTTTTTCAGTTTCCTTCCAATTCATTTTTCCAAAACAAACAGGTGATTCAGCAGTGGGAAAGCCAGCATTTTGGGTTGTTTCTTAGTTTATGAATAACTTACAACGCTGTCCAATGTTCCATCGTGTTTTTGTTCGGACACAAATGAAGCCAAGCACTGGATTTTGAGAGTTAGAACTGTGGAAAGAAAGGCAAGTCGAGGCCTTTTCCACCTCGTTGTGGTCAAACCACGTCATACCGGGCAGAGTATTCGCAAAGTTTGGCAGTTGCCACATACAGGATGTTGGACGACAAAAATGTGTGGGTTTGTGACAGTGAGACCACCTCCCCCCTCCCCAGCCCCTGAGCCTTTACCCCTCCCACTCCCTTAAAATGTTGATAAACTTTGGGAAACGCAGTTGGGCAAAGCTCCCGGCAGTGGGGATCACAGTGAGACGTGGGGTCAAAAATGTGTTTAGATTTTTTTCCTTGACACAAGATGATCTACAGTCTGATTAAATTAGCAATGTGATTGTGTCACTCATTAGCCAAAAGGATTGTACCATGAAGGATGTTGTGTAAAGGGTTGTTTTGTGTTTGTGTTGTCCTCACTAAGCTGCACTCTTAGCTCACAGTGAAGGTCACCCATTGGCTCAGCGTAAAGGTCTCCCTGTAAACAGTTTGAGTTCAGGGATTAAAACCTGCTACAGTTATAATGTGACCGTCTTTGTGATGGCAAACACATATTTTCACTTGTCAACCATCTGAAATTTTTTGTTACATAAATGCACTTAGGCAATAATGACCACCACAAAAGTGTGCCACAGGGACTTGTTTCATGGTAACATGATTTTCCTGTGGGATTAAAGTGATAACTCAGAGCCAGTCCGTTGCTGCCCATCCAAGTTGCCCAACAATTGCCCTGTGTATCACTGCCTTAAACCCTCAATACTGTGGGAAAGTCTTTGTATAAAAGAGCAACTTAACAGCAGATGAAAATGTTGTTTGCGCGGTTCAGTGATGTAGACATCTACTCTAGGGTGTGTCAGTACACTGTGACGTCACAGCCTGATGTGAAGTTCCTCTTTAAGTATTATACATTTTTTAAGTTGCCTGTTTAGACATCCAGCAGACACAGAGCAACATTAGCATTACTTTGGAATCTTTTTTTTTCAGGACACTCGATGAATATACGTCTATTATTCACTTTCTTTTAGCTCTGTTTATGGTCACCAACCCCTGTTAAATTCTCCCCAATATTCACTGCTAACTTTGTCTGTTTGACATATGGTGCTGAGCAGATAGAGACTGGAGACTCGATGTGGACTCTACTGACCTGAGAATTGATTTAGACTTGTCCCATGAAACCTAAAAACAGCTTCAGTATTGAACAAATTCAGCGTCTCTTGTGTCACCAGTGCCAGTAGTGAAAAGCAGCTTGTTGATATCAAAGGGAGTCTTCTGTTCACTCTGCGTGTCTACATTATCAACGCAGGACGTTGGCATTGTTTCTCATTATCTACTGTGCTCTTCTTTTAGTTGTGGCTCTGGATCCATCCGGTCTGTAGTGGCCTGTTACCAAGGTGTCCACTAACCAGCACCAGGCCTGCATGTCTGGAAAAACTACAAGCCACAGCACTGCCCTGACGTAGAAGGGTCCTCAAGTCAAATCAGCAGTGAAGCTATTTATTGACTGCAGACGGGTGGAAGTGTTTACTGCAGCACATGTTTCAGTTACACATCACTGTGGAGTGGCAATCCCCCCCTTTTGCTCCATTTATGCCCCCCAGCCCCATGAGCGATTTCCATGAGGTCAAAGAAACGTGTGGGGTTCTTGAAATGATTGGGGAGCCACCGAGCCACGTCCCCATGATGAAACAGACGGCTAGGATTTCACAAGTGCCGTCACTCCCTCGGATTCTCTGCTGGAGAGAGAGCTCGGCCAAAATGAGATCCCAGTGGGTGAGGAGGGAATATTGCTTTGGATGTGGGGCATGCATGCCATCTTGTTGCACAATGGAGACAAATATGGATTAAGAGCTGATGTCTGAAACAGTTTCTCTACAAGCAGTCACTAAAATCTCAGGAAGAGGAGGGAAATAGTTATACTTTGAAGACAATGGTGTAGTTTGATACTTAGGCTTTAGGAAGTAGTGTTATGCAGATGCAGTAAGAGGGTCGAAAACTTGCATGCTTTGTTTTCGTTCCAGGTCATTTGATCTCGAGGTTTTCAAAGAGGCGGGCCCTGCCCAGGGGGGCTCCGAACTGTTTCAGGGCAGGCTCAGTGAATGGAAGGGAAAAATTATTATTTATTATAAATTTGAATAGCCTAAATGTGTGGAAATGTTACTGTTATTCCTGTCTGAGAGGAGGTCCATGGTTGACTCTGAAAACCTCTGATCTAATCTAATAATAACTTCAGCAATGAAGGTGCTAAATTTATATAGCTGGTCTTCTTGACAAAGAACACATACTCAATACACCAAAATTATAGTTTGAGGTGGCGATTTAGTCAATGTATTTAAGAACAGACTGCAACATGCATGAAAAAATACTGGATGTGCAAGTCGTTTTCCCAATTCACTGCGTCCTGGAAATGACACAGAAGAGAATCCCCAACAGAAATTTAAAGAGGCACACCATAAAATGATATCACCAGGGGGAAAACGCTGCTGCAAATATAAAGTAGTACAAGACAGCGTGGGAGTTATGACCTTTTAAATGAAGATTTATAACACTTCCTGGCTGAGAGTGGAAGTGGCATAACATTTCAGTCCACCTTTAAGGATCACACCAACTAGGGCCAGCTGATAAGATGCTGTAGTGGTAGTGCAGCAATGTAGCTTCGCACCTCCAGGGATGGACAGACTCTTAGAGAGCCGCCATGTGACTATTGTCATCACAGAAACTCCGAGCCTGTTGCCAGCTGCTGAGAGGTCCAGACCTGCCAAAGATAGCAACAACCCTGCCTGCATGGGACTGAATGCGCTGAGGAGAGAGAAGCCGTGTAAGTATACACCAACCGCAGAGTGCGGCCTATGGAAAACTTTATGAAGATTCTCAGTTCAGCGTGTCAAATGACTGGGTATATGACTTGATTTTTATATAGTACTTCTATGGAAGTATGGGTAATTATGTGTTTTGTGCCCCGCAGACGTGCAGTCTGTCAGGAGGAAGTGGAAAGCAATTATTTGTCTATATGCAATAACTTCAAAACATCATGAGACGCACAAACAACATCTGAAGGAAGCTTTATGTTTTACGTATATGACTTATGAGGTAGCCTTTTGAGATTGATGTTCTGGCATGTTTCCGCTCACTTCACCTGTCCTCGTCTCTGCTGCAGCTTCAGCTGCAACCTGAAAACCCAGCGGCCTTTAACCGAGCATCCGTCTGCTGTAACCAGTTGATGAATATTCATCAACTGGTTACAGCAGACGGATATGGCTCTTTCAGGGTGGAAATTGCAGCAGTTTATTGTAAAAATGCTCGTGAGAATTATTCTGCACATAAATCTTGATTTAGGAGATTCCTCGTTCCATATGTCTCGCAGCAGCACATTGATTGCTCCATTGTGAATGATGCCAGTGGAAACGGATAGTTTAGATAAAGTTGGTGGAAACTGCAGATTAATGCTGTCCATGCTCATTAAGTCGGGCATGGATAATGGCGATATATATATCGCCATTATCCATGCCCGACTTAATGAAAAAGAAAGAAAAGAAAGTCACACTATAGTGTGACTTTCTTTTAACAGCTGTCACCCAACAAATCATAGTTTTTTGTTTTGTTTTTAGGTTTTGCTTTGTCACTTTAACTCCAGTTATTCCAGTGTTTATATTCAGATGGATGTTCACTCTGGCTCATATTCAGCTGCACCAGCTTTATGGGCGCCGTATGGGATGTTTGTTCCAATCACTGGAGGTTTGCATGTGGCTCTCCCGTGGCGAGGCTTATTTTACCCATCTCGGAGCCTTCAGGCTTCACTGCCAGCTTTGCTAATTGGCCTGTTTTGCCTCTGGAAAGCCCAGTGTGAGAGAGGATCTCCACTGGACCCATCTGGTGGTCGAGCGTGTAGATGCGTCAGAGAAGAGGGGCGGTGCGCCGCCGCCGAGGTGATCCCCGAGTTTAAAAGCGCAGAAGTCCTCTGTGCGCCGGAGCAGTGCGTCACAGCGACCCAGCAGAGCCAGGATCCCCCGACGCAGAGTCGGATCTCAACACAGCGACGAAAATAGCTTTTCCAAGCGAACACGTCTGAATCAGCCATGGTCTTATTCCACATGTTTTAATTATTTTGACGCATCTCTTTTAGAGTTTTCCTTTTTGGATGCGACTTTTTCTCTTTTTGAAGTAGCCTTTTTTTTTTTTTTTTTACTTTGTTATTTCTAATTATCGTTGTTTGCGGCGATACAGCGAGAGAGGATCCTGAGCAACAGCTGTGGAATATATAAACTCCGCTTTATGGATACAGAATCGCTCCCATCTGCACTCAGAGTTTGATCTTAGACGTGTCTCTCTGCGCAAAGAAGAAAATGAAATCTGCTGAAGAGGGTAAGTTGGACTTTTATTTATTACAGGAGGCTTTCCTTTTTATTATCACAGTGCAGTAAAGCTATTAATGTGGCATTTATTTAGCTTCTCATCATTGTTTGACACTTTACACCCGGATGCGATACATTGAGCTGCGATGTTATATTGATTTCGGGTCTCAGCTGCACTTTCTGCCCAGTTGATCGTCTGGATGTATTGAGCCTCAGTGTATTACAGTTAGTAACAGTATTAACGCAGTGGTGAAGATATGTATGCGCCCCTCCCTATGATTTTGGCAAGGTGGGCGTGGCCACATGATTTAAAAGTGTTTCCAAAATAGTCAGAACTGAACTTGTGCTAATGACTGACATGGCATTATGGGTAAAACTGTGAGTGATTCAGTTGCCAGCCTGTTAGGATGTTAGCTAATTTACAGCAGTCTAATTTTAGAAAACAAACATTTTTCGTGCTACTGTGTCACACACCGCAAGCAGCATTAAATGTAGACTAAGCACCATTTTCTTTTATTACAAGGAGTCATATTGGGCTGCACTGATGTCATTGTCTTTATGGTGGGGCCCCTAATTATCTTTAATTTACAGCAGACAGGAGCTGTGGTGACTGCATCTGTCTGTCTGCAGCAGACGTCTCCATCCATATCAATGTGCTCCACTGTGGTCACATTCACCCAGCTTCATGCACCATATAACCACATCTCACATTCCCTACCCCGCCCCCTGGTTGTGACCTTCGCCACAGACAGGCAGAGTTTCATATGACCCAGCGGGAGAGTTGGCACGAGACCACGAGCCCCGGCTTGGCACCGCACGTACCGCTTACAGCATGCAAATAAACCAATCATGTCCCTCCTGTGTTTATTTTTCAATGGCTGTTGGTACATGAAACTAGCCAACAAAAGCATTAGTGTGTGTTTTCATAATGTTACAGTTTATGGGCTGCAACATGTGCATTAAGTGGCAATGTGAAGTGGAAAAAAACACCTGGTTTTGCCCTCTGGTTATTTTTGGACTGGAGTTATTTTTGGAACCTTTATTCGTGTCTCCCACCTTTGCTTTGTATAATCGGAGCCATTCTGAGATGTTTTGTGTCACTCGCCTTAACGTGTTCGGGGAACTCCATTACATGAGGCGTTAAGTTTTCACTCGCATGCATCGTGAAATAGCCAGGGCCAAATCTGTTAAGGAAGCAGTCTCTCTAGCCATTATAGGCAAAACCTCTGCAGCTCTCAAAAGACTTAACTTGGCAACTGTCTCTCACTCAGTAAGAGAGCCAATGAATGTGTGTTTGATTATCATGGTAACAAAGTCAATCTGTTTGCTTTCCAGATGCATATGGCTACACGCCAAATGTCAGTCTCTCCCTCCCACTGGGCAACCCTTGTCTTCCCTCTCAGTACCACAGCCTCCACTCCAGCCCCACTATATCTGTCTCTGTCACTGAGGCTCTCATTTATGACACCCAGGATGACATGAGAGTGGCCGGCTACTATTCAACCTCAAGTGTCCGCCCAAACGGAGCCCCGACCCTGGAGAGCCCTCGCATCGAGATCACAGCCTACGGCCAGTTTCCTGAGGATGAGGTGGAAGAGAACAACCTTCCTGTTGCCAAGCGAGTCAACTCCATAGTGACGCTGACCCTCCCCAGTGCAGATAGTTACCGCGACCCCAGCTGCCTCAGCCCGGCCAGCAGCATCTCATCTCGCAGCTGCCACTCCGACGCCTCCTCCTATGAATCGAGCTTCTCCTACAACTACGACAACTCGCCCCAGAACTCCCCCTGGCAGTCGCCCTCTGTGTCCCCCAAGAGCTCCACCCTCGCCCTGCCAGGTGATGGCTGCACCTCTGGCGGCTCCCCTCGCCACTCCCCCTCCACCTCTCCTCGCACAAGCGTGACAGATGACACCTGGATGGGTCAGCGTAGCTCCAGTCCCAACTCCCCTTGTGGCGCAAAGAGGAAGTACAGCTTTAACGGCAGCGGGGCATCACACAAGCACTACCCATACTCGCCCAACCACTCCCCTGGACTGTCCCCGCAGACCTCCCCTCGCCTCAGTATCACAGAGGAGAGCTGGCTGCCAAACACCAACCAGTACACCAACTCAGCCATACTGGCGGCCATCAATGCCCTGACCACAGATGGAGTGGCTGACCTCGGGGAGGGAATCCCTATTAAAGCCCGGAAAACCGGCCTGGAGCACAGCCCCACAGTCAGCCTGAAGGTGGAGCCCGGAGGTGAGGAGCTGAGTCCAGGGGACCTCTGTCAGGATGACTCCAACCGCCTGCCATTAAAGAAGGAGGGCTACTGTGGTGGGTTTCTGGATGTGCCACAGCACCCATACTCCTGGTCCAAGCCAAAGCAATATGTCAGGTAAGCAAGCAATGACAGTTTGAGTTACAGATGAAGATTTTGGCCTTGAACAAGATCTCTTCAAACCAATAAAGCCTGAGGGGAATAGCTTTTTGTGTGCTTAAGAGCATAAAACTAAAACTGGTTCACTATTTTTGGCAACTGAGAAATGATGTGAAAAGTTCTCCATATGTGCAATTTATTGTTGTGACTGGTACAGTTGGTGTTGTATTGGTTCTTGTTTTTTTGTAACTGTGAAGGCATTTCTTTATTTGTGCAGCTTTTGAGTCCAAAACAAATTTCCCTTAGGGGACAATAAAGTATATTGTATCGTATCATACACAGACTTGTGAATACTGACAAGAAGTAAGTTTAAACATACTTGTAATTTCGGGTTTATCACAGGCTCTGGCATATCACATTGTTCACATTCTGCACATTCTACCTAGATAAGTGCATCTAAAATAAGTCCTCCCCTCTCTTTGCTAAGTTGACATGTTGGACATGTTTTTGCCCCGACAGCCCATCCCTGCCAGCTCTCGACTGGCAGCTGCCGTCCAGCTCGGGACCATACAGGCTGCAGATCGACGTGCAGCCCAAGTCCCACCACCGAGCCCACTATGAGACGGAGGGCAGTCGGGGAGCAGTGAAGGCCCTGGCAGGAGGACACCCAGTCGTTCAGGTCTGCTAAACCAGTGCTTCTCAACTTCTTTGGCTTGTGATGTCTTTAAACAAAGCAGTATCTATCCGAGAAACCCTATCACATGTTGCAAATGTCTAGATTTTCTCTTTACTTTGTGTCATATGAATATTTTTAGAGTTAAAATGACCCAGTACTCTATTCCTGGGGCAGCCTCTAGCTCACCCAGTAAGAGCGTTCGCCCCATATTGGCTGAGTCCTGCAGCGGCGCAGGGTTTGAATCCGACCTGCTGCCCTTTGCTGCGTGTCATCCCCCATCTCTCTCCACCTTTCATATCTATCCGCTTTCTAATAAAGGGAAAAAGCCCCAAAAAAATAATCTTTAAAAAAAACAAAAAAAAAACGACCCAGTACTCTATTTCATAGGAAGAAAAGCAAAAATCCTGTAAAACACAACATAATTATCACATTTATCATCTTGTAGTCCCTCAGATTTATCTCACGACCCCTTCCATGACAATGAACCATATGTTGAGAACCTCTGAGCCAGACTGTTTGGTTTCCTGTGATGATTAGACCAACACACGGTGCAACCATTAGACCCATTTTTTCTTACCTCACACTTTTCGCCTCAACACTTTTTTTTACCTTGTGTTAAAATAGATTGGGGCGACATGTGTTTCATGGCCTGGCTGTTATGTTATTCAAAGACGTCACATTTCTGAATGGAATACCATAGGTATGCTATTAGACAGACCAGTCCACTCCGTCAGTTCCTGTCCAGACAAAGATGACTCAGACTTTTCCATTACGTTGTCGAGTGCAGTGCAGACAGTTACAAAGCGATGTAGCATGGCCAGTAAGAGCTTAGTCATGAGCTTTAACCACAGTAGCTCTGGTGGTCGAGTCTAAAGAAAAAAATGTGGACAACTGCAGATATGTTTTGGTTTAAAACCCATCTGGTCCCCAAACCATTACTCCATACCGCTGACCTCAGTCTCTGAATAAATAAAGGGTCTGCAGCACAGAGTCGGGCAAAGTGAGTGGTGAGCCGGGCTGTCACTTTAATTAATACCTTTTGACATTTTATTAATATATTACAATAAGTCTACAAGTTAACCAGACATTCGTCACATGTGGGGCAGTGTGTTTGCCCTTGACTTTTGATAAAATGTCTTTTTAGAGTGAGTTTGAACCACAGAGGAGCAGCTAGCTAATCGTGCCCTTTAGTTTTGAACATTGCTAATCAGCCATTTTAAGGACAAACAAGCTGTGTCCCAATTCTATACTTCATACGAACTCCAAGTTTTTAAGTAAGTTGTGTATTCACACCAGAAAAGTGCAAAATTAAGTATACTCACTTAAATATACTAGTGCTCTACCTGCTGAACGCCAGAAAAATAAAGGTAGCGATTTGCTAGTGAACATAGTGGAGCTTTTAGCAGCTAAAGAGACAGATTTCCCCCTCGGGAGTTAGTGGAAACCAAAAGAGAGTGTAAAGGAGAGTGAATATTCAACTTCAAATTATGCTAATGTTGCTATTTATTTGCTCAATGTTTAAATAAGCCACTGTGTGTAAGCTTGTTTCGTTTCCGCGGAGTGGGCATGAATTTAGTTTAGCAGGTTTAAAACCTGAGAGATAATGGATTTCTGAGGCCAATACACAATATATATATATATATATATATATACATACATATTTATTTATACATTTATATATGTTTTTTTTTCACCATAAACAAACATTTAGGCAAAGGATCCCTTAAAATTGTCATAATACTGAGTAGTGCATTTTACAGTTGAAGAATAAACTTGTCAGGGCTCTCTGGTGGACAAACTATATGTTATGGCAACTCAATAATACTAATACAATAGACAGTATTTGTGATTAGCTAAAAATGGCTGATAATATTGGCTCCAGGTAGATCTTGGAAAACAATAAAATAAGTATTTATAATTTCCTGTTGCAACAAAATGGTTAAATACATTAATCTCTTTTATACTAACTGCAACAACATTATACTACTGTATAAAGTATACAGTATAGTACAGACTGTGTATTAGTATGTAGAATGGACAGAGTTTCATCCCACAGAAGGATTGTTGTCTCTAACAAGCCATTATTCAAAATGCTTTCAAGTTAAATGTAACAGTGTTGGGATATATTTTCCCACTGGGAAAACAGAAATATTATATTTGTATGCAGTTGTGGAGTAAGACATTTGGAAACCAAATGTATCATCCAGCGTGTTGCAACTCCAGCCACACATCTGTAAAGGGCGCGTGTATTTGTCCATGAGAAGGTGCTAATGATTTAATGACAGGGGTCTGGGTTCACCCCGGCTGAAAGAGAGAGTGTGTGTTCTCTTTAAACCTAAACCCAAACCTCCCCCTCCTTTTCCGCCAGCTACCACCCCAACCACACAGACTTCCCTTTGTTTAGGAAAGTTCCCGTGTGTACGGCTGACATCATCGCGTCCTGCGTCCTGCGGAGGCGGCAGCGACTAAACCACACACGTTTCTGGCAGGCTCTGATGAAGATGTTGGAGGGAGCCTCAGACAAGGCAGCCCCATCTCTGTGACTTCCTGATTACATGGTACACACAGCGCTGCAGCCTCTGCTGTGGACGCTGGCTGACGAAGCCTCTATGGCTTGTCCCGCCGCCCCTCTGACTCAAACCCTGCCCAGACTTTACAGAGTTTATTCTGGAAGGTCTTGTTCTGTATGGTGCACTTTTTTCTCTCCACGTCCAGCATCCAGCACAGCTAAGCCGGCTATTTTTTGTTCTCTTTCAATGCCATCGCTGCTGCCTGCCTCAACCACACCCGCCCTTACGCCAGCAGCAGACTGAAGTATGTCCCTCTGAAGTGCTCTGTGTAGTCCTCGCCACAGTTAATGCTCAGGGTTTCATGCTGTACTTTGGTGGAGAGGAAATACCCCCTAGTCAAGTCTGTGAGGTCTTCTTTTTTGAACACCGCTTTCAGGACCAGCCCATTGCTGAAAAGCACATCCAAAGAGCTGTTTTGAAGTGCATTTTTCTAGATTCATATTTTGAAGTCATGCGACTTTTCTCGACCTTGATCGAATTTAGATATCTAACCAAAGTATAATTAACAAATATCATGTGAAGCAAAAAGCGTGACGAGATGAATTGCTGGTAACACTGAGCTATCCTCTCTCTCTCTCTCTCTCTCTCTCTCTCTTCTTTCTCTCTCTGTCTCTAACTCTCTCTCTTACTCTCTCTCTCTTTCTTTCTCTCTCTCTCTCTCTCTCTTTCTCTCTCTGTGTCTAACTCTCTCTCTTACTCTCTCTCTTTCTTTCTTTCTCTCTCTCTCTCTCTCTCTCTACAAAACTAAAACACAGGAGTCCATATATACTGTATGTGTGTTTGTGTGTGGGATCATCCTTTTAGAGCTGGAAGGGTCTATGAAAGAACTGGAGAGGGAGCCCCAGTCGCCCTCACCCCTCTCTCCTCCTCTCTGGTGCCTTGTGCAGCCAGAGTCTTGGCATTCCTCTTGTGGGTGATAATATGAACTAGGGAGGGATCGCAGCATTGCCAGGGTGGAGGAGCAAAGGGTTTACATAAAGTGGTATCACAGTGATTTAATTGCATCAACAAATCATAACTGTCTGCAAGCTGCTGAACTTTATAAAACGGATGATTCAGACTGGAAAGGTTTCTTGATTTCAATATTGCCACTTTGATCATTTTATGTCTTAAAATGATACAGAATAATGCTGATGTGAACAAATGTTTCTACAAAGGCATACTTTTAAATCAGAATCAGCTCAGATGGTATTATCGAGTTCAATTATTTCTGTTTGCTTAGAATTTCATGCTGATAATAATTCAAAACCGATAATGAGTAATCTGTTTGTGATTACAGTTTGAAAGTAACCATCTAACCTTGTGAGCGGGCTTCCTCACTTCATCACACTCCTTCCTGCTGCCTAAATAAACAGCATTGCTAGGCAGCAACCCATTTCCTTACACAAATATACAGGACTTCTGCAGGCTCTTAACCCTGACAGGGATCCTCCTCCAAATCACATGTTCTGCTTCCCCAGTCTGAGCCTTTCACTCTTGTTGTGGGCACTCCTCCTTGCCTCGAGTGCTCTTCTTATGCAAGTGAAAGCTGTGGTCTTCATTTCCACATTTCCCTGCCGTTCGCTTCAGCGGGCAATCTTATCCACAGAAGTGTATAATTAGGTGGGGTTCAGCATCTGCCTCTATAACACGTTGACATGGTCTGGGGTTAGTGATGTGCACATATTGTCCATTTTTCTTACCCACTCATGCCAGTTTTGATTCATGAAGTCATATTATTTCAGGTTTAGTTTTATACATGCTATATAGCTAAAGATAATAATACAAATTCTTATGTTTTGCAAATTAAGTGTAGTTTAGTTCAAACTTACTATTACATGAATTTGAACATTAAATCTTCATAGATGGAACCGTAATATTACTTAACCCTCACTGGCCAACAATAGTATCAGCAAAAATTGCTCAATTGTAATGAAAAGAATGGAAAGATGTCCACCTGTTTTGTCAGATAACATCAGTTGTGATGCTTTAGCTAAAAAAAATTGGGATTTTGGAAAATGCAATAACGCTGAAATCCAAGTTTATTTATTAATAACATATTATTCATATATTAGTCTCTTATAATGGAATGGGCGGAAACATTAAAAACAACATATTTATTGTGTTGGAGGAGGAAAAGTTGATCAGGTTTGTTGGGTCGCACCTACCTTTTCAACAGTGACCGTGTTGTCACATTTCATCTCTTTAGTGAAAACATATCTTTGTTCACATACTGTACCTGGTTAATTTATAACATTTAATTTCACTGTAACCCGACAATGTGAAAGTGATTCACAAATGCAACAAAACATTCTCCACCATCTTTGCTATGAAAACTATGGATTGCTGCTTTAACCTCTCAAACAACAATAAATATGAACACTTTCTCCATATAATCTAATGCCTTATATTTTTTCATACATTCCTACATTGGGGCCCCTGTAATTTCTTATTATACACATTGTGTTTCTTTCAATTGCTTTAATGTCATAATGCCAAGTATTATGCTCTGATTCCTGTATAGATAACATACATAACTCTCACAGTGTGTCAGTAGTAGCTGCTGTTCTCGGATTTCAGCCTGTGGGTTTGGGCTTCATGCCTGCACTCTGCAGTTTGGGTGGTTGAGGTCATCCTGGCAGGAGGCCTCCTGTCAAGCAACACCTATGGAGGTCTGGGAGTACTTAAGAAGCTTTGGGTCGAGCCCACCAGCTACAGCGAGCAGCACTTCTGTGCTCTCTCCAACTCCATCGTGCCGGGTTCATTTTATTGATAAAAATCAGAGCAGGGTCACGGCTGAGAGTTTTTCTTGACCCAGATTTGCCGGCGCTCGGTGGGACTGACATGACTTTGACTTCTCTGAAACACTAGCTTAGTCTTGTCACAAATCAAAACGCTGCTCGCTGTAGGTGGTTTTCCTGCTCTCTGGCAGCAGCTGCCCCTGAGGTTCAGCTACTGTAGGATCAACATCTTGGCAGGCCTGACATGAACTGATGGAGGAAGTGTATACATGCCATTGGTAGTAAATTAAAGTAGATGAAAAGGGTGATTACAAGATCCTAAATGGGTGCTTTGTTTGAAAACCATCACGCTGAGAGCCTGACCTCTGAAAGAACTGTGTTTGTCCTTAACAGCATGCAAGTGGAAGTTTTTTTGGATAGGACATGGATCTTAACCGCAACCGTGTCTTTATTCTTTCTTTTTCCCCTCTTAGCTCCACGGCTACATGGAGAGCGAGCCTCTGACCCTGCAGCTGTTCATTGGCACAGCCGACGACAGGCTGCTGAGGCCCCACGCTTTCTACCAGGTCCACCGAATCACCGGGAAGACGGTGTCCACCCCGAGCCATGAGGCCCTGCACAACAACACCAAGACCCTGGAGATCCCACTGCTGCCAGAGAACAACATGCGGGCCATGTGAGTATCAGGGCCTGTACCCATCCCAGTGAGGTGACTGCAGTAGGTTCAAACTGGGATATATTAGGTGAAAAAGATTTTTTTTTGTATCTTGAGGCTTCTGAAGAAAAGTCAAGGAGGGGCTCTCATGGCAGCAAATGGATCGAAAGGCACAAGACCGGAGAAGATGGAGGGCTTATGTTCCTTAGGGAATACAAAGGCCTAAATGAATCAATTGGACATCAAGTCCCGATTTATTCAGGAATTGACGTGGACTTGTCTTGAATGACTTGAGACCCAAAAAACGTAAAAATGGTTAAATCTGGTCGAAAAGGCAAACGTTTTAGACATCTAGAGGTATATTCTATTAGGGCAAGTCCAAGTCAGGTCTCGAGTCAGTCGAGAAAAGTCCTTAAGACCAAGTCCAAGTCAAGTATAAAGCCTCTATAAGTAAAGTAAGTCCTGACCAAGTCATGACTTACTTTACTTGACTTTACGTGTTCTTTGAATCAAGTTGAATCACATATATGCCACGCCCATTTCCGCTAAGAAGTTTTTTTGCAATATCGCGCAATGTTCAAAACCAACTTTTTTTAACTCCTCCTAGGCTGTGCGACCAATCTCCACAAAACCTGGTACATAACATCTTCAGATGGACCTGATAAAAAGTTATCAAAATAAATTTGCTACGTTAAAGAATGCGCAATTTACAACCAAACAAATTTTCGTAGCTAGCCACAAAACACGAACTTTAGCATATATTGGCCAAATTAATAGGTATCAGATCTAAACTGGTTTTATTGTTCGACATCCCACTCCGAGCCTCTGTACCAAATTTTGTGAAGATCGGCCATTAGGGGGTGCTATAATGAATTTAGACGCGTTTTGGCAAATAAGTCAATGCATTTAAATGGGAAATTTGCAATAGCAATATCTCTGCCGCAGTAAATGCTATCATCATAAAACTTGAGATTATTCTTCGACATGCCGCTCTGCGGTTCTATACCAGATTTGGTGATGATCTGCCTTTAGGAGGTGCTATAATTGAGGTAGAAGCGTTTTGGCCTTTTACTCAATGAATGGGAAATTTGCTATTGCATTTCACTACAGACTTTGGAGCTCGCACTTAGTGAAATTTCAGGACTTTTGCCTCGCCCGCATCGTGCTTTGGGTTCTCCTTTCGCGGCGCTCCGCTGTCGCGCGCTCCGCTTTCGTGGGCTCTGCGTGCCATCAGGGGCGACTCGCGCCAGGGAGGCTTGGACCCCATCATTACTGCCTGCAGTTCTAGTTAGGGGTCCAAGCCCGAGGCTGGAAGAATCGGCGGTAGCGAAGCTACGCCGTTCGCACAGCAGGGCTGGGGAACCCTATTGCTTTTCTAAGGTTTCTTATTATTCTTCCGCCGATAAAACAAATTCTACAGCCTAAACCGTACATGGTGGGGGGTGCCGTTTTCAGGACTGGTCCAGATCACTGCAGGGACCTAGGACAAAACAATTCAGCCACTAGGTGGCACTATAGCAGAAAAAATGCGTTTGGCCTTATAACTCCCACACCGTACACCCAACATTTAAAACATTCCATTTCTGCCTAGACTTTTATGGGTGAAAAATCGCAATTTATCGTAAACCTGCTTTTTCGTACTCCTCCTAGACCGTGCGACCGATCTGCATGATACTTGGTACATAGCCTCTCCAGACCGACCTGACAAAACTTTATCAAAAGAATTTTTGTCGGATGAAAATTTCGTGAATTACGCACAACCAAATTTGTGTAGCTAACTACGAAGACACAATTTTGCTACGTTACCCCATTCACAATTTACAAGCAAACTAATTTTCGTAGCTAGCCACAAAACACGAACGTTAGCATATCTCGGCCAAATTAATAGGTATCGGAGCAAGACTTGGTATTGTTGTTCGACATCCCACTCCAAGCCTCCCTAATAAATTTGGTGAAAATCGGCCATTAGGGGGCGCTATAATGAACGTAGAGGCCTTTTGGCAAATAAGTCAATGCACTTAAATGGGAATAATTTGCAATGAAATATCTCTGCTGCAGTAAATGCTATCATCACAAAACTTGAGATAATTGTTGGACATGCCACTCTGTGGCTCTCCACCAGATTTTATGCGATGAAGAGGAAATTTGCAATTGCAATTCACTTCAGACTTTGGACCTCGCACTTGGTCAAATTTCTTGACTTTTGCCTCACCGCCATCGTGCTTTGGGTTCTCCTTTCGCGGGCTCCGCTTTTGTGGGCTTTTAGCGTCGTCAGGGGCGACTCACGCCAGGGGGGACTGGCGCCGGGGAGGCTTGGACCCCGTTCATAACTGGACTTGTTCACTTTGTAAACCTATAACGTGCACAAAAAGATATATAACACAATAAAGGAAAGGGGAAAAGCCAAACAGCATAATATGAGCACTTTAAGCTTGCTCCTGATGTTTAGTATCCTGTGTGTGTGTGTCCAGCACGAGCGTGTGTTCCTTTTGTGTGTTTGGGTTGTGAAAGTGTTGCCCTCTGTACACAGACGGGTGGCTTTTCCATTTATATAAGCCTCAGAGATCAGATTACTGGGGAAGCTCTGGGCTGCTAACAGGGGCCTGGGGTTTCTGTCTGAGCTGCAGTCAGTAGCAGCCTGCTAGCATCAGCACTTTCTCTGTGTTTTAATGGATGTAACACATAAGCTCCCCTTATACAACGACTTCATCTCAGGATATGGTTTCTCTTTTCTCACGGGGGATACGCCTCAGAGTACTTAAAGTGTAGGCGGCAGATTTGTGGGAGATTTATTCGTTTTGACATGAACTCCAGTGTGACATAGAGATGTTTTATGATGTGGTATAGAAACAGGCATTATTGTATTTCTGAAATTCATGATGATTCAGGGGGACGTGTGTTAAATTAAATCATTAATCAGTTAGCTAATATGAAGCCAAAAATGGCATTGTTTAACTTGGTATGCCTCCAATTAACTCCTAACAAATTACATGATAGCATTAAATACTGCCCCTCTTTTTGGTGTTGTGCTTTCTTTCTAAAACTTTGTCTCAGGCACTGAACGGACGCCTTAGTATGTGGTTTTGCACTCAGCTTGCATGATGTGTAGGCGGAGAGAGCGGAACAGCTGGGGTCCTTAGCATCAACACCTGATTGCTTCGCCAGTGGAGCAGCAGACCCTGGTGTCTGGCGAGAAGAATGTTAGGGAGTGTTCAAATGTGTGTAAAAGTTGACATTAACTAGGCTTTGAGGAATGCAGCATCAAGTAGCACGGCGGTGGAAAAGCCAGAAACCGTTTGGAGAGGCTCAAGGTATTTAAGTATGAAAAAGTAAAATGAGTGCAGTGCAGACAGAGAGAGAGAGAGAGAGAGGAGGAGGGTTTTTTTTTGTGCGATGAAGAGTTTGATGCTGTAAAAGATATCATTACGGCCAATTCTTGGTTGTAAGATTTGTGGGAGGGGTAAAAGTATTTTAGTAACCATATCTTGCAGGTCAATGATGTTCCTGATGTGATGAACGTTCCCAGACATTTGTTTCTATAGAGTTTGAATTTCACCCAAGAGTGGATCCACTGAGGTGTTAAAGCGCTGTTGGGGGTGGTGGTGGTGGTGTTAATCTTCTGTTGACATGACTGCAGCCTCTGTCAGGACAGTGATTAGTGTGAAACACTTTTGATTTGGCTTCAATACTGCATAAATCACAGCCTGATTAACTGTGAGAGTATATACTGTATATCATTTATACATGTGATAGTTTGCTTTTTGGAAAGACAGACTTTGGCAAACTCTTTCTTTTGTCTCCACAAACACAGAATCGACTGCGCGGGGATCTTGAAGCTGCGTAATTCGGACATTGAGCTGAGAAAGGGGGAGACTGACATTGGACGCAAGAACACACGTGTGCGGATGGTTTTCAGAGTTCACATCAACCAGGCCACGGGGAGAACGGTGTCATTGCAGGCTTCATCCAACCCCATTGAGTGCTGTGAGTACTTCTCATATTTGTTTTTCATTCACCTAAACTGCACAGTCCTCTAATACATTTTAAATTGGGCTCAAATTGTTAGTGTAGTTAGTCGACGTTTGACTACAACATGGTGGTCGGGACCCCTGTAAGGGGTCAGAAGATATGTTTTAGGGTTTTCAAGATGATCAGTTCTGCTACACAAAACTACATTTACTTTTTTCAGAATCTTTGTTAGCTGTTCTATTGGATGTTTTTCAATGAAATTCGGTACAGACATTCATGTTCCCCTCAGGATGAACTGTAATCACTTTGGTGATCGCCTGGCTTTTCATCCAGCGCCATCATCAAGTAAAAATTTAAATTTGCAATATTTTGGTTTATGACCAAATACCTTAAAAACTGATCACATTCCCATTCACCTAAGATGTGCTTTGGTCTTAATTAGAAAATGCAAGCACACTAAAATAAGATGTTAAATATGGTAAAAATTATATCATCTTAACATCAGCCTGTCAGCATAGTCATGTTAAGCATGTTAGCGTGCTGACGTTAGCAATTAGCTTGAAGCATCGCTGTGTCTAAGTGTAGCCTCACAGAGTAGACTCTTAGTTTGTTATTGTCAGACAGACGGACAGACAGACAGACAGACGGACGGACAGACAGACAGACAGACGGACGGACGGACGGACGGACGGACAGACAGACAGACAGACGGACGAACGGACAGGCATCACTCATATGACACGTGACAAGGGGGTCAAGTAGAAGTTGCTCAATTTAAAAAAAGATCACAAGACAACAATTTTGGGAACCACTGGATTAATCAATTAGTCAATAAGCAGAAACTTTGATAATCAACTCATTCAAGTTATTCATCAAGCAAAAATGTCATGAGATATTGTTGGGTTTTGGGCTGTTTCACGAACTAAACTTACATTGGACTGTGGGAAATTGTGATGGACTATTTTCACAAATTTCTCAATTGTTCTTGGCTAAACGATTAAGATAAGCATTAGATTAAAGCTACAGTGCGTATTTTCTGTCGCCTCCATGAGGAATTCTAAGTAATGACAACAAAACTGTCGGCGCGTCCGCATGATACAGCCTTCTGTGATCGCGCACGCGCCCCCACCCCTCCTCTACGCAGTTGCTAGTAGCCAAGGAGGACACGGAGGATTAAAAACACATGAAGAGGTAATTATCTTCTCTCGAGCTTCTGCACGGGAAAGTCACCGGACGACACAATCTTCTGAACATTGCCATACTGAGAAATGTAACATACTTTTCTTAATATCAAAAAGTTTCGCACACTAAAGCTTTAACCAATAAAATCAGGAATTATTCGATGCAGCCCGGTAACTTCTGGTGCATGTGATTGTGAGCTCCATTTGAACTCAATAGTATTTATCGTTTGTGTAAAGGGCGATGTAGGCCTTGCTTGATAAACTGTATCGACTCTCTGCGCTGAACTGGAGTTAACCTTTCACTGGACCGGGATAAACTCAGGCAGATCAACAACTTCATGTGGTTCTGGCAGCGAGAGCTGCCATAGAGATTAAGTCTTATGAGGTAAATGAAAGACAGTAGTTAAACCATGATCTCAGCCCCTTGAAATAGACCATTGTTAGTTTCTGAACGACTGCCACTGAGCAATTGTTTTTGACCAAAATTCACTTTGTGTGTGAGCGAGGCAGAACGACAGACAGAAACAGAGATGTGGGAAAGATTGATGGTTTCCAAAAACAGAGAATTAGAGTTTTATCAAAATCTGAAAGCAGGAGCATCAAATTACTAAAAGATCATCCTCATATGTAAAAATATTCAGGTTTTATTGAACATCTATTTATGTATCCCGGTCAATCATGATGAAATTGCATACTATCTTTCACAAGAGAGACCTGGGTAGACATAATCATTACAGCTAGATGGAAAAAGGTTTGCAAATATGTAATGGCATGTAAAAGATAATTTCAGAAAAAAGCCAAAAGGTCAGAGAAAGGAATAAAAAAGACGAGAAGAGAAAATGACAACACTCTTTAACCAAATATGTAAGACAGAACAGCCACCATAATTTGAGGAAAACACAAATAAACACAACATGGAGCCTGTCTTTACTTACTGGCAAAGAGGCAGCTTAATTCAAACGTAAAGAGCTGGAGGTTTACAGCTGTACCGACTGCTCTGTGAGAGCTGTCTAGGTAGTGATTCAACCTCCGTCTGGATGCTCAGGTCTGCATGGGGAGTGGGTGTGTATTAGCTGAACGATGAGGCCGGTCTCTTTCTCCCTCCCACAGCCCAGAGATCGGCCCAGGAGCTGCCGCTGGTGGATAAGCGGAGCTTGGAGACATGTCCTGCCCCAGGGGGGGAGAAGATGCTCATCGATGGACACAACTTCCAGCACGACTCCAAGGTGGTGTTCGTGGAAAAGGCTCAAGGTAAAATAGGAGGAGTTCTGGATTCTTAGTACAGCTGTGTGTGTGTGTATATATATGTATATGTGTATATGTATATGTGTGTGTGTGTGTCTCCCTCTCCGTTGTTGGAGAAACCCCAGGACTGTGTCCTCCCTCCCTCCTCTCCCCCCCCTCCCCCCGCCGTCAAAATATCCTCCGTCCTGCCAGAGTGCCACATGTGGTGCACATTAATGCGCTGTATTTTTAACCCAGCAGATTTACATTTGCAGAAGTTTCCATTGCCTGTTCAGCAGAGGAATGGATCACAAATGCTGTGTGTGTGTGTGTGTGTGTGTGTGTGTGTGTGTGTGTGTGTGGGTGTGTGGGTGGGTGGGTGGGTGGGTGGGTGGTTGGCTGCGCACGTAGTGTGGAAGCATGCCCTTTTGTGTGTGCCATGCCTCAGTATTTGTTTCTCTTTTTCTTACTTTAAGCCATTTTGGTTTGGAGGGAGAGGGGGACTGCTCCCAGATGTTGATACGAGGAGGTTTACAAACAGCAATTTCCTTGATTAGCTTCGGCAAAGCAACGTGAGGTACGGTTTGGGCCAAGGCTGAGCAATGTAAACACGTGTGATCCTATCGGCCCGGTGACTCATTCAAAAAAGAGGGAAGCCTTTTCATTGTTCCACCTGGAAAGGGAAGATTTCAAGGCTGCCCGGGCACACAGGCGCCCCCCCCCCTCGGCCCCGTCCAGCACTATGTAATGGAGTAGTGAGATTGTTTATCAAAACAAGAAGTGATTGAATGAGCAGAGGCCTTGTTCCCCTCTTCCCAACCTCTTTGATTAACCCTGATCTCTTCCTGAGAGGAGTGTTTAAGTCGTGTTACGTTTCTCAAAGGCAGAGCTGCTGTGGGGTCAACAATAATATCACTGGTTGTTAGCCAGCTAGCAAAGATGGAACTCTGGTTAAAATACATCAATAAAAATACTTGAAAATGACTTCTGTTTTTATGAATACTTGTAGGCTAGCTCATTAGCTTTAACTACCTAGCCCCATGCTTATCAGAGAAGTTTCAACTTTGATTTTATGCTAACTAATCTTGTTAATCGAGAATAGTTTTGTGGCTTTTTCAGTTGGATTTTTATTTCTTATAATAATGTAAAGTTGGCTACCATTTGGTAGCTTTACTGAACATTAAAAACATCTTCAGGTCATGGGGTAAAGCAAAGTATAAGGTTAATACATTGCATCACTCTGCTACTCAGCTACAGAAAATGAGCAAAATACAACAGTTCTTAAAATCTTTACAAAGAAATTGAGACATCCTTCCATTAGTAATCTCCAGTTAAAAGTAGGAAGGAAGTGTAAAGTCATCTCAACCAAATAAAGATCCTAATGCTAAATATAAGCCGATATAAGGTCTCCCCTTTTGTTGCACATGCGCATGACATTGGTTATGGCAGATCCAGAGTGGCTCTGGGCAGATCCAATAGTTTTAAACTTCAACAGAGTACCTGCCTTCAAGGAAGTCAACACTTGTCAATGGAGATTGGCCAGACTCTCAGAGTCTGGTAGAACCAGGCTACCTCTTCATGTGACATGCACTCATTTCAAAAGTTCTGAAAAATTAATCTTGCAATAATAATTTAAATCACATAATAATAATAATAATAATAATAATAATAATAATAATAATAATAATAATAATAATCCTAATAATATAGGCCATGAGATGCTATGGAAGCTTCAGACAAAGCTAATAGGTGGACTTTAAGGAAACATTTAAAGTGCTCATATTATGCTCATTTTCAGGTTCATAATTGTATTTAGAGGTTGTACCAGGATAGGTTTTTGTTGTACTACACATTGCTGCAGCTCCTCTTTTCACCCTGTGTGTTGAGCTCTCTGTTTTAGCTACAGAGTGAGACATCTCACTTCTGTTCATCTTTGTTGGGAGTTGCACATGCGCAGTAGCTAGGTAAGGACTACTAGCCAGTCAGAAGCAGAGTATGAGGGCGTGGCCTGACAGTAGCTAGGTAAGGACTACTAGCCAGTCAGAAGCAGAGTATTAGGGCGTGCCATGCTAGCAGCTAGGCGAGCATTATAACGTGTGTTATGAAGTAAAGTAAAGGCTGGACTACAATAGAGCTGTTTGGAGCAGTTTGTAAACAGTGTTTTCTGTTGGAGATGCGGAGTCCCTTTGGGCTGGACTTTGGACTTTGTCACTTTGTAAACCTATAACATGCACAAAAAAGTTATATGACACAATAAAGGAAAGGGAAAAAGCCCAAAAGAATAATATGAGACAATTAGTTTTGTAGCAACAAAGAGAAAGAAATGACCAGTCTTGTGTGGGTCAGTAGCTGCTCTGAATCCGACTGTCTTTGGGGCCATGTGCACGCTCCGGACTGGTGTTTGATGGGCGTGTTCCCTTGTTTTTGATGAGGGTTTCCCCGCGTCTGGCACCAGCATCAGATTCCTGGGCAATCCTACCATGGAAACACCCTTAAGCCAGGCTTCCACAACACTGCCCCCCCCCCAACCCCCTCTTCTGCTTCCCTCCATCCTTCCATCTCTCTGTCCAAGCTGCCTCTGTGCCACCAGTTCATTAACTCTGCGAGCAGTGGGCTCCCTACGGATCACACTGGGTCTTCTTTACAGCTGCTCTCTGTATAAATAGATAGGTAAATAGATACAGTAGACAAGTAGAGGCATCATTAATCTCTGGGGTGAAATGGCATCACTGGTGTAATAAGATATATGGCAAGATGCAAAACAACCAATTTGCATCTCAGCTTCCCCATCCTCGCGTAGAACTGCATTTGGAAATGTCAAATGCTTTTATTGTTATTTTACTCAAAGCAGAGCTCTGAGAAACCGTTTAACAATCAAACTCATAAATCCAGAGTGCTGGATGTTGTTGCCATAAAGAGCTTAAGTATTTAATTTTACCGATGCACAATTTTCCTGCAAATTTTCCAGTAAAGCACTCTCGCAAAAGAACGTTAACAAAGCTGTGGTAACCGTACATGTGGGCATTGACATATTGGGTGTTTGCATGCGTCCCGTACTTACAAGTGTGTGTGTGTGTGTGTGTGTGTGTGTGTGTGTGTGTGTGTGTGTGTGTGTGTGTGTGTGTGTGTGTGTGTGTGTGTGTGTGTGTGTGTGTGTGTGTGTGTGTGTGTGTGTGTGTGTGTGTGTGTCAGAGTTTCCCCTGTCATTTTAGGCAGCAGGATGGGTCACTCTGCCTTAAGAGGCTGCCAACAAACTAAAAATGTCATTTGTTTTGGTTTCTGTTTTAGTGTCTGATGGTCTAAATGATGTTTCCACTTGCCGGCAAACGGCACATGGTGTGTGTGTTTGAGAGAAAGTGACAGTGAGGGTTCATATGTCTTTGTGTGCATGCACAGTTTCATATTCATGTTTTTCAATGAGTACATTTACACGCACACTAATATTCCACTATTCTTCAGAATATGACAATATTCCAAATTTGATACGGGTCTTGTAAATAGCATATTCCTTTTTGGCATTTCGAATAAGGCCTTTTTCCCTAATAGCATTTTCCGAGTAAGACATGTGGGATGTACCGGTATTATTCGGGTTTTAGAAGCATTTTTTGGACATGTATACAGCACATTCGGAATATGTGTCTCAATTGGAGTTTTTACCGCAGTTTGCAAAAGTTTGCGGCCTCTTGCCTGTTTACGGTTTATGGTCCGCTCTGTGCACTGCTATGGTTGTTGTACACAAACCATGAATTTATTAGACACAAATTAACTAGCCAACAGGTTGCACGGCTGAATGTAAACCGGAATATTAGTGGAATATTAATTTTCATTTGCCATGTAAACAGCTTAGACGGAATATTGTCTCTTTCGGGAATAAGAGCAAAAAACAGAATACTATGTGCATGTATACAGTACATAGTCAGTGTTTTGTTGTTGCTTCCCATGGCTCAGTGCAGAAGGAAATTCCTGTTTCCCCCCATAGAGACACACTCTGTCACCTGTTCCTCAGTCAGAGCACAACATCTGAAAACAGTAACTGCTTGTCAGCTTCTCTCTACCAGCCCTCCTGAGCCTCCTGTCTCCTGCTTCAATGCCGCCCCCATAGAAATAACCAAGATAGCATCAGTTCAGTTGTCACTCCTGGTTAGAGCCAATCAGTCATAAGAGATTACTGTACAGCCTCAGCGCTGCAGACATCAGCCTGTAATCTAAACCTGACTCAATCTCACCTTGCTTTCATTTGCCCTGGCCTGCCCAGAAGATATTGTTTCTGATAAGTCACACTCACTCCATTTGGGAAATTAGGCCCTTCTGTCCTTTATTCACCTCTGTTTTTTTGCGGTTTAGTGTTCTGGGTTGTCCTGGAGGAGTTCTTAGTTGTAATTTATTGTCTGAAGGAACAGGTTAAAGCTGCCAAAATCCAAATAGAAATGATAGACAGAGTGAGAACTGTAGAGAAGGAAAAAAGTCTGATCTTTGTTTTCTTCAAAACATTCAAATACAAGTAAACTTATGAAACTTAAAAACTCAGCAGCAGTAGTGTGACACGTGCATGCATTTCCCAAATATCAACTTTCAATTCAAGTTAAGAAAAACAGCCCTGTTTTCATCTTTGTGACTATGCATTTATCAGCTAATCTGATGTGTGTTTTTACTGAAGAAGTCAGAGAATTTTCTGTTTATATGAAAATGTCTAAATCACCGAATTTGGACATACAGGGTTTTCATTCGACAGTGACGATGTAACTGTTTTATAAGACTTAAGTTTATAAGGATAGTATCTCATATCAAAACATAGTATAATATAGTGTTTATATACTGTATATAGTATAGGCTTAGTAGAATATGTGGTATGATAGGATTCTAAAGTAAAGAAAACTAAAGAAAAAACTTCTAAATTAAAGTAAACTAAACTACACTAGAAACATATGCAACTGCAACAAAATTAGCTTAATAGTTCACTTACTAGCTTTCAACTGCATCTCGTGGTCTTCATTCAGTTAGTGGAGCTAAACTGAAGCCTTTTATATCACAAACAAGTTGTTCGCCTTTCCATTGTGTGTTTTCAAAATGGCCGAGTGGATTACTTAAAACCCAGCCACTTGGCAGCAATCAAATTATATTAAGTATTCTTTTTTCTTTTATATTTGTACATTAATGTTTAAAAGATTAAAATGTTTCTTACTTCTCCTCATGTTTTGTTTGTCTCTCGAGCCAAACACCCCCCCCAGAAGCTTTTTTCACCTGGGTCTAACATTGGGCGAGTTAGCGTAGAGTAGCGTTAGCCGCTGAATAGCTTAGCGCAGGGGCTAATGGACCCACGTTTGTATCTCGTAAATGACCCTACTAATAATGCCTGAAATGATACCAAAGGTCTACACTAGTACAAATAGGTTATGCTCTCATAAAATGATGGATGTGCTAAGTTTGTAAGTACACCAGAAGTTTATGAACACTTGCCTGCTCTCTTCTGCTCTCTGTTGCTGCTGCTGCTGTTGCTGCTGCTGCTACCTGCAGTTAGACGAGTGCTTAGGGCTGTCTACAAATTACTACACCGAAAAGAGATACAACAAAAATATGTATTAATTTAATGATTAAATAAGGTAATGTCTCCAAACTTACCTCAATTATTACTTGTCTCCTGCTAGTTATATTACAGCACTTACTTTAAAAAATAAGTTAAATTAAAAAATATTTTTGTTGCATCTCTTTTCGGTGTTGTAATTTGTAGACGACCCTAAGCACTCGTCTCACAGCAGCAACAACAACAGCAGAGAGCAGAAGCCAGCAGGCAAGTGTTATTTACATAACCTTCTGGTGTACTTACAAACTTTCCAATCCATCGTTTTATGAGTGCATAACATATATATACTAGTGTAGACCTTTTGTATCATTTCGGGCATTATTAGTGGGGTCATTTAAGAGATACAAACGTGGGTCCATTAGCCCTTCGCTATTCAGCGGCTAACTTACTAACTTTCGCCCAATGTTAGACCCAGGTGAAAAAAGCTTCTGGGGGGGTGTTTGGCTCGAGGTCATGGTGCGAAGGACCCTAGGGTAAATTACTCCGAACCATCACTTTAAGTATAGTCAACTCATTTGCTTTGTATTCTTAAAGGTCCCATGGCATGACACTTCCATAACAGTATCCTGCTCTGCCTTTGAGAAAATGAAAGCTCAGATGGGCTGATCTGGAATCTTCTCCTTATGAGGTCATAAGGGGAAAGGTTACCTCCCCTTTCTCTGCTTTGCCCGCCCAGAAAATTTGACCCACCCATGAGAGAGAGACATCATGGCTTTCAAACAAGCAAAGTGGCAGTTGGTCAAGGCCACCCCCCCCCCTCCACCTTGCCCCCCCTATTCAACAAGTAGAACATCTGTATCCTAGTAACAGCTGAAAGTTCAGATATGAGTGCTAGTTTAGGACAGCAATGGTACTTCTGTTTCAGAACCATGCAGTTATCAGAAAATAATGCACACCCCAATACTTTATAACACAGCCATTGTATTGGTATAATGTATAGTGTATAGGTAAGTTTGTGTACTTGTGTGAACTACCTCTTACTACTTTCTTTATTTTCTTCCAGTCTTTTTAATAAAGTGTGGTTTTCTGCTCAGTGTTTCCCCACAATGATTGATAATAGCTTAATTTGAGTGAGAGATCCTGAAGGAAATCCTTGCAGAGGAGAAACCCTCTTGTGAAAAGAGCATTTTAACATCTGGCCTGTTGCACTGGACAGCTGCCTGCTCTGCTGCACTCAGTATCACTGTGAATAACCATTTCCCTGATGCATCAACTCCTCAGCTGCAAGGTAGCTCTGTTTTTATTGACTTATCCTCATCACCTGCCCATCTTTTTGTGTGCTGGTGAGTTGGAGCGTCAAACAGGTAGAGACCTTAACAAGCTTTCCACGTCTGCTAGAACACCCCAACAATTCTGTCTAATTGTTGTTGGCCGAAGCGGTAACAAGTAACAGGAACTTAAAAAAAAAATTGAACTGTGAGAGGATTATCGTGCGGCAGGGCTGCCAGATGGTGTCTGGAATTACCTGTAGAAAATTACAGATAACCATCCTCCTTTTAGGCCCCATGAGAGCTGCGAGCAAGATGACACCAATGTAACAGCGGAGGGAACAAGGCCGTTTTTAACATGTGGTAGTTTAGTTTTGAACAGTGGTTTTGTTTGGAGGGAAGGGCGGTCAACAGACGTCGATTTCATTGCATTCATAGAACAATGACTTCCACTTGAAGTCAGTTCAGTGGTTTGGCTGCCTCTGACACTTCTGAGAACAATGGCTGTTTTCATAAACAAATCAATTACAACCACATAAACAGCGGGGATTATGTTTTTATAAATTACAGTGCGTGATTCATAAAAATTGCAGGCCCGTTTGAGAAACTCCAGAGATTGATTTCTTGATGAAAGCGCTGCCTTGCATCCAGATGACGTTGTGCAGTGACAGGCGCCACTGTAGCTGCAAGTGGTGCAGGGTGGATGTCAGTATCTTGTCCTCGACCGCTGCCATTTATCAGCTCGGAGCTCGGCTCAGTCGCAACCTCTTCCACACCGCTGCAGCTTGCATGCAATTTCTAAAATCCACGTGTTTTCAGGGCGGGAGGAAGGAAGAAGTTTCAGCCATCAGTCAGAGGACAAGGGAACTCTTTCAGCATGCCACATGGGCCTGGGTAGAGCATGTGTTTATATTTACTGTACGTTATGAGGGCTTGGGCACATGCCACCCTGCTGTTTCGCTCTGGGCACCACCGTTTTACTCCACCCAGCCCCATTAAGGAGCACAAGGAGCTGTTTGATTCCCTTAATAAACCCAACATGACAAATAACCGTATTGTATATTGTTTGATCCCCCTCGGCTGCCATGACTCTGTACAGCACAGCACCGCTGTCCATTGACTGCTCTGTGTTATGTCTGTTCTGAGAAAGTAATGATTTGTATAGACCATTGCTAACGAAATGTGAATTGTAAGACTTCTGTGAGGCTGGGACGCAGCCAAGGCAAGTGGAGCTTGGGCGTTGTGAGAGTTGGAGAGGGGTACTGGGTTTATATGGTTGGGGTGGTTTTGGGGGAGAGGTTTTAGGCTGAGTTGTTTAACTTAGATAATATTGGATATTATCCAGCACAGTGGGCCAGGGAGTTAGAAACCATATTGAGCTCGCTGAAAATTGGTAGGAGTGGATCTGGAGAGAAACTGCTGCTGAAGTTTTTCATTGGATCAGTGCAGGCGTTGTGCAGATGTTGCCCTATAACTCTGGAACATTCTGTGGTTATCAATTATCCGGTACACTCTTTTCAAACAACGGCATCCCACGCATTTAAAGCTCTCTTTTTTTCGTCTCTTGAGCAGTTTCCTTGCAATACGTAGCCGGGCACAGAAAATAAACTGCTAAATTAGATTTTTCTATCTCTGTATTGATGTGAAAAATGATGTGAGTGTGACTCAGAGAGAGAGAGAGAAAAGCAGACAGGGAGAGATTTGAAAAACATGTTTACCTCCTGTGGAGCGACATCGGCTGCAAAGGCTTCCCTTCTGGAGAGGTTCCCAAAGTGAAGACTGAAGAGAGGCAGCAAGAGACAAGTAGGAGAGAGAAAAAAACAGACAGCGACTGAAGATTGAGGTTTTAGTCAAACAAACATTTTTTAGAGACAGAACTGCTCTCAAATAGGAAGAAATAATCTAATAGGTTGAGTTAAGATGCAGAAGTCAAAGTTTTATGACTTTTTTTGAGTCATAATATATTATTCAAATGTAATAAAAAAAAGTCAAAAGAGACATTTTTGCCTTGTTGACATGTTGCACATAGAATAAAGATAAACAACATAAAGATACAATATCCATTGGACACTGGTTGCCACTATACTAGAGCCTTTCTGACGAGAATCCTGTACAACTTCCTGTATGACTAGCTGTTTTCCTTTTCATTTCTATTGTTTACACATTGGCTTCCTTGCTACATGGTTTGCAAATGTTATGTTTGATTCATGGTACCACACATGGTGTGTTTTCTTGCACGCCAGATGTCTGCACCTTGCCGTGCACCAGTCCCGATTGTGCCCAGGATATGCTGTACTTTTGTTTCAGCTATTTATTTAAACACTTCTTTTTTATTTCATTAGTGTGAGGTTTAAGGCTGCAGAATTTATTTGGGTTGCCTGTCACAAGGAAACAATGTTTACATGTCTTTGTACGAAGAGGGAAATGTGTT
This sequence comes from Perca fluviatilis, assembly GCF_010015445.1. NCBI lineage: Eukaryota > Metazoa > Chordata > Actinopteri > Perciformes > Percidae > Perca > Perca fluviatilis. Next base: position 25,746,659 of record NC_053124.1, read on the forward strand.
TGTTCTGATGGCTGAGTGGTGGAAGTCCCAAATCTCAACTAGAAGCCTTTTGTCTCTCTTCACTGTTTAGTAAAGACAAAAATCCACTAAATATAATTTAGACAAAGAGACTGTGATATAGATCCTACAGTAGTACTAACTTATTCTGCTAATCTCTCGTCAAGTTTCTTTCTAGATGAGTTGCATGTAGTGCAAGAAGTGACAATAGGTTGTGTTTTCACGTACTACTATAGCCCCCGGTTATTATTTGAATCTCTAATTGCAACACAACTGCCGACCTTTTCTGCAACTTTGTGCAGCTGTTGCAGACCCTTTCATTTAATGGGCAATGACTGTCATGACATGGCCATGCATTACTAGGGCACAATGTGGATACAACTGGCAACGGAAACTGGTTCAGGCACAAGTTATAATAAATAATAACCTGTGTATAAATGATGTTACTCTGAAACACGGTGGAATGATAACTGGCTATATCAATATTTTGAAGCCTTTGTTTTTGGGTGCTCATTGAAATACTCAGTCTAGCATATCAGGCTCACAGAGGCCTGCTGAAAATCTTGCCTTTCCGGTAGAATACTGAGACCACAGCTGTGTCCCAATTATCAGCAGGTGCACTGGAAAAGTGACCAAATTAAATAAATTCTAAAAGGAGTCTGTATGCATTTCCCAAAAAGTGATTGTACGTCAGTTTGAAAACATGCCTCCAGAATAAACAGCTCAGTGCCCAGCTCAGCCTCACCTCCTTCTGTTTTCTCTTGTGTTTTTATTGGTTACTGTATTTCTGCCCCAAATTTCAGAGCTCTGGCTACACAGCTTTATTTGTTTTGTCCTTTGGGGGCATACGATTCATACTCTTTTATGTGATAGACGTGATATAACTTCTTCCTGGAAAGCAGCAGCTAAAACTCTCCGCAACTGACAGACAGTGTGGGAAAATCAAGGAAAGAGAAACAGCTTTCCAGTGTCTTCTCAGACATAATAGAAGCTGTCAGTGCCAAGCTGCACCTCCTCCATCACTGCCACCTCACAACTCCGCGGCACACAAATGAGTGCTCCCCCATCCATTTGCACCGTGCTGTCTGCTCAATTCAAACGCTCCACTTGTCAAACTGCAGACAGCCCGTTGAGCAACGCGGCACATATCTCAGTTAATTTTCTTCAAGAAAATTTGGCCATGGCTGACCTTTTTTTTCTTTAAACTGCAGTTTCCTTTCCACGTAAAGTCATTTTCACAGTCCTTTTTAGGGCCTCGTTAATGAGTCGGGAGTCTAAAGAAATTGCAATGGTTTCCTTCTGTGTCTTATAAATTGGTAACAAATATAGTTTTACTGACACCTCACTGGACAGAATGATAAATCAAACTTGCTTTTTTAAGCAGGCCTGTATTTTCCGACAGTTCTCATGATGCCTCATTTTTTTTTTATTGCCTGATGGGAAGACCTCTTTATTGTGGCAACTTAAAGGAGAAAAAAAATAAAAAATTACCAGAAAAAGAGCAAACACTATTTAACAATCATTATATGGGGATAACAGAAAGATTCCTATGAGAACACGAGAAATGAGAAGTTTGAAAGATGAGGCGAGTTGTCTGTTTCCAGTCGTTGTGTAATAATGAGCCCACCAGCTGCTGGAGCATGTTGGGATTCCACACAGTGATGAAGTCAAGGTTTCTCTCATCCACCAAAGATGTCGCTCATCACTTTGGTATGACTCTGTTTTTTTTAGGATTGCGATTCCGATTTCTCTCTCTTTCTGTCTGTGTCTCTCCGAGAATGTCGTCTCTTTCCGTCTCAGGTTTGTTAGACTATGAGCTCATGAGCGGCGAGTCAGACGGTATGACCTGTAGCTGTTTTATATGTCACTTATGTAACAGATAATAACAATGCTCATACCATTTCTTAATTTCTGTTGGGAGCCAATTAGATGGATTCTTTTCCCATTTGTCATTACAAAACTCTTTTTCTTTCTTTTTCAGATGGTCACCACCTCTGGGAGACTGAGGCCAAGGTTGACAGAGACACCTCAAAGCCTGTAAGTGATACATGTGACACTGTTATCATGACCAATTCGCTCTCATTCAAGCAGCTGTTCTCAATCTTTTAACTGAACTAAGTGGCAAAACATTTTCAATCATACCATAAAAAAAGCTGATTCAGCACTCTACTTTTAAGGGTGAGTTCACTCTTAATGCCCCCCAAAAAATCTTTCAAATATTACCTCAAGTGCTTACTACTTACCATTCAGATGTTGTTACCTTTGGACAGAGCCAGGCTAGCTGGTTCCCCCTGTTTTCAGTCTTTATGCTAAGCTAAGCTAATCAGCTGGCTTGCTGTTCTACGTATTTACTATACAGACATGAGAGTGGTATCTATATTCTCATCTAACTCTCGGCAAGAAAGCATATAAGCACATTTTCCCATGCATTACCAACACAGCTTTAATAATATGAGCAAGGGATATACACACAGTGGTCTACACATGCACATTAAGGACACACACACACACACAGAAATACAGAAGTGTAACTGGACTGTAGATTTTCTCGGCCCGGGGCAGAAGCCCTAAGGGGGAACAGCAGTTTTATGTTTGAAACGTGTGGAAAAGGTTTTCAAAAGTTCAACCGTTATCCTGTGGGAGTTTTTGCTTGGCAGTGTGTCCTGTCTTGGCCTGGGGGGGGGGAGAGAGAGAGATAGAGAGAAAGTGTGTTTTGGGAGTCTGGGAGATAGACGAGGGGATTAGAGGGTGTCTATATGTGAGGCAGTGCACCTGCTCTCAGTGTCTTCCCATTGCAAAACACACACACACACACACACACACACACACACACACACACACACACACTGCTGGGACACATCTGTCTGCTTGAATAGACAAAGGGCCTCCCTCCTTCCCCTCTCAGCCCAGTCTGCTGGATTGGTCCCATTTTAAACACTGACGCTGCCTTGGCCAGGTTTAACCTCGGCTGCTCCTGCTCAACACACACCAAACCACAAATTCAGAATACCTCACCGCCTCCGTCACCTGCACAGACTGACCTCCCCAAGAGGGAGGTAAATTTGGGAGGGATGATTCAGTTTTAATTTTAAGAATTATTTTCAATTAGATGCATCAAATTACTCGTATAAACTGGCCATGAAACGCTCACTCGTGGAGTCCAAGAATGCTCCTTCATGCTCCATTTTGTCACATTTTATCTTCCTCCCTCCACATGAGAGAAATTACTTTTGTCAGGTAAAAGCATCTCAGCGCTTGCTTTGGTGATTTTCATGCTTTTGACACAAGTTGAAGTTCCATTCTGCCCCCAGCGGGTTTTTATGCATATGTGTGTAAATTACTGTATTGGACAGCAGCAAATGCTGCAAATATTCCAAATACACCTGGACACAATTACAGTTGGTGAACCATTTCCAGAGTTTTTATCAGCTAATTCTCTGAAGGACAGATGGATTGCATTGAATTAGAGAAGTCGAAAAGCCTCGTCTGGCTTCACTTGACTTTACGACTGTAGTGATTAAATATAAAGTGTGTCAGCTCTCACCTGTATAGTCAGAGCCAGTCGTCCTCTGAATCACAGTTTTGTAGACCAATGATTTCCTCCATTGCTACTGAGCAGCACCTCCAACACACTTAGACACATACGTATATATACATAAACATACATACACATGCAGTTTGTGAAAAAAGCAGAGGGGGGGCAGGGGTGTTTTTTGATCATGCACAATATAACAAAACAAAACATGCAAGAATTAAATCCCTATTGCAATACCATGGATAAAGTGCCACTCGGCCTGGCATTTAATACTTAAATATGCACTTCAATATTCAATGGAAAATACAGAGCTTTCAGTCCGGAGAGCGGAGTTCACTTTGCGGCAATACTTTCACCCAGGAAACGCTTGTTCGTTCCTCGGGAATGACTTAATCCAAACCACGATCTTTTCCTAAACTTAACTAGTCGTTTTGTTGCCTAAACTTAACTGTCATCGCAACTGTCATATACATATATTCACAAAGAGCAGAAACACGCACATATGTTGCTGATGAACGTTGTCGCTCCTGACCTTCGCTCTCTCCCGGAAACTCTGCTGGGGAAATAAATTATCTGGACAATCCTGAGTTCAATTTATCCACTGTGCAAACAACCTTGGGTCCTCATAACCTTACTTCATGGTCTCTTTGTGGCTCCTTTGTTTGGGATTAGATCCAGATTTTCAGATTTTATCCACCACCCTCAACACACAACTTCAGGATATGGATGAAAAGTAAAGAAGGACAGCACGGACCTCACATATCCACTTTGCTGACCTGCACTGTTTCTCCCAAACAAAGGCAGAAACAATACAAAAATACTAATAGGTAGTAATATTTTATTGCTTGAGGAAGTTATGCTTAACAGCAAATAGCCAACTGTGTCAAGACAAGAATTGGAAGAAATAAATCGTAAATTACCAAAATCTCCTGTGCAGTGCACCAAGTTATGAATTAATTTATGTATACAAGAAAAAAGTATTGGTCATGAAAAAGCCCAGTTTCCCCCACTTCTTTGCTCCTTTTTACTCACAGTGTGGTATCTTTATGTATGAAAGTACCTTTTCATTCCAAAGTGACCAACACAAATTGCCTTGCCTTGCCTTGTTGCAAATGTCACTGACATTTTTTGTATTGAGTATTGTATTAAGTGTTAAGGCAGCACAAGAGACAGCCCATAAAGATACAAAAATGGTCAAATAAAACAGAGCAAATTAGTAAAATAGTTAAAGCTAAAAACAGATACAAAGTAAGTTGGGGAAAGCATACACTAAGTAAAAAAATGACTATACCATGAATCAAAAAAGAAAGCTTTATACAATGCAATAACTTAGGACTTATCTATTTGTTTGTATGTATATCTATCTAAGAATGCATTTCTTGACTTACATTTTCTTTGTTGTAGAATTCACTACTTGTTGAAATCCCTCCCTATCGGAACCAAAGACTCTCCACGCCGGTCCATGTGAACTTCTACGTCTGCAATGGCAAGAGGAAAAGAAGCCAGTACCAGCGCTTCACCTACGTCCCTCCCAGTGGTAAAGCTCTCCTCCTCTTACACATAGATAGATAGATACTTTATTGATCCCCAAGGGGAAATTAAAGGTCCCAGTAGCTTAAGACACCACACACAACAGTCACATACATCACAAACAGGATTATAAAAAGGCAAATCCACATGAATAGCATGGACAATAAAAGAAAAAATACTAAATAAAATAAAATAAAAAATTCACATGAATGTACTAAGGGATGTATAAGCATGAGACGCTTGCAGTAACAGGGCAGGAACTGACCCTGTGATTCAGTATGAGAGTGTGTGTCATAGTGGTAGTGCAAATAGGTCCAATAGTACAAGGATAAAGTCTAGAGACCAGCATTAAATACGGACAATATAAGAGAATAAAGTAGACAGTAGGATAGACACAAATCAACAGTCAATGTTAGAGATTTGAAGTAATAGTGTTACAGCCATTGTTCAAATATTAAGTTAGACCTCAGTCCATGCTGGGGGAAGGAGGGAGGGAGGGGTGGTGCATATGGGCTAATATAGCCAGTAAACAGTGTAAGCAGTGTAAGCAGTAAACAGTAAGTTTGTCTCTCCTCTTCCCTTTTGTGAGGCATTGTAGAGTTGTATGGCCCTGTGGACAAATGACTACTTCTTTTACTACTTCTTAACTAGAAATAATTGTATAGTCTTGGAGTGAATTTCACATTTAGTGATGTTTGTTCCCCTGTCTGCTTGACTAACTTTTTGATGAAATTGCACAATTCAAGCAAGACATTTTGAACTGTCCCTCATTGTGATGTCACAACTGGGATAAAGAAATGTAATTCAATCCTTAACTTTACTAATTCAGGATCCTGATCAAGTTAGAAATAGTCTTTAGATTTGAGATAGGGGTTGAGAGGGTTGTGGTGTCAGCAATATTGTCAGCCAATCACTGCAGTGGATCATGAATGATGTACCACACAGCCTCTTGCAGTAGAGCTTGGTGTCGGGCTGACATTTGGTGAAAACGAGAAACCTTTGGTGAATAAAACCAGAGTCACAAGAGAGCTTCATTTGTCACCAAAATAAGAGAATACCCCCTCATTACCTCTACGCCCTGCGCACATCGTTGCTTATTTTGCGGTTTTTTTTTTTACTTTCCTGTCATCACCGCAGCACTCCACCACTCTCAGTCTACCCTCAGCCTTTCATAATCCAAACTAATTAGAAACAATTTCGCCAGCGTTTCACATCTGAAGACGAGAACAAACAGTTTGTATTTCCCCTTGTCTGGTGGTTTGCTAGGGAGGAACAAAGCAAAGCTATTATTCCTTCATTGTAAAAAAAAAAAAAAAAAATAAATCTATAAAATCTGTTCTTTCCGTACCTGTACACTGCAGCGGCAGGGAAAGGGGCATGGGAAACGTATGGTATTTGAATAGAGAACCTATTGCCAAGCGGAATATAAACACTGACCCACCAACTGAAATGTAAAAAACACTGCTAATTGCGCTCCGGGCTTGGAGCGAAAATCCAGTGGGTGGTTCAAAGCTGTGATTCAAGTGAACTGGCCCAGCCCTGTACGTGGGCGACGGAGTGTCTTGCTGTGAAAGTGGAGCATTGTCCTCAGGATGCAGAGAGCGTAAGGGAGGGTAGAGACCGCGCGACGGCTTGTCTGGTCAGTGGCTCCTCAAGGGTGAGTCTGTAAAGGAAACGAGCCAGCCGGGTTAATATGATCTGCCAGACTTCAAGAAAAGGAGAAAGTGAAGAAAAGTTCAAAACAAATGGGCAGAGTGAAAACGCAGCTAGAAAGAAATATGAAACTCAAATTTTTTTTTTTTTTGCAATAATGAGATGTAAAATAATTCCAGTTTTTTAAAATCACGTCACTTCAACTTTTTTGCAGCAGCAGGTGTTTCAACAGCTCGCACAAAAACAACAGATTTATTTTGGGACATACAGTACACACGGCTGATTTTCACACTCCGGAAACCCAGGGGCACGTTCCCTTTTTGTGGCAACACAAACGTTTGCACTTCTTCTGTGCCCTTTCTGTGCATGTGCATCTGCCTATCCTCTACATGCAGACAGACCCACTTCCTCCAAGCAGGCCCGAAATAGGGGTGCATGTGCTATTTTAGTGCTGCGGTTGGTTTAACCATCTCATCGCAGTTCCTCTTTTACAGTTGTTGACAATGGAAGCTTAGGTTAGGTAAGACACGTCTTAGTTTCACTCGTTTTAGTCTAATTAGCCACTTATTTATCCTGGCACGCTGTTGTAAGTTTAAAAAATATCATTTTTAAGATATTTCCGGGAGCAAACAAAAAGATGCAGATAAACATTTAACAATGAACTTCAGAAAAATACAAGAATAACAGATGATCGCAGATGAAAGAATGAAGTACAGGTTTTAGTGCTTCAGCTACGGTTTCAAGCACATGCTTCATATTATAATCTAAACCAGCTTCACCAAAAAAGAAAAGATGAAATCGATCCAGTTTAGTGATGCAGTGATGAAGCTCAGGGTCAGGGCCGTGCTGTCGTTTCCTTGTAGCCAGACTGAAACGCTTGTTATAAAAGATTGATGTCGTGTCAGGAGCTGCAGAAGATTGACGGCCCACATTTAAAAACTTGGTGTCCAACATGTTTGGTACTGGAATCTGGACCGGATGTCAGTGTCTGAGAACAAGTCCTGGCTCATTTGAACTCTGTTCCTCACTTCGATGCTACAATATCATTTGGGCTTTTTTCAGCTACTTCTTGTGTTAAAAAAAAGCAGCTTTCACGTTCAGTTAAACTTTTTCTCTTTGTCTCAATGAGCGAGCAGTAATCTATTTTAAATTGCTGAACACTGCTGACTATAAAGCTGCTGTTACAGCAACATATTTGATATTGCCCATTGAGTGGGTATTATCACCAGAGTAGCATCCAAAGAAAATAGGCATTTTATTATAGAAGCAGCTGGAAGTTTCTCGTGTTGATGAGTCATCCCTTTTTTTCTTTTTTTTTTCTACTTTTGTGAATATTTTCAGCAGGGTGGGAGAGCTCTGGTCCAGACACAGAGTCTCATTGATGAGAGGGTTTGTTTGGCAGCGGGTATCCTAGCCACAAACCCACTCACTCACTCACTCACACTTGCAGGAAGGCTGGAATTTGTCTTTACTCATTTAGCTTTTCCTTCTTCTGTTCTCCCTTCTCTCCTCTCAGTCCCGACAATAAAGACTGAGCCACACGACGACTACGACGCCCCTCTGGTGTGCAGCCAGCATGGCCCTGGCCTGTCCTTGCACCCAAAGCCATACTTCCCCCCTCAGGTCATGACCCCGATGATGCCCTCTGACCTCAGGCCGTGCGTGGTGGGCGGGGCTTACTCTGTCAGCCAGCAGAGATTGGCAGCCGAGCCCTCCTCGCTGCCTACCTCGTCCTCTCCGAGCACCAGCCCCAAACTGCACGACCTGTCGCCGCCGCCGCCCTTCTCCAAGTGCCTGTCTGCCGGCCCAGCAGTCCAACACCCGGGCCAACAGTCCCCAATCCCACACGTCTCCATCATCCAGGAGACTCCGGGGCGCTACCAGCCGCCCAGCCTGTACCCGCCCAGCAGCTCCTCCTCCTCCCCGACCTCGCAGCCCTCCACCCCGACCGACGGCCCTTTCTCCCCGGCCCTCTGCATGACGCCGGCCCAGCCGGGCAGCGGCAGCACCAGCCCAGGAGCTCAGCAGCACCCAAAGGTGCCAGAGAGGGGGCGGGGCTCTCTTCAGGACAACGGCAGCCCTCCGTCGCTGGCTGTCAGCATCAAACAAGAACCACAGGAGCTGGACCAGATGTACCTTGATGATGGTGAGTGAAAGTTTTTTTAAATTATTATACAAAATTATGCTAAACCTTCTAAACCAGCGCATGGACACAATTATACAGGGAACAACCCGCCCAGCCCCCTCATTAATGAATCAAAAAGGTTTTTATTACCATCCAGCACAAAATTATCATAATATATCTGCAGGTGCTGATAGGATTTCTGCTCAATGTCCTACAGTATGACTCACCGATCACTCAGCCAGGAGCTGAAAACTGAAAATCTCCTCAGGCATTAGCATTTAAAGGAAAAGTTCAACATTTTGAGAAAAACACTTTCTTTCTTGCTGAGTTAAATGAGAACACTGATACCACAGCGGTTTAGCTTAGTTTAGCATGAAGCTAGGGAAACAGCTAGTCTGGCTCTGTCCAAAGTTTAGAAAATCCGCCTACCAGCACCTCTAAAGCTCACTAATTCACACATTTTATCTCATTTGTTTAATCTGTACGAAATCAAAATGTCAAAACACAGGATTTTATGGGGGTTTATGTCCCTGACTATTTTAACTCTCAGCAAGAAAGCAAAAAAGCCTTATTTCCCTAAATGTTAAACTATTTCTCGATGCAGGACAAATAAACATTGCAACACATGTTACCTATAGAGGCAAAAAAATTACTAAAAATCAATTATTGTAACAGACATAGCACGCTTATTGTCTATGTGAAACCGGGATATTATACCGTTTATGTCAGTTACAGGCCAGTGTGGAGGAGAAGATTGGTGTGTGAGTGATGACTGTGCCGAAAGGTTTTTCGCCGTTGTTGCAAGTCCTACTTTACTTGATTAGAGGCTGTCAAAAGTCCTGGATTTTTTTCAGTTATTTCACTTTTGTGGTACTTTTTTCCATTCCAGTGAGCTTTGTACGTCGTCTTACTTTTAAGGTAATTGGATTAGTATTTGATATATTTGGCTGTAAACCCTCAAGGAAACAAGCCTGCCAAAAGCTTGCTAATATAATAAATACAGTTTTTGTGAGCCCCTTTTATTTATCTCACAAAGAGCAGATATTTAGGAGCACAAACTTTATGATCTCACTGCTCAGGCCCTCTGCGCTCACCACTGAGGTTCGGGGGCCGTGTCCTCTGCGCTGCAGTAATTTGAAATAAATTGGATAAATGATCTTTCTCGGGGCAAGAAGAAACAGTCCCTGGCTGTGTGTAAGTCCTGTGGAGACAAGGGGAGTGCAGTAGATGAAGCAACACTATCCAGCAGCTATCAGCGGACAGAGCAGCGGGTCTTTGATCCGTCACCAGAGCCCCTGCTGAATCGTCTGGCCGAGCTTCCTGGCGATGGCGAGCGAGACGCTGTCGTTGGGCTGCAGACTGCAGGACTCAGACTGTTCCTGTGCCACTTCCTCTGAACAGTCTGTGTAAATACACTAACACTTGTTAGCCCTGTCTGTGGAGCTATTTGGCTGGCTAGAGCTAAAGATTTCATTTGTAATTATACTCTAACTGGCACTCATGGCTCTTGAGGATTTTTAGGTTCTAACCAGGTGTAGTTAACGTTAAAAAAAACAACAACGTTTTAAAGTACATGGATATTTCTGAGGAGCTGGGCCCCCAATTACACTTGTTTTCATTGGCAAATTGAAGGAAATTATACTAAGCATTCCAAACTTAATGTGGCTTCTCACTTCATTAAAACCTTTGGCAGAGTTAGATACGACATTTTGCTTTATGATCTCGCTCAGGTGTGGTGTTACTGTAATTTCATTTCAGCCTTGCTAGTTAAAACTCAAACCACGACATCTGAGACTTTTAGGGAGACACTGAGACACTGACTATCATTGCAAGGATTCAATGAAAATAGGACTGTGTTTATGGGCTGTAATTCAGTATATCATTATCTGCGTGTTATAGCCAGACGTCAAGATTAATCATTGCTATTTATTTATTTAATGTAGTGCAATTTTATTTTATTTCCGAACAATTTGACGCAAATAATTTAAATGCATGAATGTTTAACCACTTATCGTGTCAAGTAGCCACAGCAAACTTCACTTATAAATAAAAGTGAAACAGCCAGGTGTGTTTGATCGCCCATGCGAACTTCGTTGTTGCCCTTTTTTCTGTAATCGGAGCTGATATCTTTTTCCTGTTTGTGCAGCCCTCTCGTATTATTCAGGATCCCCTTCTGTTACACATTCTTTCACACCGTCCCCTGAGAGGTTACAAACATGTCTTCTCATGGAATGTCTGAATCATGCTGTCTGGCCTCGAGCCGGAGGTATAGGCTGCAAGGGTGCACAGTCTGAACTCCGCTGAGGGAGATGGAGGCCGGCCACGCTGCCATAAAACCCGCTGACTGGAGAGGTTTGCATGCTTCCCTTTGGCTCAGAGAGAGTCTGGAAGAGGTGGCCAAAGCCATACGTTACACTGCACTGTAGTGTGCTGTAGACTTTTGTCAGCAGTGAGGTAACGTGCATTCTGAAGTCAGATCCGAGCCAAATAGAAGATTTTTTATGGCGTGTTGTGGCCTTGTTAGATGTCAGAACAGTACAATTGATGAGCAGAGACTTTAGATGATCATAGGAAAAGAATTTGAGTGTAGATTTGTGAGAAGCATCTGACTGAAGACTGTTGAATCTGTCTGATTCTATACAGTAAAACCCACTTGCTTCCTCAAATAATTTGCAGCCACAGCTTGCAAAAGGACACAGTACTAGCAGAAGTTCTTTTTAATAATTAATTTGTGTCACAGTATCTTTGGAGGAAATACATCATTGGTTTTTCACATATTCATCGACATCCACATCTGGTGTGTATTACTTGTTGCCAGTTAGTTGTTGATGCATTTCTAAATGCAATAAGTGGCCAGAAAGTAATATAAACAACAGTACGATGTAATGCAATGCAACAGCGCTGTAATTAAAAACAGCCTGACTTTAAGAGTTCAGTTTTTGTAAAAAAAAAACATTTACTTTCCTCTTTTTTAGTTATTGTGTTGACTCAATTTGTATGTTTTGGGGCGGATCTTTGTGGTGGTGTTAAATTAAAGGTAATAGAAAGGTGTTTCTAATATTTAGTTCACCTGGTTTGAATATATGGAGCAGAATAAATTTTACTTCTTATTCAATTCATTACAACAAAAACTACAGCCTCAGCAATGAGTTTTAATTTTATTTGTCTGTTTATTTTTACAGAAACAATACAGATGTTAACAAAGGGAGAGGCAATGCAACCGATGTAATGTATAGCTGAAGCTAATTTGCACCCTGCTCAAGCCATTGTGGTAATATTTCGCTGAAGTCTTCTCCCTTTCTATTACTCTATTTTCTTGAAGACTAAAGCTATTGTCCACAGACATGTTCTTTTTAAATACCTGGGTTCAAAAGATAAAAATTGGCAGCATCTGTGGTGAACTACAGAACCGCACTGTGGGACTGACTTGCAGTAACCCAGTAGGAGCCTCATTGTGTGGGCCAAGAACATCCCGTGGCTTGTGGCCTGGACTTGACTTGACGTGGCAGTAAAGGGGGGGGGGGGCTTTCTGTTGTTCCCCCCCCCCCCAGCCTTTTTCTCTCATTGTCTCAGCTCTGGTACCTCAGCTGATTTATCCACAGGGATCAGAGAGACTGTTGAATATCTCGCCGCCTGATCGGTTCCTCTGCAGTATTGTGTTATTACAGGCCGGATCATGTTGACGCGTTTCGGCCCTTAATGAGGCAAACAGTGCTGTCCTGCTAATTGTTTGGGAGTTCCTCGTTGGTCAGGGGTTTCCTGGTTGGAGAGCTGGGCTGTATCAGTCAGCTCCAGCTGCTGTGGACCTCCATGGGACAGGAAACCAGTTCCTGGATTACTTCATATCAAACTGCACCTTCCTTGGTCTTGAATAACTGTAAAGTGTGAGACAAATTAACTCCCTAACATTGCAGTGCCTTGTGTTAAATTAATAGCAATGCAGTTAATCAGAGGTGTTTATGGGGACACTATATTACATGCATGATTTAATTATGAGCACAGATTAATACTGTTATATGAATAACCACAAGTATTGTATATATTATATAATGCATATTCATGTTTGTTTTTTTCCATTTAGTCTATATTGTTTAATAAGAAACACTTTCCTATACTTTTTGTTCTCAGCTGTAGTAGTCTGAAGTTCATTCTTGAGCTTAGCAATGGCAGTTGAAGAAACAATATGACCACAAAGTCCATTTAGTAGCTGTTCTGGAGCTTTCATTCATATTACAATCATATCACTAATGAACTTTGAACTTCAACATGAACCAGAAGTCCTTAAAGACAACATGAAAATTTTAACCTAACAACTAAGCAAACTACATCCTCTGATGAAGCTCATGATAGAAACCTCCAGAACAGCTACTAAATGGACCTTGAATTGAGATTGTTTTTCAACTGTATTAATTATGTTGTCTTCAATTTAATCACATTTTTGTACAACAATAGTGATCCCTATAGTGACTGAATACCTCCTCATTTAAGATCATGTATCCTGTAAAAAAAAAAGTTGTCTTTTTCTTTTTTTTCTTCAAAATTACAAAACAGAGAACCCATCATCCCACTCGCAGTGTTTACTGATGTTCGCTTGTTTGAAGCATCTCTATCCCTCGACTGTCTCTTGAGCGAATTGATGTGACCGAGAACACATGACACAGATGTCACACTGGTGCTGAGCCTATTTTTAGGACTTTGTTGAAAACACACTTAGAGATCAATAGATTGACTTTTCTTCAATTAGATCCTCCACATCAAATGTGACGCCGCAATGAAAAGTGGGCCATGGCAACAGACACATAAACAGTAAATGTTGTGGCCTCAGTGGGGCAAAAGATAGAGTTTTACTGCCTTGCCTTCCTTTGTTTTTATAACAGAACAAACTACTCAATCCTGTCTTTTTATTCTTTCGTTATCGTGTGAAAACGATTCCACCACGTATGGCACACGATGATGCGTAAAGGCAAATATCTGAACGCCATAATTCATCCGCGATTTTGATAGCTCCTGGACAGGTGATGACATGATGTGGAGGTCTGACAATGTCTTGATGTCCTAAATTTACAGCTGGCGTCCGGGCTCGATGTGTGGCGTGTTGAGAAGTCGTTGTAATTAACGTCCCCTTGAGGTTTTTGAACTCAAAGATTATATCCTTCCACCTCCAGATGCGCAGAAGGTCAAAGCCAGATCAAATAGAGGAGAGGAGGTCAGTCAGTTCAGTCTGGGCCGGGAAGAGCACACATGGCAGCGGAACGACACGCTGTAGGAGGGTGGAGATGAGGTTAGAGTGTTTATTTCTTCTGGTTCAAGTATGTCTTTTTGGTGATATTCTCACATTCACATGGCTGGTGGCAGCATGCTGTCCTGATGATGAGCTACATTAGAAAGCATCTTGCATCACTGCATACACAGAAATATTAGCCATTCTAATCCTACTGTTACCACGACAGAGTTACAACTGACCCTGAGAAAACTGAACCTAGTCTGGAAAATCTGGAGAGTTTAGGTTTAATTCAGTCAAGTCAAATCTCAGATTTCATTCTCTCCTCTGTACTCTAACAGATGGGTTTACCCATTCATCCATGATGTATATTACACAGCTAAACTAAAGGTCAAAACCAGTGGCTTTGCATGTTTTAGCCCATTGCCAATAAAACACAAATACAACCTTCTGTTTCACTACACAAGCAATATCGGCTTGCACGGCCTGAAACTTGTTTTAGATTATTTATTCATATTATTATTATCAACTTTTCACCTCTATTTATTTATTTAAGTTCCATTATTGTTGCATGACAACGCAGCCTTGAACAGAGACAACTAAGTCTGGCAAAAAAATAGAGATAGATATTCATTTTTTAAATTGCTTTTTCTTGTTTTAAGGGAGACATATCATGCTCATTTTCAGGTTCATACTTGTACTGCATTTTGGGTTTCTACTAGAACATATTTACATGCTTTAATGTTCAAAAAACACATTTTGTTTCTCTTGCTGTCTGTTTGAATACCTGTTATCATCACCCGCTGTCTGAAATGCACCGTATTAGCGTTTGTCTCTTCAAGCCCCCCTCCTGAAAAGCCCAGTCTGCTCTGATTGGCTTGTAAGAACAATAGGTAGTTCTCAAGCCACGGTTGGAGATACTTAGATTAGCGGGCGGTATATTCTATTGAGGAAAGTGAGCCACATCTGAATGGCTTGATGCATCTCATGTTTTCTGATCTAGGCGACCCACAAAAACTGATTGGGTCGTCTTATTTTGCAGTTTGTGGGTTGGTAGGCATTCCAGATACGCTGTATGTGCACAAGCATGTCCCCTTTTAGAAAGCGTTTTGTTGGTCAGCCTACTCTAAGATGTATGAGCGTCCTTGAATGCACCATTATTGAGTCTTTAATCCCTGCTCACAGCAGCATTACCACACAATATATAACTTTAACAAAAACACAAAGGTGCAAAAATATTCAGACACAGTTGCTACTGTATTAGAAATAATGGGAACCAATGGCTGCCTGCAAGTTAGAAAAAGCAATACAGAAATGTGGTACATGATATATAATAGTAGTAGTAGTAGTAAGACAGATAAAACTTGCAAAACCACTAGGGTTGGTCCTTTTAAAGGGGTACTCCAGTGATTTAGGATTGCACTTCCATAAAGTTAGGGGCCTCACAAGAGACAGATTTTTGTAACGAGCGGCCTAAATAAAAGCAGCAGAGAAGTCCCTAGTAGGTGTCAGGCTTCAAAATCACTGGATCCTACATTTCCCATAATGCCACCAATAGTACAATTTTGTTTGACCTTTTACAACCAGTTTGTAATGAAGGTTTTCTACATTTTTTGTCTGCTAACCCAACACCACGTAATCATTCTGCGAAGATGTTATACGTTCCTCTTTTCTTTTCTTTTTTTAAGATAATTTTTGGGCATTTTAGGCCTGTATTTTTATAGGACAGTTGAAGACTTGAAACGGGAGAGACAGGGGAATGACACACAGCAAAGGGCCACAGGTCGGAATTGAACCCGCGGCCGCTGGGTCGAGGAGTAAACCTCTAAATATGTATAGATCCTCTTTAAGATTAAACGTCTGATCATGGATGATGAGGTTTTGTGGCCCTCTGCTAAATCAAGAGGAAGTGATTTAGAGCACCTGAATAAAAATGTCACTGCCGTCTTGATGACTGTCTTCCACGCTGCCAAGTTTTTCATGAAGACACATTGCTGTGAATCTCACCCTGTCTTCATAGCCACATAATAGGTTCAATGTGTCCGTGTGTTTCTGTGACACAGTCATGTGAAATGCTGGACTTCAGATATCAAACCTCTCAAGAGACCTTCCTGTTGCTGTATTAATAGCTATAGTCAATCATCGAACCAAACACATTAACCAAATGTCTAGACGAGTGTAACATATCGCTCTGGGTGATTTGTTGTTTTGCACCCACACTTTCAGTTTATGTTATTTAAAGTTTAGCTTGATATGTTTTTTTACTCCCTTAAGGCATGATAACACATTTGTATTGTTTTTTTTTTTTTTTACCATGGCAGCAGCCTCCTCCACTACTTGCGAGGCACGTACACCCTGTCATCTTTTTTCGTGATAGGAAGTGAGTGGTATTTCTGGTAGGAAGCGGCTCTGCCAGTGCTGGGTCACCAAGGGAAAGGCTGCTCTGCTGCCTGAATGAAAATAAATATTAAAAAAAGTAATTCCATTGTGTGGAAGGGGAATCTCAGGTTTCCAAGGCTGCTTATCCAGCGTCCAGTCAGACAGAGGGAATTCCTCCCATCGGCCTGCTGGCTCGCTTTCTCGGGGGCCGGATCCAACCAGGGGTGTTCCCCTTCCCCTCTCACATTTCTCATCACTGTGAGAGCTGAGAAAAGAAAGAGGGCCTGATCCTGAACCTGGAGGCTGATTAGAAAAAGTGTCAAGCTGATAAGAGAGGGACAAACTGTGGAGAATCTCTTCAAAGTAATAAATGAGTTCACAGATAAGGGTTAAAGCTAATAAAAAATGAACCGTCTCCATCCCCTTTAGTGAGGAAAAAAATTAGTGATTTTTCCTTTTCTCTGTTATCAGTACATTTATATCTATATTCTCTTTTTTTCCTGGTTAAGCTTCAGTCAGCTTGCTCAGTTGCTTTTGGATCCCCCACCACCACCACCACCACCACCTCCTCCCCGTCAGCCAAAGAACACAGCTGATAAAAACAGATAAACAAGTGCACCTGGATCCTT
The DNA here is from genome assembly GCF_010015445.1 of Perca fluviatilis. Lineage (NCBI taxonomy): Eukaryota > Metazoa > Chordata > Actinopteri > Perciformes > Percidae > Perca > Perca fluviatilis. Next base: position 25,763,728 of record NC_053124.1, read on the forward strand.
TAGAGACAACGGGAGGTTGCATCATCTTTCTGGATAAAAAGAAAAAAGGTCTGGGGATCTCAGATATAAAGTGATTCTATTAGGTTAGCTCAGAGAATTGTTCACAGTGGTTTAAAATACATTTTTAAAGCTGCACTGAAATATCTTTTATGTGGCTAATTGTGTTAGGAATTACACTCTCACCGCTCTCATCGGCATTGTTTTCAGGTCAAATCTAGTCTAAAAAAACTATTTCTAATAATATCATTTATTATTTTGTAAAGCCCCTGAAAAGTAGTTTTAGATGTTAAGTAAAAATTAAATATTCATGACCAAATAAGCAACAATCAAAGTTCAAGTTTTGATGGAAAAAAAACCCTCCTCAGCTATTATTAATCAAAAGGTTAACAGTCATAAACTCCTCTGATGAACTTAATCAGTTTTAAGTGACAGTGTCCTGGCAACACAAGTTAATAACTCATTATGATTCTGATTGGTGCATGGAAATATGTGACATCAATTGTCTAATAAAGCTAATTGACAAACTAGGTTTTCAAAGGCTTTAAAGATAGTATATACTGCTTTTTACTGCACGCACACACTCAGCATGGAGACTTTACCCCATGTGGAGGTCACAAATACTGACCGCCTGTTTTTCTCTTTTCCTTTGCAGTCAACGAGATCATCAGGAACGACCTGTCGAGCATCTCTGTCCACAGCCATGCGTAGTTTCCCGTTACCAACTAAACTGACACAGGAAACAAAAAAATAAAGGGAAACACCAAACAGAATTTGACATTGTGCTTTTCATGCTTGGACTACAGCGTGCAGGAAGCAGCAAAAGGAAATGCAATGAGAACAAATGTAAATGTGTTGTCCAGATGACCAGGGTCCAACGTGTGCCTTGTTTTTCATATATTAAGCCTTTACACAGAAATGATCAGAGGAATAAATCACAGGACTGACTTTTTTTGAAGACGTGTAAATTGAGTACGTAGCAACCAAACCTGCCACCCCACAACAAAGTATGCTTCAGAGGACCAAAAGATGCTTTCTATGTCTTTTTTTGCTGCAGTTTGTAAATGATTCTGTGCCTATGAGTTATGTCATTTGTATATACAGTATTTGTAGTGCTTCAGTTTGCATATCTGGCTTTACAGAGAGACAATTTCAAAGAGAAGTGCCTTTTTGACTGGAAACCGAAACGTGGCCCGGGTTTGGCTTCACATGTTCAACTTCAAAAGATTAAAGATGTTATAAAGCGAGATAATGTAACTTTATGGGATAATCACGGTAGCACAAATAGAGACTAGTCATTAGCCACCCATTAGCCAGACCCAGTGAGGCTTTAGTAACAAAACTCCTGAGTGTAGTGAATTGATGAAAGGTGTGCTTTATTTCTCATGACTTTTTATTTGTAAAAGAAGGAATGTGTTTCTACTTTCAAAAGTTGCATAGTTTCACTTTAAATCATATTTGGTTAGCATTTGTTTGGACCAATTAAGTCAAAATTATCGAATACATTTTCTGTATTCACAACCAACATTAAGCACTTTACCACTAAACCTGTGGTATTACTTGTAGTTAATGTCATCGAGGCAACATGTTACTGTCACTTAAAGTCATAACAACAATAGCAAAACTTTTCAGGTGGGAAGTTACCCAAACCTCATATGGAGTTAACGTATAATAAGAATAAGGAGTCTATTTGGGTCATGTGTGCATACTGGCTTGAAAAGAAGATGAACTGTGGAGTAAACTGTTGGCTGCAGTTGACTTTTAGCAAAAAAGAAATCATCTCAGTTTTGACAAAGCTTGAAGCTATGCAACATGCCGGTCGTCTCTCAAAGAATGTAACTGAGAAGTTCTCTAATCCAAAGAATACTTAACAACCGTGAACAGCAATACTCATATATAAATCCTTTTGTTTGTTTTTGTATTTTCATATTTATTCTCTTAGCATGTGCTCTGTTTATTCATGTTCATCATACAGCCTCTAACATGGTTACCTACAGTACGTACTGTGGTTTTTCTACTCGTACGTTTGCGCTCTTATAGTCAAACTGAATGGGCTTACACACTTTGTTCCCAGTTTTTATTATATGTATTTATGAATCTTAATCCTTGTAACTGAAGCCATACTGGAATGTTTACCGAGGAGGTTATTGCTAGTGTACAACTCATAATTCTGCTTTGTGACCTATTTTGTGTATTTGTCAATAAATAAGCCTTCATCTCTTTCATCTGAATGATCTGTTTCTTACTGTAGATGCATCAATATATACTCAGCGTGTTATTACTTTACAACAGAGAGAGAGAGAGGAAGATGCCTTTAAATTAGATTAATATGGACAACACTATAACGCATCATGAGATTCCTCTGTCTGAAATTCACTAACAGTTGTTCTCTTGGCACAGCAGTAGCTCAGTCTGTGGGGACTTCGTTTGGGAGCCAGAGAGTCGCTAGTTCAATTCCCTGCACGGACCAAGTGCGGATTGTGGACTGGTAGCTGGAAAGGTGACAGTTTGGCTTGTGGGTACCCTTCCAACAGCCCCCGCTCTGACATCTCTCCATTAGTTGTTTGAGCCTAATGTGTAAAAAAAAAAAACACAACACAACAGTGTGAAAAAAATGTAATTTCCCCATGTTATCAATAAAGTATGTCTCTTCTTCACAGTTCTTCTCTGTAGTTACAGCTGCACTGGGCAGGATTTTATGTTAAAGGGCCATACCGATGGTTTTGCATGTTACATATCGCATACAATGCAAGTCAAAAACAAACAAATAGAAACTGAAGGCTGAATAGAGCAGTACTGTAGTTATACATCAGATAACTCTTACACTTAAACGCTTTATGCCATTTAAGTCAACTTAATACTATTGTTAGTTATTCACACTCTTAAACAGATGTGGGTCTTGAGTACTTCAGAATTCAAAGCTCTTGTTGCGCAGTTAAAATCATATGTAGAATACATGACAAAGAAGCAGCTACAGTCTATAGAGTAAGGCAAGAATCTGTCAAATTGTTCAAAACAATTATTAAAGAATGTACAGTACAGGCCAAAGGTTTGGACACACCTTCTCATTCAATGTGTTTCTTTATTTTCATGACTATTTGTGACTATGAATGAACACATGTGGAATTATGTACTTAACAAAAAAGTGTGAAATAACTGAAAACATGTCTTATATTTTAGATTCCTCAAAGTAGCCACCCTTTGCTTTTTTTGATAGCGCTGAAAACCCTTGGTGTTCTCTCAATGAGCTTCATGAGGTAGTCACCTGAAATGGTTTTCACTTCACAGGTGTGCTTTGTCAGGGTTAATTAGTGGAATTTTTTCCCTTATTAATAAAAAAAAGCAAAGGGTGGCTACTTTGAAGAATCTAAAATATAAGACATGTTTTCAGTTATTTCACACTTTTTTGTTAAGTAAATAATTCTATATGTGTTCATTCATAGTTTTGATGCCTTCAATGAGAATCTACAATGTAAATGAAAATAAATAAAAAAACGCATTGAATGAGAAGGTGTGTCCAAACTTTTGGCCTGTACTGTATATGTAGCACAGAAAGTAAATAACTTTCAGCATTTTATTGTTTCAGGCCTACTTTAAGCAGCCAAACAACAACATCAAGATAGATAACCAATTACTTTTTGACTGCAAGAAAGAGTGATTGTACTGTAGCTTCAAAGAAGACTTCATCCATCACCAGTAGGGCTGCAACTAACGACTATTTTCATAGTCGATTAATCTGTTGATTTTTTTTCTTGATTAATCGATTAGTTGTTTGGTCTCTAAAATGTCAGAAAATGGTGAAAAATGTGGATCAGTGTTTCCCAAAAGCCCAAGATGACGTCCTCAAATGTCCTGTTTTGTCCACAACTCAAAGATATTCCGTTTACTGTCACAGAGGAGAGAAGAAACTAGAAAATATTCACATTTAAGAAGCTGGAATCAAAAATGTTTTACTTTTGTCTTATAAAATTACTCAAACCAACTAATTGATTATCGAAATAGTTCGCGATTAATTTGAGAGTTGACAACTAATCGATTAATCTTTGCAGTTCTAATCGCCAGTGTTGTAATGTAACTGTACTTAAGTAGAATTTTCACGTATTTGTTCTTTACTTCGTTATTTAAATTTCTGGAAACTTTTACTTTTACTCCACTACATTTCCCCTAAGCATCTTAGTTACTCATTACTACAAAATTAAATCAGAAGAAATCTGTTACACTGGGAAAAAAAATCAAGCTTGACAAATTATTGCTCCTAAATTACCAAGATAATGCACCCTCCATTCCAGATGGTGACCTAATGCCTGTTTGTTGCCAAGACAAAAAAAAAACAGAAGCCAAAACTAAAGAAGAAGAGGAGGAAGCATAATGACGATAGCTTCATGGAAGCACCTGGTGCAGGCTCTGTGGCCATGGTAACAGACGATGACCACCCCGACAACAGTGGGGATGAAGGTAACGTTACACACCTTTGGCCATAAAATTCATAATCAAAGTTTGTTTTTTTACTTCTAATACTTAAGTACATTTAATATCAGACACTGATAGTAATAATTCTAAATAGTAAACATTCTTAAAGGAGACTTTAACTTCTACCAAAGTCAGTTTCTGGTAAGATACTTGTACTTTTACTCAAGTATTGCTTTCAAGTACTTTATACAAGACTGTCCATCGCCTACATGCACAGCATCTTACTCTTCCCTGCGTCCACAGAGGTCACTCTCTCACTGGAGATTGTTTCATCATAACAACAAACAACATTCATTCCACATTAATCTGCATGATCTATAAGTCCAGTCAGAAAACAATCCTACATCAGAATCCTACCATCTACTGTTCACAAGCTTTGTCTTATGATGTGATATTACTCTTCAAGGCCTCTCCATGGCGGTGGGTGGATGTTGTGTCACGGTGCACACTGACACCATGTGGTCTGTAGGATTTCTGCAGGACTTTTACACGTTGAATGACAGATTATTGATGTCTGTACTTTTTCATACCTGTTTGTGTCCCAGCCAGATCTCGTGACACAGATACTCTGCCATGGAAATGAGGGCATGATGGATTCACAGTTGGTTGGTTTTGCTTGGCTGCCTTGCACCTATCTCACGTCTGTTAGGAAAATCAGATGGTATTTTTCCTCAGATAGTTGATTATTCTGCAGGTCATTCTTTGTTAACACCCGAGCAGCAGCTGGTTACACCTGGTAAGCTCTGACTTCATCAGTGTTGAATATTAAATTATATATCATTACATCATTATAAGTTCACGTTTGTTGTACGGTGGAATATGAAACGTTATTTAATTTACTGTGAGGCTGGAATATCTAATCACATATGCAATGTTGTATCTGCTATACTTCCTTATATAAAATGAACTTCATTTAAGTTCTAAAAATCTTACTTTCTCAAAACAAACAGAATTTAACCAGTACAGTGATATTATTTTTTATTCAAGAATAAAGTGCCATTTTCTATAATTCAGTGTAATGAACTGCTTTTTTCTGTCTAGTTTCAAGATACTATAGTGTATTTTTTAGAATAAGTAAAATTGTATAGAAAATACTGTACTGATAAAACACTTTTTTGGCAAATTACAAAGTCAAACACCTTCAGGCATGAAGGAATCAGAGGTTTTATGAATTTTACAGAATTTATTTTTGCAAATCTGCAGCTTCCTTTGCATTTATATTAAAAGGTAAAACTAAGATATGATATGCTGTTTTAAATGTCAATCAGCAGTTTTTCTTTTTCTGTCAGATCAAATCACACCAGTCTGGAAAGATGGAGAATTTTTTCAGCAATGTCACACTCAACTCCAGCGAACAAGAGCTGTGTCATCTTGGACTGGAATATGTTGTGGTTCTCTCACTCATCGACATCATTACTTTTCTGGTGGGACAACCAGTGATCGCCAAACTGCTGTTGCTCGCCTTCACATCCAAGAAGACTACAGATATCCTGAATTGTAATTTAGCGCTCTTCCACAACTTGCAGTACTTGATTTGCATCTTGCATTTAATTGCATTGTTTTTGCTGCCACACAGCCACCTACAAATCCAAATGTTTCTCTTGGTGTATGTAGAAATCGGAGGGTCAATGAGTTTGTCTTTTATCTGCCTGGAGAGATATGCAGCTGTGATTCACCCCACATCGTATCCTCTGCTGAAGAAATACCGATGCAGGGAGGTTTGTGCTGCGACAGTCTGGCTCTTTTCTGTGCCCATTGCTTTGGTGAGTGTTATGGCTCCAATCGCTCCCACCAACACCCTCAACTTTTTCACACAGTTCCCATGTTATGTGATGGTGAGCATGACTGCAATGATGGTGTGGTGCAGCTACAGTATTGTGAAGACACTGAAGAAGTCCGGCCCAGGGAGAGACGAGCTGCATCCTGCCAAGAAGAGAGCCTTTAAAATTGTCTGTGCCACCTCAAACATCACCTTATTTTGTTACATTCCAGTTTCTCTTCTCCAAAGGCCTAATGTGGTTGCAAATATACAGGTATATAACTGTATAATACTACCTGTATGTATAAGCTTACTGTCTGCTGCGAGTGTTGTGCATCCACTCATTTATCTATCCACCCAAGGGAAGTTGGCTCCCTGCCTAAAAAAGAGAGAGAGAGAGAGAGAGAGAGAGAGAGAGAGAGAGCAAAAAATATGGAGCAATTATCTGAATGGTTGTGTTTAAATGGAAAGAGCCATGGCAAGTTTGTGCCCTAAATGATTCATCAATTGTGCAGGTTTCTCCATCTCATGCTATTATAGAAATTACAGAGTGAATGGAGTATGGAAAAGATAATCAAATGATGATATGGTGTGAAAATATTATGTAAAGTAAGAGGAGTGTTTCTTTTGTCCTGTGCTGGATGACTGTAATGATGGAAATATGGAAATAATGTTTTATTTGTGTGGTGTATATTACATCAGAAAAAATTAATAATTTGATTACAGACCGAGCTGTGGGCACGACACCAGACTTTGTCTTTAAGTTTAATATACACCATATGGCCATGTGGATACCCCTGTCTTCATAGCTTTGTATAACTTTGGTCTGGGGGCTGTTTCGGGCCACTGTAGGTTGTCCTGGTGCAACAAGCTAATAGAAAAGTGAAGGAAATGTCAATCAAGCGTAGTTTGTACACACCCACAGAGTTATTAGATGTATTATTATCAAGTGGGTTTCATTGTCTATCTTATTTTTGTATTAATTATAGCATTCTACCCTGTTTCCTTTGTCCATTATCTATTTTCACATAAAGCACGTAATATCCGTTATTGTAAAGCACTTTGAGCTGCATTTCTTGTATGACAGGATACTATACAAATACAGTTTATATATATTTTATCAGATCTATCTATCTATCTCTATATCTATGAAATGTATGTTCAAGACATTCTGTTGCCTGATTGTCCATTTTTGTGTCTAAACTGTCTGCATAAAGACGCGTTAGGTGAATTATGTAAGTAATGTTTGGATTATATCTTTATAGTGTAATGTCATATCATACAATAAACAATATCATTAAAGCATGTTCACATGAAAAATCTAAAAGAATAATGTGATTGCAGATTTATTGTTATTACAAATCATAACACAACTTGCATGTGTTTTTTATGACTACTAGCCAAGTGTAGTTAATAGATGTTGAACTGTAGGACCAGTCACATATAAACAGAAAGGTATAAAAAGGTTCACCCAAACTCTTGACAAGTAGTACTGTTTAGTATAGCTTACTCAAGTACTGTACTAAAGTACAAATTTGAGAGGTACTTTACTCGAGCATTCCCATTTTATGTAACTTATGTAATCTCAGAGTAAAATGTAGATTTTTTTTTCTCCACTATTTGTCTGACATTTAGTTACTTTACAGATTAATGAATGAATGAATGAAAACTTTATTGAACAACAATCAACAAGAGGTGTTCAAAAGGATAAAAACACAATAAAGCCCAAAGGCTTGTTTCCATTGTGGTCCTTAAGATGGAAGTGGAATACAACACATGGACTAAAAACACTGAGGACAAAGGGGAAAGGGGTCAACTAATAATCAAAACAGACAAATAAAACAGATCTAAAACACAATGGAAAACAGGGACTAGATTCCCTGACAGACATACAGACACATAAACAGACAATACAGTACAAACAACAGTACAATATTCCTAGTACTTCAAGGATCTTTTGAGTTTGTTTATGGGCTTGATAACCATTTTTTTATTGAAGATTTAATATGAAAGTAGGAGGAGCTCAACAATTTAAGGTTGGAAGGTAAGCCATTCCACAAGACAGCTGCCGAGTATAGGAAAGAGTACTTTCCCATACAGCTCTTAAAACAGCAGGGCCTGTAATCTGTGGAACTCCCCCTAGTGAAATAGCTATGCATATCACTAATTTTTGAAAAGTAATTACATAAATACTTGATGACATTTTTTTTCATCCCCTTATGTCCCGTATTTTAAAGTTTGTTGATTTTAAATGTTTGTGATAATCTGAATGACGAAGTGTTCCTTTAGGTGTTGAGCTAATTCTTCTACTTCTTACGTTAAGCTAAACAAAGTCTTTTAAAAGCCTCTTGGATCAGCTGGAAAAAGCATGGTCACAAAACTGAAAACAGGGCTGTTTTTCTGACACCGTGAAACGTTTTAAAACTTTTTTAGAGATAAGTGGTTTTCACGGGACAGTGACGCTACAAAAATATGATGATCTCATAGAGTACGATGCATTGCTGTAGATTAAACTAACCGACAGTATATAAAGGACTTAAAATGAGCACAACCATAAACATCTACAGCAGTAAAATGCAGCAGTAATATTGATCCAGAAACATCAGATATAATAGTAAAACACTGACAGGGAACATTTTACTGCACAATGAATACTTTTACTTTTTATACTTTAAGTACATTTAGTTGACACTACTTACAAACTTTTACTTAAGTAAGGTTTAGAACGCTGGACTTTTCCTTTGTAGTGGAGTATTTTCCCAACATCAACAAAGTGTTCATCCTGTCTAAACAGCATGGTCAGTACAGCTATTATAACTCTATGCACATCTATCTTTGTGGTTTGCTTTTCTTGTAAAAAGTGGAAGCTCTCAAATGACAGGTTCAGATTCAGATGTTGCAAAGTATATAAATTGTGATAAAACCTGTCGAGTCTTCACTAAAATCTGCCTCCGGTCTCTTCTGCGTGACTTGTTCATTTAGGGACATTTGGTGTTGCATGGGTCCCCTGATGAAAAGTAGCTGTACACACTGACCACTGGGAACATGGTCACAGCCCCCAGCAGAGAGCCCAGCTGCACCACAGCTCCACACCACACGAGAGCGCTGTGGCCCTCGTCGCGCAGGATCACCCCGATGATCACCTTCACATAGGACAGAGTGAGAACAAACAGGATCCAGGCCAACACCTGTTGAGGGAGAGGCAGCAGGTGAGTTTTAAAACTTAAATATTTGCATTTTTGATGCCTACATGTAGTGTTTCAGTAACATTTACACAAGTTAGGAAGATGATGGAGGTAATTTGAGCAAATGAAGCCTGACAGTGTACTCACAATGATGACACCCCCTGATGTTTCATCAGCCAGAAGTGGACATGGACTCAGCACTGCCATGCCCATTATATAAGCTCCAACACCACTGCCTATCACTGTGAGAACTCCCATTAACAGCAGCGATCTGAGAAACAATGCATTACTTTTTTAAACAATTTAATCCGTTAGCACAAGCTTATAGTCCTAAAATTGTATTTGTTCTACTCCAGATGTGTCTGTAAAGATTCTTAAAATGGGGCTTGAGGCTACCTGAGGTGTAGAGATTTGCTTCTTCCAGCTTTTTAATTTTAATGTCTTTTAGGTTTAAACTTCAAACAACCGATTTTAATATATCAACTTGGCCTCTCGGAAACTGGACAAAACTAGTCAACGATTAATAGAGAAAATAAAGCAGGTTAATCGATAATTAGTTTGAATGCAGAGCCACCGTCGCTGCGTCGGAGCTGAGCACCGGCCATAGATAGCGCCGGCCACGACAATTGTGATTGGTTTAAAGAAATGTAAACAACCCAGAGCTGTTTTTTTTCCTATCCTAGAATGTATGTGTGGTGTAGCCAGACCTTACTCCACAGCACTGTGGAGATAGGTCTTGCAGTGCGAGACTAATTGATAATAAAAACACTTGCAGCTCTGCTGGGGTGTTCGGAGAATGATACAGTTTACACTTTATCTTGATGAGCACATTCTCATCTAGGCAATTTAGTTCTTCTTTTAGGTTTATGTAGAAAAAGACTGACATAATTCAATCTACACGATGTATGTGTTCACATACAAGAGATCTGACTTATTGTTTTAAAAACTAGGGGAAAAAATCTAATGCAGCCTTTTCCCAATATAGAAATCAACTTTTTGAAACCTTTTGGAGAAATGAGTGTCTTGAAACAAAACCCTTTGTATTATGTATTTTGCACTTAAACCTATAATAATAAAAACACTTTCGAAAAAGTAAAAATATAATAACATAATATTATTAATATATATAATAATATAATAACACATCCACATTTTATAACTTACGAAGATTACAAAATAAGTTATTTTATTTTTATATAAACTTTCTTTCTTTTCCTTAGGTTTCTTCCTTTTTTCCTCATTAGAGACTTTTTTTTGTCCAGATAATGATTATTATTAGCTTCAAAGGCAAATTTGTGATTTTGATAGAATAAAGTGGACTAATTTAAGCCGCACACTGACCTAATAGGGAAGAACATGGCGACGAAGCAGGCGAGAGGGTTTGCCACAGCAGCCATGGTGGCTGATAGGTGATAGGCGTTGTTCCCATACGGCAGGCATGAGTAGGACTGCACCGAGGGAAGCACCACGTTGGTCAGAGCGTTTGCCCAGGCCAGGATCACAAAGATATAAAACACCTGCGTCCAGCTGTAAGAGCCGGTACCGAAGCTGCTTCTGCGCTTCTGGATTGCAGATCGGTATGGCTCCATCATGGGCTTCTGCTCGGCCCACATCCTGTTTCTCTGAGACTTCTTCTTCACCCCGTTGGTGTATTGACCGCTGGGATGCTCCCTGGCCACAGATGGGTGGTAGTTCAGCAGCAGGAACGCCACCAGGCACACCAGCATCATGGCACTGAGGAAGAAGAAAAACACCTCAGTAGAGAAGTTGGCTGGCTGATACTGAGCCTGGAGGTCAAAGGTCACCGAGCTGTCGGAGGAGTTCAGGGTGTGGTTCAGAGACTGGGTGCTGTTCATGCAGTGGACCACTCCAACTCCCTGAATCAAAGCCACTAAAGCGGGCAGCAGGCCGCTCACACCCTCCCCAATGTAGTAGGTGGTCAGGTACTGAGTCTTCAGACGCATCATGAAGGGCAGGAAGGTGACGGAGGAAGTGCAGTCGACCACAGCGAGGAAGAAAGTTAAGACGAGGAGGGCTACACTGCGAGGAACACCCGCCACTACGACAGTCTCCTTCCAGAAGAAACCCAGCAGGAAGCTCGCCACAGTTCCCAGGCCGATGATCACATATATGACGGCTGCTTCATTCAGGGCGCCGGGCCGGAAGCGATGCATCAGGGTGACGAAGAGAGGCCCGACGTTGGCCATCTGAATGAGGATGGAGAGGTACGAGGGCAGGTACCAACCCTCTGGGATCTGGGGGACCAGCAGGGGCAGCTCCACCCACAGGCCGTTGATGGAGACCCAGGAGCCCATCCCAAACAGACACGCCAACAGGTGGGTGAGAAGGGACATGTTGGAGGTGTGCTTCTGGAAGTAGAAGATGAAGAAGGTCATGAAGCTGAACATTATTCAGTTAGTGTCGTCCCAAAACTGAATTTGAAAACTCAAATCTGAAACTGTCATCATTTTTGCCATCCATGGCTCTGTGAATGTAATTTTAGTGAAATATCTTAACTAGAAAATCAAGATAATCTTTTAGTCAGTGCACAGCAGGTCATCGGAACATGCAAAAATATGAAATTTGTCTACAGGAAAGTATTATAATTTAACATTTATAAAAAATAAAGCTTTCAAAAATAAATAATACATTGATTATTACTTGGGTTTAAATAGAGCCGTTCTTTCAAGGAAAAACCTAAGTTTAAGAGTTAAAACATGGTTCTAGGTTATGGTTAGGGTTAAGAATTTGTTATAGTTAGGATAAGAGTTGGGGTAAGGTTATAGTTAAAGTAATGCAGTGTCCTCCTAAGTGACAAAAACAAATGTGTTTGTTTGGCTGTTTCTTACATTTCTGATTGGAGAAAACTAAATTCATTTTTGGGTTAACTGCATCATTGCAGCAGCAAAAAAATGAGAAGTAATTAAAATGAGTAAAACAATAAGTTGAAGGACAAATCCGGCGCAAAATGAACCTAGGGGATTTGTTTTCATGAATGTGACCAGTTTTAGCGCAAACCGCTAATTAGCTTATAACGCTAGTCGTCGGGGCACGGGTAAAGTAAAAAGAAATCGCTATTTCTATACCACTAACAAGGCTCAGAATAGCACCACACTTCCACGGTAGCATAATGAGGGTCCCTACATGTAAACTGAAGCATTGAGAACTTTGTAAGTGCACAGACAGTTTATACAGTTTATAGACAATTATAGTTTATAAAGACAGTACCGTTCACGTATACAGGCCGGCGCCATCTTGGGAAACCAGTCACGACCAGTCGAACGACGACGCCGTGTAACCAGCTCAAGCACGTCGTTCGTGACTGGTTTCCCAAGATGGTGCCCTTTATAAACTATCTTCTTGTGTATCTATCTGTACATTTACAAAGTTCTCAATGCTTCGGTTTGCATGTAGGGACCCTCATTATGCTATCATGTAGATGTGGTGCTATTCTGAGCCTTTTTAGTGGTATAGAAATAGTGATTTCTTTACTACTTGGACCGACTAGCGTACTAAACTAGTGTGATTTGAACTTGTAACTTCAGTCAATTCGATAACGCAAAAACAAATCCCAGAGAAAGGGCATTCGCACACGTGTTATTAACCCCTATGTTCATTTTGCGCCGGATTTGTCCTTTTAAGTCAACAAAAGCTTGACTACACAAAATGTCAATTGTAAACTCAACACCACAGACTCATGTGTTACCATGACGGAAGCATCCCTCTGCCAGCACTTGCTGAAGGTGACTTATTCCTACATTTGGTTAATGTTTACTGTTTTCTTAAAGTCTGGTCTGTTAGCTGTGAAATGAACCCTGTTTCATTTTGTGCAGATTCTCAGTCAGTCACGTGAGCTGAAACATGTTAAAGTGTTAGCCTACATGCAATTTCACTGTTATTTTCCTTTGATCACAGGCAGGGGGTGGGTAAAACCCGCTTAAAACACCAAGCATACAGCAAAGGAAACATGACCACTTACTGCACTGGCAACTATTACATAACCTAGGAAAACATCTGAAACAGTGCATTGTTTATTGGGAAAAGAGACTGCATGCAGTGGAGTTTTTGATGAAGTGTTAGAGAGTCCTCAAAGCAGAGTGTTAACTAAAAAATAAGAAATATCTGTTAGATCTGGAACCACAATCATAATTTTTTAGTTAAAATGATATCCAACTTATGAACATTTAATTTATAGAATGATTAAATAAAACTGTTTAAAACATCTACATATTTTAATGTACAGCTCTGTAATAGATGCAAAATAGCACAAATCACACACATTTCAAACCATTAAAGCATAAATAAGAATCAAATGGATGACATGCACCCCTGCAGATACTCACATGCTGTTTGGTGGAGAGTTTAAAGTTTTCTGCAGAGAGAAAGAAGCCAAAGTCCTGTGCAGTAAACTCTGTGTATGCACCAAGGGATTAAACCCTCCTTGGGGTGAGTGGGTGTGAGAGAATGTAACCAACCATGACACACGTTTGGTTAACTGATCATTGTCTCAACCCTGAGTGCCTTCACTGTCGGGACTTTGAGGATCATCACATGTTGTCATTTACAGCCGTGTCATGCAATTTCTCTGCCTTGAGGCAAATTTTTTACGAATCTACAGAATTTGTTAATTCTGCTTAAGGGGATCATGGGAGCAGAGGTGAAAGTGAGTATTTACGCCGTGCAGTTACACAACTACACATTTCTTTAGTTGATTTAAGGTGGACAAGTTATTACATATCCCCATGCACCGAGAAAACAACAGTTAATATGTGTTAATTCAGTTGATCATGTGGAGCATCGTTTGTGAAATATTTAAAGGAATAGTTTCACATTTTCAGAAAAAGTCTAGGATTTGTATTATTATTATTATTATTATTATTATTATTTCTGTTTTTGTCTTTATTGTTTTGTGTGGCTGTGTTTTGGAGTATGTCTTGTATGTCTTGAACTATGTTTAGTTTTTGTGTGTTAAATTGTGAATAAAAAAAAAGAAAAACTCTGATTTGCTTTATTGCTGAGAGTTAGATAAAAAGATTGATACCATTCTCATAAATGTCAAAAATAAGGCTACAGCCAGTTAGCTTAGCGAAAATACTGGAAATGTGCGGAAACGGCTAGGCTAATTGATCAAAAGAAATAGTCTCAGCATGTTACCCTCCTGAAACCACAACTTGTCTTTGTTACACTTTGGTCTTCATAAGAATTAAACAAATGAGCTACAACATGCTAATTAGTGAGCTTTAGAGGTAGTGCTAGGTGGATTTTCTTTACCTTTGGACAGAGCCAGGCACCTGCTTTCATTAGTATCAATCTCCTAATAGAACTCTTGAAAATGAAGCGTAATTCCCTAAATGTTTGACCAATACTTTAATATCATCTTTTGGAATGTGACTAGCAATGCGCTTAAATATACCTGGCTAAAAATGATGACCTGCTAAGTGATTCAAGAACCAAGATGTAAAAACAGCTTACACCATGCAAAGAAAAGCTTACTTTGCCAGTCTTTCTTACACAACAATAACAAGTTATAATATCTCAGGCAGCAGAAACCAGATGATGAAGAGGCAGGAGAAGAGAAACCATTATGGAAGGCCAAGCCCATGCATGGCATGTACCACTGACAGATAGAAGTGGCTGCCAGTGTGATCTACATTCATCAGTGATGAATGAAGCAGCATTTTTTGTATATACCCTAATTAATGTTGCCTAAATCAAGCAATAAAACAAGTCAGTCATCACAGTAAATCTAAAGGTAAACACAAAATACTGGAATATACATAATAATTAATCCCTGTTGTGATTTTCCTCTATTATCTAATGATGCATCTATGATCTATCTATTGTTATAGTTCAGGGTTCCACCACAGTGTAACACTCTGGATACGAGCTCATTTCAGTATTTATCCTATTCTATAATAACCTTTCAAAGATCATACAGGGAACAGCCAAAACATCAACACTACTGTTTAAAGACAAAAAAAGCTTCAGGACCTTTTCAACAAGACTTTATTGTTTACTAGTCATTTCGTATCCTTCATAATACACTTAAAAAAAAAATACAATAAGCACCATCAATCATTTAACTATTCAAACAATCAGTTCATTTAAAGTCAGCACAGAATTAAACAGACTGATAAATTAAAAAAGCAGGATTAAAAACATAAAGTTCAGGCAACGTTAACATATTCTTCCTCTGTTAACTTTTGTAGAGTATAATGAAGTTATTAAATCTGATGGACTGTAGCAGCATGGTTAATCCTTACAGGGTATTAGTGCGTATCAAAGATATATTATTTCAAAGACTGAAATGACACAATCCCTTGTTTACTATAACTGTTCACTCATTCCTTTCTAGGCCAGATATTGTTCCCTTAAGGTAACATTACATAACTGTATATTTAGAATTAATACAAAACCGAAATGACTGGTAATTAAACTATTATTTGGTATAAACACGATGAGAAACCGTCAAATCTAAAAAAAAGCCTCTTTGAAAGTCTTGTTTTAGTACACAAATAATTTTGGTATGATCTCAAGGAATGTCCCTGCATCTATGAACAGTTTATGTATAGCAACACATTATACAATTTTCATAATGCTGACTTCAGCACATCTGAATTGTATATCTATTTGATGAAATATAATTCATATTATACGCAAATCAAAGGGAAGAGGTAGACAAACATTTGAAAATAGTCACTAAAAAAAAAAAAAAACACCACTCGCTGTTCTGTAAACTGTTAGTTTGCAACTAACAGTCTGAATATTTCTCATGAAATAGATTCAGGAGCAACAAATGTGGAATAATAAGTTAATGATTGTGTCCCTGAGTATGATACTTTTCACATGGTTTATTATTTTGGGGAAAAAAACATCAGCTGCTGATTTTTCTATAGTAAAACTAACAGAGATTCATTATAAAAATAAAAAATAAAAACACACACACAAAGCACTTGTGGTATTACTGCATCATACGCTTTTTACATCCCCTTGTCCAATGTGCAGCAATACAATGCTCTCATTATCTGGAAATGTTTTCACAGGTCAGAGGCCTCTGAATCAGGAGAGGATGCCTCATTGGTGGCATGATCCACAACCGGAAAGATGAGGCCAAGACAGATGTGGTGCTTCACTTAGGAGCCCCAAAAACTGGGCTAAAACAGTAATTTCCCATGAAAAAAAAAAATGAATTGAGACATGTCTCACTCCTGCTTGCTGCAGTTATCCACACATGCTTGAGCCTGTTTAAACACGTGATATACGCTGACCAGAGGGAACATGGTGAGCGCTCCGATAAGGGAGCCGGCCTGGATAGAGATGCCGCACCACAGCAGGGCAGCGTGACCCGCCTCGTGAAGCAAAGTCCCAATCACCACCTTCAGATAGGAGAAGAGGCCGGTGAAAATAATCCCTGAAATGACCTGTAGGGGGCACAAGCAAGTAGCTGGAATCAGTGGTGGACACGGTGAACAGGGAGAAAAAAAACAGACACCACGGATAGCCGACTTTAATAACTGAACGATTAACAAACCATGGCAACATCAAGTGTGTCCCAGCCGCGTTCATTACTTTTTAAGTTTCCCTTGGAAACGGTTTCCATTCTCGTCTGTGCTGCTTGCAGTGCGTTTGTTAAGGGGTTAAGCTCTCAGGGCCACGGTAGCTATCACCTTTTCCAAACTGAGCTCACCACTACAAACAATCGAGAAGAGCAACAAAAACAAAACGCATACAAAAATCTCTCATGTGAAATAATCAAAATCTTCCTAACTTTGGCGGATACATTGTTTTCATTTAGGACACCACTTCTAAAAGTAAGAAGCTGATTGAGAAATTAGGTTTCTTGGGGTCTATAATACTTCCTGCATATTTATTGATTAAATCAAAATGTTGCTACTTTTAGAAAATGTTATTCAGGCAAAGTTCTAACATGTCTGCTTGTGTTTTGACAACTTTGACTTTGATCAACTGAAAAAAAAATTATAATTCTCAAAGTAATGTGTTGAAAAAAAGTTTAGTTTTAGTTTTGGGACCGAGCTGGGAACGACACTACACCAGAGTTAACTGCGTTCCATTTAACCCTTGTGTTGTCCTTCGGGTCCCAGTGACCCGAAGGACAACACAAGGATTATGTACTTCCGTTTACTTTGTTGAGAATTGCTCTCTAAACCCTGTTTCTTGTAAAGTAAGTAAGGTTTATTTCTAGAACACATTTAAACACAGTTTAAGCTGACCAAAATGCTGTACAAACAAGAACTAAGGTGCTGTATTAACCCTTGTTTAGAGAGCAATTCTCAAAGTAAACGGAAGTACATAATCCTTGTGTTGTCCTTCGGGTCACTGGGACCCGAAGGGCAACACAAGGGTTAACAAGTCGGATTTTCATTGTGGGGTTATCTCTAGCCAGGTTAGCCATTGATAGCAATACCAGTTGATAACAACGAATTATGCGGTTTTTTGTGCATGCAAACAGCGTAACACGTCCACAGACAGAAGTTGGACAGGACTGTGTGTATGACTGATTAAGTGAGACAAAAATAAGACAGATGTGCTAATAAACTGTATGTGTAGCTTTCACTGCTGTTGATGCACGGGGCATCCATGTTGGATCGGGGGTACTGCAAGGTTGTCGGACTTCCCAACTTCGAAATCAGAGATCAAGGGGCGTTTCTGACTTTGACCTCGGAAAATCACACTTCCGAGTACAAATAGAACATACTATACAACCGGGATATTGTGTCGATATATTTTAAATGATACCCAGCTCTAGAAATATGTATCACCACTCACCACTAAAGCCACACCAGCAGGGTTTCCCAGGAGTGGAGGACAGGGGCTGAGTGCTGCTAACGCCAGGAGGTATGCAGCAAATACTCCCCCTGCTAAAGACAAGAAGCCCAGACCAGTGGAGGACCTGGAAGACAAAAACGGGGCCAATCAAAATACTGTAGCCAAAGTTATTATAAGGAAAGATGGTCACAACTATTAAATGTAAGCGTCTTACAAATATTTAAAAAGTAATGTATGTGTTTAATCACTCATATTTTCTCACCTCAGGACAAAAAACATAGCTACAAAGCAGGCCAGGGGGTTCGCTATGTTGGCAAGGACCACAGAGAGGTGAAAGGTCATGGTGCCATAAGGCAAACAGGAGAAACTCTGTACAGATGGCAGGACCCCATTGGTGAGGGCATTGGAGACTGCGAGCAAAGACAGCAGGTAGATGTTCCGCTGTGTCCAAAATGTCTGTGGCTGTTCCTCCACTTGCACCTGATCCTCAGACACCGGTGTCCCTCCGTTGTGTAGCGGGTGTGTTTCGTCTCCATTCTTTTCTGCTGCTAAAGTGTCAGGCTCCTGTGGCGGTGCATTTTCCTGTGACTCTGTCTGCCTTTGCATTAAAGCCTGGAAACTCAGCGCTGAGATTGACAGCATGACGCACAAGAACCAGAAGAAGTTCTGTGCAGGAAAGTTCTCTTTTAAATACTCTGGCTGCACTGTGCTATTTACAGTTTTACACTCCAGCTTGCTAACGCCTTGCCCTAAAGCCACTAAACAAGGAAACAAGGCGCTGAGGCCCTGGCCAATGAAGAAAGTACGAATGTACTGGGGGGGGTAACTGAACATAAAAGGCAGGAAGGTGACGTTGGACGTACAGCAAACAAAAGACAACACAAAGGTGAAGAGCAGGAACACCAGTGACCTTTCTTCTTCAGCTATTGTGACGGTGTGTGACCAGAAAACAGCCAGGCAACCCGAGGCTACCACGGCCAGCACCTGGATGCAGTGGATGACGAGGCGTTCGTTTAAACGTCCTGGAGCACAGTGGTGTGTGATGGTCACTGCTATTGGACCAATGTTCCCAAACGCTATCAGCACTGAGATATAGGCAGGCAGGTTCCAACCTAAAACAAGAAAATACAGTTGTCAGTTGGGGTAATGAACTATAGGTAATACACACAAAATTCACTTTATTTTTTACATCTTAAAAATGTAACAATGTTTTGACTGACAACTGGTGCTTTCAGAAAAACTTATAAACGAACTTCTCTTGTACTGAATATAAATTAGGATTTCCAGCAATTACAATACATCAGCAACAAATTCAAATCTATAATCTGCTTGCAAGACATATCAAAGCAGGTGTATTCAGATATTTTTTGCTTTAGTAATAGTAGCAATACTACATAGCAAGTAAACGTGCTGCATGACATAATTACAGCAGAAATCAATTTAAAGTATCAAAAGTAAAAGTACTTATTTTGCAACAGAATGACAACTATTAAAAAGATGTATTATTTAGTTATTAGTAGGGGTAATGGATTACTGTGCATATACTGTACATATAACTATATATGCTGGTGGGTAATTTAATCAATACATAATGAGTACATGTGTTTCCCTCTAAAATATTATGTAGAGGCATAAAGTTTCGTTCAAATTGTACGTTATGTATAATACTGTTGTGCCTGTAACTACGATGCGTTATGCTTAACATTTATATTTCGTCATTCTGAATTGAGAAACCATCACAATACTACAACGTTAATAGGCAGCGTTAAGGTTGAATAGCCAACGTTAGGATTTCATTTGGTGACGTTATAAGCTAACACCGCCAGTCCCACTGAAGCCACCAAATGATATTAAATAATAAAGCAAAGAGGTTCAAATAATGTGACTAACGTTACGTTTTAATAAAGTCTTAAATCTTAAAGACCAAAGGCCGGACCAGATGAACATGTCATCTCAACACGAAGTTAGAGGACTGACCTTCGGGCAGCACATTGACGACCACTGGGAGCTCGAGCCACAGACTGTTTACGGAAATCCAGGACCCCATGGCGAACAGAGCCACCAGCACGTGGGTTACCGCCGCACTGCTCAACCATCTACCAGACATGGTACCGCTTACTCCGACCATAGAACAAACTAGAAGCTGGTAACCCGTTTGACTTAGTCTGGATAAAACGACGAATGTGTTCTTGCACTTCCTTACGCAAAGTTCCTGCCCCTTCGGTTGCCTTCATTACCCTCGTAAATTCAAGATCACAGTTGAAACGGTTTGCGTATTCAAGTGCCTCTGGTTTATTTATGAATCGCACAAATTGTGCACCAGTTGAGTGGCCAAATGGTGTCGCTACATGTTTTTCCACCTTTAATTCAAACATTTTCCCGCATCGAGATAATACAATGGACTATATTTTTTATTGTCAAATGTCTACTGCTTGTAGGACACAAAACCGCGCTGTTTATGCTCGGTCCCTTCGGGGCGGTCAGTTTTCCAAGAAAGTGAAGGCACCATCGTCATCAATCCAACCAGTGTTCGTTTTCCCAACCCTGACAAGTGATGCGGGCGGCGTCAGAGAGAGCTCATTCAAAAGTAATAGTTTTTAGTAATTTTTTCCCTCTAAAAAGGTTACACTTAGGGACTTTTATTTGACAATGCGTTGTTGTTTATGATGTATGCACTGAGTTGCTGTAAATATGTTTATACTGTATGTAGTGACATCGGTTTCTTTACATCTATACAACTAAAGCAAATGCCTGTACATCAAATCAAATGGTTGGTGTCATAATAAGGATTGGGACTAGGTTGCTTCCTTTTTTGACAATATATTTGGAACAAAATGAATCCATTAATGCCTTGACATTTGGCACAATGACTCCAATAAGCCTCTCTCATTATTGCCCACAGTGCCTGGGTTTGTTTTGTAACCCTGAACTCTGGTCTGAATGACTAGATAGCCTAACGTTTTCTATTTATATCACACAGATTGACAAAAATAAGTGAACAAAGATGTTTATTTTGTCAGAGTTTCATACAATATAGTTTAAGCCAGCAGTGGTTATCAACTGACTTCTGCATGATCTCAATGGGTACAATCTCATAAAAAAATTACTTCTCAGCAAAGAAAAAATAAAAATAAAAAAGCGGCTAACTTTCTAGAAAAGCCTTGTTACAATACATCACCATGCACATCATGCAACCATATCAAAAGTGTAAGGGCCGCAAAAACCAAACCTCATCTATTGGCATTAAAAATACAGTAAAGGTGCTGACACACCAAGGAGACTGTTGGCCATGGGTCCAAGTTGCCTTTTGCTACTCGCCGTTTTTCCCCCCAGCAGATTCAACATGTTGAAACGGTGAGAGGAATCCATTTAATTGGCTACTTAGCTTAAGCAAATTAGTGCACAAGAATAAAGAAGGAATGTAGGAAAACAAGTAATCAACAGTCGAATGGGCACACAGAGAAAGCTCTTGTCATTTTTCATCTTTATCTCATCTGACATTATTGTATTTGTGCAGAAATATTGAGGTCATTGTGTGTATTTTTGACTGGTTTGTAAATGAAAAAAATCATATGAGGAAGTTACATTAACATAAGTATTGTCTATCTCTCCACATCACACTTTTTAGATGCAGTGAAAGCTCTCATGTGTGGCTGTTTTCACCGTAACCAGTTGCAGCATCTGTTGCGTCTTGGAACACAGGCTTTGCTTTTGTCTTTCTAGGCGCCCAAACAAGAGAGTACCCAGGTTTAACACGAGGAAGTGCGAGCTTCAGCTTTAACACCATTTGTGTGCTGTTGTGGAAATCACAATACAAGTTTGGGTCTGGGTTGTTTAGTATCATTTTCTGGTACAAGATCTCACAACGCATCGCTTCCCGTTTCTCAGCTCTGGGTTTTCCGTCGAAACGCAGCAGCATTTTGTCGACGTCCTGCTGTGACTTGCATGGCCCTCCGTTTCTGCTCACTGTAGCGATTATGTAATCCCTATCCATGTTCTCCTCAAGCTCTTCATGTACCTTTGGTGCCTTTTCTTTTTTACTACCGATACCTTTCTTCATCGGAGGACTGTAGGCCTCTTTTTGGCCGGTGTGTGTATTCTTCTTAGCTTGCCAACCGGAAGCTTCATCAGAGCCATAGTCGTCAGATGAACCGGATCGGTCATCGTCTTCCTGAGAGCTGTCCAAGCTCTTGTAAGAGCGTTTGGAGGACTTTGGAGTTTTTTCCTTCTTGTAAGGGTACGCCTGGCTGGAGGGATATTCTGCCATCAAGACAGAGAATGTGCAATCTACAAGTTTCAAGCTCAAATCTGGTGAAGGAACTTGAGAAAATGGTCCTCCTGGCAGGAAATCCTTCAGATGTTCCTCAGTGACAGCAGCAATCACCTTTATTATCCTCTTCAAGCAAGCTCTGATTAGGTCCCTATTTGTGCGCCACTGGCCACAGAAATGAAACACTCCATGAAAGGTTTTCTCCTGCAATGGGAACTGCAAAAAAACATTTGTGGCCCCTTCAGGTTCCAGCAGCGTTGAAGGATCTTTGGACCAATCGAGGTACTTTTGGTAGAGACAGAGGATGTACTGGCTGAAGAGCGAGTACTCTCCTCTGCTTTTCAGAAGCTGCCAGTAAGGGCCGAGGATTTTGCAGTAGACGATGGCAAGAACACATACAAGGCTCTGTATCACAGAATCATTAGCATCAGCGGCAACACACTCCAGAATAATGTTTGGGCATTCGTCGTTGTTCATTGACAGCAAATCAGAGAAGAAAAGAGCCATCTCTTTGTGATGGTGGATAAGACCCGCTGCAGCTTCAAAGTAGTTGTTGAATCGGTTTGACTGGTTTGTCGTAAGTCTGGATGGATTACCTTTTTCCTCACAAAAAGCTACCCAGTGTTTCCTGTAGTTTTGCGTGTCACGGGTGCTCGGGCTTAAGATATCACAAGCCATGTGGATGTAGCGTGAAGTGGCGCTCTCTGACAAATTCACAAAGTTCTTGAACTTTGGAAGCTTGTCGCGGCCCAGTTTCTCTCCCATCGACAGAGTGATCTCTCTTTCAAAGTTCATGATCTGCTTCTCCACGGCATCATGCATGTCAACGAGGAAGTTGGCGTTGCAGTTTAAAAACACCGCGGGATAAACAAGTGAAATGTCTTCGCTGAATGTGTCGAGTTGTCTCTCAAATTCTGACATGGCTGGATGCTCCCTGCATGTTAGAGCATACTGATTTTTGAGGAGATCTAAGCAAACTTGCTTGCATGCTTCGTTTTTTCCACCGTACACACTTGACATCTTTTGGACAGACACCATTGCAATGTCAAGTAGGGTCAGCGCCTCTTCTTTGTTATCTGAGGTTTCGTCTTCACTGTTGGACTCATCTAAATCCTCATCACTTTCATCGTGCATAGAGACATCTTTCAGCCTGTTCATCTCAGATTCCTCATCTTGCATGATTTCATAGCTCTCGTACTCCTGCTTGATTGTAACTTTTTCGTAATGTATTGGGTCGTCTTTTTTAATGCGTTTCTTCGCAATTAATCGTGGCATTTTTTTCCGCACCAGTTCAAATGGACTTTGAAGCACATTTTCCATCGCTGCATTTCTCCTGTGACTCCTTGTTTCATAATTGCGGCAATACTGTTTTAACTTTTTTATCTTGGTTCTAAGGACTTTATATGCCTTTTGAGTGTCCCCATTCTTACAAAACTCAGGGTTGAAGTTTATAAGCCAAGTAACTAGAACAACTGGTGCAATTCGCTCCCTGGTGACAAAGTTGCATAGCTCGAGAATCAATCCATTTGTGACTTCGATTGACTGCGCTCGCTCTGAAAAATCCCTCATTTCCAAAAGATGTTGTCGTTCAACTCCGATGCTATCACATATTGGGCCAACAAAGTTAAAGTTGACGTCTGATTCCAAGAAAGTCCGCCTCGCAATACTTCCCAGACTCAAGGTTGTCGCGATGCCTCTTTCAATCAAACGACGGAAGTCAGCTGACTGATGACTGGGGAAAGTTTTCTTGAGCCAATCTAAAACGGCAAGCCATGGAAAATTATTTTCCTCTCTCATAAGTCCTACTTGAATCAACACTCTGTTCTTGCATGGTGCGTTTTCCAGCTCCAGTCCTTCTCCCGATTGAGCACCAATGAAGTCTGCAACAAGCTTCCAATAGTACTCATCTCCTAAAAAACAGAAAAGGTGGCAAGTGAGCAGAAAGTAGTGCTTGACAAAGAGGCGAGTTTACAATTTTTAATGAAAGGATGGGTGGAGGTGGGAATTGCTTAACCCTTGTGTTGTCCTTCGGGTCCCAGTGACCCGAAGGACAACACAAGGATTATGTACTTCCCTTTACTTTGTTGAGAATTGCTCTCTAAACAAGGGTTAATACAGCACCTTAGTTCTTGTTTGTACAGCATTTTGGTCAGCTTAAACTGTGTTTAAATGTGTTCTAGAAATAAACTTTACTTACTTACTTTACAAGAAACAGGGTTTAGAGAGCAATTCTCAACAAAGTAAAGGGAAGTACATAATCCTTGTGTGGTCCTTCGGGTCACTGGGACCCGAAGGACCACACAAGGGTTAAGGGAAACCTGTGATTGAACTGGATTACATGTATTTATTTGTGCTTTCTGATGAATAGCAATGTAACCACTGAAGATGCAAAGTATGGGGATTATGCTATAAAAACACAATTAGTTAAAGGTGCTGTAGGTAAGATTGTGAAGATCCAGGACATAGCCAACATTTTTTAACAATAGGCTCGTTCGAGATGAGCCAGATCTGCACAGAATCGATCACCGGCGATCGGCGCCCAATGCATGCCGGTTAGATTTGTGTCCGACTTGATCCCGACTTGCTCTGACGTCATGCACACGTGGGCAACGATAATCTCACGAGACCAAGGCGGCCGCAGTTCTGAGACACAGGCAGCGCAGTTGCTTTTCACCAACTGCAAGAGCCAGGTGGACGCAAGTGGACCCAGGGCATGCTGGGAAACGCCGGCCTCTCAGCTGATCGAACAGCTGATTGGTTCAGAATCGACTCAACATGATGACGTTTTATATAAACTTTTTATTGATTTTGAATCGGAGGGATTTTAACTGCGATTTGTCTGATTTAAAAGCTTATTCCTTACAGAACACCTGTTGTGTGGCTGATAGTTATGTTTAGAAGTCAGAGAGACTAAATCTGTTCAGATTACAGATCATCTACAGTCTGTTTTTAATTAAAATCAGCAACAGATCACATGTAGAGAATTTTGACAGCTACTCTGTCATAATAAAACCAACTGGAGACTGTGTAGGAGCTGATATATGGGTCTGATAACATTTTATTAAATTGGAATCGGACCCGAACGGACCACTGTGTTTGTGTCACTTCCTGTTCATCCTGAAGGCTGCTGGAGTCAGCTGGAAAACTGTCCGACTTGAGAGCGGACTTTTGTCCCCGCCCCCCGCTGCTGCCGCCTGCTCTCGTCTACTTTACAGGCGAGGCGCAGTTCATCTCGAACGAGCCTATTGACAACTTCTCAGTCCCTCCCCCCTTTCTGCTAAAGCCCAAAACTGTCTCCTAAGCCCCTCCCCCCACAAGGGAGAATGAATGCATGCATGTGCATGAGCGGTGATTGACACGCAGTTAGACACCCCCACTGGCCCTGATTGGTGCATCTGAACAGGGAGCGGTAGATTTTTGCAAAACGCACTACAGGCTGTAGGTGGTGCCAGAGGAGCTGGATTTATTTTTTATTACCTGCTTCATTTAGTTCTACTGGAACATAGGGTCAGTTTCAGCAAATATGACAGAAAGTTAGTTTTATAAGTCTTACCAATCACACCTTTAATTGCTGTTAAACTGTTTAGTAATACATGTATTATATAGAGATTTAGGTCATAGTCATCAGAATAACAGCTTTAGTACATGGCCATTTTACTTACTCAAATTATTTTCAGTTACAGCCGCTTTACCACAAAGGGAGAAATCTTGGCTCTCCTCCATTGAGTGCTGTGTTAAAAAAAGAGACCGTAAAAAAAAGTTGCAATCCTCAGCATCTAGAAGAATAACGACTTAAAGAAGAAAGTCAATGTCATTGTGTACAGTATGATTGTACAGTTGAATTATGACTTGTGTTTCATAATGTCCACCATCACACTATAAGTGTTATCTATGTATTACAGTTAATTATAGCTATTTTTGTATCAGTTTGCCATGCCTTAGGGTTCATTTACCCTCATTCAATCCTGACAAGCAGAGTAAACGAATCTGAATGCTAATACTACAAATGTATCAATCCATCACAATGGAAAAGACGATAAAGTTAGGCAAAATTGCATCATGACACTAGCAACGAGTAATAAACGTATATTTATTATTTTCAGTCAGCGTGTGTGCCCCTGAATGAGTAAGGAGATGAAACAGAACATAATTAAGTGTCATACTTTCAGTGTTGTCCTGTAGAATGCACCCCTGCAGAAAAATGTCTCCCCTTGAACAGCTCTGCTAGGATACTGAGGCTCTGTAGGAAAAGTAACTCCTATCCTGAAAAAGACAATGAGATGTAAAAAGACAACAACAACATTTTACTCATTCCAATGGTTTAGGTGGTGGTGTTGAATTGTATTATGTTGTACTAAGGTGTTTCTAACACTAAGCCTACTCTTATTGCTATAGAGTGGACACAATATCAACAAACGCCTCACATTGTTTCACAATACAGTACAACAGCACCATAGACTAGAGCCACCAAAACAGTTTCTACAAAACCTGAACATTATAACCTTGGGTTTATTGCAGGGACGTTGTATTGGAGTGCATTATTTATGAGAAAGGAATAACATTGCCTAATCAACTGGAAAATTAGTGTACATCGATCTTATTTGGTTCAACCTTGTGGGAGTTGGGGGTCCAATCCATGCAGGAAATCGTCTGCCCATGGAAGACTAAGACTTTTCTTTCTTTCCCATAAAATTCTGATATTAATAAAAACACCAAGACGATCTCTGCGGTTTACTGGCTCTAACTGTGAGCAGATAATACAAGCATTATCGCTGCATCTGCAAACGAGTGCACTAACTTACTCCTGCATGCTAATGTTAGCTTTGGGAGCAATTTGCTAGTGTTAGCAGAAACTTTGCATGCAGGAAATAGTTTACTGTACTACAATAATCCGTGTAAAATACCAGATCAGAAGCGCTGTACTACATGCTGTAGCATTTACAAATAATTTCAAATGTACAAACGGTAGCATTTAAAGCGTACTCTCTTACCCACTAACTACGTTACACCGCCGTCACTCGTCTTCGTTCCTCAACCTCACAACAAAGTGCGGTGGACTCTAAACAGTGGGCTCTGTTCGGTGATTGGATAGTTTTACAGAAGGCGGGCTGTTGTCGAGGTCTCCCCCAATCACAGAGGGTATGTGAAATGCATTGTGGGTTTACTACTGAGGTTGGAGGTTGCCAATTGGTTTGGTCGGTTTTGGTGTACTAGCAGCCCATATACTGTCTATGCTATCAGCAGGTAACGCAAAATAGCAACGAAATACGTTGTGTTAATAGTATTATTTGT
This sequence comes from Perca fluviatilis, assembly GCF_010015445.1. Lineage (NCBI taxonomy): Eukaryota > Metazoa > Chordata > Actinopteri > Perciformes > Percidae > Perca > Perca fluviatilis. The sequence continues at coordinate 25,791,488 of NC_053124.1, forward strand.
CAACACAGAAACGGTTGTTATGCCAATGTTCAGTGGCGTTATGTTACATGGCGACTCGTTAACTAATTAGTGTTAACGTAAGTTAATTGTATGAGTAAAACGTTAACCTTAGCTTAGCTCGTTAGCTAACGTTAACAGACAATTTGATTCATTTAGCTAGCTTGCAAACAAATTTACGTTGCCATCGATGATATGTTGTGTAAATGCTTAGTTTGTATTTCACGCCACAAAAAACGTTGTTCAATAGTTGATGTTAATTATTCGATAGTCTTTCTCTCACTTTATACAATCCATGATGTGACTGTCTGGTCTTCCGTTTACAAACAATTGAGGAAGCGCACGCAGCTTTCAGATAGAAAACACAGTTTGAAAACGATTACTTTTATTGTAGTTAGTAGAGCAGTGATTCCCAACCAGGGGTACATGATGGTGATTGTGCTGTTGCCAGGTGGTACATGGAAAGATTGAAGAGCAGCTCAACTAATTTGAAGGGGAAAAAATAAGAAATGATGTGCAGTGCAGGATTCTGCTGTACCATCCCCTGTAGTTCAGTCTTCTACACAATATACTTAACAAAGTCAGTATTTCAGTCACAATGTGACATTAGCATGATTAATGTAGATTTTTGGTGTACTGTAAATTAGACGCTAGATATGATTGATCTTACGAGTTATTTTGTTGTATTTACTTTCTCCCCATCCACTCTGCTGCATGATATGATGTGTACATAATATTATCATCCACAATAAATCACCACACATACAGACTGATGTTTTTGTGATTCTTTTTTCAGATGCCTTTATGTCACCTCTCAGCCAACATCTGGTTTTCTTTGAATGAAGTTTGCGATTAAGACAAGTTAGCAGCACACAATGGATTCCCCTGAAACAGAGGCTTCAACCCACAGTGAAAAAAGAGAAGACACTGCACCAAGCACATCAAATACATCAGGTCAAGAAGATGGACCAAAGCCAAAAAAGGTTTCTTTTAAGAGGACCACTGGTAAGCCTGCAAATGCAAAAGCCAAGAAGCATAAAAAGGCAAGAGTCTCCAGGCCTGCCCAGCTTGGCTACACTGTCCATCAAGGGGAAGATATGCTTCTTGTCATATCAAGTTCTACTTCTCAGTATGATGGTTCAGCATGGACTCCCCCAAAGAAGGGAAGCAAAAAGAAGAAGCTAACTAAAGTAAAATTAAAAGCTAATCAGATTAAGAAAAAAAAGACAGTCCGTGCCAAGCCTAAACTGGCAAATAATCCAGTTGCCAAGGAAAAAGAGGACACTAATTTGTTAATGCTGCAGAACGCAACAGATCACAGATGGGGTCAAAGTCTTCCTGAGGAGGTGCTAATCAGTATTTTTCAGATGGTGGTTGTCCAAGATGGCGCTGTACCATTCCTATGCAGGTAATAATCACATGTGATTGTGTAGCTTAGTGTATACTTACATATACAACATTTATACTATGTCCTGATTGAGATATAGCGTATAGGACTCTGAGATCCCTTATTTCAATATTATCGTATGTCGACTTTCAGTGGAAACGTATGACGATATGATCATATTCTGTTATAGCTTCACAAAATGTTGTCCTAATGATTCTAAAGCTGTATTTAAACTTGCAAAATACATTTATACATGGGAAGAGTTTTGTCTGTTTTAATGCATAATAGTTTGACACCTTTTATTGAATTCAACATCACTTTCATTATTTTAGAAATTATTCTGTATTCATTTGCTATATCATGATTAGAACTGCGAATAATGCTTATTTTCACAAAAGTTTAAACCGCAGAGTTTTGTTGCCGTTAATCATTTGGGCCATTAAATGCAAGAACATAGCAAAACATGGCCATCACAATTTCACGGAGCTCAATTTGACGAAGACCAATAAAAACAGCAAATATTCACATTCAGTTATTAAGGAAAATAATGTGAATGATATTAGAATATATAGATATTATATATCATCATATCATTTTCAATGATATCAACCAGCTGGAGCACTGTGCCATAAATTCCACTCAAAACTAAATACATTTTTTACTTCTGTGTTTCTGGTGTAGGGTGGGCAGAGTTTGTCGTCTGTGGAACGCTGCTGCCTCCAGTCCGGTCCTGTGGCGTAAAGTGACTGTGGGTCACTGCTGGATTGCACCAGGGAAAACTCAGCTACCTAAAACTGAGAAGAAGATTAAGGACACTTTTAACTGGCTGGCACAGAACAGGTCTGTGTTATTAGTTTTATGATGAGGTTTTTACATATACATTATGCAAACTGTATTCATTTTGTGCTTAGAGGCCTTGAGTTTTTTTTTTATATCTTGAAAAATAAATAAACTGCTTGTTCTCTAGATTCTCTCAGCTACGAGACTTCTCTCTCTGTCACTGGACAAAGAATGTTACCTATGCAGTAGAGGTATGTCATCAAGATTAGATGGTTTTTTTTTATTTTTTATTATTGTTTCATAAGCATCTGAACACAAAAACTTAGCCAATTAACCAACCAGATGGAAAATTAATTAGGCAACTATTTTGATAATCATTTTATTGTTTTTGTTTTGTGCATCAGCAGATGAATCAATAATGAAAGTAATTGCTAGTTGAGTGCTAATAGGCTGTTTGAAGACTTTCAAACTAAAGTTTTGCTCTAAAATAAGAGAACCATTTTTCCATTCTATTTGTTTTTTGTTTTTTTTACTAAAGTTTGTCTGATAAATTATAGGTTGCCATTTTTATCAACACATTTTACATTTGCCGTGTGTTTTTTCTGGCATATGCTGTGATCAAATTTAGGTTGTGTCGCAGTTCTGTCCTCAGCTTCACTCCCTCAAGCTCTCCTACTGTACAGGCCTGACAGCGACAGCCTTCCACAGCCTTGGTCTGCACAGCCGGTCTCTGCAGAGCATGGATCTCCAGTATTCAGAGGTAAATTTAGAACCAGAGAGAGAAGAAGAGAGAGAGTAAGAGAAAATGGTGCGCAACAATCAGCTGTTTTTCCGAAGGGATAGTCAACAAGTCGACTCTTTAGATCAAATTGTGGTCACCGCTACATATTTTCTTGTCTTTGATTTTGGTAGTTGGTTTGGTAGTCCAAACTTTGGACACTTTCTGTCGTTTTCTCCAGCCTGTCTCTTCTCTTAGCCCCTTAAGGTCCAGACACACAAAGCCGATAATCGGCTGTCGGACAGTCTGGGCGAGGGCAGTGACTCAAGTCTGTTCAGTGCCGTCGTCCGTCCAAGGGGCCGTCGGCCTTCATTTTGGCCGATTTGACATGTATAATTGGCAGGGCGGGCACTGCCGGCAGTCGGACTCAAATGACCCATCTGATTGGTGGAGTGCTAACTTGGGAACGGGGAGTGGAATGAGCGTGACTAGAGTCTCTCAAAATCTGACGAAAATCTTTTAAACTGACCTTTGTCGATCTGAAATGAAGACCGATTCAGCTTAAAATATTTTCAGAAACACGTTTCGGTGAACTATTTTAGTATAATATGAGATCGTATTCTGAACAAGCCGCCATGACAGTCTGTCTTTGAATTTCCGGAAAACCAGACCCACGTGACGCGTTCGTCCAATCCGCTGGCGGTTTTCATTTTTGGGCGACAATACAGATTAGAGCCGCTTGCTGTTATGGAGACGTATTACGTCTCGTCGTTTGGTGTGTTCTGAGGCACTTTTTGACCAACTCGGGGAGACTAATCAGTCCAACTGCCTTTTCTGCCGAGGGTCGGCCGTCTGGTCGGTGTGTCTCAACCTTTACGGTCTTTGTTCAGTTTGTAATCAGTCTTCATGGCATGTGTCGCAAGCAGCGTCAGCCCGGTGTGCGACAGTAATAATCCTCCGTGCGGAAACACCGTGAGCGATACAACGTCGGTAACATTAATTAAACGAAGCTTCGAGGCAAATCATCGAGGATTTTTAGTAAACAAATTATTCGAGTTACTCGAGGAATTGTTTCAGCCCTAAACTTGTGTTTGTTTTAGTTTCAGGTTGAGGGACTCCTGGAGTACCTTGAAAATCATGGGATCCAGATCAAGCAAATTTTGTTCACTCATGGACTAAAGAATGACAGACTACTGACTGCCATCACTGTAAGCCCCCCCTACTTTTTCTCTCTCCAGACTGTATGTCTTTTGCATGCATTACACACAGCCCAAGCTATGAAGGACAGATAAACTTGGTACACTCAACATATCATATTTGTCTTTTCAGAAGGGAAACTGTCCTGATTTGGAGTTGTTGGAGGTCAACACAAAGCTGGACAGTAAAGGCTGTGAACTTCCAATTTGCATCCAGGCACTACAGATGGCATGCCCTAAACTGAAGGTCAACAACTAATATTTCTAATATAAACTAATATTTCACTTCTCTATGTCAATGTGACTATTGTGACTATATGTAAATGTGTCTGAATTGCGATGGTTATTATGTTTAATGTATCGGGCTCTGTAGTTTCCTTGATTGCTGCTAAATGAAAAAACTGACCATCATAAATAATACATTTTTAAGCTCTTGTGTACGTATGAAGTGTAATGCTTTAAGAGCTGAAACGATTAATTGATTAGTCGATCCACAGAAAAGTTATTGCGTCTTGTAATTAATTGGTAATTAGTTTTGATAAATTCATTGTTTCAGTCATTTTTCAAGCATATAGAAGTCGATGCTTTACTTTGTCATATATCACTGTAAACTGAATATCTTTGGGTTTTGGACTGTTGTGGGGACAAAACGAAATATGTGAAAATGTCTCCTTGAGCTCTAGGCAAATATAATGGACATTTTTCCCAATTTTCTGAAATTTTTTATAAGCAAATGATTAATGTATTAAATAATGGGCAGATAAATCAATAAGAACACTCGCTAATTGCAGCCCTAAATTCTATCTTGTCTATTGTCAGTGATACATTTCACACTTTTCATGTTGCGTGTCAGTGCATGATGAATCCGTATACTGTGTGGGCGCCGCGTTTACCCATGAATCTATTCGACTTCCCATCAGACCTTCCGGATGCTGAATGTCAGACCTCTGCATAAGATGATGCGTAATGGTGCAGATTCAACATTAGGCTTCCCGTTATTGGAAGAGCTGTGTATCGCAACCACCTCTTATTCCTACATGACCGACAAAGATTTGTGGGATATCCTCTTTGGCTCCACCAGGCTGCGGGTGTTGGACCTGCGAGGCTGTTCTCGAATCACACCATTCGGTCTCGCAACACTACCCTGTCTTGGTAGGCCTAACTCATGCAATCTCTACTTTACCTTACGGTCAATTTGGGGTTATTAAGTAAACACTTAGTATGGTATTTTTATATTTAATCCACAATGACATGAACATTTATTGAAGTCATAGAAATTCTTACTTTTGCTCTGCTTTTTATACTGAATACTCTTTGAGCTCTTGTACAAATGTATAGTTATTAAAAAATAATGTTCACAATATCAGTGATCTGAATTTGCATTAAAACTCATTTATTAATTAACGCCAACTTCCTTTGTTGTGATTTGGCAGAGCTTGAATGTCTGTTCTGGGGACAGTATTTCAACAGCAATGTCACGTTGTCATCACCTAAAAAAGGGCTTCACATGGTGACCCAGAAATGGAATCGAACACTGCAACAGCTTGACATCGCAAATCAGCTCTTCACAGAGGAGGACTTGGAAATAGCGATGAGTCACCTTGCTCAGGCCACAGAGGCAGATACCCTGCGCTCACTAAACCTGAGTGGGACCAGGATCACACCACCTGCCCTCAGGTACTCAATGTATAGTTTTTAATCTTAACTCTACTAGTCAAATAAACTGTAAACGTAACCTTTTAAAAGACAATCAGCAGGCATGCAGAACTGAATCAAGCATTCACATTTATAAATTCTGAGTACTGCAAGTTTACAATTATTACTATCTTTTCAAGGATTTCACAACAAATAAATTGGTATGTGTACTTTATTTTGCAGGCCAGTCATTGGCCAGATGACTGCTCTTAGCTACCTCAACCTTTCATCCTGCCGTTATCTTCCAAGGGGAATGAAGAGAATTTACCGTGGCCAAGAAGACATTCGTCTGCTGCTGGACAAATTGGAGTAGTCAATGTTCATATTCATTTCGTTCCAGAAATGGCTTCAGGCATACGTGCATGTCTTAAAACACACCTCTTTGTGGATAATGTTGTTTAAGTAATGTGGATATTTTACTCACAGGTCTTTTTGTAAATGTTTTATATGAAAACTGTTCACACAAAACAGACAGTTCATGCAAAAGCCCTTCTTATCGTGCTAGAAAGCAAGGGTTTGGAATCCAGTGACAAAGCCTGTTGCTGTTGTATTAATGTCAATTAATAAAAGGTAAGATAAATCTTAAATCTACATGTAGATTTAAGGGGTGACATTAACATGTTGGATTTTAATACATTTATAGTCACCTCAAATGTTCTCCTAAAAGGACATCCAGTTGTGTATACCTGGATTTCTTTTATATAATATTTGACTTTTTCATATTTATATACTTTTTGCACCAAGTTACAATAATTCCAGACAAAACAATCAAGAAATATTTGACATTAAAAATAAATGTTAATTAATAAATAAATAAATGTAATTAATTGTTTGTTTTATATTTTCTTTCCACTAGAGAGTGCTGTACACTCAAGCTAAATTTACAGAATTGCCAAATGTGGTCTGTCTAGCTGCATTCATGCAGTTGTCGAGGACATTCATTCAAGTGTTTCAAGTGAGAGACATATTTCATACTCTTTGAAATGACAAATGTTTGCATTTGATTTGCTTTACTGTTTTTGAACAGGAAGTATTATGAGTGTTTAAGTGCTCTAAAAGTTGTCCAACCCATGTGAGGAATCTTCAACCAGGAAATTATTTTACAATATGTGTTGTACTGATCTAATAATAGTTCCCAAAATGGTAAGATGTTCACAAAAAATTGCTAAAAGAAAGACCAGATCTAGTACTTATATTTCACTTCTTTATTGGGCCACACACAACAGTTTGCACAAAAGGTTTTACAATAGCACAAAAGAACAAGTGTATGGCTGGCCTGGCCTCCAAGTGAGGTTAAAGCAATGCATAGTTTACTTTGGAAACAAGAGTTCAGTAAGAAAAGCCTTGCCTGCATGTTATAAAACATAACTGAATCATGTTTGTACAGGCAAGCTACAAGTATGCTCATGTTACATCAATGTAAAATCAATATTTAGACTCCACAAATGAAAAAACATTAAAAGTATTGCAAATCCAAAATGCAGTTATTCGATTGCCATGTATGCTGTCAGAGGAGATCAGAATTAGGTAATTATGAAGTGACTGAAAACATGAAAAAGGCAACAAATACATACTGTGCTTTTCAGAATTGACTCATATCAAGCCAGTTGGCTTTTTAACAGCAGACATTTGACATATCTAATTAAGTATAACTAACATAAAAGTTCTTATATGTATGTTGTACTTTAAATGAAACAAATTTTAAGGACTCTTTCTCAGTCTTAAAAAACAAACATTCCGCACAGTACAGTATACATGTCTTTCTCTCAAGATGTCTTTAAGGACAACCTTTAATGCCTATTAAAATAACGCAGTAAAATGATGTTACAAGCAGAAGAAGATGGTACTAACTGCAATTCTGAGTAAACTGAAGGTTAAAAATAAACAAAACAACAGTTAATGCTTCTAGAAAGGTTTCCTTCACCTGTGCAAGGGGAGTAAACTAAGACCTGTGATGGGATCTGTGACACACCTCTCAACCAGCTGAAGATAGGTGAGGTTCTCTTGGGTGTTGGGGTCAAAGAAGCCCTTGGTGTCATCATCGGGGTCAGACAGTATCTTGTTCATTTCTTCATCAAAGTAACCTCTTGTATATGCTACCTGAACAGGCACTCTGTGACTGTGCACTGGGTCAATTATGCCTCCTGTGGCAATTTGAGCTTCAAGGAGACGAATTCCATGATCTTTCACAATAAGATCTTTTTTCAAGGCTTGGAATAATGAAATTGTGTTTCCAGTATGGGGATCTTTGTATCCTGTAACAGCCCTTTCTGCTGAAAGCAGTTTATTTTTCCACTCACTGCCAACCACTCTTTGAGCCACAGCTTCCTCTACAGAAAGTTTCTTGTTTTTTACTGGGTCGATAACAAAGCCAGTGGCAGCTTGGGCTTCCAGCAGAACCAGAGAAGTACCAGGAGTTAGCAGTCCTTTACTTTTGGCTTCATATATGCTCAGGGTCTCTTTGGTGGACTGCAGGTACACTCCTGCAATGCTGTTAGTTCCCTTTAAATACTTACGTACTGAGTCCATTTCACTTACTTCTGTCACTGTGACTTTTCCAGCAGTAAGATTTTTGTAGAGGTCCTCATTGATGATTTTTGATTCAAGCAACTCATTGGCAGTGACATCCTTTCTGATTCCATGGAAGTTTTGAACTTCAGTTGTCTCTGTAACTGTAGTGGTGATGGTAGTTGTGCTGCTATCCACTTTTGTTTCTGGTGGTTGGCACATAACAAGTGATGACGATGAGGTTGTTGTGGTCTGCTTCTCAATGATTGTCAGGATCATTTCCAAGAAGCGTTCAATTGTGATTGATCCAGACTTGTACTGTTGCACAAGCTCTCTCCTCTTCTCTTCAGTGATGTATTTGGAGTAGAGCAGATCCCACAGAGACACTGATGTGCCTTGGTATTTCCCTCCTGCTTTGGTTGTCATTGTAGATTTCAAAATGAGTTTTGTTGCCTCATCAACAAAGAAATAAAACTCACCTTTCTTTGCAATCACCAGTAAGCTAAGACCTGTGATGGGATCTGTGACACACCTCTCAACCAGCTGAAGATAGGTGAGGTTCTCTTGGGTGTTGGGGTCAAAGAAGCCCTTGGTGTCATCATCGGGGTCAGACAGTATCTTGTTCATTTCTTCATCAAAGTAACCTCTTGTATATGCTACCTGAACAGGCACTCTGTGACTGTACACTGGGTCAATGATGCCTCCTGTGGCAATTTGAGCTTCAAGGAGACGAATTCCATGATCTTTCACAATAAGATCTTTTTTCAAGGCTTGGAACAAAGAAATTGTGTTTCCGGTGTAGGGATCTTTGTATCCTGTAACAGCCCTTTCTGCTGAAAGCAGTTTATTTTTCCACTCACTGCCAACCACTCTTTGAGCCACAGCTTCCTCTACAGAAAGTTTCTTGTTTTTTACTGGGTCGATAACAAAGCCAGTGGCAGCTTGGGCTTCCAGCAGAACCAGAGAAGTACCAGGAGTTAGCAGTCCTTTACTTTTGGCTTCATATATACTCAGGGTCTCTTTGGTGGACTGCAGGTACACTCCTGCAATGCTGTTAGTTCCCTTTAAGTACTTACGTACTGAGTCCATTTCACTTACTTCTGTCACTGTGACTTTTCCAGCGGTAAGATTTTTGTAGAGGTCCTCATTGATGATTTTTGATTCAAGCAACTCATTGGCAGTGACATCCTTTCTGATTCCATGGAAGTTTTGAACTTCAGTTATCTCTGTAACTGTAGTGGTGATGGTAGTTGTGCTGCTATCCACTTTTGTTTCTGGTGGTTGGCACATAACAAGTGATGACGATGAGGTTGTTGTGGTCTGCTGCTGAATGATTGTCAGGATCATTTCCAAGAAGCGTTCAATTGTGATTGATCCAGACTTGTACTGTTGCACAAGCTCTCTCCTCTTCTCTTCAGTGATTTATTTGGAGTATAGCAGATCCCACAGAGACACTGATGTGCCTTGGTATTTCCCTCCTGCTCTGGTTGTCATTGTAGATTTCAAAATGAGTTTTGTTGCCTCATCAACAAAGAAATAAAACTCGCCTTTCTTTGCAATCACCAGTAAGCTAAGACCTGTGATGGGATCTGTGACACACCTCTCAACCAGCTGAAGATAGGTGAGGTTCTCTTGGGTGTTGGGGTCAAAGAAGCCCTTGGTGTCATCATCGGGGTCAGACAGTATCTTGTTCATTTCTTCATCAAAGTAACCTCTTGTATATGCTACCTGAACAGGCACTCTGTGACTGTGCACTGGGTCAATGATGCCTCCTGTGGCAATTTGAGCTTCAAGGAGACGAATTCCATGATCTTTCACAATAAGATCTTTTTTCAAGGCTTGGAATAACGAAATTGTGTTTCCAGTATGGGGATCTTTGTATCCTGTAACAGCCCTTTCTGCTGAAAGCAGTTTATTTTTCCACTCACTGCCAACCACTCTTTGAGCCACAGCTTCCTCTACAGAAAGTCTCTTGTTTTTTACTGGGTCGATAACAAAGCCAGTGGCAGCTTGGGCTTCCAGCAGAACCAGAGAAGTACCAGGAGTTAGCAGTCCTTTGCTTTTGGCTTCATATATACTCAGGGTCTCTTTGGTGGACTGCAGGTACACTCCTGCAATGCTGTTAGTTCCCTTTAAATACTTACGTACTGAGTCCATCTCACTTATTTCTGTCACTGTGACTTTTCCAGCGGTAAGATTTTTGTAGAGGTCCTCATTGATGATTTTTGATTCAAGCAACTCATTGGCAGTGACATCCTTTCTGATTCCATGGAAGTTTTGAACTTCAGTTGTCTCTGTAACTGTAGTGATGATGGTAGTTGTGCTGCTATCCACTTTTGTTTCTGGTGGTTGGCACATAACAAGTGATGATGATGAGGTTGTTGTGGTCTGCTTCTCAATGATTGTCAGGATCATTTCCAAGAAGCGTTCAATTGTGATTGATCCAGACTTGTACTGTTGCACAAGCTCTCTCCTCTTCTCTTCAGTGATGTATTTGGAGTAGAGCAGATCCCACAGAGACACTGATGTGCCTTGGTATTTCCCTCCTGCTCTGGTTGTCATTGTAGATTTCAAAATGAGTTTTGTTGCCTCATCAACAAAGAAATAAAAGCCTGCTTGTCTTTGCAATCACCAGTAAGCTAAGACCTGTGATGGGATCTGTGACACACCTCTCAACCAGCTGAAGATAGGTGAGGTTCTCTTGGGTGTTGGGGTCAAAGAAGCCCTTGGTGTCATCATCGGGGTCAGACAGTATCTTGTTCATTTCTTCATCAAAGTAACCTCTTGTATATGCTACCTGAACAGGCACTCTGTGACTGTACACTGGGTCAATGATGCCTCCTGTGGCAATTTGAGCTTCAAGGAGGCGAATTCCATGATCTTTCACAATAAGATCTTTTTTCAAGGCTTGGAACAACGAAATTGTGTTTCCGGTGTAGGGATCTTTGTATCCTGTAACAGCCCTTTCTGCTGAAAGGAGTTTATTTTTCCACTCACTGCCAACCACTCTTTGAGCCACAGCTTCCTCTACAGAAAGTTTCTTGTTGTTTACTGGGTCGATAACAAAGCCAGTGGCAGCTTGGGCTTCCAGCAGAACCAGAGAAGTACCAGGAGTTAGCAGTCCTTTGCTTTTGGCTTCATATATACTCAGGGTCTCTTGGGTGGACTGCAGGTACACTCCTGCAATGCTGTTAGTTCCCTTTAAGTACTTACGTACTGAGTCCATTTCACTTACTTCTGTCACTGTGACTTTTCCAGCGGTAAGATTTTTGTAGAGGTCCTCATTGATGATTTTTGATTCAAGCAACTCATTGGCAGTGACATCCTTTCTGATTCCATGGAAGTTTTGAACTTCAGTTATCTCTGTAACTGTAGTGGTGATGGTAGTTGTGCTGCTATCCACTTTTGTTTCTGGTGGTTGGCACATAACAAGTGATGACGATGAGGTTGTTGTGGTCTGCTGCTGAATGATTGTCAGGATCATTTCCAAGAAGCGTTCAATTGTGATTGATCCAGACTTGTACTGTTGCACAAGCTCTCTCCTCTTCTCTTCAGTGATGTATTTGGAGTAGAGCAGATCCCACAGAGACACTGATGTGCCTTGGTATTTCCCTCCTGCTCTGGTTGTCATTGTAGATTTCAAAATGAGTTTTGTTGCCTCATCAACAAAGAAATAAAACTCGCCTTTCTTTGCAATCACCAGTAAGCTAAGACCTGTGATGGGATCTGTGACACACCTCTCAACCAGCTGAAGATAGGTGAGGTTCTCTTGGGTGTTGGGGTCAAAGAAGCCCTTGGTGTCATCATCGGGGTTCGACAGTATCTTGTTCATTTCTTCATCAAAGTAACCTCTTGTATATGCTACCTGAACAGGCACTCTGTGACTGTGCACTGGTCAATGATGCCTCCTGTGGCAATTTGAGCTTCGAAGGAGGCGAATTCCATGATCTTTCACAATAAGATCTTTTGTCAAGGCTTGGAACAACGAAATTGTGTTTCCGTGTAAGGATCTTTGTATCCTGTAACAGCCCTTTCTGCTGAAAGGAGTTTATTTTTCCACTCACTGCCAACCACTCTTTGAGCCACAGCTTCCTCTACAGAAAGTTTCTTGTTTTTTACTGGGTCGATAACAAAGCCAGTGGCAGCTTGGGCTTCCAGCAGAATCAGAGAAGTACCAGGAGTTAGCAGTCCTTTACTTTTGGCTTCATATATACTCAGGGTCTCTTTGGTGGACTGCAGGTACACTCCTGCAATGCTGTTAGTTCCCTTTAAGTACTTACGTACTGAGTCCATTTCACTTACTTCTGTCACTGTGACTTTTCCAGCGGTAAGATTTTTGTAGAGGTCCTCATTGATGATTTTTGATTCAAGCAACTCATTGGCAGTGACATCCTTTCTGATTCCATGGAAGTTTTGAACTTCAGTTATCTCTGTAACTGTAGTGGTGATGGTAGTTGTGCTGCTATCCACTTTTGTTTCTGGTGGTTGGCACATAACAAGTGATGACGATGAGGTTGTTGTGGTCTGCTGCTGAATGATTGTCAGGATCATTTCCAAGAAGCGTTCAATTGTGATTGATCCAGACTTGTACTGTTGCACAAGCTCTCTCCTCTTCTCTTCAGTGATGTATTTGGAGTAGAGCAGATCCCACAGAGACACTGATGTGCCTTGGTATTTCCCTCCTGCTCTGGTTGTCATTGTAGATTTCAAAATGAGTTTTGTTGCCTCATCAACAAAGAAATAAAACTCGCCTTTCTTTGCAATCACCAGTAAGCTAAGACCTGTGATGGGATCTGTGACACACCTCTCAACCAGCTGAAGATAGGTGAGGTTCTCTTGGGTGTTGGGGTCAAAGAAGCCCTTGGTGTCATCATCGGGGTCAGACAGTATCTTGTTCATTTCTTCATCAAAGTAACCTCTTGTATATGCTACCTGAACAGGCACTCTGTGACTGTGCACTGGGTCAATGATGCCTCCTGTGGCAATTTGAGCTTCAAGGAGACGAATTCCATGATCTTTCACAATAAGATCTTTTTTCAAGGCTTGGAATAACGAAATTGTGTTTCCAGTATGGGGATCTTTGTATCCTGTAACAGCCCTTTCTGCTGAAAGCAGTTTATTTTTCCACTCACTGCCAACCACTCTTTGAGCCACAGCTTCCTCTACAGAAAGTCTCTTGTTTTTTACTGGGTCGATAACAAAGCCAGTGGCAGCTTGGGCTTCCAGCAGAACCAGAGAAGTACCAGGAGTTAGCAGTCCTTTGCTTTTGGCTTCATATATACTCAGGGTCTCTTGGGTGGACTGCAGGTACACTCCTGCAATGCTGTTAGTTCCCTTTAAGTACTTACGTACTGAGTCCATTTCACTTACTTCTGTCACTGTGACTTTTCCAGCGGTAAGATTTTTGTAGAGGTCCTCATTGATGATTTTTGATTCAAGCAACTCATTGGCAGTGACATCCTTTCTGATTCCATGGAAGTTTTGAACTTCAGTTATCTCTGTAACTGTAGTGGTGATGGTAGTTGTGCTGCTATCCACTTTTGTTTCTGGTGGTTGGCACATAACAAGTGATGACGATGAGGTTGTTGTGGTCTGCTGCTGAATGATTGTCAGGATCATTTCCAAGAAGCGTTCAATTGTGATTGATCCAGACTTGTACTGTTGCACAAGCTCTCTCCTCTTCTCTTCAGTGATGTATTTGGAGTAGAGCAGATCCCACAGAGACACTGATGTGCCTTGGTATTTCCCTCCTGCTCTGGTTGTCATTGTAGATTTCAAAATGAGTTTTGTTGCCTCATCAACAAAGAAATAAAACTCGCCTTTCTTTGCAATCACCAGTAAGCTAAGACCTGTGATGGGATCTGTGACACACCTCTCAACCAGCTGAAGATAGGTGAGGTTCTCTTGGGTGTTGGGGTCAAAGAAGCCCTTGGTGTCATCATCGGGGTCAGACAGTATCTTGTTCATTTCTTCATCAAAGTAACCTCTTGTATATGCTACCTGAACAGGCACTCTGTGACTGTGCACTGGGTCAATGATGCCTCCTGTGGCAATTTGAGCTTCAAGGAGGGCGAATTCCATGATCTTTCACAATAAGATCTTTTTTCAAGGCTTGGAACAACGAAATTGTGTTTCCGGTGTAGGGATCTTTGTATCCTGTAACAGCCCTTTCTGCTGAAAGGAGTTTATTTTTCCACTCACTGCCAACCACTCTTTGAGCCACAGCTTCCTCTACAGAAAGTTTCTTGTTGTTTACTGGGTCGATAACAAAGCCAGTGGCAGCTTGGGCTTCCAGCAGAACCAGAGAAGTACCAGGAGTTAGCAGTCCTTTGCTTTTGGCTTCATATATACTCAGGGTCTCTTGGGTGGACTGCAGGTACACTCCTGCAATGCTGTTAGTTCCCTTTAAGTACTTTACTGAATCGCCCATTTCACTTACTTCTGTCACTGTGACTTTTCCAGCGGTAAGATTTTTGTAGAGGTCCTCATTGATGATTTTTGATTCAAGCAACTCATTGGCAGTGACATCCTTTCTGATTCCATGGAAGTTTTGAACTTCAGTTATCTCTGTAACTGTAGTGGTGATGGTAGTTGTGCTGCTATCCACTTTTGTTTCTGGTGGTTGGCACATAACAAGTGATGACGATGAGGTTGTTGTGGTCTGCTGCTGAATGATTGTCAGGATCATTTCCAAGAAGCGTTCAATTGTGATTGATCCAGACTTGTACTGTTGCACAAGCTCTCTCCTCTTCTCTTCAGTGATGTATTTGGAGTAGAGCAGATCCCACAGAGACACTGATGTGCCTTGGTATTTCCCTCCTGCTCTGGTTGTCATTGTAGATTTCAAAATGAGTTTTGTTGCCTCATCAACAAAGAAATAAAACTCGCCTTTCTTTGCAATCACCAGTAAGCTAAGACCTGTGATGGGATCTGTGACACACCTCTCAACCAGCTGAAGATAGGTGAGGTTCTCTTGGGTGTTGGGGTCAAAGAAGCCCTTGGTGTCATCATCGGGGTCAGACAGTATCTTGTTCATTTCTTCATCAAAGTAACCTCTTGTATATGCTACCTGAACAGGCACTCTGTGACTGTGCACTGGGTCAATGATGCCTCCTGTGGCAATTTGAGCTTCAAGGAGGCGAATTCCATGATCTTTCACAATAAGATCTTTTGTCAAGGCTTGGAACAACGAAATTGTGTTTCCGGTGTAGGGATCTTTGTATCCTGTAACAGCCCTTTCTGCTGAAAGGAGTTTATTTTTCCACTCACTGCCAACCACTCTTTGAGCCACAGCTTCCTCTACAGAAAGTTTCTTGTTTTTTACTGGGTCGATAACAAAGCCAGTGGCAGCTTGGGCTTCCAGCAGAATCAGAGAAGTACCAGGAGTTAGCAGTCCTTTACTTTTGGCTTCATATATACTCAGGGTCTCTTTGGTGGACTGCAGGTACACTCCTGCAATGCTGTTAGTTCCCTTTAAGTACTTACGTACTGAGTCCATTTCACTTACTTCTGTCACTGTGACTTTTCCAGCGGTAAGATTTTTGTAGAGGTCCTCATTGATGATTTTTGATTCAAGCAACTCATTGGCAGTGACATCCTTTCTGATTCCATGGAAGTTTTGAACTTCAGTTATCTCTGTAACTGTAGTGGTGATGGTAGTTGTGCTGCTATCCACTTTTGTTTCTGGTGGTTGGCACATAACAAGTGATGACGATGAGGTTGTTGTGGTCTGCTGCTGAATGATTGTCAGGATCATTTCCAAGAAGCGTTTCAATTGTGATTGATCCAGACTTGTACTGTTGCACAAGCTCTCTCCTCTTCTCTTCCTTCAGTGATGTATTTGGAGTAGAGCAGATCCCACAGAGACACTGATGTGCCTTGGTATTTCCCTCCTGCTCTGGTTGTCATTGTAGATTTCAAAATGAGTTTTGTTGCCTCATCAACAAAGAAATAAAACTCGCCTTTCTTTGCAATCACCAGTAAGCTAAGACCTGTGATGGGATCTGTGACACACCTCTCAACCAGCTGAAGATAGGTGAGGTTCTCTTGGGTGTTGGGGTCAACAGACGCCCTTGGTGTCATCATCGGGGTCAGACAGTATCTTGTTCATTTCTTCATCAAAGTAACCTCTTGTATATGCTACCTGAACAGGCACTCTGTGACTGTGCACTGGGTCAATGATGCCTCCTGTGGCAATTTGAGCTTCAAGGAGGCGAATTCCATGATCTTTCACAATAAGATCTTTTTTCAAGGCTTGGAACAACGAAATTGTGTTTCCGGTGTAGGGATCTTTGTATCCTGTAACAGCCCTTTCTGCTGAAAGGAGTTTATTTTTCCACTCACTGCCAACCACTCTTTGAGCCACAGCTTCCTCTACAGAAAGTTTCTTGTTTTTTACTGGGTCGATAACAAAGCCAGTGGCAGCTTGGGCTTCCAGCAGAATCAGAGAAGTACCAGGAGTTAGCAGTCCTTTACTTTTGGCTTCATATATACTCAGGGTCTCTTTGGTGGACTGCAGGTACACTCCTGCAATGCTGTTAGTTCCCTTTAAGTACTTACGTACTGAGTCCATTTCACTTACTTCTGTCACTGTGACTTTTCCAGCGGTAAGATTTTTGTAGAGGTCCTCATTGATGATTTTTGATTCAAGCAACTCATTGGCAGTGACATCCTTTCTGATTCCATGGAAGTTTTGAACTTCAGTTATCTCTGTAACTGTAGTGGTGATGGTAGTTGTGCTGCTATCCACTTTTGTTTCTGGTGGTTGGCACATAACAAGTGATGACGATGAGGTTGTTGTGGTCTGCTGCTGAATGATTGTCAGGATCATTTCCAAGAAGCGTTCAATTGTGATTGATCCAGACTTGTACTGTTGCACAAGCTCTCTCCTCTTCTCTTCTCAGTGATGTATTTGGAGTAGAGCAGATCCCACAGAGACACTGATGTGCCTTGGTATTTCCCTCCTGCTCTGGTTGTCATTGTAGATTTCAAAATGAGTTTTGTTGCCTCATCAACAAAGAAATAAAACTCGCCTTTCTTTGCAATCACCAGTAAGCTAAGACCTGTGATGGGATCTGTGACACACCTCTCAACCAGCTGAAGATAGGTGAGGTTCTCTTGGGTGTTGGGGTCAAAGAAGCCCTTGGTGTCATCATCGGGGTCAGACAGTATCTTGTTCATTTCTTCATCAAAGTAACCTCTTGTATATGCTACCTGAACAGGCACTCTGTGACTGTACACTGGGTCAATGATGCCTCCTGTGGCAATTTGAGCTTCAAGGAGGCGAATTCCATGATCTTTCACAATAAGATCTTTTTTCAAGGCTTGGAACAACGAAATTGTGTTTCCGGTGTAGGGATCTTTGTATCCTGTAACAGCCCTTTCTGCTGAAAGGAGTTTATTTTTCCACTCACTGCCAACCACTCTTTGAGCCACAGCTTCCTCTACAGAAAGTTTCTTGTTGTTTACTGGGTCGATAACAAAGCCAGTGGCAGCTTGGGCTTCCAGCAGAACCAGAGAAGTACCAGGAGTTAGCAGTCCTTTGCTTTTGGCTTCATATATACTCAGGGTCTCTTGGGTGGACTGCAGGTACACTCCTGCAATGCTGTTAGTTCCCTTTAAGTACTTACGCGACTGAGTCCATTTCACTTACTTCTGTCACTGTGACTTTTCCAGCGGTAAGATTTTTGTAGAGGTCCTCATTGATGATTTTTGATTCAAGCAACTCATTGGCAGTGACATCTTTTCTGATTCCATGGAAGTTTTGAACTTCAGTTATCTCTGTAACTGTAGTGGTGATGGTAGTTGTGCTGCACTACCTTTTGTTTCTGGTGGTTGGCACATAACAAGTGATGACGATGAGGTTGTTGTGGTCTGCTGCTGAATGATTGTCAGGATCATTTCCAAGAAGCGTTCAATTGTGATTGATCCAGACTTGTACTGTTGCACAAGCTCTCTCCTCTTCTCTTCAGTGATGTATTTGGAGTAGAGCAGATCCCACAGAGACACTGATGTGCCTTGGTATTTCCCTCCTGCTCTGGTTGTCATTGTAGATTTCAAAATGAGTTTTGTTGCCTCATCAACAAAGAAATAAAACTCGCCTTTCTTTGCAATCACCAGTAAGCTAAGACCTGTGATGGGATCTGGACACACCTCTCAACCAGCTGAAGATAGGTGAGGTTCTCTTGGGTGTTGGGGTCAAAGAAGCCCTTGGTGTCATCATCGGGGTCAGACAGTATCTTGTTCATTTCTTCATCAAAGTAACCTCTTGTATATGCTACCTGAACAGGCACTCTGTGACTGTGCACTGGGTCAATGATGCCTCCTGTGGCAATTTGAGCTTCAAGGAGGCGAATTCCATGATCTTTCACAATAAGATCTTTTGTCAAGGCTTGGAACAACGAAATTGTGTTTCCGGTGTAGGGATCTTTGTATCCTGTAACAGCCCTTTCTGCTGAAAGGAGTTTATTTTTCCACTCACTGCCAACCACTCTTTGAGCCACAGCTTCCTCTACAGAAAGTTTCTTGTTTTTTACTGGGTCGATAACAAAGCCAGT
The DNA here is from genome assembly GCF_010015445.1 of Perca fluviatilis. Lineage (NCBI taxonomy): Eukaryota > Metazoa > Chordata > Actinopteri > Perciformes > Percidae > Perca > Perca fluviatilis. The sequence continues at coordinate 25,810,325 of NC_053124.1, forward strand.
GGCAGCTTGGGCTTCCAGCAGAATCAGAGAAGTACCAGGAGTTAGCAGTCCTTTACTTTTGGCTTCATATATACTCAGGGTCTCTTTGGTGGACTGCAGGTACACTCCCGCAATGCTGTTAGTTCCCTTTGAGTACTTTACGCATTGAGTCCATTTCACTTACTTCTGTCACTGTGACTTTTCCAGCGGTAAGATTTTTGTAGAGGTCCTCATTGATGATTTTTGATTCAAGCAACTCATTGGCAGTGACATCCTTTCTGATTCCATGGAAGTTTTGAACTTCAGTTATCTCTGTAACTGTAGTGGTGATGGTAGTTGTGCGCTATCCACTTTTGTTTCTGGTGGTTGGCACATAACAAGTGATGACGATGAGGTTGTTGTGGTCTGCTGCTGAATGATTGTCAGGATCATTTCCAAGAAGCGTTCAATTGTGATTGATCCAGACTTGTACTGTTGCACAAGCTCTCTCCTCTTCTCTTCAGTGATGTATTTGGAGTAGAGCAGATCCCACAGAGACACTGATGTGCCTTGGTATTTCCCTCCTGCTCTGGTTGTCATTGTAGATTTCAAAATGAGTTTTGTTGCCTCATCAACAAAGAAATAAAACTCGCCTTTCTTTGCAATCACCAGTAAGCTAAGACCTGTGATGGGATCTGTGACACACCTCTCAACCAGCTGAAGATAGGTGAGGTTCTCTTGGGTGTTGGGGTCAAAGAAGCCCTTGGTGTCATCATCGGGGTCAGACAGTATCTTGTTCATTTCTTCATCAAAGTAACCTCTTGTATATGCTACCTGAACAGGCACTCTGTGACTGTACACTGGGTCAATGATGCCTCCTGTGGCAATTTGAGCTTCAAGGAGGCGAATTCCATGATCTTTCACAATAAGATCTTTTTTCAAGGCTTGGAACAACGAAATTGTGTTTCCGGTGTAGGGATCTTTGTATCCTGTAACAGCCCTTTCTGCTGAAAGGAGTTTATTTTTCCACTCACTGCCAACCACTCTTTGAGCCACAGCTTCCTCTACAGAAAGTTTCTTGTTGTTTACTGGGTCGATAACAAAGCCAGTGGCAGCTTGGGCTTCCAGCAGAACCAGAGAAGTACCAGGAGTTAGCAGTCCTTTGCTTTTGGCTTCATATATACTCAGGGTCTCTTGGGTGGACTGCAGGTACACTCCTGCAATGCTGTTAGTTCCCTTTAAGTACTTACGTACTGAGTCCATTTCACTTACTTCTGTCACTGTGACTTTTCCAGCGGTAAGATTTTTGTAGAGGTCCTCATTGATGATTTTTGATTCAAGCAACTCATTGGCAGTGACATCTTTTCTGATTCCATGGAAGTTTTGAACTTCAGTTATCTCTGTAACTGTAGTGGTGATGGTAGTTGTGCTGCTATCCACTTTTGTTTCTGGTGGTTGGCACATAACAAGTGATGACGATGAGGTTGTTGTGGTCTGCTGCTGAATGATTGTCAGGATCATTTCCAAGAAGCGTTCAATTGTGATTGATCCAGACTTGTACTGTTGCACAAGCTCTCTCCTCTTCTCTTCAGTGATGTATTTGGAGTAGAGCAGATCCCACAGAGACACTGATGTGCCTTGGTATTTCCCTCCTGCTCTGGTTGTCATTGTAGATTTCAAAATGAGTTTTGTTGCCTCATCAACAAAGAAATAAAACTCGCCTTTCTTTGCAATCACCAGTAAGCTAAGACCTGTGATGGGATCTGTGACACACCTCTCAACCAGCTGAAGATAGGTGAGGTTCTCTTGGGTGTTGGGGTCAAAGAAGCCCTTGGTGTCATCATCGGGGTCAGACAGTATCTTGTTCATTTCTTCATCAAAGTAACCTCTTGTATATGCTACCTGAACAGGCACTCTGTGACTGTGCACTGGGTCAATGATGCCTCCTGTGGCAATTTGAGCTTCAAGGAGGCGAATTCCATGATCTTTCACAATAAGATCTTTTGTCAAGGCTTGGAACAACGAAATTGTGTTTCCGGTGTAGGGATCTTTGTATCCTGTAACAGCCCTTTCTGCTGAAAGGAGTTTATTTTTCCACTCACTGCCAACCACTCTTTGAGCCACAGCTTCCTCTACAGAAAGTTTCTTGTTTTTTACTGGGTCGATAACAAAGCCAGTGGCAGCTTGGGCTTCCAGCAGAATCAGAGAAGTACCAGGAGTTAGCAGTCCTTTACTTTTGGCTTCATATATACTCAGGGTCTCTTTGGTGGACTGCAGGTACACTCCTGCAATGCTGTTAGTTCCCTTTAAGTACTTACGTACTGAGTCCATTTCACTTACTTCTATCACTGTGACTTTTCCAGCGGTAAGATTTTTGTAGAGGTCCTCATTGATGATTTTTGATTCAAGCAACTCATTGGCAGTGACATCCTTTCTGATTCCATGGAAGTTTTGAACTTCAGTTATCTCTGTAACTGTAGTGGTGATGGTAGTTGTGCTGCTATCCACTTTTGTTTCTGGTGGTTGGCACATAACAAGTGATGACGATGAGGTTGTTGTGGTCTGCTGCTGAATGATTGTCAGGATCATTTCCAAGAAGCGTTCAATTGTGATTGATCCAGACTTGTACTGTTGCACAAGCTCTCTCCTCTTCTCTTCAGTGATGTATTTGGAGTAGAGCAGATCCCACAGAGACACTGATGTGCCTTGGTATTTCCCTCCTGCTCTGGTTGTCATTGTAGATTTCAAAATGAGTTTTGTTGCCTCATCAACAAAGAAATAAATCGCCTTGCTTTGCAATCACCAGTAAGCTAAGACCTGTGATGGGATCTGTGACACACCTCTCAACCAGCTGAAGATAGGTGAGGTTCTCTTGGGTGTTGGGGTCAAAGAAGCCCTTGGTGTCATCATCGGGGTCAGACAGTATCTTGTTCATTTCTTCATCAAAGTAACCTCTTGTATATGCTACCTGAACAGGCACTCTGTGACTGTGCACTGGGTCAATGATGCCTCCTGTGGCAATTTGAGCTTCAAGGAGACGAATTCCATGATCTTTCACAATAAGATCTTTTTTCAAGGCTTGGAATAACGAAATTATGTTTCCAGTATGGGGATCTTTGTATCCTGTAACAGCCCTTTCTGCTGAAAGCAGTTTATTTTTCCACTCACTGCCAACCACTCTTTGAGCCACAGCTTCCTCTACAGAAAGTCTCTTGTTTTTTACTGGGTCGATAACAAAGCCAGTGGCAGCTTGGGCTTCCAGCAGAACCAGAGAAGTACCAGGAGTTAGCAGTCCTTTGCTTTTGGCTTCATATATGCTCAGGGTCTCTTTGGTGGACTGCAGGTACACTCCTGCAATGCTGTTAGTTCCCTTTAAATACTTACGTACTGAGTCCATTTCACTTATTTCTGTCACTGTGACTTTTCCAGCGGTAAGATTTTTGTAGAGGTCCTCATTGATGATTCTTGATTCAAGCAACTCATTGGCAGTGACATCCTTTCTGATTCCATGGAAGTTTTGAACTTCAGTTGTCTCTGTAACTGTAGTGGTGATGGTAGTTGTGCTGCTATCCACTTTTGTTTCTGGTGGTTGGCACATAACAAGTGATAACGATGAGGTTGTTGTGGTCTGCTTCTCAATGATTGTCAGGATCATTTCCAAGAATTGTTCAATTGTGATTGATCCAGACTTGTACTGTTGCACAAGCTCTCTCCTCTTCTCCTCAGTGATGTATTTGGAGTAGAGCAGATCCCACAGAGACACTGATGTGCCTTGGTATTTCCCTCCTGCTTTGGTTGTCATTGTAGATTTCAAAATGAGTTTTGTTGCCTCATCAACAAAGAAATAAAACTCTCCTTTCTTTGCAATCACCAGTAAGCTAAGACCTGTGATGGGATCTGTGACACACCTCTCAACCAGCTGAAGATAGGTGAGGTTCTCTTGGGTGTTGGGGTCAAAGAAGCCCTTGGTGTCATCATCGGGGTCAGACAGTATCTGGTTCATTTCTTCATCAAAGTAACCTCTTGTATATGCTACCTGAACAGGCACTCTGTGACTGTACACTGGGTCAATGATGCCTCCTGTGGCAATTTGCGCTTCAAGGAGACGAATTCCATGATCTTTCACAATAAGATCTTTTTTCAAGGCTTGGAACAAAGAAATTGGTTGGTCGTGTAGGTAATCTTTGTATCCTGTAACAGCCCTTTCTGCTGAAAGCAGTTTATTTTTCCACTCACTGCCAACCACTCTTTGAGCCACAGCTTCCTCTACAGAAAGTCTCTTGTTGTTTACTGGGTCAATAACAAAACCAGTGGCAGCTTGGGCTTCCAGCAGAACCAGAGAAGTACCAGGAGTTAGCAGTCCTTTACTTTTGGCTTCATATATACTCAGGGTCTCTTTGGTGGACTGCAGGTACACTCCTGCAATGCTGTTAGTTCCCTTTAAATACTTACGTACTGAGTCCATTTCACTTATTTCTGTCACTGTGACTTTTCCAGCGGTAAGATTTTTGTAGAGGTCCTCATTGATGATTTTTGATTCAAGCAACTCATTGGCAGTGACATCCTTTCTGATTCCATGGAAGTTTTGAACTTCAGTTGTCTCTGTAACTGTAGTGGTGATGGTAGTTGTGCTGCTATCCACTTTTGTTTCTGGTGGTTGGCACATAACAAGTGATGACGATGAGGTTGTTGTGGTCTGCTTCTCAATGATTGTCAGGATCATTTCCAAGAAGCATTCAATTGTGATTGATCCAGACTTGTACTGTTGCACAACCTCTCTCCTCTTCTCCTCAGTGATGTATTTGGAGTAGAGCAGATCCCATAGAGACACTGATGTGCCTTGGTATTTCCCTCCTGCTTTGGTTGTCAATGTAGATTTCAAAATGAGTTTTGTTGCCTCATCAACAAAGAAATAAAACTCGTCTTTCTTTGCAATCACCAGTAAGCTAAGACCTGTGATGGGATCTGTGACACACCTCTCAACCAGCTGAAGATAGGTGAGGTTCTCTTGGGTGTTGGGGTCAAAGAAGCCCTTGGTGTCATCATCGGGGTCAGACAGTATCTGGTTCATTTCTTCATCAAAGTAACCTCTTGTATATGCTACCTGAACAGGGACTCTGTGACTGTGCACTGGGTCAATTATGCCTCCTGTGGCAATTTGAGCTTCAAGGAGACGAATTCCATGATCTTTCACAATAAGATCTTTTTTCAAGGCTTGGAACAACGAAATTGTGTTTCCGGTGTAGGGATCTTTGTATCCTGTAACAGCCCTTTCGGCTGAAAGGAGTTTATTTTTCCACTCACTGCCAACCACTCTTTGAGCCACAGCTTCCTCTACAGAAAGTTTTTTGTTGTTCACTGGATCAATGACAAAACCAGTGGCAGCTTGTGCCTCCAGCAGCACAAGAGATGTACCAGGGGTCAGCATGCTTTTGGTTTTGGCTTCGTATATGCTCATAACTTTCTTTGTAGATTCAACTCTGACACCTGCTATACAGTTTGTAGCTCCAAGGTACTTCTGAATCGATTCCATTTTGTTAACATTCTCTTCAGTTACCTTTCCTTGTATAATCTGTGTGAAAAGTTCCTTTGAGATAATCTTTGACTCATACAACTCACTGGCTGAGACCTGCTTTCTTAGTCCTTTGAACTTTCTTTCTTTGGATGATACCTCAGTAATGATAACAGTGAGTATTTCAATGATCTCTTCTATTGTCATGGTTTTTGTTTTGTATTGTTGTATGAGCTGCTCCCTTTTTTGTTTTGATATGTATTCAGAGACCAGCACTTCCCACAATGTCACCTTTTTGTTTTTAAATTTTCCAGCATCCATTGCGATCGGTTTATTTTTGAAAGCAAGCTCTATTTGCTCATCTGTGTGAAATACATTGGATTCTTCTTGATACACTGATAGAAGAAGTAGCCCAGTTTCTGGATCCTTCTCGCATCGCTTTATCAGCTGAAGGTAAGAGAGGTTTTCTTTGGTGTTTGGATCAAAGAATCCCTTTGCATCATCAGTTGGGTTCAACAGAATTTTGCTTATTTCTTCATCTAGATATCCCTTTTTAATAGCAACATGAACAGGCAGCCTGTGACTTTGATTTGGATCAATGATTCCTCCAGTTGCCATCTGTGCCTCAAGAAGACGAATGCCATCACTTCTTGCAATCAGCTGTTCATCTATGGCTTCAAACAGTGATATGGTTGCATCTGTGTATGGATCTTTGTAGCCAATGACTGCTCTTTCGGCTGAGAAAAGTTGCTCATGTACATCTGGTCCTATTACTTTCTCTCTTGCAGCCTCATCAACAGTGTAGAACTTGTTTTTTAAAGGATCAATCACCCATCCTGTTGCAGCCTGTGCTTCAAGCAGTACAAGTGCAGTGCCAGGTGTCAACAGATCTTCCTTCTTTGCTTCATATATGCTCATTACTTTATGGGATGGGTGAACCTTAATTCCAGCAATGCTTCCGGTTCCCTTCAGGTATCCTCTCACAGGTTCACTTTTGATCACTTCTTCAAGAGGGAGTTTTCCTTCTTTCACCTGTTTGAATGTATCTACATCAATGATATCAGAATCCAGTAGTTGTTGAGCAGAGACAGGTTTTCTCAGGCCCATTATCGTTTTGTGTGTTTCACGCTCCAGTTTTTCAATGGTGGAAATCACTAATGTGATTATGGTTTGTGTGTTTATCTTCCCTGTTCTGTATTTATCAAAGAATTCAAGCTGCTGATCCTCTGTAAAATACCCAGAGTGGATCAAGTCCCATAGAGAAACTGATTTTCCTGAGTACCGTCCTACCGATATGCTCACAGCGGTCTTTTCAAACTCTTGCTTTATCTCAGTGTTGGTGTACATTTTTGCCTTTGTTTCTGTAGTTTTCGGTTTGTCATTCATTGACAGCAGAAGCAGTCCTGTTTCCTCGTCTTTCACACATCTACCCAACATCTCCATGTATGTCAGATTGTCTTGTGTCTTTGGATCAAAAAGCCCCTTTGTGTCATCACTTGGGTCTAATAGGATCTGATACAATTCCGCATCAAAATATCCTTTCCTGTATGCAACCTTAAGGGGTAAGTGAAGACACTTCAAAGGATCAATGATTCCACCTGTAGCAAGCTGGGCCTCAAGTAAACGGATGCCATGCTGCTTGATAATTAGATCCTTTTGCAAAGCTTGGAAAAGTGAGATCTTTTGACCAGTGTATGGATCTATGTAACCAGTGACAGCCCTCTCTGCAGACAAAAGCTTTTCATGCATCTCTGGACCAATTACCTTCTCTCTGAGAGCTTGCTCCACTGTCAGTTTTTGGTTTTTCAAAGGATCAACAATGAAACCTGTGGCTGCTTGTGCTTCAAGGAGGCATAGAGCAGTGCCAGGTGTGTATCCATGAAGCGAAAACCTTTTTTGTTTTTTGGGGTGTTCTTCTTTTTTTTTGGGGGGTGTTAAAAACCCCCCCCCACACAACTTTTCCCTTGTAGGTAGGCTCTCACACTGTCCATTTTCATTACATCAGTGCTTGTCATCTTTCCCTCGACCAAACTGTTGTATGTTTTTTCATCCACAATTTCAAGCTCCAAAAGATCCACAACAGAGACCTCTCCTCTGAGACCTTTAATTTTCAGCCCTGCTTGCTGTTTTATCTCCTTACTCTCAATGATCTCTAAAATGGTGACAATGAGTTGCTCGACTGTGATTTTCCTTGACTTGAAGAGCTTGAAAAACTCCTGTCTTTTGTCCTCAGTCAGATACTCTGAATTGATAAGATCCCACAGTGTTGTGTGCTTGCCATTAAACCTGCCATACTTAACAGTAACTGTTGTTTTGAATGTTTCCCTTATGTTATCATCTATGGAAATGTTGTTACTTTTGCTTTTGAGTGGCAAGAGGCACAGACCTGTACTGGGATCTCTGACACATCTAGCCATGAGTTGCAAGTATGTCAGGTTCTCAAGGGTGTTGGGATCAAAGAATCCTTTGGTGTCATCACTTGGATCAATCAAGATCTCATTCATTTCCTCATTAAAGTATCCCTTCTTATAGGCCACATGGACAGGAATGCGATGGCTGTTCACTGGGTCAATAATCCCACCAGTCGCAATTTGTGCTTCCAGGAGCCGAATTCCATGGTCTTTTAGAATGAGATCTTTTTGCATGGCTTGGAACAAAGAGATTATTTTGCCATCATATGGATTCTTGTACCCAGTGACCGCTTTCTCTGCTGAGCGCAATTTGTGACAGACATCAGGCCCCACTATCTTTGCTTTGACAGCATCATCCACTGAAAACTTCCTGTTTCCAATAGGGTCAATTATGAACCCTGTTGCTGCCTGTGCTTCCAGTAGAATCAGAGCCGTTCCTGGCATCAGCTTTCCTTTTTGTTTGGCCTGGTAGATGGTCATGATTTGAGAATCAGGAAGCAGAATGCCTGCGATGCTGTCTTTACCCTGCAGGTACATATTGACATTTTCATCTTTTATAACATCCTTCACTGACACTTTTCCCTTTTTCAGATCCTCCAGAACCTCCTTACTTATGATATCTGCTTCCTCAAGCTGTTTGGCTGTGACGTTTTCTCTGATGCCTTCAAAGATGACATTCGTTGTTTTCACAGACTTTTCTATGATTTCCAGAACCGTTGTGATAATGGTCTTGATATTGAGCTTCCCCTCTCTGTACTTTTGAATGATGTCTCGCCTCTGGTGTTCATCAAAGTATTCTGACATCAGGAGTTCCCACAGAGATACTGTCTTCCCCATGTACTTTCCATATACCACGTTTACCTTCTCCTCTTTGAAGGCCATTTTAGTTTGATGGTCAATAAAGTTGAAATTCAGCTTGTCTGACTTATCAAGGAGAGGAAGGAGGCACAGTCCAGTGATGGGATCAATGACACACCTTTCCATCAGCTCAAAGTAAGTTAGATTTTCTTCTGTGTTTGGGTCAAAGAAACCCTTCGTGTCATCCCCTGGATTCTCTAGCATGGCATTCATTTCTTCATTGAAATAACCTCTCTTGAAGGCCACTTCCGTTGGTAGTCTATGACTGTTGATCGGGTCTATTATTCCACCTGTAGCGATTTGCGCCTCAAGTAGGCGTATTCCATGTTGCAGAATGATGAGTTCTTTTGTCATTGCTTGAAAAAGAGATATAGTTTCACCTGAGTATGGGTCTTTGTATCCAGTAACTGCTCGCTCAGCAGAACGCAGCTTTGCGTAATATTCTGGGCCAAAAACTTTGTTTTTGATGGCCTCATCCACAGTGAACATTTTGTTTTCTACAGGATCAATCATGAATCCAGTCGCAGCTTGTGCCTCCAGTAGAACAAGTGCTGTTCCAGGCATCAGTATGCCTTTCTTCATGGCTTGATAAATGCTCATTCTCTGATTGGACGAGAGTATAGCAATGCCTGCGATACTGCCTTTGCCATTCAGGTACTCTTTAACTGTTTCCATCAACATCACATCCTGTGTAGTGGTCTTTCCCTTCTGTAGGTCATCAAATGTTTCTTTGTCAATGATCTTTGATGCAAGGAGTTCAGTGGAGGAAATACCTCTTCGCAGACCTTTGAAGGTTATGCAAACAGGAAGGAGCAACAAGCCTGTGTCAGGCTCCACCATGCATTTCTCTAGCAGGTTGTGGTAGTTAAGATTTTCTTGCAAGCTTGGATTGTAGAACACTTTCAGCTCTGACATCTGGTCATTGAGCAAACCTTTTTCATAGTAGCCCTTTTGAATCGCAGATTCAACTGAAATATGTGACTTCTCAACAGGATCAAACAAGCCTTGTGTGGCGATTTGTGCTTCCAGCAGTCTCAATCCATAATCTCTTGAAACTAAATCTTTTTGCATAGCTTGATATACAGATATCATTTGGTTTGTGTAGGGGTCTAAATAGCCCCTGACAGCTTTCTCGGCTGTGAGGAGTTTCTCTTTCATTTCCGTGCCAACTATTCCCTCCTTAACAGCATCGGCAACAGGAAGTATTCGATTGTTTATTGGGTCTACGATGCCTACTGTGGCTGCTTGTGCTTCAAGCAGGGCTAATGCTGTTCCTGGCTTAAGCAGACGTTTCTTCATGGCTTGATATATGGTTATCTTCTCCCTTGTTTTTTCCAGGAAGATGCCAGCCACAGGTCCGTGGACTTCTGTGTGGCCATTTTGCTTAGAGTCCATCTTGGCCTATAGAGCAGTATAACACAAAAACAGTTGCTTACATTTGTTTGGATAATGCATGCATTGTCTGTAAGTTCCACACAATATTTTGTGTCCACTACAAAATTCTATAGATAACAGAGATTCTTATCAAGACACTTTGTTGAAATAAGCTGCACATACTGTTGGTAAATATACTCAGTTACCAATTTGGTACTACTTGCTAGTAAGTAATTCACAGCCATGCAATAAATCTTACCTTCATGACGTTCATAATGTTCGTTTTTGTTAAAACCGTTTTAGAGAGGTGTTGATTTAATTGCATGGTCATTTTGAAAGCTGTAGGTTATGTAGCTGGTTAATTGTGTTGTGTTACACTGAGAGATGCTTACAATTTGTAAGGGTGGGCTATTTTCGAAACACCTCTCTTTATAACACAATACAATTCAGTAACTACAGCCTCCAAAATGACTAGAAAGTTAAATGGACACCACTCTAAACCAGTTTCAACAAAAAACAATATATAACCTTTATGAAGGTAGGATACTTTGCATCTAAATCTGATCAAATGTATGCATCATGCATATTATTCAACATGTATGTTTTGTAAAATGAATTTCTTCGACCTTTAGTGGGCACTAAGGTTCACTTATATATCTGATTGAAATTTTAGGATGTAAGCAGCTGTTGAGATTACTAAATCCCATAGAAACCAAAGTGGGAATTATTTGTAATACTTTTGCATTATCCTGCAGTTGTTTTGCATATCTTTAAATTTATTCACACTGTTCTCTCTACTAACTTCACGTTTGACGCTGTTTATTTTTTTTTGTAAACCCTGCCGCATTATGCTACATAAGTTAAGATCAAATGCAAAGATTGCTTGATTCCAAGCTTCTATTGTCAATTATTTAAGTCAAAATTTATTTAATTTAGTGTTTACTCTATGAAGTAAATGCTTAAATACCTCATAAACCCTTCCTAAAGGGAATTGCAGCATGCTACAATTTTGAAGCATTTATATTTACACTTATACAAATTTACAATTGCAGCTGTGTATTTTTTTTTCAAGATAATGCAAATAAACACTTTTTCAAGGAATGCAAAAGTACTACAGACAAATCTTTCCACCATGGCTCTTAAGGGAATATGTAATATACTGCAGCAAATTACTTAAGATATGTATACATTTATGGTATTTGTGTTCAGCAAATAAAGTTTATTAATGATTAACTAAAGCCTTTGAATCACCAGCCTGTGCAAGAAAATACAAAAAAAAACATTTCTTTATCCCATTCAGTTTTACTCTGATTACCTCAAAATATTAGTAGCCTTGAGAAATAATAAATAAATAAATGAAAGCTGCGAGCAGCGATGGACGGGCCCTCGCGCCTCTGCGCGCATCAGGGTTACCGGCGGACGCCGCTCCTTGTGACCGTCTCAGACACTGCAAATCATCACCAATGAAAAGGGAACTCCCCGCCGAGTTCAACGATACCTCACACAAGACTCTACGTCATATGGTTCATTAGCTGTGAAAAGGGGCGTGGCTAAAGCATAGGGGGCGGGTCAAACCATCACCAATTAAAAAGGAAGTCTCTGCTGAGTTCAATGATACCTCACACAAGACTCTACCTTAGATGGGTCAGCATGTATGAAAAGGGGCGTGGCTTGAACATAGGGGGCGGGCCAATCATCACCAATGAAGAAGGAAGTCTCTGCTGAGTTCAATGATACCTCACACAAGGGTATAGCTTAAATGGTTCAAATGTTATGAAAGGGGGCGTGGCCTGAGTAAGTGGGTGTGGTTAAAGTATAGGGGGCGGCTCAGTATCACATGTAGACCACACATTATGAGTTTCATGTAAATCGGATGATGTTTGTCATATAAGGTGCACTTCCTGTTGCCAGCGGGGGGCGCTATGACCAAAAGTCAATTTTGGCCTGTAGGTGTCCTCAGGCCTGGACCCTTGTGATTCGTGAGAAATTTCGGGCAGATACGACAACGTACACTCAAGTTACAACAACTTCTTTGTTCATCGCTAAACATTCCAAATGGCCGCCACGCCACGCACACACCGTCTGACGAAAAGTTTTTCTTTTAATAACTTTTCATCTTTAAGGTGTTGGGATGGTACAGACCAAGTTTGAAGTCCATAGGATGAAATCTCTAGGAGGAGTTCGTTAAAGTATAGCACCTTGACTTTTAGGCCTACTTCCTGTTGCCACTAGGGGGCGCTATGACTTTAAGTAAATATCGGCCTTTATTTGTCCTCAGGGTTGGACTCTTATGAATCCTGAAAAGTTTTGAGCCAGTTGGACAATGTACACTCGAGTTTCACCCACTTCCTGTTTCAGTGGCGAAACACACAAAATGGCCGCCCCGCCACGGCCACGCCCTATGATGAAAAGTTTTTCTTTTAACAACTTTTCATCTTTAACTTCTTAAGATGGCACAGACCGAGTTTGAAGTTGATCGGATGAAATCTCTAGGAGGAGTTCGTTAAAGTACGACATGTGGAAATGGCCAAATCACACTAATTTCGAACTTTGAAATCAAAATGGCGGACTTCCTGTTGGGTTTAGGGTATGGCTCCCATGAAGTTTTTTGTACATCTTGACATATTACATATGTGTACCAAGTTTCGTGAGTCTACGTTAAATGCACTGCAGGGGCTCAATTTGTTTAACTTTCTAGGGGGCATTTTTGTGCGCCTATTCCCGAAACCCTTATAATACGTAAATATTCACCAGACTTGATTTAACCGCCAAATCTGGTGAGTTTTTGAATATGTTAAGCCCCTCAAAAAGGCAATTCATTTGCCGTAATAATAATTCCTTCAGTTTTAATAGGGCCTTCGCCGCTGTCGGCGCTCGGGCCCTAAATATATGTTAATGATAGCAGAAGGTAATATTCCTTAAAGTCAAAGAAGTTAACTTGATTGGCACCTAAAAGATAAGTTTTACAGTATATGGTCTGTCTTCCAAACCTTTTTATCAGTCTTTGGGCAGCCTCAGATCTTCGGATCCTCCGGGCCGTTCCAAAATTCAGAAAAAAGATCAAAGGTACCCGGGCTTTTATGGTCAGAATTGCAGGGCTTTGAAACTCCGTCCCTGTAGAGATAAGGCATGTAAAACAAATTTTGTTTATCAGTTCTCTTCCTCACAAGTATGTTTATATTGTTATTGTATAATCTTTTTCAGCATTTAGTCTAAATATTTTTTGCACCTGTGTATTTAGCTACTTTATTTACTTGTTTTAAAGCAATACCATAAAATTCTATTGACACACAAACACACACCAGATATCAGATTAGTTATCAACATTGACAAAGCACAATTATAATAAGGGTGATCTTGATACAATACTGACGTTGTATATGGTACACTCAATCCAATACAAATATTTTGCCATAAAAGTAAATTACCCAACTAACAAAAAAGAAATTAAATGTTTTTGTGACATAAAAGTATTTCAAGTTTTACAGGACATACTTTTTTGTAGATATAAAATGTAATGCGTAGGGGAGTTAGCTGAGTTCACCAAAAGTGGTTTGACATGAATAGGTCAAAAGGGCAAGCTGCATAATAGATTTATTGCATTTCTTTACATTAAAAGGTATTTCAGACTGGACGTGCTGCGATGAAACCTCAGTTCACAACGATAAAACACACATATCACTTTGGTCTTGTCAATGGAACCATTTGGCAACTTTTTTTTTAAGATTATTTTTTGGCCATTTTTAGGCCTTTATTGACAGGACAGCCTTAATGACCTGCAGCAAAGGGTCGGAGTTGAACCTGGACCTGCTGTGTCGAGGAGTAAACCTCTATACATGGGCGCCCGCTCTACCAACTGAGCTATCCGGGAGCCCGATTTGGCAACTTTTTAAAAGTAAACTTTCCATTCAGAATCTTATTGGCATCCATTTCAGCGTCTCGCGCTCGCCATCCACTCAAAACGTAACGTTAGCCTACTACTCTTTGTCTGGCTCGCAAGCCCAAACAAGTGTGTGCGGCGTGCCTGTTGTTTTGTTTCCGGTCTAGCTAGATTCGTTTTGGTGTTGTAGTTTTTCTACCATTACTAATTGTTGCAACAGCATGTGAAAAAAAACTACAAAGTTTGCTAGACCAAAAAGAACGTTAATCTCGCGATAAAACAATTGACACCGTTACAGTTTTTTCCAGTTGCTTGAACACAATTTTGCAAACTAGTGTGGTTTTATCAAAATACTTAACACAATTCACAAAACCACACACCCAAACTGCAAAATACCTCATATATCCTGCAAAATGAAGCACTGCAACCTAAACTACATATAGCATTATCAAAATCAAACTTTTGCACCACATGGCACACTCTTCATTCAGATTACCAGATTTTTGTCTAACCAACTACACACTGTTGGGCATAATGAAAAGCACTCTCATCTTTAGTATGCTGTGTCATAATACTAAAATAGTTCAAATTGTAGAAAATTCGTCAGATTGTTCACATGCACAGATCTTATCATGGTCATTGCATTTCTGTGCGTGATTTTTATTTTTATTCTTATGTATGTGTGATATATGTGTGTATATGTGTTTGTTGTGTTACTGTAAGGTTGTGTAAGCTACTGGATCCTAAAATTTCCTTTGGGATGAATAAAGTATCTATCTATCTATCTATCTATCTATCTATCTATCTAAATATTTGCAGATATACACACATGCTGTTGAAACATTTATGTTTTTATTTTTCGCCAAACAAGTCAGTGCAAGATATGCACAGCAGATATATTTACATAGGACTGAACAGAAATATGCTCACAACAAACGGTAAACTGAAAAAGAAAATTGCAGACAAAATCTATAGAAAAAACAGAGGTGCTCACATGTGGTCCTTTTATAGTGCTTACTTCCTGATTGAAGTGGTAACAATTGAGCATTGAGGTGTTTGGCCTGGTGGCGCATATGTTGGCCAATAAGCTCATGTAGTGTCATTTTGAATGGCAGTGTTTTGAAATGGCAAACATGTGACTATGTCAGATTGTTGTGTCTTATGCAGAGAACCGTGTTCAGTGCATTTAAAAAGTGCCATTTCGAATTGCAAAATGTGTGTAAAGCAGAAAATGTGTTTAGAGTTTTGGAGACTTGAGAAGAGGTTTTGTGTAGTATTTGGTGAACTTATTGTATATTTGCACTTTCTCTGTGTACTTAATTTACAGTACTCTAATTACTGACAAGTATAATTGCTAAAAGTGTTATAGGTTAGCAACAGCAGTGTGTAACTGGTTCAAACTGAATTAAGTCAAATGAAATGTGTGTGTTTCATATGGTAACAAAATATGTTTTTTTATAAATGAGTGTATAGTTTTTGCAAGAGTGTTTCATTTTGCAAAGGGTCTGAGGTGTTCTGCTAATTGTGTGTAGTGTTTTGAAAAACCGATCCCTGTTTTCAAAATAGTGCTTAAGCAATCGAAAAAAACCTATAAAAAATAAAGTAGTGCTGGTTGTTTTGTCCAGTTTCGAAGTACTGCTTTTTCTCCCCCCCATGAACACTGCCAGTTCATAAATAGGTTTCACAAGCACCAAGTATTTGCTTTGGCATGAAGAGACGCAATGCTTCGGAACTGGAACAGCCAGAAATGCCCATTGATTTTGCAAGAGGTAAGGAAATACTTAAAACACAAACACTGTGCAATTCTTAACCCTTTAAACCTCATCATACAGTTCTCAATATTCACCCTCGTTTTACCTTTGTTTTTAGTCTCCAACAACTCCTGAGGGAAATATCTGGTTCTTTAGCTATGGTCCACTATGTTGACCAGCTAGCTTCTATCTGTGTCTGTCTGCTGTTTGTTGCTGGGCAGGTATTGTACAGTGTTTTTTTTGTGCACAAAACACATGCATATTGCAGATGATACAACATTAATGAGAGCAGCAAAAGTAAAACAGAACAGTGAGCTGTAAGATGCTAAAATGATGCAGAGTTGGGGCTACTTTTTTGTGGGTTGGTCACTACGACCACTTCATTTCACACACAAGTAGTCATGTTTTCCATTGTTAATATAATTATCGGTATATTGATTATAGTCACTTAAGCGAAATAGGGGGTGAGGATTAAATTACAAATATTTCAGTCATACTACTTGCTGCTGCAATGGCGGTAAATGCATCAGTGAAGTTTGATCTAAATCTAAAAAATTAATTGTGGCTATATCTTTTCGTATTTTCTTTAAGGATGTTTTTTCTTTCCTATGAAAAGATTGAAATCAAAAGTAAATAAGAAGATACAATAATAAAAAAAAAGACTAACATTTCAATTACACACAATTCTGTCCTTGGGTTTTGTGGGTTTTAACCTAAAGTCACCACTGTTTTTTTTACCTCATACAAATAAGTGGTAGAAGTAGAAGACTATTTTTCTATAAACCAGTTGCTTTTTCCACCCCTTATGTTAATAGATAAATGGCTGTGTATTTATGATATATGATGTCATTGCCTCCAGTTGAAAAGAATATTTCCATCTCAGAAAACAGGGTGTGGTGGGGAACTCTGCCATGAAGTTCAAAAACCTGCTCACTGTTTTAATGCACAACTGATGTGCATTAAAACAGATTAATTAGGGTAAATCTAGACAAGGGTCTTTTCTTTACTTTATTACTTCCATATGTTACTTACTGTGGAAACTTTTGGAAAATCACTCAGCTGCCATTTAAGCCTTTGTGCACAATAGCTTGTGATTAACTAAAAATGGGGCCCTCCTGTCATTTCTAATCTCAGTGGACTAAAGGTGTGTACCGTTTTTCACTGCATGCAATGAAACACCTGTGAAGTCTCTATTCTGCATTTACGACATCATAGGTATGGAATTACTGAATGAAGCCTTTGCATTGATACAACAGCAGTCATGCAGTGCTGCAATATCTCTGCCTGCAACTACTGAATGTGATGTTAGTGATCGTCACCCACTTAGTAAATATTTGAATGTTTTTTAAGGTGCTGAACATTTACTTGACATTTATTACACCATGTCACTTTGCTTATCATATCATAAAGGCAAATGCATCACCTGCATGAAGCTCAATAGTGTTAACATACTGTAGCTTCACTGTTTACTGTTCACAGTCTGCTTTTAGTACTTCTAGTCAAATTCACTTTCCTGCCCCAGAGGAGAGGAAATTCAATTCCAAACACTATTTTCCCAGGGGGAATTTTCAGAAGCACTTCGACAAGTACCGTAACACAATAGGAAAAATTACAGTTAAGTACAACAGAACCCATTTTTACCAATAAGAAAACACTTCATCTTAAATTAATCTCTCTTATGTTTCATTATATTGGAATAAAGGGGGGCTTTGCCTTCAGTTGTTACACTTTTTGTCTCAAGAAGAACTCTAAATACCTACAGTACTCTGTGGCCACTTTATTAGGCACACCTATACAATTGAATGTAATCTAATACAACCACTTTTTTATAACATCTATCTATACAAACAAACTATACTTTTGTTGACATTGTCAGAAATGTGTTAATTCAATTATCTGTTTATTTTTTAGGTCATAGTTAAAGGTGGTGGTGCTGTACTGGACTTCATTATATTGAGACGTGGGGGTTTTTTTTGGTCCCTGTCCTCCCGAGAGAGGGGGGGGGGGCAAAATATTAAGAACACCTCTAAATATAATGCAATCCAGTACAACACAGTAATACTAAAACATATTATTTAATTAACAACTCTATGACAGTGTCAACAAAATAGGCTTTATGGCAGTGCAGCTGTATTGGATTGCATCAGAAAAAGTATACATCTCATTATCTATTTGGAATCTATTACTAATTAAGTTCTAATTAGGGCTGCAGCTAACGATTCATCTGCTGATTATGTTCTGGATTAATCATTTGGTCTAAAAACAGTGGAAAAGTGGCTGTGTTTCGGCTCCCATGTTAACAGGTTAACAGCGCACATCTCAGGCGCAGCATGAGCCGCGCTAAAAACGTGTGCATGCTAGAAATAGGACCAACGCCTATTTTTCACGCGACACGAAAGCTTGTTGGAAGCGTTTCCAGGCAAAATAGAATACGAAAAGATGTTTATATGTCATTTTGACACAAATACATTTAATAAATAACATTTTGATATTTGAAAGTCTCTAGGTTTTGACATAAATGCAGATATAAATGTAATTTAAAAAATAATAATTATCGATTTTCAAATATTGCACCTGTCAATACAGAATGAAATATTCTGTACTTTTAACATTTAAACAATTTAGCAAAATCTGTTGAACTCCTTTTTATATTGTATTTCAATTGGAGTCTGATAAAACAACATCAAATTATCAAAAAATGAATTGAAATATAAAAATATATATATCGAAATATGTGCAAACAAATGTACAAACACAAAAATATTGACAAAATAAAGTTGAAGAACACACTATTATTTTATTTTATCAATGGGAAACATACATGTGTATAGACAAGGCTAGCAGCAGCAGCGCCGCGTCAGACACGTTTATGGTGTGCAAATACATAGAAAATGCCACACAGCCGCTACGTAACTGACACACAACAGAAACGTCACACCACACACGCAGTGTGCAGGAGCCCTAAGGCTTCTAACTGTAGCTTCAACTTAGCTAAGAATCTGTCTGAATGACAAGATTGTATTTTTTCACAACTCAGCGGACATGCCACCTTTGTGCCTTGAATCAAAAGAAGTTGTAGACCAATTTTTAGGATTTACACTATGGTGCAAATTGCCTGTTTGTTCCCACCTTTAGATTCCATACAGTATGCATGGCCCGTTGCATCTTATCTATGACTAGTTTTTATAAATGCATTCTTGACAAATATCTCATCAATACAAGAAACAGGAATGATGAGGCAATGGAGTATCATTTGTTGTTACATAACAGTTTCTGTAGCTGTGGAAAATGTAGGATTGTCATCATTACAGTATGTGTGTCAACAGCCCAGAGGGTGATTTAGACACAATGTTCAGACTTGTCAAATGCCTTAATAGTGACATACAGGCCTACTTTGTGTAAAACTTGATGTTAACAAATGCGGTCAAAGGTAATCAGTGAGGAATGTTTGCTCTCCCTTTTACTCAGAAGGGTGTTGGCAGAGAGTGCAAGATACACAGAGTTATTCACTTTGGGCTATTTCAACACTATCTCAGTCCCACTCTTAAGAAACTAACAGCTGCAGATTAAACGTGGTTTTACTTTGGATTAAACAACACTTTCATTGAAAGTCCTTAAGAAGACTGACCATTTTCTTTAGGACCTAAAACCAAAAGAAATGATTGCATTTTCAATCACCAATCTTAAAAGAAATCTGCTCGTACCTGATGTTTGTAGAAAGTCCCACTCTGGTTAGAAGTTGGTCTCAGACGGTGTGATAGACTTTGGGATTTTGAGGTCCCGACGTCTCACAGGTAGTCCTCTGTGCTCTCTGGCCAGATATATACAGCAGGTCCAGCTGTTAAGTCCCTCCCCTCCTGAGGAATACCCTCCTCTACTCAGAATGTGAGGGAGTAACAGCCGGAGATCTCTTTGCACTGAGCTCAGGAATTCCTGCTGACTTCCTCAGAGCATGTCCATTGTGCTCTTAAACAATAACAAGCAGATTGATCCTTTCTTACTGTACAATAGGTGTGTAGATGTATTAAATTGACATTCATTTAACCAACCCTCAAAGAAAAATGTCTGTAAAATGTAAGTTGTAAAAATTATTCTGGTCAAACACAGGGGTCTTAAACCCTCTTTGTCTTTTATTGATGTACAGTAAAATATTTATTATATAGATACTAAAAGTGAACAGCGATGCAAACGCTTATCTTTCATAGCTAACCAGCCAGGTTGAGACAAGCAGAGCCGGATGCCCTGTGATTACAGGGAACTTTGTCTTTGTGTGTGAATTTCCCTCAGGTTTGGCAGGTTTTCAACTGTGAATAACAGAAACTTAACAGCTCAGGGGGAGGGGGGCGGAACTTTGTGTTCTCATTAAAAAAATCAATAGCGTCACAAAACAGACAACCTGTACAGAAAACATGTTATTTGCATGAACCACATGCAGATACATTAGTCACATTGTGATGATGACACTGAAGTGTTTCATTGTTCAATAACTAATGTGCAGGTGGAAACATTTTGCCCAGGTGACACAAGAATTCCACTCAAAGAATCAAGCAACACACAAAACACTTCACTTCAAATAAAAAAATATTTTTAAATAGCTCATTTGCTGATTTGATTGAAAATATAAAATTCAATAAACTAAAATAAACGTCTGATTAAATTACTTCCTGTGTCTAGATTGCACAGCATAATACCCAAGCCAATTCATTTTGCTTTCCTCACCTATGTCACAGTATTTTGCATGTAACCTGCCTTCTCACATTAATCTCCCAGTTTCATTAGGGTGCTGCCGGGCGTGATGGCCACAAGCCTCTGGGGAAGGGAGGATTTGTACATGTAGGAACTTGAGTGGCTTGGAACCAGATTAACAAATTAAGATTCATTTTGTAGAACAAAAGGTGAAATTAGTTTATAAAAATATTTTCTTTGATAGCTAACATTTGAATATTTTCATATGCTTATAGGGAATAATGATCTGGATGGTTTTAATGATGAACTCATGCAACAAATGTCAACCAAAATAAGTAAGCAAGATTCATAAATTCATAAACACAGCATGTTTTACTTTGTTGTCACTTACTTCAAACATCCCCAGTACCTACTGTATGTTGGCAGTGTTGGAATTATTTTGACCACATTTTCTCTTGTCAACTTGTACTTGTATCTTAGACTTGGGGGAAGGCATTCATACATACTGAAATGTTGCAGCAAAGATTGCCATGTCAGACTGAGCAACTCTTACTGGGAATTAGCATGAATAGATCTTTTGGCTAGGCTAGCACCATTGTCAGGTCAAAATGTTAATTCCCCCAATACTTTGTGTGTTGTGCTAATTAGTGAATGTTGGAATTCTAACACTCTGAGCTAAAATGGTGACCATGCTAAGCACTTTACTTGCATCAGCATGTTAACATAGTCATTCTGAGCATGTTAACATGCTGGCGTTAGCATTTAGCTCTATGCACCACTGTGCCTAAGATCATCTTCACAGAGCCCCTAGCATTGCATACTCAGTCTTGTTCCTTTATTTAGTTGGATTGTAAAGTAACTATAAGGAGTATATCTGAGGTGAGGCCATTTGGCACCAACAGTGTTAGAGAAATACTCTTGAGTGCTAGTAACATGCATTGCAGATCATTGCAGGACATGGGTAAACGTACAAGCAGCTTCTTTAGTGCAACACTTGTCTTGTTAATCAAAATATAGACTTTTGATCTGCTCAAAAATGAATCCCATCTTAAAGCAGCAATACAACAACGTAAAACTACCTGTTACAAGCGAAAGTCTTGGATTCACAATTTTAATCAAGTGAAATACATAAGTGTTGGCAAAATATACTTAAGGCGACGATAATTAATATTTTTCTGATATTTTGGGTGGAGACCAAAAAAGAGCTTAAAGCAGAGATATTAGACTTGAACACACACACAGTACTAAACTGATTCCTATAACATTGCTTTGTGTCTGCTGGCAGCGTAAATAGGCAACTGCTAACAATTTTGTCTATCATCTTAAGTATTTATTATTTAGAATAGTCTGTTCCAGGATAATATATTACATAATATTGAAGGACACAAAAGCTGGGAGGAGGCCTCGGGGAAGACCCAGGACTAGGTGGAGGGATTATATCTCCAACCTGGCCTGGGAACGCCTTGGGATCCCCCAGTCAGAGCTGGTTAATGTGGCTCGGGAAAGGGAAGTTTGGAGTCCCCTGCTGGAGCTGCTCCCCCCGCGACCCGACACTGGATAAGCGGACGAAGATGGATGGATGGATGGATGGATAATATTGAAGCATTAAGCAGTTAGTTATGCAGCTAGCAATGTTGTAGCTCATCAAGGTGGAGCTACATAACTTCTTTATATTTCTGTTTTTTGTTTGGGCAGTTTAATCTGAAACAACGCATCATAAATTGAAATCTGATCATATTTTTAGGATGTAAACTCTTTATGCAAAGTAACTGTAGTTGTCACATATTAGTAAAAAGTGGAATATTGTTAAAATATGTAGTATAAGTATAAAGTAGCATGAAAATGAAATACTTAAGTAAAGTACAAGTACCTTAAAACTGCACTTGAGTAAATGTGCTTTTTTACATTCCACCACTGGGCACTACTTAACTAAATTTCAAGATGAACTAATGCTTTTTCTGTTTTATTCTCACTTTTAATCCTATGTACTTACGCACAGCTTTTCTCTCATTATATGCTGTATAACATATGCTGTTACAATCATATACCATTTCCACACAAAGATGAACATGCTGTAGTATTTACTAATTGGTTTATAACGAAACCATGAACAAATAAAACTTTAAAGTGCTTAGCCACACTTTATCTAAATGTGTGTGTATATTGATTTATATTACAGCTCCTCTCAGCAAACCTGAATAGACCTGTGCCAATGCAGTGGCCCATGCCAGTGAACAATTTGTTTCTTTCACTTTTACTGTTTTACTGCCAAATATCCTGCATGCACTCACTGAACTCTAAAACACAGGTTTGGGCAGGCACACTCTACTTAGCATCACATAAAAAAGAGGAAATATATAATATTATATATAAGTCATATCTTGTACATACCTTTGTTATCTGCATATTTTTGGACACTAATGTGTCAGCAGACAGTTCCCTATTTACATATTCAGCAGACATGGAGCAACATGAGCAGTTACTGGAGGTTAATGAATGTAAGACCAATATGTGCTCTAATTTTAGCTCTGTAGCTTTTTTGTCTCCACTAGCTTCAGTTTGTGCCTTTAGTATTGAAGTGTTCCTGTTATGCTTTTTGGCATTTTCCCTTTCCTTTATTGTGTTATATATCTTTTTTGTGCATGTAATAGGCTTCCAAAGTGAAAAAGCCCAAAGTCCACCCCAAAGGGACTTACAATGTCCAACAGAAAACACTGTTCACCAACTGCTCCAAACAGCTCTATTGTAGTCCAGCCTTTACTTCCGTGACGAACGTGCGTCACTTTGTAACACGTTATAATGCTCGCCTAGCTGCTAGCGTGGCACGCCCTCATACTCTGCTTCTGATAAGCTAGTAGTGCTGACCTAGGTACTGCGCATGTGCGGCTCCCAATAAAGATGGAACAGAAGTGAGATGCCTCACTCTGTAGCTAAAACAGAGAGCTCAACACACAGGGTGAAAAGAGGAGCTGCAACAATGTGCAGTACAACAAAAATATGGTATTTTTTGAAAATGAAACCATGTTAACCTATTCTGATATAACCTCTAAATACATTATGAACCTGAAAATGAGCATAATATGAGCACTTTAACATTCCTTTCAAGTAATAGACCTAAGCCTCAATTTCTCTTAAAAATAAATATTAACATATTAACAAACAAATAACATTTGTTATTTAACAACCCTTACCTGTTTCCCAAGTTGCAACTCTTCTTCTCTATCCAGGTAGCCAGAAATGAAATGTTTTCCTCCACAAGAAAAATAAAAAAAATTGAAAAAGAATTTATGAAAATATAAAATAATAGGAAGGTTAACTGTTAATAAAAGGATTTCATTTTGGTTTACATCATACAAATTGACATATGTAGTTTCTGACCACCACATTTGCTTGGATTAAAAAAAAGAAGTCGCAACTTTGGAAAGGAGTTTTTTGTGCAACAAATGGAGTATACAGTGTATATATTTTTATCAACGTGGTTAGAAGAGCCTTTTTTTGTTCTTTAGCAGCAAGATGTTCAGTTTTTCTTCAACTAGTCACCATCTTTGTCTGCTGTTTGGTGCTGGGTAATGTACAGTGGGTTTGAGAGGAGTATATGCAGTCTAATCAAAACAAAAGCTAAAAGAGGCTAAAATCTTCTATAGAGCTAATGGTAACTGAAGGGTTGGGTGTCGCTTCTCTGTGGATTCTTCACTGTGAAAGAGCGCTTTTACATTACACGTTCACATTACACATGCTAAAATAGAAAATATTGATTGGCTCTTTGCAATTTAGAATAGATTACAATATAACTATTGTCATGACAATGTCTGAAAATCACTGGATTTAGGAGGTAACCTTAGTAATTATTGCTTTTTAGCAGAACTCCAAAGTATTTTGGCAGCCAACTGAACCAAATTTGGGGTTAATGGAAGCTGCACCAACCTGATTTTTGAAGCGAATAACAAAACAGATCATGCATTCTTTCTGCGTCGATTTAGGCTTGTGTGAAAATGGGCAGAGCTTTCCAATTTCATTATAAGAGAAACAGCTTTTACTTTAAAACGACAGGGACAATGCTAAATACTAAACAAATAAAACTCCCTATTGTGCAAAAGAGAGGCACAATTCCAACTAGGATAGATAAGTATTTTGAAAGCCACTCTTTTCATTTCAGTGTACTCTATAACCCCCCTTATATGTCTGTAGTTGCCCACTTATCAGCAGAAGATTTTTTCCTTTAGCTATCCACATTGTTCCACAAAGCTCCTGCAGGATATTGCTCTGTCTGTTTCCAGTCTGCGTAAAACACATGCACCGGGTCAGGAATGTTTTTCTATTGTCCATTCTTGTCAGTACCACGCCCAGCTCACTGTGCTCTGACAGCCCCTGACTGCCTCACCTCACTAATATCTGTCCACTTTTATTAGAAACACTCATTATCTGTTACAATAAGATATACTTTATTGTCCTCATAGGGAAGTTTGTCTTGGACTCATTTCGATACTCTTTATCTGACTGTTGAAACGCTTTAATCCAGGCAACATATGGTATACACGTTGCCTGGATTAAAGGGTTTCAACAGTTCAGCATTCCAGGACCACACTGGACAGGTTTTATCAGTCTGTTATCTCAGGCGCGCCCAGCCTTTCTCTTCATATGCGTCAACAGTAAACAAAAGTCCTGACAGCTTCCCTACTGACTGTGCACCCTGACAGCTTCCTGCTTAATTAAAAAAAAAAATATGTCAAAAGGGCTGTGACTGTGATATAATGAATATAAAACTAATCATCAACATCTACCTTTATCTACTTAATCTTTATTCAATAGTCTGCCTTCATCAATGCGACTCCACCCTGATGTAGGCAACATAGCTGAAAACATTAAAGCATGCTGTACTGGAGAACAGTTGTGTGACATATTTAACATACTAATTGAGGTTGTTTAATATACTGTACATGTGAAGCTGTTCCTGTTCCCCAGGTATCCCCAATGAAACCTGCTTTGTCATAATAATACAAGCAGTTAAAACACAATAAAAAAGAAGTAGGATCAGAAAAGGGAATTCTGAAGCTGGTGTGTAGATACAACACATTCTCACTCCCATTGCATAAAATACGCTTGGTCAGGGGCTTTTGCTGTTGTTATTGACACTAAAAGTCTCCTTTAGCGTCATATCTAAACGCGCTTTATCTAAACGCGCTTGGTCGGGACTATTGGCGTCACTTTTGACGCAGTTAGGTTAAAGAAAAGGTCGTGGGTGGGCTTATAAAAACTTAGGTTTCCATGACACGCGGGACAAGAACGGGACAGTTGGGTTTAGTAAAAGAAGAACGGGACAGTTGGGTTTAGTAAAAGAACGGGACAGTTTGGTTTAGGAAAAGAAGAACGGGACAGTTGGGTTTAGTAAAAGAAGAACGGGACAGTTGGGTTTAGTAAAAGAACGGGACAGTTGGGTTTAGTAAAAGAAGAACAGGACAGTTGGGTTTAGGAAAAGAAGAACGGGACAGTTGGGTTTAGTAAAAGAAGAACGGGACAGTTGGTTTTAGGAAACGTGACACGTGGGACACGAACCCCGGTCTCCTAGGTGAAATTCCTGTGTCGTTTGACCCATCCACCACCCCGACCAACCTCCCTATGCAGATTTTCGGGCTTTCATACGACTCACTACCATTGTCGCCCTTAATGCTACATCGTCTTCAAGCGCTGTGTAGCTGCTGCTCTCCCCAGTGCGTTGTACACACACGCTGAAGGGTGCTTTTTGCGTTGTATCTGCCGCTGACAACCACTGCCCAAGCGTCCTTATTTTACGAGTTCGGAGTGAGAACGCATTGGTAGGTATGGGGCATGACAATTCAGCAATTCAACATTTTGGAAAATACTGCAAATACAATACTAGTTTATTTCGGCATGTTTTTTTAATTGCATCATTTTATTGAGTTAAGCATTAAAAGGAAAACTTTGGGTATTCATATATATATATGCAGCATTTTGACCTTTGATAACAATAATGTTATACTCATGAATGGCTAATTTCCATGAAAAGACATTTACATTTTTGCCCCAAAGCCATCAGACTGGCAGCATTAAGATGGCCCTTGAAATGCAAAAAAACCAAAGCATTAGCAAAAAAAGAGATGCATGCATTGATGCTCCATCAGGTTTGTCCTCAAACAAGACAAGTTGTTAAAATAAGAGCTCACGCCTATCAGGTTCTGTGGAAGATGCTGCTCGATCAGTTGTAATTGTAAAGTAACTATCACTTTCTTCTTCACTGGGAAATTCACATCCCATCTGGCTGACTCAAGTAAGCTTTAAGTCTTGAGGAATCAGGTTAATCCCACTAAAGAACAAAGCACAATACATTTATGATGCCTATATAATGCCGCTAACCCTTATCTTCGATAATCTTCAGATTCTGTTTGACAGAAGAGAAATCTCATTTTTACAAGTTTTTAGCCAAAATATACAATAACACTGGATTTCACAAAAAACAATACTTGCACAAGTGTTGGCACGTTTTGCACTGATTCAAGAGAGCAGAGACAACCAAACTAGTTTCTGTGGAACAGTATACATGACAATCATTGTTATCTCCACATCAACTGTCACTACAGCAGATTATTCTCATGTTGGCAAAAGCTGCAGAAAGGAGGGAGGAGATTCTGAGGAAAAGCATCATTTACAGTTTTGAACTTGTAGTTGCATGCTTCTTTTAGGCGTGTAAAAGTCATTAGTAAGATGTCAAGCTTCATCTGGCACATTTCTGTGAAATTTAATACAAGCTGATCTGATAACGTCTCCTGATGTTTGGCAGTGGTGCAAAGTAACAATACATTTACTCAAGTGCTTTACTAAGTACAAATTTGAGGTACTTGAGTATTTTTAATTTCTGCTATACTCCACCTTTTCTCCATACAGTTAAGGATATATTGTACTTTTCACTTTGCTGCTTTTATTTACGATAACAGCTATAGTTTCTACTTAGTTTGTAGATTAAAGAGGAATTACACACTAAATCTGCTTTTATTTGGGCGCCTGGTTAGCTCACCTGGTGGAGCGGGCGCCCATATGTAGAGGTTTACTCCTCGGTTCGGCTCCGACCTGCGGCCCTTTGCTGCATGTTATTCCCTCTCTCTCTCCCCTTTTAAGTATAAGCTGTCCTATAGAAATAAAGGCCTAAAATGCCCACAAAATAATCTTTTTTTTTTCACGCTTACTCATTATCACATAGATTCTTGTTGCCATGTTAATTCCGTTGATTTTTTTCATGTTGCTCACATGTTAAAATGTTAAAAATCCAAGACTATAACAATGACAGGGGCCATTTTCTGCACAATGAGTTCTTTTACTTTTGCTACTTTTAAGTACATTTTACTGACAATACTAAAGGAAAGGAAACATTTTATTGACTTTATAGTTAGGTAGACAGGAGTTTGTGAGGACTAAAGCTGTGCCTGGTTCAACCTTTGTAGAAATACATATTGGGAGTATTACAGTAGCTTCAGCCATCTGTAAAATCCAAAAGAGCTCCTCTAAGCTGCTCATGTGTTATTACAGAGTTACATAACCGGCTAACATGGTAGCCTGAAGTTGTCACAGAACTGCTTGCACAAGCCAGACAAGTCTTGAAGACCCCTGTCTCTGCTATTTTTTTACTCGCATAATATATTGCACAAACTACTGAGAGCGATGACAGAGGTCCTCTTACAGTGTTTAGGATTAGGGCTGAGGCAGGTAAAGCTGGTGTTGATGCTTTTATCACCTGCTTCAAAAAAAGATGTATCTCGAGTTAGCAGTGTTTAAATCTGGAACTTGTTCTGCAGAGGTACATTCATACAAGCACCAGTGTTGACTTGCTGTATGTTGTATTTAGTCTGTGCTGACTGATGGGAATTCTTTTCTTTGTTCTCCTATGTTTTACTTCCATTCTAATCCACAACGTTTTGTGGTGAAATATCTTAACACTTCATTGCTGCAAACTCAAGTGGGTAATCAGAAGTAGGTACTGCATCAAGTGCAGGTGAGTCTGTGATTTGACATTCATGGTCCCCAGCTGATTTATACTACTGACTTTGGTAAAACCTTGACTTTTACTCTAGCGCCACCATGAGATTGACAGTGGTGGTTTTGAGTGAAATGTCTACGCAACTATTGGTTGGATTGCCATCAAAATTCGGTACAGATGTTCATATCCCCTTCAGGATAAATTACTCTTGGGATTCCCTGACCTTTCATCTAGCGTCATCATCAAAACTCTTTGTCCAATTCTTTATTCATGACCAAATACCTGCTAAACTTAAATTAAACTAATAACATACCCATTAGCATTAGTAGATCTAATTTATATTACTTACTTTTTTATTTTCCTTATCTTAACTTTCAAAACTATGTGTTTAGATTGTCATTTTGTTCTTACTTTTGTGATCTTCCTTTTCTTTTTTGCATTTTTTATTAGTATTGTTGGAGGGAGCCTAAGACCTAAGGTTTTCACTGCTATAGCGACTGCTTCCCTGATTTTTGTGCACATAATAAAAAATATACCTTGAACCTTGAAATGTTAGCTAACATGCCTAATTAAGACAGTGAGCATAGTAAACATTATACCTGCTAAGTATCAGCATGTTAGCATTGTCACAGTTAGCATGTTAGCATACTGACATACTAGCATTTAGGTCAAATCCCCAATGTGCACAGCCTCACAGAGCTGCTACTGTAGCATGGCAGTGCACTCTGGCTTTCTGTTTTCTCACACCTGACTCGTGTTTTTCTTGTGGCCTTTCTGAAAGTGATGACAGCGTCTACTAAAACCAGCAAAGATGTCTACACTGTGGCTTAAAACCTACCAGGGATAGAGACAGGGAGACAAAGACAGAGGGAGAGAGCTGAAGTGATTCATTTGGTCGAACTATTCCCAGGAATCCAGACGCCCACGAATAGACACACAAACAATACTCACCTCCTGGGAGCTGCACTTAAAGTTGCTTATGCCAACATTAATTAGTTTGGTCCAGTGGTGGACTGCAACTAAGTACATTTACTCAAGTACTGTACTTAAGTACAAATTTGAGGTACTTGTTCTTACTTGAGTCTTTTCATGCCACTTTCTACTTCTACTCCACTACATTCCAGAGACAAATATTGTACTTTTTCCTCCACTACTTTAATCTGACAGCTTGTTACTTCACAAATTAAGATTTTTACACACAAAACACATGTAGTTTATAAAATACAATGTTTTATTATAATTTAAACTAACCAACAATATAACAGCCTACAAGTCCAGCTGAAATGACTAGCTGATTAAACACTAAGTTGATTGACAGAACTGTTTTGATCATTTCCAATTTCTAAAATGTGAAGATGTTTCTGCATTAGTACTTCAATAACATTTTCATGGTGATACTTACTTACTTGTACTTAAGTAACATTTTCAATGCAGAACTTTTACTTCTAACAGAGTATTTTTGTATTAGTAGGCTACTTTTACTCAAGTAAAGGATCTGAATACTTCTTCCACCACTGGTCTGGGGAAAATCCCACCGGCATGGAGAAGCCAAAGAGGTGTGGTGTCACACTGTTCGCCTCCTTCTGGCATCCTTCCTAAAGCTCCAACACTCCAGTGACAAATATCAGTAATGAACCAGCACACTCTGTAACACCTGCTCTATATACACATTAATGTTATTACCAGAGGTGGAAGAAGTATTAAGATATTTAACTCAAGTAAAAATACCAATACAACAATGTAAAAGTACTCCACTAGAAGTAAAGGTCTTGCAATCACAATCCTACTTAAGTAAAGTACACAAGCTTTAGCAGCTAAATGTACTTAAAAGTATCAAAAGTAAAAGTGCTTGTTCTGCAGAAAATTGGCCCAGTGACTGATATTGTCTAAGCTAACCTGCCTCTTATTATGTTACTTATTAGTATACTTACTAGTTATGCTATTATAATTCTAGACTGCCGGGGAAGTTCCTTCCTTCCTATGACACACTGAGCTGCTCTCTCATCTTCTGTATTTTTTTTTTTTTTTTTTTTTTTTTCTTTTTATTCCTGTCTGACGACCTACCACTGACCATCTTGTTGGGGGTTTTTTTAAAGGGTTTTTCCTCGCCACTGTTGTAACAGCCACTGCCACTTGCTCTTGAGGGAATTACTGTAATTGTTGGGGTTTTGGAATTTATAGAGTGTGGTCTAGACCTACTCTATCTGTAAAGTGTCTCGAGATAACTCTGTTATGATTTGATACTATAAATAAATAAATAAAATTGAATTGTTATCATTAGATCGATAACATTGATGCATTAAGCAGCATTATACTGTTTTAGCTTTAATTACTTTATATACTATTAAGTAGATTCATCCAGTGGTTGGCAACAAAGGCGTCGGGCGCCCTCCAAAGTAGTTTTTCTTCAATCGTGACTTTTTTGGTGAAATACTTTAGAGCTTCAGACAATTATTTAAATTTAGGAGGAGATTAGATTTTGAGGAGTTTAGAGGGGAAATGTCTCTTTGATGGAACTGCTAGCAATGCTTGGTCAAAAGCCCAAAAGGTCAGGAACCACCGTGTAAAAGTATAAAAATATCATACATTTTTTAAATGTAAAATATTAAGCTGTAAAGTATCTTTGAACTAAGGTTGTTAAATAAATATAGTGGAGTAAAAAGTAGAAAGTAGTAGCAATTTGTCTTTAAGTGTGTTCATTTCAACTTCATCCTTTTTATTTAAAACAGTTTTTGGCTCCACTCATCATTTAAGTACAGCTTTTCTTTTCAGTACCTCCATATCAATAAAAGCTTTTATGTTTAAAGCACCTTCTGACTTGAACAACTTACCAGTAAATATTCGTTCCATTTCATCTCTCAGACTATTTAAACATGCCTTGGCAAATCACTTTCATACTAACTGTACATGTAGACTTTTTCAATTTCAATTTTATTTCATTCCTCACTCTTCTCTCTTCACTGAGCCACTTAATCTCACTGACATTTTACAGCAACGCTTGGCTATATTCTGAATGATCATTAATCCCTGTTATTTATTATGTTGTAATTGTAGGCTCTGTGTGTTTTTTTGTTTTTGTTTGTTGTCTGTTTTGAGATTTTTGTTTCAGTTTTGTTCTGTTTTGTTTATCTTGTTTGTATGTGTGCAATGTTTTTTTGTGTGTGTGGTATTTTGTTCAGGACCCCTCGAAAACGAGATGGTACATCTCAAGGGGTTATTCTAATAAAAGAATTTCAATCATACAAAGAAAACACTTAAGTAAAGTAGAAGAACCCTAAAATTGTACTTAACTACAGTACTAGGGTAAATCTGGTTAGTTACATTCCACCACTGGTGATTACAGGGTTTGATAAGTTCTTCCCACTGTTTAAATATCAGTGGGGACTTGATGCTAGACCTCTCTTGATTTTGCATGACAGATCGTAAATGTTTAAAGTAAACACTACATCAAAAAATACACAAAATTCATACTTTAAGTTCATCTTTCACAGGAGGAGCAGTTAGGACTGGTGGAAGGAATGTGAGCTCACACTGCCTATCAGCCAGTGAAGGTATGTTAAGTATTTGGGACAGGAGCTCAAAGTGTGCCTCCTCCCACTGGTGGACATTTTACTAAATGCGCATACTCAAAACGAGTGAAAGTGCGATGTTGAAAGCATAAAAGAAGACAAGAGGAAATGTACAAAAATGGAGATGGGAAGTCTACTAAATATGAAACCAAATCCCATAATGTTTTATCGTAAAATGTCATTAATTTACACATGAATAATGATGTAACTAATTAAATCCCTGAACTGTTTTGGTCTGCATTTTGGTTCTGTTCCTTCTTGCCTTGCATGAACCCTTGTGACAAAAAGCAAAAAGGAGATGGATATGAAAAAATAAACCAAACTTTTATTATAAAACTCAATGCCAACAAATGGCCTATCAACTCTTGTGTAAGTACACTGAACAAATGTATGTTGCACTGCAGAGTGCTCATTTATAAACATATTTTCAATATTTTACTGATTAAATGACATTTGCAATTGAATTTATTACAAATTCTAAAACTAGAAATACAAATAAATCAACAATGCTATGCTCTTATCATTTATCAATATATTAAGAACAATAGTGTGCAGAAACATTCATGCAATCTGAACAGGACGATTGTCAATCCATGGTAATGTGTTCTTTGGTACAAAACAACAGGGCTTGGCCAACAAACTGCAGAACACCTGGAGGAAATAGCCCCGTTCTTATAATCTAGTCCCCCTAATATCTTGCTCACTGTGCTTTAATCCAGCAAATCTATGACTTGCTCAGTGTGCTTGGACACAGGAGGCTGTGGGTGCTGCCTTAACATCTTCTCCTCCTGGAAGAGTTCTGGGGGTGGCTGAAGGGTGAAGAAGACCGGCCTGCAATCCTAACATATTGAACAAATGCATACATATTTATTAGGTCATCGCAGCAGTTTATTTTACTTTACAGCTGGCCTACAGTATTCAAAGAGTAGCGGCCACTTACAGCAGGAGGTCCAGGCTCTGGTGGAGGCGGGTAATGCACAGCATGCGACTGAAAGTGAGGGAACATCAGGGGTCCACGGAGGCTGTCGTTGAAAAGCCCAGCAGGCACGGGTGGCAACCATGGCATGTTGAACAGGAGGTTCGGACACGGTGCGTAGCTGCTGGGGTAATGACCTGACATCGTAAATGGGAAGTGAAGAACAGGCAGAGGTGCAGTCTGGCCAAATTCACCGAAGTAAGGGGCATCTGGAAAGAAAGGTAAGACATAAGTTTTTATTAATTTTAGACTGGTGGATAGGGTAAGGGAGGTTTCTCCATGAACATATGGGAGAATTAGCAGAGTGCGGGCATTTCATTCTTTTACGAGGTTTCTCCATATCCATTCAAGCAGGGTTCAACGTTAAGGTATTTTTTCACTTGCCTGGTTGGACAGTGAAAAAAATATACTTGCCCAAATGAGCTGTTTTACCTGCACCGGCCCATCAGGCAACCCTTATGTTGAACCCTGTATTCAAGCCATAATTCCTAATCTAAAATGCATAGAATACACAATAACATTACTAGGGCTGCAACTAATAATTTAATAGTATACTTGTGTACTACTTGTACTACTAATATTTAAAGTAAATTCTGCAAACAAAAAAATGGTTCCTGTCAGTGTTTTACTTTTATATATGTTTATGGATTAATAATAATGTATAAGTACTTGAGTAACTGTTAGTTAGATTCCACAATATGACCAAGAAAAGCAGCACATCCTCACATTCAAGAAGTGATAACCAGAGAATCTTGTCTTTTTTGATTGAAAAATGACTGAAACTATAAACTGATGTATCTTACTGTAGCTGCTGATTCATTTTTGGTTGATAGCCTAATTGATTATTCAACTAATTGTTTCACCTCTAAACATATTTTAATTGTATTGCTTTTTTCAACCTAATTTACTCCTATCTCATGGTATTGATGAATATAATTATTTTTTATCCTTTATTAGTTATAGGCCTATCTGTAATTATTGCACAGAGATAATTATTACCATTTGCCTGCTATAAAGTATTTATATGTAATGATAGTATCTAAATGAATGTGATATACCGGTAGGTATTAATGGTGCTTTTTTCAACATCAACAACAACAACAACAACAACAACAACAACAACAACAACAATAAAGGATTCTTCATTGGGCTAACTCGCCCTCGTCTTTCGCGCCACATCCCTCCCCCATTGTTTGACTGGGCAGCTTGCTGCTTGCTCCACGCGCGCTGTTCAGTTCGACCGAGCTGCAGGTGTTCCATACATGGCCGTTGATGACATCAGCCCCACCGACCATTCTGTTTTCTTTTAAATAAACTCATCTCATGGTTCATGGACGATCTTCTCTAGCTAATTTTCAACTAACAATTCAATAAACTTTTCATGAAAAAAAAATGAAAATCCCAAATTGCACCGTTTTACTCACATCCAAGCTCATGTAGTTAGGCAAAATAACATTTATGGTATAACTTGCTTGTCAGCCATTTTAATTTTCTAAAATGTTGTTTTTGGTGCTCTAACGTTAAGTGGTCATTGTTTTGTTATTTTAGAAAGTTAGCTAGCTAGATAGCTAATAACAGTTCTGCTTAATGTAACTAACTAGCTAAAGGTCAATATCTTACAGTAGCTAAAACAAGTGTAACGTTAGCTTTGGCCCACATTGTAAACACATTAACGTAGCTACAGGATAAAATAACTTACTAATAGGTGGCCTCTCTTCACTGGAAGCAAAGGGCAGCCCCTTTCCGATGTCTAAACCAGTCACATTCTCTCCTCTCGCGGCAGCTCTGGTCCTGAGATCGAGAGGGCTCCACACCGTGGCGGCTCGCTCCGGAGCCCCATCTGATGGAAGACACATCGCTCCAGATGTGGCCGACGGACGAGCGCTTACGTCCGGGGCCGAGGCGCTACAGGTCCCATCGGCAGCTGGTTTCACCACGCTTACACCGGTGTGGACGCGGGGTCGCGGCTCTTTAATTTCGGGGTTATTTAGCTCTTTCTTCGGATTTCGCTGGAGGGCCGTGATCCGAGTCCGCTGTGTGATGAGATGGCATTTCCAGCATTCACACTTGAGAAAAGGACAGTACTTCATGTGGCCCTTCTTCGGGACGAGGATCCCATGGTGTCGGCACCGGGTGCATTTCGGCTGTCGCGCAAGTGTCTCATGTTCTTTGGAGGACATGTCTGCCGGACCGGTTGTTTGTTAAGTAAAATAGTCCCGTTCCCACACTCTGGGGGACTTATGACCCAGTCTGAACTTTGTGTAAAACGTATAATTTTCATGCGTGAGGAAATAACACTATTGGCCCATGGCCAGAGACCTAGAGACCAATGAGAGACCACTAGCCCTTTTACTTTGTTGCTGTGCAGATAGGTCTGACCCATAGGTCTGGGTCTAACCAGCATCTGTGGCATAAAATCAGTTCATATTGGCTCTGTCGTGTTATCTTTAGGCTATTGTAGTCGACAATAGGATCGCTGATTGCATCAAGTGTAGCCTGCTATTTTAACCTTTTATAGATCAACATGTATATATGAGCACATTATGCCTATATCGAAAACATGTAGTTTAAGCACAACGAGAATGAAAGTGTCATGCAAAAAATGCCTGAAAAAAGACACACAACACAGCCACACAACACACTAGAACTAAATGACATTTTAATGGAATACTATGCCTATTATTACTTTTTTTATGACTTTTTCTTATGGCATCTTTTTGTGACACACTACTGACTTTTTTTGTGATATCTTTTGTGACATACTATGACATTTATTACTTTTTTACGACATATTATACTATAACTTTTTAGTAGTTTTTTGTGACAAATGCTATGACATTGTAATTACTTTTTTATGACGGACTTTACAATTACATTTTTGTGATACTATGACTTTACTTATTTGTGTTTACTATACTATTAACATTACGCTGCTATTACTGCTGTTTTGTTGCTAGCCTACTACTGTTTTCTGGTACTGCTTTTGTAAATTAGTTTGTTTTTAACTACAATGAGAAAAGCCATGCAAAATTTCATTGTAGCCTACCGAGTAAAATAACAATAAAGATCATTCGAAATAAACAAGGTTTGTTTCATGTCTACCATAATTTCACCCACAGCTATCTCAGCTAAAACCATACATAGCCTATGCCTCGTCTGAAGTATGAATAGGGTCCCAGCATCCGCTGCTTTATTGTCATTTTAATATAAATGGGACCATCATTTACGAAATGAACATGATGCTGTTTGCTGAAGAAGACATAAAAGTAGCGATTGAGGCCATAAACTGATTATGAAAATGTCTAGTAAGGTATTAAATCAAGTGAGAAGTTTTCCCATAGACTTTTATAGAAACAGACTTCTTTTTGCAACCAGTAGAGCTGGCTTCACCTTTCAGGTCTCGAAGCATCCATTATTTTTAACAGTCTATGGGTCCCATTCCGTCTCTCTGAATTGTGTTGCATTTATACAGTGGTCCAAGAAAGAAAAATGCAGGATGTGATGGATGGACCAGTCAGCAGAAGACATTCCCCAGGCTGAACCCACCACTCCAGTCAGTCAGAGAGAGGCACCCATAGGTTGAGGACAGAGCACAAACTCACACAGCTACACAAAACCAGCAAAAATCTAGACACGTCAAAATTCTGCCAGGGCCGTAACAATGCCAACAAAAATGTCACAGTATAATATACTATGTCATAGAAATGCCATTATTATAGTACAGTTTGTCATGAATATGTAATAAAGCAACTGTACTAACATCATTCCTCTTACTCTCAGACCTCAGACACAACCACCACCTCCAAAAGTTTTCTGATATTGGATGGCATGGATGCACTAACAACGACAACAAGAAGGAGTACAGAGGACTGATAGCTTCATCACATGGTATAACAATCATCAGAATTTTAACATCAGCAAGACCAAATAGCTGGTGGTGGACTACCAGAGGAAAAGTAACCCCTCTGTCCCTGTTAACATTCAGGGGAAGTGGAGGTACCTTGGGGTCCATATCAACAACAAAACTGGACGGGTCACATAACACTAATGCCCTCTTTAGGAAGGGACCGAGCAGACTGTTCTTCCCGAGGAGACTCAGCTCCTTCAGTGTGTGCAACAGGGTCCTGAAGATCTTATATCAGTCTGTTATAGCCAGTGCACTGTTCTTTGCTGTGGTGTTATACTGCTATACTATACTATATCATGTTATCATATTATAGTGGTAGTATTATGTTATTAATACTATTACATTGCACCTATACTATATCTTACACCTCATACTACACCAGTATTACATGTTTTATTGTCTCACCACATCATGTACTACATTATATTTCTAGTGTACGCTGTTTACATATATTCTAGACTCACTGCTATTAAGCATATCATACATGTCTTGTGCTGCAGCAACTCCTGCTTTTCCTCTCTAGGAATAATAGACGTTATCTTGAAAAAGTCATACTATGGTATTTCAAAAACATGTAATAGTATATATTATGTCATATAAAAACATGAAAATTCCTGGTTTAGTATGTCGTTAAAAAGTCATAGTATAGTATGTTATAAAAAGTCATAGTATAGATGTCATAAAAGGTCATAGTATAGTAAGTCATAAAAAAGTCAAAAAGTCATAGTATAGTATGTCATAAACTGATTATAAACTGACAATATATAGTTACTATACTATACTATACTATTCATGATTTTTTTTCAACATAATACATCATAGTATGTCTAAAGAAATCATAAAAATGTCTTTGTATGGTATGTTGAAAAAAGTCAGTATAATATGCCATAAAAAGTCACAATAAAGTTATAGTATATATATAGCAGTATATAGGATAGTATGTATATATATATATATATATATATGGGGGTGGGAGTTGGGTTGGAAACTGGAGGGTCACCGTACTGACGAAAGTATGGAGCGTGGATTGGTAGCTGGAGAGGAGCAAGTTCACCTCCTGGGCAATGCCAAGGTGCCCTTGAGCATGGGACTGAACACCCAACTGCTCGGGTCACTCATCTAAGGAAGAAACTCCCTTACTCTAGCATCTCTCCATTAGTGTGTATAGCATGTATAGGTCCTGAGCATATGTGTGTGTATGTCAGGCCTGATGTTTTGTGTGTGCAACTGTACTAACAGAATGAAAAATGTGAATTTCCCCTCGCGGGATAAATAAAGGTTTGTCTTCTTCTTCTCTTCTTCTATATAGAAAAGTCATAGTATGGTATGTTGAAAAAAGTCATAGCATAGCCTGTCGAAAAAAGTAATGAAAAGTTATAGTATATTTCGAAAAAACAAATAAAAAAGTCAGTATAGTATGTCGAAAAAAAGTCATAAAAAGCCATAGTACAGTAAGTTGAATAAAGTCATACAAAAGCCATAGTATACTGTAGTATGTCGAAAACAGTCATAGTACAGCGTATTGAAAAAGTAATTAAAAGTCATAGCATAGTATGTCGAAAAAAGTAATAAATAAGTCATAGTATATTCTGTTGAAAAAGTAATAAAAAGTCATTGTATAGTATGTCGAAAAAGAGTTATAATTAAGTCATATTATATTATGTTGAAAAAGTCATAGTATAGATTGTTAAAAAATCATAAAAAGTCATAGTATAGTATGTTGAAAAAAGTTATAAATAAGTCATAGTATATTATGTCGAAAAAAGTCATAAAAAGTCAGTATATTATGTCGAAAAAAGTCATAAAAAGTCATAGTATAGTATGTTAAAAAATCATTAAAAAGTCATAGTATGTAGTATGTTAAAAAAAATCATAAAAAGTCATAGTATAGTATGTTGAAAGAAGTCATGGTACAGTCTGTTGAAATAATCATAAAAAGTCATAGTATTTTATGTTGAAAAAAGTAATGAATAAGTCATAGCATATTATGTCAAAAAAAGTCATAGTATAGTATGTTAATAAATCATAAAAGGTCATAGCATAGTATGTTGAAAAGAGTCATAGTGTTATGGTGCAGGGGATTAGAGGACCCAAATGCAGAGAGAGGCAGGCAGGCAGAAGAAAGTTGAAGATTTATTGATCGAAACACAAAAAATGTACCAAGGGAGTCCTGAGAGCAGCAGCAGGCAAAAAAACAATTCCAAAATGAAGTCAAAAGGCATCCAAAAAACCAAGGGAGTACAAGAACTGGAATAAACAGGAAGCACAGAAACTGACAAGAGCTGACACTGGGAAACACGCCAGGAATCAACACAAACACAAACTGACAGGGCACAATCTGACAAGAGACAAAGGGAACACAGAGTCATTAAAAAAAAGGTCATAGTATAGCATGTCAAAAATTTTTATTAAAAAAGTCATAGTATGTCGAAAAAAATGTCCACCCTGGACATCGAACCTGGGTCAGAGTCTGCAGTGATTATTTGCTGGTTTCCTGTCAGCAGCATTGATAACCTCTAAACCAGTGTGCCACTAAAGGCAAGGCAAGGCAAGGCAAGGCAAGGCAAGGCAAGGCAAGGCAAGGCAAGGCAAGGCAAGGCAAGGCAAGGCAAGGCAAGGCAGCTTTATTTATATAGCACATTTCAGCAACAGGGCAATTCAAAGTGCTTTACATAAAACATGAAAGAGCATTCAGAAAACAATTAAAAACAATTTAAAAACATTCAAATTAAAAATGTACAGTGCAGTATAAGAATTTAAAAAAACTGAGAGAAACATAAAAGACAAGAATAAAATGTACAGTGCAGTATAAGCACTGTTAGGTAGGAAACTTTTAAAAGCAGATAAAATAGGTTATTTAAAGAAAGGCAAGATCAAAAAGATAGGTCTTCAGCCTTGATTTAAAAGAACTGAGAGTTGAAGCGGACCTGCAGTTTTCTGGGAGTTTGTTCCAGATATGTGGAGCATAAAAACTGAACGCTGCTTCCCCCTGTTTAGTTCTGACTCTGGGGACAACAAGTAGACCTGTCCCAGACGACCTGAGAGGTCTGGGTGGGTCATAGTGTAGTAGCAGATCAGAAATGTATTTTGGCTCTAAACCGTTTAGTGATTTATAAACCAGCAAAAGTATTTTGAAATCAATTCTTTGAGGCACTGGAAGCCAGTGTAGAGACTTCAGTACTGGAGTGATGTGATCCACTTTCCTGGTTTTAGTGAGGACTCGGGCAGCAGCGTTCTGAATCAGCTGCAGTTGTCTGATTGATTTTTTAGGGAGACCTGTAAAGACACCGTTACAGTAGTCAAGTCTACTGAAGATAAAAGCATGGACAAGTTTTTCCAAATCCTGCTGAGACATAAGTCCTTTAACCCTTGATATATTTTTAAGGTGATAATAGGCAGATTTTGTAATTGTCTTAATGTGGCTTTTAAAATTCAGGTCTGAGTCCATCACTACACCAAGATTTCTGGCTTTGTCTGTTGTTTTTAACATTGTCGCTGAGCGCCGACTTTTAATCGTTCCTCTTTAGCTCCAAAAACAACCACCTCAGTTTTTTCTTCATTTAATTTAAGAAAGTTCTGGCACATCCAGTCATTAATTTGTTCAATGCACTTATTCATTTGTTGTATTGGGCTATAGTGCCCTGGCGATAAGGTTATGTAAATTTGTGTGTCATCCGCGTAACTATGGTAACTTATTTTGTTGTTTTCCATAATCTGAGCCAGTGGAAGCATGTAGATGTTGAACAAAGGAACAGAGGCCCCATGGGGGAACAGTCACGCATACGTCCTTATTTGTATGCTCAGATGTATAATTACCTATAGACACAAAGTAACCCCTATTCTTTAAATAGGATTCAAACCACTTTAGTACTGAGCCAGAAAGGCCAACCCAGTTTTTCAATCGGTCAAGTAATATGTCATGGTCGACTGTATCAAATGCAGCACTGAGATCAAGTAATACTAAGACTGAAATTTTGCCACTATCTGTGTTTAAGTGGATGTCATTAAAGACTTTAAGGAAGGCATCAAAACTGTTGTTTAGCGATAAGAAAAGGTTGAGTTGTTGAAAAAACGCTTTTTCTATGATTTTACTTAAAAATGGAAGGTTTGATATCGGCCTATAGTTGCTCATTAGTGACGTGTCTAGATTGTTCTTTTTTAGGAGTGGCTTGATGACTGCAGTTTTTAGGGCCTGTGGGAAAATACCTGAGAGCAGAGATGTGTTTACAATCTGTAGAAGATCAGAAGCCAAACAATTCAAAACATTTTTGAAAACATCCATTGGTGGAGTATCAAGGCAACAGGAGGAGGTTTTCAGATGTTGTATAATGTCCTCCAGGTTTTTATGGTTGATCATATGAAATTGTGTCATGTTGGAATTTGTTTTGCGTGAACACTGTGACAACACATATCCTGTACTTGATATGGAAGCACTGACTGTTTGTCTAATTTTCTGAATTTTTTCTGTGAAGAAGGAGGCAAAGTCGTTGCAAGCCTTGGTAGACAATAGTTCAGATGCTACTGGTACTGGAGGGTTAGTTAATATATCAACAGTAGCAAACAAAGCATGTGAATTATTATTGTTTCTGGCGATAATGTCAGAGAAAAAGGACCGCCTTGCATTCCTTAGTTCCAAATTATAAATGCGAAGTCTCTCTTTATAGGTGTTATAATGGATCTAGTTTTTCGCCAACTGCGTTCAGCTTTTCGACACTCTCTTTTTTCTGTTCTCACCACTACAAAATTTCTCCATGGAGATCTTTTCTTACCAGAGACAGTTTTGATCTTAGTGGGAGCAATGGCATCAATAACATTCGTAATTTTACAGTTGAAATTATCTACAAGCTCAGTCACTGAGGCACCAGTGAGGGCGGGTGCAGAGGAGAAAAGCTGAATGAATGATTCACTGGTGTTTTCAGTGATATACCGTTTTCTGATTAACTTTGTTTGAACACTTTTGGGCACAGAGATAGTGCCGTTAAAGAAAACACAGGAATGATAAGAGAGAGCAACATCAGTCACCACAACCTTGGAAATGTTTAGACACTTTGAGATAATCAAGTCCAGTGTGTGCCCCTTATTGTGCGTGGGCTGTGTCACATGCTGAGTCAGTCCATAGCTCTCAAAAACACAACACAGTTCTTTGGTCCCTCGGTCCTGGGGGTTGTCAACATGAATGTTAAAATCACCAGCAATAATTACACGGTCAAAGTTAATACAGATTATAGACAGCAGTTCAGTAAAATCGTCAAAGAAGGATGCACAGTATTTAGG
The DNA here is from genome assembly GCF_010015445.1 of Perca fluviatilis. NCBI lineage: Eukaryota > Metazoa > Chordata > Actinopteri > Perciformes > Percidae > Perca > Perca fluviatilis. The sequence continues at coordinate 25,852,468 of NC_053124.1, forward strand.
TGGCCTGTAGATATTTAGAAGTATAGCTTGAGGGGAGGATCTTAGCTGAAGAGCCACATATTCAAAAGAAGCAAAATTTCCGTAAGATAATTGCGTACATTGGAATGAGTCATTAAACAAAGAGTTTATGCTGAAAACAGTAACAGTATAGCATGTCGAAAAAAGTGATAAAAAAGTCATAGTATAGCATATCAAAAAAAGGCATAGTATAGTATGTCAAAAGAAGTCATAGTATAGTATGTCAAAAAATTATAAAAATGTGATAGTATAGTATGTGTAAAAAGTGATAAAAAAGTCATAGTATAGCATGTTGAAAAAATGTATTAAAAAAGGCATAGTAGTGTGGCCGTTTAGCTCAGTTGGTAGAGCAGGTGCACATATATAGAGGTTTATTCTTCTATCATATGCAGAAGGTCTAGGGTTCAAATCTGACCTGTGACGGTTTTCCTGCGTATCTTCCCCCTCTCTCTCCCCTTTCATGTCTGATCTGTCCTGTCATTAAAGGTGGAAATGCCCATGAAAAAAAAAGTCCACCCTGGACTGGGTATCACACCTGGGTCAGAGTCTGCAGTGATTACATGCTGGTTTCCTGTCGGCAGCAGTGATAACCTCTAAGCCAGGGTGCCACTAAAGAGTTAATGTTGAAAACAGTCATAGTATAGCATGTTGAAAAAAGTCTTTGTATAGCATGTTGAAAAAAGTCTTTGTATAGCATTTAAAAAAAATATAAAAAAAAGTCATAGTATAAAATGTTTAAAAAAGTATGGTGTAGCATGTTGAAATAATTGATAAAAAAAAGTCACAGTATAGCATGCCAAAATAAGTGATAAAGTTATAGTTTAGCATGCCGAAAAAAGTCATAGTTTAGCATGTTGAAAAAAGTGATAAAAAAAGTCATAGCATTGTATGTCGAAAAAACTCATAGTATAGCATGTCGGAAAAAAAACCTGGATCAGAGTCTCCAGTGATTATTTGCTGGTTTCCTGTCAGCAGCAGTGATAACCTCTAAACCAGTGTGCCACTAAAGAGTTTATGCTGAAAACAGTAACAGTATAGCATGTCGAAAAAAGTGATAAGAAAGTCATAGTATAGTATGTTAAAAAAATCATTAAAAGCCATAGTATAGTATGTCGAAAAAAGTAATGAATAAGTCATAGCATATTATGTCAAAAAAATGTCATAGTATAGTATGTCAAAAAAGTCATAGTATACTGTAGTATGTCGAAAAGAGTCATAGTATAGTATGACGAAAAAGTAATAAAAAAGTCGTAGTATAGTATGTTAAAAAAATCATAAAAAGTCATAGTATAGTAAGTCGAATAAAATCATAAAAAGTCATAGTATAGTATGTCGAAAAAAGTAATAAATAAGTCATAATATATTATGTCGAAAAAAGTAATAAAAAGTCATATAGTATGTTAAAAAAATCATAAAAAGTCATAGTATAGTAAATCGAATAAAGTCATAAAAAAGTCATAGTATAGTATGTTGAAAAATAATAAAAAAGTCAAAGTATAGTATGTCGAAAAAATAAATAAATAAGTCATAGTATAGTATGTCGAAAAGAGTCATAGTAAAGTATGTTAAAAAAAGTCCTAGTATAGTATTTTGAAAGAAGTCATGGTACAGTCTGTTGAAAAAATCATAAAAAGTCATAGTATTTTATGTTGAAAAAAGTAATGAATAAGTACTAGCATATTATGTCAAAAAAATGTCATAGTATAGTATGTCAAAAAAGTCATAGTATACTGTAGTGTGTCGAAAAGAGTCATAGTATAGTATGTCAAAAAAGTCATAGTATACTGTAGTATGTCGAAAAGAGTCATAGTATAGTATGACGAAAAAGTAATAAAAAAGTCATAGTATAGTATGTTAAAAAAAGTCATAGCATAGTATGTTGAAAAAAGTCATATAGTATGTTAAAAAAATCATAAAAAGTCATAGTATAGTAAGTTGAATAAAATCATAAAAAAGTCTAAGTATAGTATGTCGAAAAAATTTATAAAAAAGTCATAGTATAGTATGTCGAAAAAAGTGATAAGAAAGTCATAGTATAGTATGTTAAAAAAATTATAAAAAAAAGCCATAGTATAGTATGTGGAAAAAAGTAATAAATAAGTCATAGTATATTATGTCGAAAAGAGTCATGGTACAATATGTTTAAAAAAATCATAAAAAGTCATAGTATAGTATGTCGAAAAAAGTAATAAAAAAGTCAAAGTATGTAGTATGTTAAAAAAAACATAAAAAGTAATAGTATAGTATGTCAAAAAAGTAATAAATAAGTCATAGTATAGTATATCGAAAAAAGTAATAAATAAGTCAGTATATTATGTTGAAAAAAGTCATAAAAAGTCCTAGTATAGTATGTCGAAAAGAGTCATAGTAAAGTATGTTAAAAAAAATTCATAAAAAGTCCTAGTATAGTATGTTGAAAGAAGTCATGGTATTTTATGTTGAAAAAATCATAAAAAGTCATAGTATTTTATGTTGAAAAAAGTAATGAATAAGTACTAGCATATTATGTAAAAAAAATGTCATAGTATAGTATGTCAAAAAAGTCATAGTATACTGTAGTATGTCGAAAAGAGTCATAGTATAGTGTGACAAAAAAGTAATAAAAAAGTCGTAGTATAGTATGTCAAAAAAAGTAATAAAAAGTCATAGCATAGTATGTTAAAAAAATCATAAAAAGTCATAGTATAGTAAGTTGAATAAAATCATAAAAAGTCATAGTATATTATGTCGAAAAAAGTAATTAAAAGTCATAGCATAGTATGTAAAAAAAAGGCATTAAAAAGTCAAAGTGTAGCATATCGATAAAAGTGATAAAAAAAGTCATAGCATTGTATGTCGAAAAAATTTATTAAAAAAAGTCATAGTATAGTATGTTGAAAAAAGTAATAAAAAGTAATATTATAGTATGTCAAAAGAAGTCATATATAGTACGTCAAAAAGTTATAAAAATGTGACAGTATAGTATGTTTAAAAAGTGCTAAAAAAGTCATAGTATAACATGTCGAAAAAAATTGATTAAAAAAGTCATAGAATTGTATGTAGAAAAAAAGTGTCCACCCTGGACATCGAACCTGGGTCAGAGTCTGCAGTGATTATTTGCTGGTTTCCTGTCAGCAGCATTGATAACCTCTAAACCAGTGTGCCACTAAAGAGTTCATGCTGAAAACAGTAACAGTATAGCATGTCAAAAAAAGTGATAAAAAAGTCATAGTATAACATGTCGAAAAAAGGCATAGTATAGTATGTTAAAAAAAAGTAATAAAAAAGCAATAGTATAGTTTGTTGAAAAAAATCATAAAAAGTAATATTATAGTATGTCAAAAGAAGTCATAGTATAGTATGTATGTCAAACAATTATACAAATGTGATAATATAGTATGTGTAAAAAGTGATAAAAAAGTCATAGTATAGCATGTTGAAAAAATGTATTAAAAAAGGTATAGCAGTGTGGCCATTTATCTCAGTTGGTAGAGCAGGCGCACATATATAGAGGTTTATTCTTCTATGCAGAAGGTCTAGGGTTCAAATCTGACCTGTGATGGTTTTCCTGCGTATCTTCCCCCTCTCTCTCCCCTTTCATGTCTGATCTGTCCTGTCATTAAAGGTGGAAATGTCCATTAAAAAAAACAAGTCCACCCTGGACTGGGTATCACACCCTGGTCAGAGTCTGCAGTGATTACATGCTGGTTTCCTGTCGGCAGCAGTGATCACCTCTAAGCCAGGGTGCCACTAAAGAGTTAATGTTGAAAACAGTCATAGTATAGCATGCTGAAAAAAGTCATTATATAGCATTTAAAATATATAAAAAAGTCATAGTATAGCATGTTGAAAAAAGTCTTTGTATAGCATTTAAAAAATATATAAAAAAAAGTCATAGTATAACATGTTTAAAAAAGTATGGTGTAGCATGTCGAAATAATTGATAAAAAAAAGTCACAGTATAGCATGCCAAAAAAGTGATAAAGTTATAGTTTAGCATGCCGAAAAAAGTCATTAAAAAGTCAAAGTGTAGTATGTTGAAAAAAGTGATAAAAAAAGTCATAGTATAGCATGGCGAAAATAATCACATTATAGCATATAGAAAAAAGTGATAAAAAAAGTCATAGCATTGTATGTCGAAAAAACCTGGATCAGAGTCTGCAGTGATTATTTGCTGGTTTCATGTCAGCAGCAGTGATAACTTCTAAGCCAGGGTGCCACTAAAGAGTTTATGCTGAAAATATAACAGTATAGCATGTCGAAAAAAGTAATAAATAAGTCATAGTATTTTATGTCGAAAAGAGTCATAGTATAGTATGTCAAAAAAAGTAATAGTATAGTTTGTTATAAAAAATCATAAAAAGTCATAGTATAGTATGTCGAAAGAAGTCATAGTATAGTACGTCAAAAAGTTATAAAAATGTGACAGTATAGTATGTTTAAAAAGTGCTAAAAAAAGTCATAGTATAGCATGTCGAAAAAATTTATTAAAAAAGTCATAGAATTGTATGTAGAAAGAAATGTCGACCCTGGACATCGAACCTGGGTCAGAGTCTGCAGTGATTATTTGCTGGTTTCCTGTCAGCAGCAGTGATAACCTCTAAACCAGTGTGCCACTAAAGAGTTTATGCTGAAAACAGTAACAGTATAGCATGTCGAAAAAAGTGATAAGAAAGTCATAGTATAGTATGTTAAAAACATCATAAAAAAAAGCCATAGTATAGTATGTGGAAAAAAGTAATAAATAAGTCATAGTATATTATGTCGAAAAGAGTCATGGTACAATATGTTTAAAAAAATCATAAAAAGTCATAGTATAGTATGTTGAAAAAATCATAAAAAGCCATAGTATAGTATGTTGAAAAAAGTTGTAATATAGTTTGTTAAAAAATCATAAAAAGCCATAGTATAGTATGTCGAAAAATGTCATAGTATAGTATGTAAAAAAATCATAAAAAGCCATAGTATAGTATGTTAAAAAAAAATCATAAAAAGTCATAGTATGTCGAAAACAGTCATGAAAAACTCCTAGTATAACATGTCGAAAAAAGTAGATAAAAAAGTAATAGTATAGATGTCGAATAAAGTAATAAATAAGTCATAGTATTTTATGTTGAAAAAAGTCATAAAAAAGTAATAGTATAGTATGTTAAAAAATCATAAAAAGTCATAGTATATTATGTCGAAAAAAGTAATAAAAAAGTAATAGTATAGTTTGTTAAAAAAATCATAAAAAGTAATATTATAGTATGTCGAAAGAAGTCATAGTATAGTACGTCAAAAAGTTATAAAAATGTGATAGTATAGTATGTGTAAAAAGTGATTAAAACAGTCATAGTATAACATGTCGAAGAAATTGATTAAAAAAGTCATAGAATTGTATGTAGAAAAAAGTGTCCACCCTGGACATCTAACCTGGATCAGAGTCTGCAGTGATTATTTGCTGGTTTCCTGTCAGCAGCAGTGATAACCTCTAAACCAGTGTGCCACTAAAGAGTTTAGAGTTTGTTAAAAAAATTCATAAAAAGTAATATTATAGTATGTCAAAAGAACTCATATGTCAAAAAATTATAAAAATGTGATAGTATAGTATGTGTAAAAAGTGATAAAATAGTCATAGTATAGCATGTTGAAAAAATTTATTAAAAAAGTCATAGCAGTGTGGCCATTTATCTCAGTTGGTAGAGCAGGCGCACATATATAGAGGTTTATTCTTCTATGCAGAACATCCAGGGTTCAAATCTGACCTGTGATGGTTTTACTGCATATCTTCCCCCTCTCTCTCCCCTTTAATGTCTGAGCTGTCCTATCATTAATGCCCATTAAAAAAAACAAGTCCACCCTGGACTGGGTATCACACCTGGGTCAGAGTCTGCAGTGATTGTTTACTGGTTTCCTGTCAGCAGCAGTGATAACCTCTAAACCAGTGTGCCACTAAAGAGTTAATGTTGAAAACAGTTATAGCATAGCATGTCGAAAAAAGTCATAATATAGAATGTTAAAAAAGCCATAGTATAGTATGTTGAAAAGAGTCGTAATATAGTATGTTAAAAATTCATAAAAAGCCATAGTATAGTATGTCGAAAAAAGTAATAAATAAGTCATAGTATATTATGTCGAAAAAAGTCATAAAAAGTCATAGCATAGTATGTCAAAAAAGTAATAAAAAAGTCATAGTATAGTATGTCAAAAAAGTAATAAAAAAGTAATAGTATAGTTTGTTAAAAAATTATAAAAAGTAATATTATAGTATGTCGAAAGAAGTCATAGTATAGTGCGTCGAAAAAAGTTATAAAAATGTAATAGTATAGTATGTTTAAAAAGTGATAAAAAAGTCATAGTATAGCATGTCGAAGAAATAAATAAAAAAAGTCATATTATAGCATGTCGAAAAAATAAATTAAAAAAATCAAAGTATAGCATGTCGAAGAAATTGATTAAAAAAGTTATAGCATTGTATGTCGAAAAAAATGTCGACCCTGGACATCGAACCTGGGTCAGAGTCTACCAGAGATAACCTCACGTGCCACTAAAGAATTAATGTTGAAAACAGTTATAGCATAGCATGTCAAAAAAAGTCATAGTATAGCATGTTGAAAAAAGTCATTGTATAGCATTTAAAAAATATATCTAAAAAAGTCATAGTATAACATGTTGAAAAAAGTGATAAAACGTCATGGTGTAGCATGACGAAATAATTGATAAAAAAAAGTCACAGTATAGCATGCCAAAAAAAGTGATAAAGTTATAGTTTAGCATGCCGAAAAAAGTCATTCTATAAGCATTTAAAAAAAAAAGAAGCAAAGTCATAGTATAGTATTTAAAAAAAGACATTAAAGTGTAGTATGTTGAAAAAAGTGATAAAAAAGTCATAGTATAGCAAAAATAATCACAGTATAATATATCGATAAAAGTGATAAAAAAAAAGTCATAGCATTGTATGTTGAAAAAAGTCATAGTATAGCATGTCGGAAAAAAAAACTGGATCAGAGTCTGCAGTGATTATTTGCTGATTTCCTGTCAGCAGCAGTGATAACCTCTAAACCAGTGTGCCACTAAAGCGTTTATGCTGAAAATATATATAAAAAAGTCATAGTATATATATATATAGTGTTGAAAAAAGTGATTAAAAAAGTAAAAGCACGGCATGTCGAAAAAAGTTATAAAAAAGTCATAGTATAGTACGTCGAGAAGTAATAGTTTAGTATGTCATAAAAAGTGACAAAAAGTCTTAGTATAGTATGTCAAAAACATTGATTAAAAAAGTCATAGCATGTCAAAAAAAATTATAAAAAAGTAATAGTATAGCATGTCGAAATAGTGATAAAAAGTCATAGCATAACATGTCATAATAAGTCATAGAAAGTCATACAAGTCATAGAATTAAAAAAGTCATGGTATATAGTATAACATCATAAAAAGTCTTAGTATAGTATGTCATAAAAGAAATCATAAAAAGTCATAGTACAGTATTGTATGTCATAAAAAGTCATCGTACCGTATATAGTCATGAAAAATTATAGTATATGATAAAGTTTTTACACTGAGGATTGAGGACGACTTACTGCGTGGAGTTGGCCAATGAAATCGATCAGGGTCTAGAGGCGTGGAATGTTATGTGGGAATGTTTCAAATACTATAATAATATAATAATAATAATAATAAGTACAGTAAGTAGTTTATCTGTAGCCCTTCAAATGCAACTTGTGCCGCAAACAGTTCAAATCTCTGGTAAAAATGTGATGGTGGTAATCATGACAGATGATATTCTGCTCAATGAGTACTTTAAAAAAATACTTTGAGTAAATGATACTACAAAATACTTATGCACTTTTACTTGTAACGGAGTATTTTCACAGTGTATTATTAATACCTTTACTTAAGTAACATATCTGAATACTTTCTCTACCACCATGAGTGTCTGGAGTTGAACTGTACAGCCACTAGATGTCAGTCTTCTCCTGCCTTTCAAAACCAGCCTTCCCCTGCTTTTATCGGATACAAATTTAAGGACCTACTTTCATACTTTCAGACTTAAAGCCAACATGAAGTGAGACTTGAGATAAACCATTTCATTTCCATGTTTATTTACATAGCGTAAGGTGTTACAATAAAATTCCTTGTCACCATTTAATTATAAATACACCCTTTTCAACAAGGCTTGACAACCCTCATTAAAATACATCCTTCAAACCTTTTGAAACATAACAAAACAAATGCTTTCATGGATATACTGTTTCATTCTTGCACCGTTTTAAATGTTAGTAAATCATGCAAAGCAGAAATATAGAGTACGAAAATAAAATAATATAGATCATATGTGTTGCTTTACAAAGGAGAATTAAAATCAAAACATGTGGTGGAAAATACAAATACTGGGTCTGGTGGCAAAGCTTAAAGATTTTTCTCAAAGAAATGTTAATTCATCGCTTTTAGCAATAGTGCTCCATATAATCATCAATATACAGTACATAGATTACATTACTTGTCTGTGTAGGGAAAGAAATATTCAAATAGTGTAAATCTTAACTATGAAACATTTAAACCATACCTTTTAGCCCTGTGTGACTACCAGATTCATGACACTTAAAATAAACAGTTACTATTTCAAAGTTAGATCGCGACGTACTGTAGTAAGCTTACCTGATAACACAGTAATCAATCATATTATGGGTAGATTGCTCTTACAGTCATGCATCAGTCAGTTGACAGAATAACCGCTGTACAGTCTAAGAATACTCAACATCCCAGGATGTTGCAGGCACTTACAAAGCATTGTTTAGGCCTTTTTAAATAAATTCAAGAGTAGATGCAAGTTTCAAAATGGTCCAGTACAGTCAAAAGCATCCGATGAAACAAAGTGTGTTTCTGTACTGTTGCATAAAATCAGTGATTACAGTAAAGGTCACAGTCCAAATGAATGCCTCGTGTCTCTGGAAGACATCTGAGCAAAGAGCCGGAGATGAGATGAACCGTGAAGACAAAAATCTGAAACGGAAAAATTGAACGACATTAGATGGTCCGCAGACACAGACCTATAAATACATTGCACTAAACTGAGACACGATTGAATGACGTACCTTTTTTAAGTGTTCAGAAAGGCAGGGACTTGTATGTGTTGGTCTTGAGGTTGGATTTGTAAAGTCATGGATGTTCATAGGCTACATGAGCCTTCCATTTATGGGAGCTCGCTCTTTAAGGTTCATTTGACAAGGTTAGCATGTTGCTGTAACTCCAGGTTATATGACAGACTACTGGGAATGGAGGAGATACTGGGAGAGTATTTGTGGTTGTGTAGCCCAGGAGAGAAAAGATCTTGAAGCTTGGCATTCTTGAAGCTTGGCATTCTTACAGTAAAGCAAACACTTTTAGTGTTTATTCATCTTCGGGAGAGACTCCTTATTCTGCCCTGCAGAGTGGCATTTATATTCCTTTAGCTAACCCTTTTTTTTCTTTTTTTTCTTTCAATATTCAGAAATATACACAAGTACAGACATTTTATTTTAAACACCTAATTTGGTTTTCCTTAACGATCAGGCTAATGGTAATAAGCAATTTTGGTTAGAGTGTAACAACCACAATATTGTAAATAGAATATTGTTTGTGCAACAGTAAATGATTATGATGTTAAACTTTAAAAAAAAAAAAAAAAAAATAGCATGTACATTTAAAACTTTGTGATAGATATTGGAAATAATATACAGCTTTAGCGTATGCTGCTAACAGTACGGTAATCAGAAACTCTGATAAAATAGCATAAACGTAACTAAATGTAAATGTAACGCATATAATAAAGAAAATTATTCAACTATATGTATAAAACGAAATATTAAAAGTCCTGTAACAGCCACATGCAGAGCAGAATAAAGGTAGTCCTTATTCCACTGAGAAGTAGGCATCTGGTGAGCACTGTGGCTTTATAGTGTATCCTTTCCTTAGAAATTCATTCCTTAACTTTCAAACTCATCAGTATCGGCGGCCATAGCTTGGTGAACTGTAAGAGGGTGAGGAAGAGAAGCTAGTAGGGAAACTTGATCCTGTGGCATCGAAGCTGCCTCTTCTGGAGCCTGACCTGGAACCGGTTCTTGAGCCGGATCGTGACCCAGAAGCGGAGCCTGACCCGCTGACGCTATAGGGACTGTAAAGGCCTTTGCTTGATTGGGATGATGCTTCAAGTAGTCGCAGACCAGTCCCCTCCTCTATCATGCTCCTTTCCATAGCGTCCTTGTAAGAGATCTTAAGCTTGGTTTTAGGGCATGTGAGGTATTTGGAGTATGCACTTACATCTCGTAACTTCTGCGCAGTGCGTGCGTCTAAGGTGCCCTTCTTCACAGCATCGTCTATGGAGACTCTGTTGGTAGCATCTGGTTCAATTAATCCACCAGTCAGATACTGGACCTCAAGGAATCGCTGCCCAGCCTCATAGTACAGCCAGCCTTTCTTTAGAGCTTGGGCTGCTGACATTTTGGTTTTGGTTCTGGGATCCTCAAATCCATTACACGCCTTCTGGGCTAGACTGATGCGGTCCACCATGACTTTGTCCACAAGCCCTTTGTTCATTGCATCTGCAACAGCGAATTTCTCTCCGGTATTTGGGTCGATAATACCTCCTGTGCAGGCCTGAGCTTCCAGCAACCTTTGACCTGTTATATTGTCCACCAGGTTTCTGTGTATGGCCTCTGTTATGGAAACCTTCTCCAGTGTTTCTGTGTCTAAGATTCCAGCCACAGGCCCAGTTTCCTCCGTTGGGTCATTCCATGTGGTTGCTGGTGCTTTTATAACAGGTATTGGGCTCATGGGGTAAGAGGAAGAGGAGCCAAAGGAGGATGAACGTGATCTGACTCCGCTCATGTTTCCAGACAGCATGTCTGCGAACTCTGTGATTGACAGAGTTCCTGCGCGGTACTGATCCAGAGCTGACTTGTCAATCAGGCCCTTTGAGGTAGCATCATCGATGTCATACTGCCGACCAGACCTTCTGTCAGTGATCATGGATTTCACAACTCCATCAGATGAGGTGATGGTAACTTCCTCCCACTCGCACTCCTGCTCTGCGAGCTCGAGATAGGTCTGCTGGTCAATGAGCCCCTTTTGGTACGCCTCATACACGGACATCTCTTTGCCCGTCTCTGGGTCGACGATGACGACCCTACGTTTGCGAACAGAGGACTTGGATGATGTCTTTCTCTCGCGCTTCTTATCTTTCAGCAGCAGAAGAGCGAGGCCTGTTTCTGGGTCTGTCATACATCTCTCCATCAGCTGCAGGTAGGTGAGATTCTCCTCAGTGTTGGGATCAAAGAAGCCCTTTGTGTCGTCAGATGGGTCAGTGAGGATTTCATTCATTTCCTCATCAAAGAGGCCACGTTCATATGCTGTTTCAACTGGCAAGCGATGGCTCTCCTGTGGATCAATGATTCCACCGGTAGCAATTTGAGCCTCCAGCAGACGAATGCCATGGTCTTTCAGAATGAGGCCTTTTTTCATAGCCTGGAACAGTGAGATGATCTTGCCAGAATAAGGGTCTTTGTAGCCTGTGACTGCTCGTTCGGCTGAGTGGAGTTTATCTTTAAACTCTGGGCCAACAACACCCATCTTAACAGCTTCAGTGACATTTAGTTTCAGGTTCTTAATAGGATCAATTACATATCCTGTGGCGGCTTGAGCCTCAAGGAGCTCAAAGGCAGTCCCTGGTCTGATCATGTTCTTTTTCATTGCTTGGTAAATAGAGAGGCGGTCTTTGCTAGATTCTACATACACACCAGCAATACAGCTTGTACCCTCCAGGTATTTCTTCACATCTCTGCTGACCTCCTCCACCGTAATGATACCCTCAGTGAGTTCGTTGTATGTCTTTTGGCTGATAATCTGTGAACGAAGCAGCTCGTCCACAGTGATTTGCTTTCTGAGACCCTTGAAGAGAAGACTTCTGTCTGCCAGTGAAAGTAGCCGCAAACCACTTTCTTTATCAACTCTGCATCTTTTCAGTAGCTGGGCATAGGATTGCTTTTCATCTGTCGTTGGATCAGTGTAGCCTCGCACATCCTCAGTAGATTCAGATATTCTGTCAAGTGTCTCCTTGTTGATGTATCCACGCTGCGTGGCAACATCTATAGGAAGGCGGAAGTAGTATTCAGGATCAATGAATCCACCAGTGGCATTCTGGGCCTCCAAAAGCCTGAAGGCATAATCCTCAGGAACGAGGCCTTTTTTCATTGCCTGGAAGAGAGAAATCACTTTCCCGCTGTACGGATCCTTGTAACCTGTAACTGCTCTTTCAGCAGAGAGAAGTCTGTCGTGAAGTTCAGGGCCCACAAGCCCCTTGCGTACAGCTTCATCAACTGTTAGAAGTTCATCTTTCACTGGGTCGATTATGAATCCTGTTGCTGCTTGGGCCTCGAGGAGACTCAAAGCAACTTCAGGCTTAATCTTTCCACTCTTCATGGCCTGGTAAATGCTGATCTTTGGAGGACTGTCTGATATGACTCCAGCAATGCAACCAGTACCAAAGAGGTACTGTCTGACTGATGGCATTTCCATTACCTCACGAATGTTCATCTTTTCTTGTTTCAAGAGGTTGTATGTGTGCAAGTCAATAATTCGAGCACTGTATAGCTCCTCAATAGTAATTCTTCTCCTGATTACATCACATGACATGCTCTGCTCTGACTTTAGAGTCTCCCTTTGTTCAATGATTTCAACGATGATGATTAGCATTCTTTCCTTTGTGATTTGCCCTGAGCGATACTGCTCCATGAGGCGCCGTCTCTCCTCCTCTGGAAGCATATTTGAGTTCATGACTTCCCAAATGGTCAAAGTTTTTCCTGCAAAACTCTTATGAGGGATCTCAATTTGAGTGTTAGCTAGATCTGTTTGGGCTTGCTCCTCTGTGTACTGATAAGATTTGTCAACAGGAGCAGGAGCTTCGACCTTTGACAGAGGCAGGTAGCACAGACCAGAGTTGGGATCTCTTAGACATTTCTCCACCAACTGCTTGTAAGTAACACTTTCATTGGTGTTGGGGTTGGTAAAGCCTTTAACGTCGCCTGAGGGTTCATTGAAGGACTTGGACATTTGTTTACTGCAAAAGCCACGCTGAATGGCCACATCAATGGGAACACGATGGCTGCTGACTGGATCAATGATCCCTCCTGAAGCAAACTGAGCCTCCAAGAGAGGAATAGCATGCTCCCTCAGGACAAGCTCTTTCTTCATGGCTTGGAATAGAGAAATCTTATTGCCTGTATATGGATCTTTGTATCCAGTCACTGCTTTTTCAGCTGAGAGAAGTTTCTCATGAAGCTCTGGCCCAACAACTCCATTCTTCACAGCATCATCCACAGAGTATTTCAGATTTTTGACCGGATCGGTTATGAAACCAGTTCCAGCTTGGGCCTCAAGTAGTACAAGCCCAGTGTTTTGCTGCAAAACATTCTTCTTTATTGCTTGATAAATGCTTAACTTCTCATTTGAATCTTCCATTGTGATACCATCAACGCGGTCTGTGCCCTGCAAGTACTTCCGTACCTTATCAGTTTCACTAACTTCTTTAGGTGTCTTTTTACCCTGTTGGATTTGGTCAAATGTCGCCTTATCGATGATGTTGGAATCAAGCAAAGAGTTGGCAGTGACTGGTGCTCTTAGGCCCTCAAAACAGACTTCTTTCTTTGTTTTGTCTTCTTTTTCTTCAACCATGGTTATCACAATCGTTATCAACTTTTCAATTGTCACCTGCCCCATTCTGAACTGGCGAATCAGCTCTATTCTTTGCACCTCAGTGATGTATTCAGAGTGTATGATCTCCCAAATTGTGACTTTTCTTCCTTTGAAAGGGCCATAGTCCAGCTCCATGGTTGAATGGTTCAAAGCCTCTTTTGTCTTAGCCTCTGTAATCTGTTTGTCTTCTTTTGGCTTTGCAGCCTTCTTTGAAAGAGGAAACAATGGGAGTCCAGTTTCTTTGTCCGTGACACACTTATCCATGAGCTGAGCATAGGTTGAATCCTCTTGTGAGTTAGGATCATAAAACACCTTTGTGTCATCAGTGTTTTTGTTCAAGGTCTTGCTGATTTCCTCATCAAAATATCCTCGTTTGCAGGCAACCTCATGTGGGATGCGATAGCTGTTAATAGGGTCGATAATTCCACCTGTTGAGAGTTGTGCTTCAAGTAGACGGATGCCATGGTCTTTCTTTATAAGGCCTTTGTTCATGGCTTCAAACAGAGACACCTTCTTTCCTGTATATGGATCTTTGTAACCGTTGACTGCTCTCTCTGCTGACAGAAGTCGTTCATGGAGTTCTGGGCCCACAAGACCTGATTTAACAGCTTCATCAACAGGGACCCTCTCATTTTTGACAGGATCAATTAAAAACCCAGTTGCCGCTTGAGCTTCAAGAAGGTTTATCACAGTTTCTGGTGACAGTAAGTCTTTCTTCATAGCTTGATAGAAAGGCATTTTCTCCTTGGTTGGTTCATTTAACAGTCCAGCAATGCTCGGTGTTCCTTGTAGTGCCTTCTTCACATGCTCCATCTCAGAGATCTCTTTCACTGTTATCTTGCCATTACTCAATTTGTTGAACAAGTCTTTGTTTATAATCTTAGACTCTAACAGTTCACTGGCAGAGACTGGAGCCCTCAAACCATTAAACACATTTTCCTTCTCCTTCTCCTTGTCTTCCACTACTGTGATGACAATTCTAATAATCTTCTCTACTGTGATCTTGCCTGTCTTGTACTGGCGAATCAATTCTCTTCTTTGCTCTTCAGTGAAATATTCAGAATTTATGACTTCCCAAATGGTGACAGTTCTGCCTTTGAACCTTCCAAAAGGCACAACAACGTTTGATGTACTAAACACTTCTTTAGTCTCTAGATCTGTGTATGTTCTCTCACTCTGAGCAGCTTTCTCAGTTACTGGTAATATCAGCAGTCCTGTCTCTGCATCCTTGGTGCATTTCTCCAGCAACTGTTTGTAAGTGAGTTGCTCTTGAGAGCTGGGGTCAATAAATAATTTGCAATCATCACTGGGATCAGCGAGTGTCTTGTTCATGTCTGCGTCAAACTGACCCTGCTTGTAGGCAGTCTGAAGTGGCACTCTATGGCTATTGATAGGGTCAATGATGCCACCAGTTGCAAGCTGTACATCTAGGAATTTGGTGGCCAGCTCCTTTTCAATAAGTCCCTTCTTCATGGCCTCAAAGAGAGAGATTTTGGCCCCAGTATAGGGATCTTTAAAGCCAGTGGCTGCTCGCTCTGCAGAAAGCATCCTTTCATGGAGCTCAGGGCCGATTAACTCATCTTTAACAGCCTCATCTACTGAGAGAAGTTTATTTTTCACTGGATCTACGATGTAGCCAGAAGCTGCTTGCGCCTCAAGGAGCATTGTGGCAGTGTTAGGGGTGATCTTGTTCTCTGTCATAGCCTGATATACACTCATTTTCTCTTTAGATGGAGTCAAGACACCTCCGACGCTGCTCTGTCCCTTAAGACACAATTTAACTTTATCAGTCTTTCCGAGGTCTTGCACAGACACTTTGCCTTTTTTCAATTTGTCAAATTCCTTTTTCGTCAGGACACCAATGTCATGAAGCCTTTCAGCAGGAACTTTCTCTCTAATTCCATCAAATGCAAACGGTGATTCAGCATTTTTCTTCGTTCCGTCCGCTTCAACAGAGCCATTGAAGACTTTCTTTGTTGTTTCCACCGTTGTCATTGCAACTAACTGCTCCTCAGGAACTGTACCAGTCTGAACTTCAATGGCCTTTGTCTTGTAGGCAACCTCAAGACTCTGGAGTTTCTCTCTAAGCTTTTTGTTTTCCTCTCCCAGGAGTTTTTCTTGTTCAAGCCTTTTCTTTTCAAGCACCTCCATTTCTTTCTGCTTGTTTTTTATCTCTGCTTCAGCCCCCTTTTGTTTCTCAATAGCTTCATCCATAATGGCCTGAAGTTTCTTCTTCTCCTCTTCCATTAGCTTCCGCTGACGTTCTTGTTCATCTTTGAGAGCTTTGGCCTTTTTCACTTCATCCTCAAACTGTTTCTCAAGCTTCTTCTTCTCATCTTCAACGGCCTTTTCTCTTTTTAACAACAGCTCCTTCTCTGTGAGGAAGGACTGCTGAAGAATGGCCTTCTCTTGCTCAATCTGTTCTTGTTGGGCATTTGCCATCTATTTGGAAAAAAAGAACAAATAAATCAGTAAAATGTCAATCAAATATCACCCAATCATTGCATGTAACTTAAAGCAAAATTTATATA
The DNA here is from genome assembly GCF_010015445.1 of Perca fluviatilis. Classification (NCBI taxonomy): domain Eukaryota; kingdom Metazoa; phylum Chordata; class Actinopteri; order Perciformes; family Percidae; genus Perca; species Perca fluviatilis. The sequence continues at coordinate 25,868,709 of NC_053124.1, forward strand.
AGTTATAAGTTATAATTCAACAATTTTGGAAATAGGCTTTCTTGCCGAGAGTTGGATAAGAAGATTAAGTCTAGTTCTCATGTCTGTACGCTTTATGAAGCTAAAGACAGCAGCCGGTTAGCTTAGCATCAAAACTGGAAATAGGGGGTAACAGCTAGCCTGGCTTTGTCCTAAGGTGACAGAATCCGCCTATGAACAGCTCTACAGCTCACTAATTAACATGTTATATCTTGTTTGTTTAATCCCTACAAAAAAGTGAACTGAACAGAGCCAGACTAACCGTTTCCAGTCTTAATGCTAAGCTTCTCAAAGTAGATTCATGTATAGTATACATACATTAATATTTTTATCTAACTCTCGGCAAGAAAGTGAATAAGAGAATAAGAGTACTTCTCAAAAAGTCTTTCAGTGTTTTACTCGTGAGTATTTGAACTCTGCAGTATTGTTATTTGAATGACATATAAACAAAGACATATAAATTGCTGGATGTTACTTTAAGTTTCTGCAATTTACATGAAATGTTACATGTTTTTCCACAAATACTGTAGTTAGTGTTTTTTACAGAACTATGTTAATTGGAACGGTTGTGTAAATTGACTAACAGTGTTAATTCATGTCAAAATACCTCTTTAGATTTTTTATGAAGCTCCTCTGCCTCTTTTTTCAGTTTCTCTCTCTCTTTCTCGAGGTCAGCGATGGCTTCCTTCAAGTCACCAGCCTCCCTGGTGCTCTGCAGCCTCTGTGTCTCCAACTTCTGCATAACAGTTTCTGTAGTTTGTTTTTCTGTCTCTTGAAGACGCAATTTTGCTTCATCTGCTTGTTTCTTGAATTTCTTAGCCTCCTTTTCAGCTTTTGACTGAGCGTCACTGAGCTCTTTCACCCTCAATTTTAGTTGCTCTGCTTCTGCTGAAACATCAAGCTGCCTCTTTCGCTCTTCCTCTAATGATTTTTGGAAGCCCTCTGTCTCCTTATCAAGGCGCTGCTGGATCTGCTGTTTGTCCTCTAGTAGTTTTTTTGCCTTTTCCTGTGCCTGGTTCTTCTGTTTCTGGAGCTCCTGTGCCTCAGCTTTCAGTTTTGTAGCCTCTTGGATGGCCTGCATTTTCTCCTTTAGCATTTTCTCTGCAAGTGCCCTCTGTTCAGCCAAGTCAGACTCGGCGATCTGTCTCTGTCTGGCTGCTTCCTCAGCTTCCACACTAAGTCTGGCAGCCTCCTCCGCCAGGCTCTTCATTTTCACTGCTTCCTCCGCAAGTAATATCTGAGTATTGTCTTTGTCTTTCTGCATGAGGCGCTGGTTTTCTCCCTCAATCTTAAGCTTAAGTTTCAGGAGCTCATCCATCTGGATCTTTACTTTGGACAGTTCATCCTCCACCTGTGCCTTTTGCTTGACGGCATCATTTACTTCACCTTTAACTCGCTGAAGCTCCTCATCCAACACAGCTTTCTGCTTATCAGTCTCATCCAGCCGCAGTTTAACCATGGTAAGTTCCTTCTCAACCTGAGACTTTTGCTTAAGTGCTTGTTCTGCTTCTTTTTTGTGCTTTGCCATCTCTGCATCAGCCTGCTTTTTCTGCTCTAGAGCTGCCGCCTCAGCTGCCGCTCGCTTAGAGGCCTCCTCCTCCGCCTCTTTCCTCAGTTTCTCTGCATCTTTTTGAGCTTTGGCCTGTTTTGCAGCTTCATCCTCGGCCAATTTTTTCAGCTTTTCAGCCTCTGCAGCTTTTTGTCTGAGCAGGGCAGCCTCTTTCTCTGCTTTTCCTTTGGCTTCCTCAGCTGCTTGTGCAAGTTTCTTAGCATTTTCAAACTCATCTTTCAGCTTTTCCTGAGCAAGGCTGTCTTCTTTATTCTTGCTGAGAACATCTTGGGCTTTCTGCTCTGCGGAACTGCATTTCTGTGCTGCTTCTTTGGCCAGGATGACCTGCTTCTCTGCCTCTTTCTCAGCCTTGTCTTTCTGTGCATTTGCTTCAGCAGCTTTCTTTTTGAGACGTTCAACTTCCTCCTGAGCGGCTTTGCATTGTCGAGCTGCCTCTTCTTCTGCTGCAGTAATCGTCTTCACCTTCTCCTCAGATTCTTTCCTTTTATTCTCTTCCTCCGCAGCAAGCTTTTTCATTTTCTCAGCCTCTGCCTCAGCTTTGAGTTTGCTTTTCTGTGTCTCCTCTGCAATTCCCTTCAACTTCTTTAACTCCACCTCCAAATCTGACTTGCCTTTTGATGCTTTCTCAAAGTTGATCTTAATTATGTGAATTTCTTCTTCAACCACCTTCTTTTGCCTCAAAGTTTCTTCCACAATTGTTTTTTGTCTCTCTAACTCAGAATCAGACGAGCTCTTCAGATGTGTGATTTTCTCTTGTATGTCTTGTTTATGCTGAGCAGCTTGATCCTCCAGCAGCTTTCTCTGATAAGCTTCGTCCTCAGCTTTTCTTTTCAATCGTTCGTTTTCTGCTTCTTTAGCTTTCAGAGCGATCTCAGCTTCGGTCTTCAGACGAGTTGCCTCGTTTATGGCAGCCAGTTTTTCTTTTAGTATTTTCTCAGCCTCAGCTCTCTGCCGAGCTGCCTCTTCCTCTGCAGTCTGCCTCTGCTTCTTCGCCTCTTCGGCAACCGATCTCAGCCTAGTTGCTTCATCAGCAAGTTGTTTCATTTTCAATGCTTCAGATTCAAGAAGCTGCTTGCTCTTTTCTGTGTTCGAGAGCGTCTTCTTTTCAGCTTGAATCTTCATCTGCAGAAGAGCATCCATTTCACTTCTGACTTTAGCCAGCTCCTCTTCCAGTTGTTTCCTCTGGTTTTCGGCAGCAATCACCTCGTTTTTTAGACGCTGGAGCTCATTATCCAACAGGCCCCTCTGTTGTTCAGCATGGTCAAAGTCAGCCTTTAGTCGTATGCATTCTTGTTCTGCAGAAAGCTTTTGCTGGGCTACTTGTTCTGCAAATTTCCTCTGTTTCTCCAACTCTTTCTCTGCATTCTCTTTCTGTTTAAGAGCAGCATCTTCAGCTTTAGCCCTTTTCTTGGCATCACGCTCTGCCTCGACTTTCTGCCTCTCTGCTTCCTCTTGAGTCTGGCTCTTCTTTTGAGCTTCCTCTTCAGCCTGTAGCCTCAAGCGGAGAGCCTCGTTGGCTTTCTGTCTCCATGTTTCAAGCTCTTTCTCTGCTTGCTCCCTGGCTTTGTTAGCTTCCTCTTGTTGCTTCCTGAGTTTTTCGGCTTCCTCTTGCAACTGAAGGACGGTGCCCTGCTCTTTCTTAAGGGATTCCTCCAGTTTTGTTGTCTTCTCATTGAATGACATGGAATGGGTTTGCAGCTGTGTGGCAGCACTCTTTTGTGCCACCTCCTCTACTACCTTGATCTGCCTCAGTTTCTCTTCCTCAGCCTGTTTCATGCGCCTCTCTGCCTCCTCTGCTTGCATTTTGAATTTCTGCAGTTCATCCATTGCTTTCTGCTTCTGCTTGGCGGCCTCTTTTTCTGCCTCACATTTACGTTTCAGCTCATCTTCTGCATTTTTCTTTTTCTGAGTCTCTTCAGTCACCTGCTTGCGAAGCCTTTCTGCATCGTCCTGAGCAGCTTTCCTGAGCTTCTCAGCCTCAGCACCCTTATCTCTGAGCTGCTGTAACTCAACCTCAGCTGTGCTTTTCTGTTTTATTGTTGTCTCTAACTGGATTCTAATTAAGTGGATCTCCTCCTCAATTTTGGTACGACTGACTAGCGCCTCTTCCAGCTGCTGACTCTTGGACTTGATCTCCTGCTCAGACAGAGTCTTCAGATGATGTAGCTCATGCTGTATGTTTTGCTTCTGTTTTTCAGCATCCACTGCAACATCTTGCCTCATGCTGGCTTCTTCTTTCATCTTCAACTTCAGCTCCTGTGCTTCTTGTTCTGCTTTGGCCACAGATTTAGCATGAGCCTCAGCCAACTGTTTCTGTTTATCTAACTCAGACTGTATCTCTTCCACCCTTTTCCTCTCCTCTTCTTTTAGTTTTTCAGAAGCTTTCTGTATTAGTAGAAGCAAAGAGGGAGTAAAAGGAATTGAGAAAATGTTAGAGGTGTTAGACTACAAAATAAAACAAGTAGTTATAAAACATGTAGGTACATGAAAATGTAAATACATGAGATTGTGTTACAGTTATTATCCACAACAAATATACACTTCTTTAGAGGAAAAATACTGAATTGGGAAATGCTTGTCATGTTAATTTAATGTGTGGCACACAGAATGACACTTTACTTCACAACAGGACAGCACGACACTACACTTTGCTTTCATGCAGTTGAGGTATTTTACTTGATCAATGTTTAATATAAGCTGTAATAAAGCCTTGTCACATATTACATCATCAATACTGTATATTATGGTCTTGAAAATGATGTGTATGTAGTAGTAATGATGGCAAACTCAGTATTGTTGAGGTGTGTGTTGCTGTTGCTTCTATCAAAATACACTCACCTAAAGGATTATTAGGAACACCTGTAAGATTTCTCGTTAATGCAATTATCTAATCAACCAATGACATGGCAGCTGCTTCAATGCATTTAGGGGTGTGGTCCAGGTCTAGATAATCTCCTGAACTCCATGTCAGAATGGGAAAGAAAGGTGATCTAAGCTACTTTGAGCGTGGAATGGTTGTTGGTGCCAGACGGGCTGGTCTGAGTATTTCACAATCTGCTCAGTTGCTGGGATTTTCACGCACAACCATTTCTAGGGTTTACAAAGAATGGTCTGAAAAAGGAAAAACATCCAGTATGCGACAGTCCTGGGGGGCGAAAATGCCTTGTTGATGCTAGAAGTCAGAGGAGAATGGGCCGAGTGATTCCAGCAGATAGAAGATCAACTTTGACTCAAATAACGACTCGTTACAACCGATGTATGCAGCAAAGCATTTGTGAAGCCACAACACGCAAAACCTTGAGGTCTTCTGCCACACCAGCAGAAGACCCCACCGGGTACCGCTCATCTCCACTAAAAATAGGAAAATGAGGCTACAATTTGCACGAGCTCACCAAAATTGGACAGTTGAAGACTGTAAAAATGTTGCCTGGTCTGATGAGTCTCGATTTCTGTTGAGACATTCACATGGTAGACTCAGAATTTGGCCTAAACAGAATGAGAACATGGATCGGTCATGCTTTGTTACCACTGGGCAGGCTGCTGGTGGTGGTGTAATGGTGTAGGGAATGTTTTCTTGGCACACTTTAGGCTCCTTAGTACCAAGTGGGCCTCGTTTAAATGCCACAGCCTACCTGAGCATTGTTTCTGATCATGTCCATCCCTTTATGACCACCATGTACCCATCCTCTGATGGCCACTTCCAGCAGGTTAATGCACCATGTCACAAAGCTCGAATCATTTCAAATTGGTTTCTTGAACATGATAATGAGTTCACTGTCCTAAAATGGCCACCACAGTCACCAGATCTCAACCCAATAGAACATCTTTGGGATGTGGTGGAACGGGAGCTTCGTGCCCTGGATGTGCATCCCACAAATCTCCATCAACTGCAAGATGCTATCCTCTCAATATGGGCCAACATTTCTAAAGAATGCTTCCAGCACCTTGTTGAATCAATGCCACAAAGAATTAAGGTAGTTCTGAAGGTGACGTCAAACACGGTATTAATATGGTGTTCCTAATAATCCTTTAGGTGAGTGTATATATATTTGGGTTTCTAAAGGAACATTGTTGTATAATTGACTCACCATTTGATATTTAGGGTTAGAGTTGTGTCACTCCTCAATCTTTACATTCTCAAAATAAAGCAGCTTTTTGTAAAATGTGTAAAGTAGAAAAAGAAATAAGGGAATAAATAATTAGCAGCATGCAAAAAGTATGAAGCGCAGTGGGAAAGATACCAAGATTTCAACCAAAATAACCCTGACTGTGTAGAACAGCATAGTGATGCAGCAAACATAGCATGATTTGATGTAACACAGAGCAAAAAGTAAGCTTGGATTAAAATGTAGACTTAAGACATGAATCCAAGATCAATTTACACTTAACTCTGATGACAGAAACAGGCAAACATCAAGAGATGAGTTCTACTCTTTAGTAACATGGGCGATGCTTTGTGCAATTGTACCGGTGATTGACACCTAAAAGGAAGGTCCAACACTTTAGAAACCTGTCATATTGAGCGCTAATTAAGATCTAGTTTAGGACGGTTATTTCTGGCAGATTTTCATCAGCCTTCTATATTTATTTTCTGTAATATTTTGACAATTGATTAATCTTCATTTTTAAAGCAGAAATAATGAAAAAAAATGACAAAACATTTTCTGAAATGAGAGGATTTGCTGCTTTTATTTGTTATATATAATTGTAAATGGAATATTTCTGGGATTTTGAATTTTGGTCAAACAAAAGAAGACATTTAAAGACGTTACTTTAGCCTCTGCAAAGTTGGGATTAGTAAATGCTTGAATCATCATTAGTTGCAGCCCTAAGCAATATTGTCCATAATCCCAATAGGTCCTTATAAAAGCATAATTGCTTTTAAGTCACATTATTATATTAAGACAATAGAAATACATACAAAAGCTTGCAAATTATTTTAAAAGTTGACATTTACCCTAGCAAAGCATGAACATGGAAGCAATGCAAATTGATCAGAGAACTAAGAACGAGCTCAATTATGAAAGGTCTCCAAAAAAATCCTGAACCTTCCTTTCACTACAGACAAGGGTCTGATGTAGAGAGGAATGACATGAACTGAGAGGGTCTTTTTATTTTATTTTTTTAAATACCTGGTGCTTTGGAGTTAATTCATCTCTTAAGCGTGTGATTAATACTCATCATGACAAAGCACTGGCGAGCAGGTTGAAAGGATCAAACACAATAGAAAGTTAGAAAAGAAGAAAAGGAAGGGGAAAATAAAAGGTAAGGTAGATTGAAAAATAATATATCTGAGAAGGCAGGTAGCCAAACTGAAGCCTTTAAATCACAAGTGTGGGTGATTTCAAGAGGAAATAAAGAAGCAAATATTAAATCGAGCAGTTAAGCAGTTTGGAAATGTGACTGAGGTCAGAGCAGATCGGAGTCATATGTAAAGACTATGTGACATGATTTGACTAAATACACAGTGTAGGGCAATGACAGACAAATACTGTAGTGGGGATGTGATGTGTTGAAACACTAGGATGAAACAGTTTGCTTCACCACTGAACGCTGTCCTATCATCACAGACTGAACAGACTCTGAGTAATTATACGTATTGAGTGCCAACATTTTGGTAGTAGATGACAAATGATTTCCCCATACATAAATCTGTTAACAGGTAAAGGTGGCATTGTTTGTGTTAGTGGTAATTTGCCAAGTGGGTTTTTGACAGAAATCTGCTGCTGCATGTCTTCAGGGCTTGTGTGTAATTACCTTGTCATCCTCCAGGCGGCGCTGCATTTCTATAATGAACTTAATGTACTGGCTGGTGAGAGTCATCAGCTCACTGTAGCGGGTTCTCAGAGTAACATACTGAAAGAAATGCAGTGTATTTACTTGACTTTAAGAACACACATGTATGTGTATAATAGCTAAAGGGATTTTAATCACAGTAATGATTAAACAGGTAACAGACCGTCGTACTCAACCAAACTGGATATATGCGCATGTTTGCTCTACTCAGGTGGTGTGATGTTATAAAGGTGATAAACTCGTACAACTTACCTCTTGAATGATATCATCAGATGCACACTCCATTTTGGGTTTCTTTAAAGGAGATGCTATGGGATCCTGGAGGGCTTTGTAAGTCAAAATCTGAAACTCGTAATCCTAAAAAAAAAGAAAATAATCTTAAATCAAGCCAGAAAAAAAAACTTCCTTCAGTTGTAAAGCTGGAAAAATCAGTACATACCTTGACTGAATCGATGTAAACCTTTGCATTTTTCTGGCAACTTTCAATCTTGTCCTTGTTTTTCTCAATCTCCTCCAGGAGTTTCTGTAAAAATAAATGAAAACATTAACACACAGACAATATTTCACTATTCAAAATGTATTTTCTCACATTTTTATAGTGTATTCCATTATTTTTAACAAAAAGGAAACGTCACAGCTACCAGTCTTATTAAAATGACTTCCACAGCCAGTACATAATTATAATCAGTAAAGAAAGTTTTTTAACGAGAATACAGTGCACTAAATGTGTACCATCAGTGTGACCACCAGAGGGCATAATGACTTTACTTCCCTTTACCCCACACAGCTCATCTTTTCTATTACAATACCTTCTCCTCTGCCAGTTGCTCCTTGAGACCCTTGCTGTCACCGATGGGCACAGCTTGAATTTTCTCCTGCCTCTGTCTCGCTTCTTCGAGCCAGTGGATGAGCCACTCATAGCTTCCATTGTAGGACTTCATGTGGCGCCCAAGGAGGCCGAGCTCTCGCTCCCTCAGGTCCATCTGAGCAAACACAGCCTGCCAGCGCTCCAGGAGGCTGCTGACCAGCTGACGGTAATGCTCCAGCTCAGCGTCACGCTCGCTGTGGATCCTCGTCATCTTGTCGTTGATAGTTGTTGCCCTCTTCAACTCGTCCTGTAGGCGGTCCAATACCACCTGGTCGGCCTCTGCTTCAGCACGCATTGACTGTCAGACGAAAAAACAAAGTCATCCCCTTAATATAAAAATAATGTAGTCCAGTTTGGGGACAAGCATAACACGGGTTAAGAGTTTAAACATAGCAAAATATAAAACAAAATATGTACATTGATTGTAGACATGAGTGAATAATGTGACTATTATTGCCACTGTTCATCACACCCCCAACCGGCCCCATCAGACACCGCCTATCAAGAGTCTGGGTCTGCCGACGTTTCTTCCTAAAAGGGAGTTTTTCCTCGCCACTGTCGCAACAACCACTGCTAATGCTTGCTCTTGGGGGAATTATTGGAATTGTTGGGGTTTTGGAATTTATAGAGTGTGGTCTAGACCTACTCTATCTGTAAAGTGTCTCAAGATAACTGTTATGATTTGATACTATAAATAAAATTGAATTGAATTGAATTGAACATCTTTCCAAAAACAGACAATACCTTCAGCTGACTACGCTGGTCCTCCACCTCCTTCTCTTCAGATGGTACTTTGCTAACATCACGCAGACGAGTCTCATAACTCTTCACTGTGTCTTCTGCGTCTTTAGTGTTTCGGATCACGACATCAATGGTCTTCAGCCTGAAATCAAGAGGTTTACACTTAATAAAAAGCTCAGCACCAGCTGGAAATTCAGAAAGAGAGTCACAAAAGCCTCACTTGTCCAGGTAGACGGAGGAGAGGCCGTAGACGTGCTCCATCTTCCTCAGCGTGACGTCCAGTTCAGAGCGAAGCATCGGGGCGGAGCTGGACTGCTGAGGAGACGCCAGAACCTCCTCCGTCTTCTCACTGATGGAGTTCAAGTCTTTCTTTAAGCCCTCCAACTCAGACTGGACTTTCTGTCAAATAAAAAAAAGGGAGATGGTTTAGTGAACTAATAAGCCAATAATATGCATGCAGTATATTAATATTATTTTGGCAGTGAAATCGATTAAAGTTAGTGGGATATAACAGGATACGTACTGAGTTTTAAACACAGCGCAGTACATCTGAATGAAGCACTGCTATGCCAACAACTTTGTGATTTGTGTTTTTGTTTTAAATCTCAGTTTTTGTTGTCATGTCGTTACCATTTGCTCTGCAGTCTTCAGGGCGCAGGCTTTGAGTGGCTCCTTGTCTACAGGCTGGCGGAGGCGCGTAACTGTCCGATTCTCACAACCCTCCAGCTTCAGACGAAGGTCCTTGATCTTCGTCAGGTAAACCTTGCACACCGACTCGTCTTGCTCTCCTGGTTCGATGAAAAAGAAAAATGTATATATATATTATTAGTTTAGAGAGAAACAAACTGGATAAATAAGCCAGCTGTTAGACCGAGGAAGATTTTAATAGCAAACAATCAGATCTGTATAAAAACACAGCGTTCTCTTAGACTCTAAGAGAACGCTGTGTTTTTATATTATACATGTTATAAAATAACTAATACTGTACCTCTAAGACTTAGAGGTACAGTATTAGTTGTTTTATTTTATTAATTTTATTATTTTGTTATTTTATTTTAGTACATTATTTTAGTCATTTGTATTTTGGTGCAGTGTTTTTGACTGTAGCCCTTGAAATCCAAAACTTCTCTGAAGTACTTACATACAGGGGCTTCAGCACAATTACTATGATTTGTGAATGTAGTTATGTCACATTGTACACAATAAATGTACTTCTTCATGCTTGATTGGTTCCATGTTGATTATCCGTCAGTTGTTAATTCATCAGTTAATTGATTTAATCATTCAGTGATAAAGATTGGAAATCAGCTGCTGTTAAACCCATGCACAGAGACTGAAGAATGCAACGATGAGTGAAGTTAGGAGGGATACTAAAATCAGTGAGGATGATGAAGAGGATTGAGTTAATGAATTAAATTAAACATGACAACAGCCCTTCATACACAGACACACACACATACACAGTCCTGTTCAGCCAATCAAAAGCTCCTACTGCACATCTGGCACTTTTACTGAAGCACCTTACCTGCTCTGGGTGGCACATAACCTGTAATGTGAATCCAACAGTCAACTTACACACAAATGACCATGAATGAACTTCAACAAAAATGACTGAGAAATGATTCAATGAAAAAAATATGGTTTTGTCCAACTGACTCAAAATAAAATAAAAGTGTCTTATAATCAACATCAGACCCTTTCTGAGCATGTCTGGGTGATAAAGAGAACCCACAGTGGTTCATGAAATAACCAAACAGTACACACCTTGCTCTGCAGAGCTGACCATCGTGTTGTAGTGCTGGTTGGCTCTGTTGTAGTTGGACTCGACCTGCATACGGTCCTCTGCCCCGAACATCTGGGAGTCCTGGCTGTCTCTCAAAAAATCCTGGTAGTGCAGCTCTAGGTTCCTCAGTGCTAGACGGTACTCCTCCACTCTCATGGTCTTAAACTATAAGGGTGCAGATAGAGGGAGGCAGGGAAGATGGATATTAAACTCTGTGCTTTTATTTAGAAAATATATTTACAGTATATTAACAAGTAGAGTGTAAAATATGTGTTAATAAAAGTAGCTTCTATTTCTATTTTGTAGCGAATAATCGATGAATAAATGATTTTGTCCTTGTCATTAGTTGATTTATTCAACAGTAATAAGAGAGAGAATAAACCAGATAAACCAAATAAAGTTAACATAAGCACTCATGTATACTTTATCCACTACCATTGTTAATTTGAAGTCAGTTTTCATACTTACTATGCATACTATACTATTAGTTTAACAAATATATTTCACAATTGAGGTGAAACAATTCAACTAGCCTTCATCTGAATTTAAGTTAACTTGAAAGTAACTAAATGTGAACTAATCTGTTTCCACATAGTGGTTTAATGTTGCAATTATTAATGCAGCAACTAAAAATAACCAGGAATACAAGTACAAATAATATTATGATTAGCAGACAATGTCAAACTTCTCTTATGCAATTCTCCACGTTTAATCAAAATGTAGAATTTGAATCTCAATATTTTAAAGTAAAAATAGTTAAAGGCACTGTAAGTGCATTAGTCTTTTTTTTTAATACAGAAGTCCTGTGTTGTTACCATGGTGACGTTCCAGGTCTGGATGATGTGGATGTCTCTCATCAGGTACTGCCAGGACAGCATGCTCTTCATGTCCACATACATCGTCTGCCACATCGTCTGCAGCCTCTGGAGGTTTCCGTCCAGTCTGAGGAATGTTAGTTGGGTCAAAGTGAGCATTTAACGACACACCGTGTGCATTTAGATTTTAAGTAATCACCCTCGAGCGACTCTTAGCTCACCCGGCAACACTGTTCACAGCGTCCTTATTGGTGGGTGGAACCAGGAAGCAGATTGACGGTACAGACGCCTCATTGCCTTTATCATTCAGCACCTTCCACTTGTCAGGCTGCGAGTTGTTCAACAGAGCGCACTCTTCTCCTCTGTGGACTGTGATCTGGACGGAGATAAACATAGGCATCTGACTGAATCTACTACTGGATATTCCTGTAATTTACTGGCGTTTACTAAGAAATGATTACACTGTATTAAAAGTGAACTGAAAGCTGGACACAGCTTTGGAACTCATTGATATCCCATTACAAATTTGGCCAATATAACTTTATTTAACAATATTTAAAAACTTAATGATTTCTGTGATTTGTATGCATGTAGCAATTCTTAGTATGTCCAAAAATATTTAACAAAATTAATGAATTTATAATAATATCTCCATGCAGTTAAGACACCTACCTCCATCTGTTTGAAGTCGCAGACGGCCTGGATGGGCTGTTTGTTCTTTATGGCGCTAGCGGGGTTACGTGGTTTGAGCTGGACAATGGTCTTGGCCCTTCGCTTCAGGCCTTCCAGGTGAGTTTTGAACTCAGTCAGTTGCTCTTTCTCATCCTGTAAAGAAAACAAAAATGTATGTTTTATGGTGTTTATTAAGCTTCACTAAGAAAGTATTTAGCAGGAGTAGTAACAGTTTTCTCTCCTCACCACAGTGCCAAAGCACCTCGTGGAGCTTTAAATCAACAGGTATTGTATAATTTCTCAGCACGCAGAACAATTTGTACTCAACAGGATAATAACAGTGTCTTGGTGTGTTTGGTAAGTAAACAACATAATAGTGAATAAACCCACAGCTGCGTCCTGCAGTAGATCTTCCAGCCGCGTGACTGTGATGGAGCGGTCGCAGGTGTACTTCCTCTTCATCGTGTCTTGTATCTTCTTGATCTTGTCCTCCGCCTCTTTCACGTCAGAGAAAAACTAAACGAGGAAGAGATAGAAGAAATTAGGTTGCAGCGTTGAGAACTTGCCCTGCATATAAAGGCAGCAACAGTAGGACAAACAATAAGGGCAACACATTTACTGATGGACAGGTGAGCAAAGAAGAACACAAATTGTGCTTTAATTAAAGCTATAGTGTGTAGTTTCTGTTGCCCCCATGAAGATTTCTAAGTAATGACAACAACACTGTCAGTGCATCCACATGACGCTAGCCTTCGGTGATCGCCCCCCTACCCCTCCTCCAGTCAGTTGCTAGTAGCTCAAAGAGGACACGGAGGATTTAAAAACATGATGGACTCTTCAGAATAGGTAATGATCTTGTAATTTTTATGTTCTCTTCGCCTCTAAAGCTGAATGCTTCTGCATACTGACAAATACAGAGAGAGTTTTGTATCAACTCCTTTGAAAATGGCTTGAATGTAACGGGGGTGTATTAAGATGAAATAGTTATAAAATAAATACTATAGCTTTAAGTTAACTCTTTATGAATAAACTGACCTCATTAATTGACCGTTTTAAGGTTGCTTTCACACCTACCTCGTTTGGTCCATTTAAAACGAACCCTGGAGCGTTTGGTCGGATAGTCCGGTTCGTTTTGGGCTGGTGTGAAAGCGCAAAAATAACTCTGGTGCAGACCAAACAACCGAACACTGGTCCGCTTGAAAACGGGGGTCTCTGTTCGTTTCCAAGTGAACTAGAGTTTGGATCACTTTAGGTGAGAACGCAATCTGACCCAAATACAGGAAGTAAACCAACAACAGAGCATTTACTAGCCTGCCATTTCAACCTTGCACACAATTTACGGACTTGATGTGATTTAAGGGATGATAACTTTCAGATCCATAAGCTGTTCTGAGATCACATTGCTGGTCGTCTACATCATCATCATCATCATCATCATCATCATCATCATCATCATCATCTCTCTCTCCTTCACTCGCTGTCTGTCAGCTGCTCATTGTTCGCCTTTTTCTAAAATATTACAAACACTCAGAATCAGAAAACCTAAGACGTTATAAATTTGGTGTTGCTCCATTATTTCTCAGACCAGAAGTGTCGGTAAGTTTCGGATATTCTGTCCAATAAACAACCCACCGTCTCAAACGTGTGACATGTGTTTACAGTGTTTGGTGCAGTAAACCGAACCAAATGAAAAATGCAACAATGTTGCAACTTCACCCCCGAATCGCACCGAGTCTACCTAACTATAGGTGTGAAAGCACGCAAAGTAATGAAGTCTAGCGATGCAAGTTAGTAAACATACCTGGTAGTAGGCAGTGTTTTCTTTCAGGTGGGTTTCGACGCAGCAGCACAGCTGGAGGATCCAACTCCACTGAGTCTGCAGGGCTGCCGTGAAGGACTGAGCAAGGAGGGTAGCGGAGAAGAAAAGGTGATTTGATGAAGACGACAAACACTTGAATATAGTCGAATGTGTTTATAGGCTGTTTATAGGCTGTAGTAATCAAGTGAGTACAATAATCGTACCTCTACAGTCTTCCTTGCTGGGTGTCCGTCCCTCAGCAGTTTGTCTCCTGTGGCCTGGACAGTGTTCATCTTCTTCTCCCTGAGCTCCAGATCTCTCATCAAACCCTGCTCACAAACAACACCAATCAGAATCACATCACTATCATCACTAGCAAGCACTGCGGGTAAACCCTATTAAAACATCACACTCTACCGAGTAGTTGTCTTTCTTGACTGTCATGTTGGTGTTTCGTTCGCTCCAGTCGTAGTTGACCTCCTCCTCCTCTTTCTCATTCAGCCACATCAGCTCTTTGGTGGCTGCGATGACAAAGGCGTGCAGCTGGTCCAGGTAGCGCAGGCGGGCCTTAGAGGCGTTCTGCAAAAGAGCAGATGACAAAAATGCAATGATGCATTTTGAGGGACTGAGAGGGAATAGAGGGCTAAAACATGACATCATGGTACATTTTCACGCTCTTTTGTTTTGACTTCACTGAACCTTTATGAAATTGGTGGAAGATTAGCTTTGCAACAGCTCAGTCTCTACTTGGTGCTTCAGTTGAAAAATATGTCTTTATCCAGGATTTTTTTCTTTAATTTTAGTGTCTTTTTTTAACTTACTAGGAGAGTGCCGTACTGCAGCTCCAGTTTTCCCAGATACTCGCGATAGGCAGCTTTACTGGCAGGTGAGATCTGACTCTGGAGAAGGAAGAGGCAATAAGAAACATTAGAAACAGGTCAGACAAGCAACCATTCATGGTTATGAATGCAAAAACACAGTTTTGCCTGTTTCAAAGAGATCCCTTTATTCTAACATTGACATATTCTTTATTTTATTTGAAGTTGATTTGATAAGATCTAAATCTCTGTTTTGGGAGTCCTCTTCAAAATGGCAGCACACTTAGCGAATTATACAATTATGATATCACACAAACCAACACAGAGCATGTGAAACATACTCTAGGATACCACGCTATGGCCAGTTACCCACTTTTAGTTCCCAGATAAAATAATCTCTCTGCTCTATCTGAAATACCACCTAATGTTTTGTGTCAGCTGTTTGTACCTCATCGGCCTTTGCCCTGTCGATCTTGGAGCGGAACTCCTCCACAGACAGGTGCAGGCCACGGTGGCTGCCCAGCTGGGATTCGACAGTGGGCAGGTCGGTGCCCCACTCTCCGTCATCAACCCGCTGCTGGTTGTCCTCCACCCAGCCCAGCAGATCTTGGATGTAACGCATGGTGACTTCATCCAGCTCAGGCCGCACCCTCATGGGGGCCTGCTGCAGGACCTGGGCGGAGTGGATCTGAGTCATGGGGATCTGTGTGATGGTCACTCCAGACTTGAGGCGCAGGTTGTACTCGCTGCGGAGGTTCACCAGCCTCTCATGGAGACGATACACTCTAGAGCCAGAATAAGAATGGCAGTTAGTGCTGACATGATATGTCGATTCACTGATTAGTCAAGTGACGGAAAATAACGACAATATTTTATAATCAGCTAATTGTTTAAGTCATCAAGAAAATATGCCAAATATTCAGTGACTCCAGCTTCTCAACTTTTAGGATTTTTTAATTTGCTCTGTTTGAGCAATGAATTAACAATAATTCAGTAAAAAAAAGAGATTAGCAGATTAATTGATAATGAAAATGATATTAGTTTCAGCCCTAATGCCAAAGGTTAGTTATCTGAAATGTTGCAGTTTGATTTTGCACCTGCGATACATCTGCTCAGCCTGAAGGTGGCGTCCATCTTTGAGCAGCTGAACATCATTGAAGAGAAAGCGGATCATTCCCTCTGCTTTCTCCAGATCTGCCTCCATCTCTGCCGTGTGCTGAGCAGGTCTCCCTGAGCTCAGCATCATCACGTCCTGCAGCACAGAGACAAAGACGTTACAGCCCTTCATGTGGCTGCAATCATTTCTGCTAAAGTAGTATCTGTCACAAAAGTTTGAGTCTCACCGTCTGCAGCAAAGTCTCGACCTGGTTGAGCTGCTCCTCACACACCCCCGACTCCATCTGGACCTTACTGACGACCCTCTGAAGTCGCTCCAGCCTGCAGAGGAAGAGAGGGGAGTTCAGACAAGGGAGACTACCTGACAGTCCAATTAGCCTCCAGGGTAAATGCTAGCTTTGTCTGTTAGCTGTGCTAAAGTAAAAATAATCGCTTGACAAAAAAATATTAAACTAGTTTTTAAAAACTGAAAGCACTCACTCCGTCTTCTGTCGAAATAAATACTTCAGCTCGTATCCCTGATGCATGAAAGCCATGTTAGAGCTCTGTTGCTCCAATAAAGTAGAGATTATGTTTGTTTTTTTAACTTTCCACAGCACTTTCTGAAGCCCTGGAAGAACCAAAACCAAAAGCTACGCCCTAACAGCCTTGTGATTAAAAGTTTATGAGTAACTATCAAACGGTTATTGCTAGATTGTTGTCATGACGGTGGCACTGTTGTCATGTGTTTGCCCTAATATGATTTCTACTTCCCATACCACAAAGCCAACTCAGTTTCCTTTTATTGCCAAAGTGGACTTTACTGTATAATTAGGGAATGAGTCATCCTCATGGTCACACAGTAACCACTTGTCTGATGATTCATTTCTGATCTTCATTTCTTAATATCTTGTTTTAAAAATTAAGTTTGCTTTGGCAACAGAGCATGTGATGAATGGCCCTCTTACCTCTCAAATTCTGTCCTGAGGAGACGCTCTCTCTCCAGTATGGCAACGTGCAGACGACCCCATTCCTTCTCCACATCAAAAGGATGGTAACCTGGCGGCACTTTGACATGACCTGCCTGAACTGCACCCTGAAAAATCACAAGATTAGGGCTGCAACCTACCACCATTCACATTATCAATTCATCTCCTGATTATTTTTTTAATTTACATACATTGTATATTATATACAGTGTTGGAAAGCCAGAATGTTCTGAAGGCATTGAGACAGTGCTGTATATGTTTAAGGTTTTAGTTGTTTACATTCTGCCGTGGATTGTACCTGGATTACTTTTTTGGAAAATTACCACAAAATGACTCTATTCTATTGATGCTTTGTTCTTGTATTGTATTGTATTCTATTATATTCTATTTTTATTTCATGTATATTGTATCCTATAATTTAATGTATATTCTGTATGTGTGCTGTGTGTCTGATATTTTGCTGCTGCAACACCGTAATTTCCCATTTTTTTTGGGATCAATAAAAATCTAAAATCAAAAAAAAAATCTAAATCTAACAGTCTGTAAAGGTTTCACAAAGTGCTAGTGTCGCAACTCCCGCAGGCATAACAGTGGGTGGTAAAAAGTGAACTGTCAAATGAAAACACAAAATTTGTCTCGTTTATATTTGTACAAAGACATATTGATTACTTCAACTTTGATGATTTTATGATGTACAGCACAAAGAATATCTTTCAAAACATTTTCCGGACAACTGACTTTAATGACAGAATGCAGAGTTTTTAAGAGTTGCCGAGGAAACTCACCTCGAAAGACTTGAAGATGTGTTTGGAGCGGTTCTTGTCTGCCTCTTTTGCAGGAAGCTCTGTTTCCTTAAACTTCAGAAACTGACGCCAAAGAACCTGCAGATCAGAAAGGAGATTAATAAATGCAGCATGAGCTTCATCGTCATTTTTATATTATGCGGTTTTGTTAGTCAAAACACATTCCTTTAGGAGCCGCTCACCTCAATCTCCTCGTAGCTGTTGGGGAACTTCCTCTCCTCAAAGACGAGGATGTGGTGTCGGATCCACTGCAGCAGCATGGTGACCACCTCATAATACTCCTGCCATCGCAGCTCCAGCTCCTGAAGCACAGATACAGACAGAGGTCCAAGTTAACTAAAGACCTGACATTTTTTTTATCACGCAGAATTTCTAAAGCTGCTGATGCTTTTGACACTCAGTTACCAGAGTCATCCTTCCTACAGATTTTCTTTGAAGAGGGATTATAAATTGAATGGTTAAATTTCTTTATAAAGGCGTGTAGGATTACTTTCATTTTGACTTCAAATGTGCTTTATGGGTTCATGGTAATATATTAAGTTAAGTAAGTCATTTGTACTCCTTACTTCTCATTGCTTTGATCATCTTGGACCCTTTTTTTGTGGTAATCATTATGTAAACTGGTCTGAATAAGAACATCTGCTACACTATGACTAATAAGGGTGGGGAAAAAATCGAAACACTTATGTATCATGAATTTTTTGCGTCGATTTTTTTAAATCAATTATTTTCCTTAGAATCAATTTTTTTTTTTTTTTTTTTTTTTACCAATGATTCACCTAAATATTTTCTGTTTATATGGTACTGCCGACGGCGACTACATTAAACCCGTTTTCTGACCGAAAGCAGAAAATCCATGTTATGTACTTACACATTAAATAAATGTCAGACTGACTGACAGACATGTGATGTGCACCAGTTTTTAGAAAACAATTTGTTTTTAGTAATGTCTCATGATATATTGTCTCTAGAAGTGTTATTCAACTTTAGTTTTTTTATAAAGAAGGAAAAGAAAATCCCAAAACTCAATAACTATCGAATCGCAATACTATATCGGGAAAGAATCAAATCGGGACAATTGCATATCGTCCCAGCCCTAATGCCTACTATGCATTTAGACCACGTTTAAAGTACTAATATTAGTAAGAATACACCTTGTGATAACCTTGCAAAGGTTTCTCATCTCTGCTGTAAAATATCATAGTGATCCAGAGGAAAGATGAAGTGATGAGGAAGAAGAGGACTCACATTGGCTTTGACACCGTCCTGAACGTCTGGTACCCTGGGCATGGCATCGTACAGAGAGGAGACGTATGTGATGATGGATTTCTCATCTGGGTGGAGAACATCCACATCTGTAGAGAGAAATTATGAGATAAAAATGACGTCACTTTTTTGACTAATTTTGACAGTGCGAAGCTGAATAAAAACAATGCACAGCTCAAATGTTCCCTGAGTAAAGCGTTCAGGGTGATTCTGAATAATTGACTCCTCTCACCCTCGGGGTCCAACAGTCTGGTGACGCCCAGGTCTCTCTCTGCCACGCTGAAGGCCTGCTCCAGGTTCTCCTGGTTGGACTGTCGGTACACGTTACTCATGTCGATCAGAGTGGGCCTGCGGACATAAACCAGACGGAGAGAACAGTGAAAGGAAGTTATTACTATCAATCAAGACTTTCTTTAAATCATGTGTGACGGCTGCAAATGTCAGAGAGAAACATTCCCATTAATTACATTTCAACTTTAGCCCTTACTTCGATGTTTTTGCAATTTCTTTCAATTTTTTACCTGACAGCCACAATTCCACATTGATGGCTCATGGGTAATTATCTTTTTTTTACATCTTTCATATTTTATGTGCTGTAGGCAGTTTGATCATGAGTGGTGTGTCTTTTATGATACCAGAAGTGGCAAGCAATAACAAAAGTCCTCACAGCCAAAGAAACTTTAAATTCCTCCATTATTTTAATACCCAAAGAAGACAGACATGTTGCCTTTGAGTGCACTTTGCCAGGCAGATAACTGCAGTCTAATAACATGTAGGCACAAGCTCAGAGCATAAAGGATTAAAGTGCATCTCATGTCTACAAATAGCAAAGAGTAAGATAACTTTGAGGACTCAGAATGTAAAGTAAATTCTGCACATTTAAGCTTTTCCAAAACACAACATTTGAACAAGTACTCATACACTTGCGCGACTCTCTGGATGTAATATTCTTTTTGTGCCCGGGGTGGTTCTAGCTCCACATAGCAGGCCTGGCTGTAGGACAGCCCGTCCCTGCTAAGGTGGATGATGTGAGGCGCTGATCCTGATTCATGATCCTCGCTCTGGGAATCTCGACTGAAGCGAGCTCCGGGGCTGCTGGAGCCTCGGCCGGAGTCAAAAGAGTTCTCGGTGGGGATGTCCTCGCACAGCATGACCACGCGGTCCTCCAGGTCACTGACTGAGCCCGCTGTGCTGCTGGAGACACTGGTCAGACGCCTCTTTGAGCGAAACTTCCTTTTGAGGCTCAACATTGTAGCAACTAAAGGTTTCCAAGTGAGTGAGGTCAAAATGTTGTTAGGTTATGAAAAACATAAAATCTTTAGTAGCTTTTCATCCTTGATTATATCCTTCATCCTTAATTATATCCAATTCTCTTCTTATTGTAAGGTTTTGGTCAGACTTCTGTTTCAGTCGATCATTGCGAAGACTCCTCGCTGAAGCTGTTAAATCTCTGCCCGTCCTGCTCTTCCTCTACCAAGAAAGAATCTATGGCAGAGCGGTTAGTGTACCTGTGTTTTGCTACAACCTGTCAAGCCTCCAGTGAGCATACCTCCAGGCCAACCTTTTCTCAAATGAGTGTGATACACCCACATCGACAAAGAAAGGGCTCTATCTTTTCACATCAAATGATGCCAACTCAGGGTTGTCCATGTTATTTTTGTGTCATGTGGTGAGCTACCCTGCGGCGCTTGTTTGTCTGTGCAACCACAAAGACTTAAAGTGGTGCTCCACCCAAAATATATGGTTTGTGTATAAAACAGTCGGCTCCTGCAGGCTTGAAAGGTGGCTGTTACAGTTTGTAGTTTCTTTATATAGCAGGACAGCAGCGGTGGTCAGCTCAAATTCATGTACGGTACAATGGATTGTTATGACAAACACTTTTTCACATCAGGAAAAGTTAGCAAAGCATCTATTAAAGCTTTTCAAACAATTACTGCTGCAAAATGTGTTTTTCTCTGTCTATGTTCAAAACAATTGTCTGTGGTAGTCTGAGTAAAAAAATTACAAAATGTAATGAATGAATGAATTAGCTGGGGAGTTCAAGTCTGAGTTGGTGTTTATCTTGATGTTTGATTTACAATAACCAATCCACATTTTGTCCTGACAAGTCAGGTGTGCTGCTGTAAAACTCAAATATGAATTTGGTATTCCTGTCACTGAACCAACTGCAATAAATAATAAAAGACAGCAACATGAACTATGAAAAAGGTCAAAGAGAAAATCTTTAGACTATGTGTAAAATTCATGTCCTGCGGTGTTACAAGATCCCAAGTCCAGGCAAGCTTTTCTAATTAGAAAAAGTTTCTGCATAGTTTGAAAAATGCTTCTTCATTGCATCCTTTCCTGGATAATCTTTTTGTGTCACTATTATTATACAGGTAGGTTTAATTGCATTTTTCAGCTCCTTTTTGCAATTTATTAGTGCTGTCTATTGCATCATGCTCTATGTTAAATTTTTAAGTCTTTGTCTTCTTGCCCTTTTCCCCTTGGCTTAACACTTTTATCCAAGGAACATTATGTTAAAGTAAAGTAAAACTCTTAAAACTGGTAGTCTCAGGGCCACGCTCTAGGAGGATCCGTGTCTCACCTGTGTTTGTGTATGATGGCGTTAAAGAGCTTGCCATCCCTCCAGCTGGTGGTGAAGTTGTCGCTGCGCAGGCCCTGGTATCCCTCCACCATCCTCTGAGACCAGAGCAACAACTTCTCTTTGGCCGTCATGTCGTCCGATTGGCCGTTCACCTGAATGTCTGAGATCTGAAGGGGGAGACAGTGCAACTAGTCAGAAATATTAAACTTACTTCTATTTCATTTCTTTAAGAAAAAAAAGCCCTGAGAACTTGCACCAAAAGCTCTTTTTAGCTGCCTTTTGGGGATGGGTTGCACTTACAAGTTGTGATAACATCTAGTTCTTCATCCTTTTGAGTTTGAATGCACTTATTTTAAGTCACTTTGGACAAAAGCATCTTCCAAATGAGTGTAATGTAAGGTTAAAAAAACAACAACACTTGGATAGCTGCAAATGAAACCACCCACAAACAGCCAAGATTTTCCTAATCATTATATCTAAAGCTCTCATAGATAGTGTTATATTTAGTAAAAGGTTTTCATGATAAAATGACTTTTTCCATCTTGCCATGCTGGTTGAAGGGCAGGAAAAAGTTTTTTTTCCAGTGTGCCCGTTGATTTCTTCCAGACTTGAGATGAGTCACATTTTAAACCTCAAATAACAACCACCACTTTTACTTTGAGGGCAAATGCAACATTACACTCACTGTTTTGGAAAGAAACACAAATGCTTTGTGCTTATATGCCAGTAAAAAAGAAATCATAAGAGTGAAAACGTCCATGAGTCACTGATCTTACAAAGTTATACTGTATGCTCAAAACAAGAATTCTCAATAAATACTCTGCTGCTGATGATGAATGTTGGACTGTGTACCAGAACCTCCACAGGCAAATTCCTCTTTTTTAAGAGCTGCAAGGCTCAGCTATGAGTCACAAGAAAGCACTACTGAAAGAAACCCTCATTTAAGAATTCATGATTTTTTTTAAATATCTGTTTGGGTTGATGGTTGGTAGATAAAATAAAAACATTTACTTTACTCTAGAAAAATACCTCAACATTTTTTTTTTCCCTAACTAACTTTACTACGTAATTTCAGATCCTCTTTATTTTTTGTTTCCAAGCCAAACACTCACCAAACCACCGAAATGTATTGCCGGAAAACAAACTAATCTGTAAACACTGACTTGTTTGATCGTTTCCGCAGCCGTCCGATAAAAAACAGACGCTTTGGCGAGTTGGCGGGTGTCAATTTAAAACCCGGTATATATATATATATATATATATGCATATATTGCATGAACAAAGTTTAATCAATCCAGATGTCCTCTAAGGTTAATCCTAGCACTTTGTTGACATTGAGGGACTTGACATTTATTTTACAACTTGATTTTGCAGCCGGTTGACTCGCTGTCTCTACTTTGCATGAATCCATCGCCCAGCAGTTGCTGCCTCTGCCATATCTATAATCAGATTTACAAACGGTACTTATGAAACGTCCCTTGTGTTTGTTTAGGTCTGCTTGAGGCACCAGAAGGGCGGGCGGGGCTCTCTACAAAACTAGGCACAAGTTGTAAAAAGTTGCAACAATTACAGGAAACCTTTTGAAATTTAACATTGTATGTTTTTGTTTTGTGTTTTTGACCATTTAACTTGTCTTGGTAGAAAACTCCACTAAGTCAGGGCTCCAATCAGTTCAATACAGTATTTGAGTAGTTGGTGTCTGTATATCACTCCTTTGTGATTTTTACTCATATATAAGACCAGAAAGACATCCATAAGTGAGGTAAATTAGCTGCACATAATGCATTAAGTGAAGGTTGCACTTCCAATCCTGATAAATAGTCTCTTACTGGAACAAGTGTGGTTTTTTTCCACAATATACTGGTGTTTTTAGGTATGCTGATGAGTCATAGCAGAACTTACAATTTCACTTACATGCTCTTTTTTTGCAGGAAAGGGTGGAGGAGGGAAAAAAGAAGGCATCTCTTCCTTCTGCTATTTTCCCTTCAGAAGGGAAACCCCAGTGCTACAGTTTTGACGGGGGCATAAAGTGACTCAGAAGCTGAATGAAAACAGGACCTCCGCCCTCGCAGCCTCTTTTTAAAAGTATCGAGAGAATATCAACTCCCTCTCTGTCACGAAGCAGGCCCATTATTCATACCGCTCACCTGTGTATTAGTAAACTATAACCTGCACCTGGGGAGCTCAGAGGAAATTCACCATTGTTTGTGCTGACTAACAAAGAGGAAAATGGTTTCTTTTGAAGCAGGAATAGATGCCTGATGACTAAGTGCATCTACATGGACATTTTTCATTTTATTAATTGACCAGCATTTAGGTTCAGTTGGATATTAGAGCATAGTTAACTTTTATAATACGGACAACTGTTGGGAGATAATTTCTCTCGTTTCCACTGCAGTTTTTGAGTCCTGAGCTGTCACGCCACGTTCCCTTCCAGCGTAATCACTGAGTCACACAGGAAGGGGAAAAGTATCCCACATCGACATCCCAACATAACCATTATACCCATTATAGTATCAAAGAATCTCCATGTACTCCCACAGTTTTTTTTTTTCAAAATCTACCAAACCATCTGCTAAATGAATATGCAAACACGCCTCTTCCCAATCAGAAACACATCTGCACATTGACGGATGGTTTTCTTCCAATGTGGCCTTTGTTGCCATAGGTGATAGAAGCAATTTTATACTGTTTATGTTTGACATCGCTTTGAATGGAACCCTTATATTTTAATTTAACAGTAAGCTATAGAGCTGCCACAGAAAAGCGTCAAAAAAAGACTCTCATATTGACTGACATGTGATCATTCTTCTTTAAAAATGAATGAATAGTTTTTTTCAGTGTTTAGTCTTTGTGCACTCAAGGACAGCGGAAGCCGTGGTAGTTGTATATAAGAGCATAAGTGCTGCCAAATGTCCAATAAAGCCCATTTGGAAATGATTGGCTGTTGGACTCTACTGTACTGTAACTGCTGTGTCAACACCAGGATAAAGTGAGGCTGATGATTGAACCCCAAAGAGGGAACGGCACTCTGATTTTCCTTACCGGTGCGCGGAAGCAAACTAATCACAATGTAATGAAAGTAAACTGTATGAAACGCATGTTACTCATACAATGGAAGAGTTTGATCTTGAGCAATTATGTGCTAACGTGCAGTTTAAAAGATAAACATATGTAGTTCAGGTAATGTGAGTCAGCTGTTCCCAACCGGGCTCAGTCAGTTTAATCTGAATACATGCAAAATGCAATTTAAATAATGATTGATTGAGCTTTTGTGTCCAATAATTGCTGTCCAAGTTAACTTCAATGCCATAATTACAGCATTTTATAGCAAATTAGCCCTTAAAAGTGTCCTACACTACCTGGAAGTGAAGGATAATGGTCCATATCAGCCCCAGGGTCAGCTTGGGGTTTCCATCTGCAATGTCATCATTCCTGATGTTGACCAGTTTAACCTGAAAGATGCATGGATACCAATAAAACATAACGCAACATGAAGAGTTAAAACTCAACAAGGAGAAAAACTGAAAAATCAAAATGCTCCTTTGATGTGAATGTGCAACTGAAATGTCAGTATTTACTGACCTGTCTGTGTTTGAGAAAGTCCAGGGCGATCTGTACATTCTGCAGCTTGTGGAAGCGCATCCGGCCTTTCTCCCGCGGCTGCAAGAGACGAGAGGACACCAAACATCAAGAGGAGAGAAAAGAAAATGAGGTTGAATGATCAACAAACAGCAAGGCCCCATGACTGAGAACAGGTGTTTCAGTGTCCAGCAAGACCTTTTGCGCTTAAAACAAAGATCTATTCTACCGTATAAAAATCCTTACAGTCATGGTCTTAACTTAAAATTCAAATACAGCAAATTTGAAGTGCAATTCAAATTCTGCGTGATTGTGATCAAAGCGTTTGGTCAGACCTTCGACCAGATCTGACCCTAAATGACCTGGAAATGCATTAACAAACCAGCCAGGATGTCTGCAGGTGAGAGCATGATAATGAATGATACACGATCTCAGTGATTCCCCCGATCATCAGTCACAATATCCTCATTTTCTCTGAGGCCTACAATCAACTTTTCCTTCTGAAACCCCTTTAACATCTTATACTGCCTTAGATTTAAACTGTAGCTCAGTCCAATCGAGCAGAATACATAAGCCTCTATGATTTCTAAACCTGCACAGGACAGAGTTACCCCAGGAGTGATGGCCATGACATGCATTGGTGCTCCACATCTTAAGCTTTAAGGCAGTAAGAAACCTTGCTGCAGAATAAGTCAACATATCAGCTGGAAGTGATGAAAATTTGGCCGTTGCTTTCAATACAGTGAGGGAACCCAATAGACCATACCGGTGGTTTGTATGTTTAAGCCCTTAGCCACAAGTTGTGCAGACATTCAGAGCATAAAATATCTAAAGATAGATTTCATACTTTTCACACGCACCCATCTGTGTATATTTAACTAGCAGAGGCAAGAAATGTCCTTGAGATAATTCATGAGGCAGAAGACTGATTCACTGATGATACAGCTGCACGTAGAAATTATTTTGTTAAATATTTCCTTTTTGGTGCGTTCAGGCACTATTCACTAATGAAAAGCTTTGGATTCATGAACCCTGTTGTCAGAAAATCCAAACCCAGAAGACAAATCATGTGAATACTGATATTTCTTGGATGAAAAATATTTAGTTTTGCGGCCAATTCTGAAATCTCGGATGAACGGTATGGTCATTTTGGTTCTATTTTTATGAGGTTACGCTCTTCACTTCTTAACGATATTTAAATGGTAACCTTCATTTGAAGGACATGATCAAATACCTTTGAAATACACAACTGTAGAAATTATTCCTCTAAAAGCTACTTGCGCTTCTTATCTCCGTACATGACACCTGACCTGACTAGCTCACTGACCAAATGGAGGACGATGGCGACACAGAAAGGGGACAATACAGGGAGTGTGACTGTCATCATGCACAACCCAGCAGCCACCTGGGGTGGTGACACATGCCACGCCCGACGCCCACAGTCCAGGCGCCACTCACCAACCGCACGTTCCTCACAACGTCACGTTCCCTCGGCTACCACAGCAAGAGCATCGCAAGAGAGGAAGGCAGAGGGGAAGGGGGAGAGGTTCAGGGCAAAGGTCAGCAGGAATAAGATAAAGGAAAAACCAGGGGTCAAACAAGTCAGTGCAGAAAGGTTACGAGATGGAAGCAAAGGATGAAAATTAGTGTATTAAGGCTACGTCACCCCCCTCCCACCCCCAAAAAAAAACAGTGCTAAGGTAAGTAAAGTAAAAGAGTGTGCATAACCTCAGCATGTTCTGAAATGTCCAAAAACCTCGAAAGAATCAAAGTCAACGCATGCAAGAGTGGAGACAAGAAACCCAGCAGAATCATTTTAAAACTATAAACATTTAGAGCAGTTCACGTTACAACAAGTGGACTGGACAGTAGAACAAATGACATCAAATTAAGTCAGCAGGACAGGGACGCAGGGACGATAAGAGAGGTTTGGACAGGACAGGGGGTTACAGCAGAAGCGGATGTCCTAATTTCTGAATGTGGAAGTTCACCAAAGCTCACCAGTGTCTCTCCAGAGAGCACCTCCAGCAGGGAGATGAGGTTGTGTCCATCTCGGAGGTCCTCGTACAGGTCCGTGATGTGTCTCTGGGCCTGCGGAGAGAAGAGAGGAGACAAATATTTACCTTTTACAGTGATATATTATTGATCCATACATTCAGTCTCCCATCCCATCACCCCAGCATCAGTGGTGATTCACACATAATACAAACAGCACTGGAACTGCTGCCCACCTAGACACTAATAGCAGAAAGGGATTCCACACTAGGCACAGACACATTTGACTGAATCCCGTAATGTCACCTAAAAATAAATAAAGCAACTTAAAAGAAAGGACCTACACACAACTGTCTGCCTTCTGCAGTGGAAACTGGGCCCGCATTTTGGATTCTTTTCATAGTTTTGGCTATCATGTCATTGGGTAAAGTATCGTTTGGCACAGTAGGTTAACAATGGCAAGAAACATGAGTGGTTGGATCAGTTGTAAACAAACCAGATTATTTAAGCTACTTACTTACTGAAAACTAAAGTAAGAACACTCAAATCTTATATATTATTATGTTATAATCCGTCATTGCATTGTAAAACTATTGTTAGTAAGTATCATAGGTTCGAAGTTGAATCATAACATTTTTCTGCAAATTCTAATGGACATTTAAAATTGGGTTTTGGGTAATAATTTTAATGTTTGCCTTCATTTTCTCTTCCAAACAAGTTTAGTAAATGTAAACTGAGTTACAGAACAAGTAAGGATATGTTGCACTGCAGAAAAGGCTCTTACAGCAGTTAGAAAAGAGTCCAAGTTTTAAAATTGAAGTGAAAAAAAGGCTAGCCTCAAAAAGAGGTTAGCAGCTTAAGAGCTCAGTTAACGTATGGGAATGAGAGAGGGTAAAAGTGTTAACACAGACATGCAGGTAGAAATGCATGTATGTCCACTCAGCACTCTGCTCACTGACAGCACCTACCTCTGCCTTCCAGTGCTGATGGGACAGGATGGGAGGACAGGATGAAGGATGGAAAGAAGAAACAGTTTGATGAGAGAAGATATAAAACTGCAGGGACTCGTGAGGGAAACGAAGAACAAAAGACAAACAACAGACCCTGGTGTGATGTGACAAAGACACTTGGTAATTTTCTGTTTTTAATCATTTGATTTGACTGATCCAATCCAAAACTATTTACAGCGGTACTGTTTTTATAAATGTAAATCTGCTTCAGCTCTTCTGCTCTGGTCTGCATTGCAATGGGATTCATAAAACTTAAGTAAAACACAGAATAACGTCTGTTTTTCATTCTCTTTAATCTAGACATGCAGTAGATGGCACTTTAGAGACAGATGAGCACCAAAATGGAGTGTTCCTGGCCTCATAGTTTAATAATCCCATGACTTTGTTGTGACCACGAGTCCAAAACGCCTCGAGGGCAGCCAGATCGCCGGCCCGCTCAAGTTCTTTTGGACCCAAATCTGAGGGATTTCAAGACAAAGAAACGACTGACGGCAAAAGCCTGTGAGCCGTCTCGAACAGACCCCCGTGTCACAGGATGCCGATGGAGGACAGAAAACATTCCTCCCAGTTTAACACACTTCAGTTCCTGTTTGAAAACAAAGATTCGTCAACCCTAACGGGTCGGTTGAGCAGCAGCATTTCTCTAATAGAGGGCTGAAAACACTTTAGGTGGAGCTATGCTGTGCTTTAGTTTAATGTTTGCTTAAAACATTCCCTGGAAATATGATTAGTAAAACTAGTTACTAACTAATAAAACACTGCAATTCTGGTGTTTTTATTCTATGTGATTTAACTACTGTAGTCTGTTGTTACCTGAAACCTGAGATCCCTATTATACACACAAATACATGGGTGTCATTCAAAGAATGAGCATTATTTTCTTCTTGTCTTGTTGTCATAAAATAACATTACATGAGCTACTTTTGAGTAGTTTGAAGTACAGTGTCTTACAGAAACGTGCTCACGGAAACGTCACTCTTGTTGTAGGTGCCAAAAGATATAAATTGTGACAAAAACCAGAAATGTTTCTAACACTAAAATCCTTTCATTGATGCTTGCGAGAATAATTTGGCTTTTTGCCTGCTTGGAAATATTTAATCAAGACTAGCGCTGCAACGATTAATTGATCGACAGATTATTAATTGGCAACCAACAGTTCAAAGGCCAAAGATTAAAGAATTAATTATAATTACAAAATTTTGTGATTAGTGATCCCCTAATACTGTATCTGAAGTCTCTTTCCCGAAATTCAGCCTTGGTGCAGAATTACAGCCACTAGAGCCAATCCCACAATGAGCTTTCCATAGGACCTGCCATTTCTGTGTCTGTAGCTTTAAATGCTATTGAGGAGGAGAGAGGGGGGGGGCAAGGTGGAGGGTGGGGGTGTGGCCTTGACCAACTGCCACTTTGCTCGTTTGAAAGCCATGATGTCTCTCTCTCATGGGTGGGCCAAATTCTCTAGGCGGGCAAAGCAGAGAAAGGGGAGGTAACCTTGCTCCTTATGACCTCATAAGGAGAAGATTCCAGATCGGCCCATCTGAGCTTTCATTTTCTCAAAGGCAGAGCAGGATACCCAGGGCTCGGTTTACACCTATCACCATTTCTAGCCACTGGGGGACCATAGGCAGGCTGGGGGAGCGCATATTAATGTTAAAAAACCTCATAAAGTGACATTTTCATGCCATGGGACCTTTAAGGGTCATGGGCCAGAACGCTCTACAAGTACTGCCTTACAGTGTCATGGCTGCAAACATATTTAGCAGTGGCCCCCCCATTCAGAATAGGAGCTCAGTCCTGGAGCTTCCTGTTCCCCTGCCGAGCCCTGAGAAGCCGCCCTGGCAGTCTGGAGTCCAGATGTGAAACCTGACCGAGCCCGGCCCACCATGCCGCTGTTCCTAAAGCGAGGCCAGGTGTCCGTGACTCACTCCCTCACACGCATGCAGTTAACACAAATAGCATGTGTGGATTTTATTGTGCGGGGGAGCGATTTGTTTAGTGTTTCACTTTTTTGAAAATCTGAGTTTGCTTTGTGTTCTGTTTCCAGTTCATCTGCTTTCAGGTAACTTTTTCCAGCAGTGAGACTCGGTTAGATTAGACCGTCCAATATCAACTCAGGGAACATTTTTGTGTAATTTACGCTATTGTAACCAGGTAGGATACAAGCTCCAAATTACATTTTATTAACTTTTTGAAGTTTTATAATCTGCTTCATCTCGCAACAAATGTAATGTACATTTGTATAAAATTAAGTATTGTATTGCTGAAGTGGGATCTTACCTTCATCAGGTGCTTGTTGACCCATTTTGTGAAGGTCTTTTTCTGAACTCGGTCTCGTTCATCTGGGGAAAGAAAATTAAAACAGAAGCTCAATGAAAGAGTTTTAGCATGTTTTACCCTATTAACTGCAAATTATATACACTTAACGTTACTGCTGAGCATTTTTCCAAAACATGCTGGTTTTTAAATGTCTAACTTTCCAGCAAACCTATGGCTTCCAATTCATGTCAGCATGACATGAAAATCATCTTACAGAGACTAGATTAATAAACTTTTGATGTAAATATGTTGTTTTATATATTATATAATATCTTTCATTTTTTGGTCAAAATTAAATTGCTGTTGCATATTAACTTAATTTGGATCTGATTGATTTGGATCTGTTTTTATTGGCTGGTGCATCCAATAATGATTTAGAGAGGGCTGCTCAGAAAAACATTGCATTCAAAAGAGACTATTAATAATCATATTCGCAATCGTATCACGTGAATTAGTTGCATATGTCGACCAGTTGGAAACAGTTAGCCACAGGGTTGATTTGTTTATAGATTTATAGGCCTAGGTCAAATTAAGCAGAAATTGGACCAAAATCATACAAACAAAATCTGCTTTCCCATCCTTGGTCATCCCACAACCCCTAAGATTTACTTTGTGACCTCTCAGAGGGGTCCTGACCACTGCTTTGGAAGATGGTTGGCAGCAGTAAACATCATTTTTATTTAATGAGCTAAAACATCCAAAACCACAGCTATGGTCCCACATCTGATGAGACCCTTCAGGGTAACATTACTTGAACGTAAAAGAAAAAAAGTTTTCCCAGAGTTTCAGACAGTCTGAGAAATATTTGTGCTCCCCAAAGCCATAAACCAGAACACTGGCATGACATCAACAGAGACTGCAGAAGGTGACACAGAAAGTGTCTATACTCCCTCTTATGGTGGTTAAAAATCAGTCCATCAAAACAAAGAAGAAAACAAGTGTTGTGCTTCTCAGGTGAGACACCAGTAAATTACCTCTGACATCCCTCAGATTAGCACCTCTCTAGCAACATGGTTCACCTTACAACACTGTTTTTGTTTTGATTTCACAGTCTGATTATTACAAACAGGGCTTTCACATACCAGCTGGTACTGTATACGTTGCGCAATGTTTTCCCTTTTTTTTTTCCAAACATGCAGGCTCAGAAAAAATATCTACCAGAGGAACACCTTCACCTCTTCACCGTAGTGCTTCAAAAAGTGATGAGGGTGGTTGTCAAACACAGAGGCCGGTATGGTGTAACAAAACGTCAAAGGTCCGTCTTTAAACAAAAGTGATTAGGATTCGACACAATGGGACTTACTGTTGCAGAATTTTAAATCTGACGAGACAGTGAAACCATTATGTTTGATTTTCTTATCAGTCACACAATGTTTAGGAGCTTGACTGCATTATCAGGAAACTAACTGAAATCCAAGCTCATTCAACAGAAGACACGATCAGATGCAGAGGGAACAGAGAAACCAAAGAAGACGACCTCCCGTGGTGCCAACGCCCATTTCTGTGTGGCATTATGTCGATGACTCACAAACAGTCGAAACAGAGAAGTGACATAAACCTCAAAAGCAGAGAAATGATACCGTTTCATTTGGTCACGAGCGCATGACTTTGCATCCAGGCTAAATACGTTTTGTAAAAAATAAATCTATTGGCACATTAACCGCAGTTTATTCGTGCCATTAAATACAATTTTAGAAAACCAAGGTCAGACAGACACTTAACATTCAAAACTCAAACTAGTGAAATAAATGACACAGCAAGGCAAACTCTACTGATCCCTCTTACAAATAATGTGTTTTCTTGGCTGACATCTGTAGCCTGGAGCGACAGACAGAGCTGTGGATGTTTCCTTTGATCCGCTCAGTCAAAAAAAATATGTAAGATGAGGTGACATATATCAGGTCTCCTGAAAGAACATTCCTGTTTATCGCACATGATCCGTCTTTCTGTTACTGAATATTACAGCTGTAATGCGGAGTGTCACACAGAAGGCGACAACATGTTTATCTTAATTTAGTTTTTAGCACAAGAAAATCAGGTCTGGTTAATGCATCTGATAACTGCATTAAAATACATGTGGCAGGGTGTTTTGAACTTCTTCAATTACAACCGTTCATGATTAAGAAAAGAACCAAGTCATTTTTGCAAGTGAAGTGATTTTTCAGGTCTTCTGTCTCTTAGACAGGCAGCCTTTCTTATGCGCTGCAAAAGTAACACACACACACAAGTGATATGAAAGTGAGTCCTGCCAAAAGTCTGTTCTTCTTAGTTGCTCTTTTATCTCAAAATGGGTTTCAGCATAGCTAACCAATGAAAAAAGGAAAAGCCATGACACATAAAGGGGCGTGTCCCTTTGTTCTTCTAAAAGCGAGGCAGAAGACCACCAGAGGCAGAAGTAGATTCGACCTTTCAGACTTTAAACTAATACCATTTCTTCATAACATAGAAAAGCAGATAAAGAATTTCAACCTGGCGTGATGCATTCAACTTTCAACTTTTACCTGGTCCATTTCTACATCAAAGAATTCAACTGCATGGAGAAATACAGAAGACCTCCACGCAGGTACTATTAAAACAATGTAAAGATGACAAACTCTACCTTTCCTGTGATCCATGGCCTTGAGCATGCCCTGATAGTAGGAGTCCTCTATGAAGACTCCGTCACTACCCACACTGTCGGAGGAGTAGTTTCTGAATTTCCGCTCCATCTCAGCTCAGCCTTATCTCAGTGATCAAAAACAAAATATAAGCATCTGCACGTTGAGAGGCGATGTTGTGCACTTTGTGAGTCTTCCCCTTCTTCTTATTGCCTGTAACACTGCTTCACAGTGTGGGATCCTGTAGTTAAATGGGAGTGTTTAAGCCTCTGATTCAGTTCCTCACACAAGTCGTACTCCCTTTTTTCCTCCCTTGCTGTCTTTGACATTCACTGCTATTTAAAAAAAAGATCCCACCAGCTCTTGCAAATGCCTGCCTGCAGGCTACAATGTCAGAAGCTATCATTCACCACACAGTGATCTGTGAAAAGAGTGGGGAGATTCTCCCCCTGACCCAGCCCTGTTTTCCTGATTTCAGCTGTCAAACAACAACGTTTTTAATGCAACAAACCAAATAAACATGATCCTTTTCACTTTTCACATTTTATTTTCTAGCAGCAGAGTTTCTTGTGAGTGCAGTGTTTTTTCTACAGCTGCCTTCAAATCTGGTCTTTGAATGCAAGATCATTCTTAAAATGATTGCTGCTTGCCGCTGCTGTGCTATCCCATAATCATGCAAATTTCACCAACTGCATGTTCGCAGTGATCACAGAGATTACCGATCTCAAGCAAGTTTCTCAAGTTTTCTCTAAAATATGTTTTTTAAATCATAAGACTGAATTGTTTATTTAACAAATATTGTGCTTTATTTGGTTGACGTCGGACAGTGAGGGTATGTGGCTATGAGTCGCTCATCAGGATCGGGAAACCAACTTTCCAGTCTCCTGCCGACTCGGCTAGCCTAGGCTAGCTAGCCAGCTGGCCGGTCAAATTTTCAAATGTGAACATCAGAATAAACACAGAGGAAAAGGTGTAGATGGCTATACAAACTATGGCTACAATCCCGGCTACGTGGACAAGCGAAACCATCTCTGCGTCCATCTCTAGCTCTACATTAGAGGGAGCACCGAGGCAGCATGGAGGAATTGAACACTGACTGCCACGTCTCTGCTGGGCATCGTGCTAGCCAGTCTGCAGGACTTTTTCTGTGTGCCGATCGAACGGCCACATTCCGCTTTATGATGAATCATGCACATCAAGTTTAAGGAGCTGATGGGATAACATTTCCCTGGAATTGTACCTCGTACGATTTCATGTGACAAATAAAATTGATTGATAAAATTGAAATAAAATGTATTAATTGTACACTACTTCCAGTCACTCTTAACAAGAGCATCAGTAAAACGTCGAGATTTATAAGAGATTATCTTCAGAGAAAGGTCAGAGGTTAGGCTAACGGCCTGCTGAAACACACTGAAAGAGAACGTTCAAAAACTTGAACTCAGGTCATCTTACTGTAAGAGGGCCGGTAGAAAAGCCATGCTGTCCTAAAACATAGTTTGTCCTAACTAACGAATGCATGAAACTTGTTTGTCAGTACAGATTCCTAGTCTGGGTGGGGGGGGGCCAGTGTGTGTGTGGTCGGAGTAGGGGAGTTGTCTACAGGAGAGAATTCAGCAGCAAGAAGAAAATAGAAGCATTTAAAGATCTCTAATGAGAACAACCTGTGAGACATAACATGGTATTCGAGCATTAGGCTTGGACAATTTTTCTCAGATGAATTTCCAATCTTGAATAAAAGCTTCTGTTGAGCTTCCAAAAAACTCTTAAGAGAGTAACTACACTGCTGCAGAAAATTATTCCAGACATAGAGCCACCATTGTGGCTCTGCATGGATTGACTGGACGGTGTGTGTGTTTATGTGCATGAATGCTAAAAGAAAAAGAGAATTGTTACTTCTGCATCTTAATCATGCAATAAAACTGTCCATCTGTGCAGCTGCACAAATAATCTCAGATAAACTCTCTGAACAAGACACAGCATTGTTTTTCTTGGAAGTTAGGGTTTCTAAACTAGCACCTCCACACGACCACATTCATGTCCCGTAGCACCTAAATACCTGTAACACCTTTCACCCTAAAGGGCATCAATTTTCCGTGCAGATACTGACATAAGGCTGTAAGGCAGAGATTTTTTGGATACCAACAGCTGGAGGTGGCTTGTCAGGACTTGAGAAGTAAAAGCCACAGACCTCAACACAAGGCTATAGGGTGTTTAAAAAATGTGTAAAATCATAAGGTGTATTAGGGAGAATTTCTCCAAAAGCTTATGAACTACAAATTGCAAGTATTCACTTGCAATTGGTTTCCCTTGCCTACCTGCATTTGAACTATTGTGGCGCTTTGCAGCTCCCAATAGATGCGAAAATGTGTGCCGATATCAGCTGATTGAAGTCTTGACACAATCAGACATTGCAGTAATATTACTTAAATATTAATATTTACTTAAAATCCAATTTTGTATAATGTTGAAAAAGTAACAAAGAGGCACAAGCACTTTTAATGTGATGCAAATATGTGACTATAAAAAAAAGGTTGCTATCAACAACTTGCTGGTAGGTGCACACAGTGCAGTACTGTGTGGATATTTCTCCGTTCCTTCTTACTGATAACATGTGATGATAACCCCGAGCAGTGAGAGCTGATAGGGGTTTTATGATGACAGTTCTGGCGTGAGAAGCATGAAAGTCTATGCATTCCTGAGGGCGCGCCCACCCTCCTCACAGACAGGGGGAGCCGCCCCTCTGCGATAACACCACCCCTCCCCGAAGAACTCTGTCTACCTGTACATCTGTGCAAGTGACAGCATGCGATCTCAGTCCCACCGAGGACAGGAATGTTAACTAACACCATGTATCATCTGGCTAGCAGGTCCTGATGGGGTTTATGATGGACGGATCATGGTAGGAAAGTTGGACAGTTCAGGGAGAAACTTTGTCAAGGTGAAGAATGAAAGCCCCAGGGCATTATGGGGCAGATCCAACCTGAAGCGGGCATGAAAGCATGCACTACCACAGTGGAACAGCTCTGTCTGTAACTGTGAGGAATGTATTCCTTTTTAAAACAATCTCAGGTGCTGATAGGCGGTGCAAAGAAACAACAACACAGACGTTGAGTTGTTTTCTAACATTGCCAACGTTATTTTTCTCTCCATAATTAAAGAGGACAGATGACTCCAAATCACTTTTAAAGTAGGAGTGTCACTTTCAGGAAATATGCATTCAAAAGCACATATAAATAGCCATATGTTTTTACAATCTTGCAATTATGAGAATATGAGAACTAGATTATTGCTGGATTTATGATCTTCAGATGTGACTGCCAAGGCCAATTAAAAAGAAGATAAACTTATTTCTCAACACGATTTGTCTCCCTCTTCTGTTGGAAAAGCTGCACAACAAATCATAAGAAAAGTCAAAATATGTAATGCTCTACTGTAATCCACTTTGATGTCTAACTAGTAGTTGGCAACCCTCTTTGCTCTAAATTCAGATAAGAGTTCCGACTACTGTTAAGAAAGTCCACGGCCACTTGGGGCCCTGCAGTGCTGATTCATAGACCGTCTCTTTTAAATGTGGGAAGAGTGATTTGTGAGTGGTTGCTATGACAACACATCAAAAACACACAGAAGCTGGGAGTCCATCAGCGTACTGTTTAAAGAGCGGTTTTGGCCCCAAACCTCTGGAGAACTTTAGCTTTGGAATGAGAAAAAAAAAAAAAAAAACTTTCTCACAGCACCACAGTCCGCAAATAATAATACAGACATTTAGAAGATTTGATAAATTACAGATTATCTTTGTGACATGTTCAGAGTGAATAATAAAGTAGATAAACAAACATTTATTCAACATTTCACTCAGATTAAGCCTTTTCTTAACAAAATATGAATGTTTACGGAGTCGTTATTGTATTCAAATGTCAACAGTGATTGTGCCAAGAGGCAGCAGTGACACACATTATCCTTTTAAAACAAAGCTCAGTACTCACTATACATTTTTAGACTACAGACCCCTGTTAAAGCTTGTAACATTAAAACCATCAAACGCCTTCAAATAAAAGACAATTGACATTACCTATAAGAGCTGCAATTAACTATTTATTATAACTAACAATAATTGATCTGATAATCTGATGATTGTCTTGTTAAATCCATTCATCATTTGGTTTATTAAACGTCAGAAAAGGTTGCATATTTAAATGGCAACAGTCTAAAGCCCAACGGTTTTTAGCTTATTAACATTACCAGAAAATAGTTGAATTTGAGAAGCTGGTCAAGGTAACATTATTAATACCCAAAAGGTAGATTTGGCTTACAGTGGGAGTTGAATGGGTCAGCCTCCTTTTACAAACACACACACACACACACACACACACACACACACACACACACACACACAAACACACAATCAGCAGCAGACTGTAGGATGTAACGTGACAAAGGAGACATCATTGCTCATTACTAATAAAATACATTAAATCAATAGTTCCGCAGACACAAAGAAAAATATAAAAATCAATTAATTAATAAAAATAAATAAGGCAGCAGACCTGTATTGCTACTACTTATTTAATATACGTATAGCCGCTGGGACAAAGCTGTTTCTGTATCGCTTAGTTTTACAGGGTGGTACTTCATACCTGCGTCCCGACGGTAGCAGCTGAAATTCCCGATGTATAGGCTGGGAGTGGTCTTTCAAAATAGTTCCAGCGATCCTTTGTAACTGTTTAGAATATAGGGATTCTGTGGCTTTCCTATCAGCTTACTGGACCACTTCACAATTTGATTCAGACAAGAAGTAATCAATAATTAGCAAGTCATTTCAGCTCTACACATTACAGTAATCTGCTCTCGTCAGGATATTGTCATCACTGATAATGCTCATGTTATCTTTGTGTCAAATTTTATAAAAGTGCAATAACAGTTAATGAAACAATAATAATAATTAAAAAACAAACAAACAAACAAAGCTTTGCTGTGAAACCTCTCTTCATGTCTTGTGGGTGGAGGCATGGAAAAGGTTAACATCATCACCATCAGCACCCCAACAGCCCCTCCCAAGCAGAACCTCCTCCTATTACAGCACAAGCGCTGAGAGAAGGAGAGGGCGGCTGAGCGCTCGGACCTACCTGCGCAGCACATGCGGCTGTACAGATGAGTCCCCACTTCTCCGCAGCTCATTTCATGGATGTAATTAGTTCGTCGATATAGCATTTGGTGCTCCAGCCCGCCGCACCAGGACGGCACAGCAGCGCGCATCGTATCCTCCACTTCGGCCATCCTGCTGTGTGTCTGTTCCGCGCGTAAACGAACAGCGCGCTGGGCTTTCCCGAAAACGCCCCCTGACTCGCGTATTTCTCGTAACGAGCCCTCAAAACTTTTCTTTCTCCTCTATCCGAGCCACAGAAAAAAAAAAAAGCAGTGTCGTGTCAGATTGCAGACACTTTGTCACAAGCCCAGCCCACTTTTGTTCTGTTTACTGAGATGAACTGGAGAGCTCTCTGCTGCTCCATCCTCCTCTGTTGCCGCCTTCGTGCGTAGCGCGTACAGTAACAACGATTTGTGCCATTGAAGCGCGCCTGAGAGAGACGTCCCGAAATAAACAGACCGGAGGGTTGTATATGCTGCTGAGGAGTACACGCTACGTCCCTATTTTAGCATGTGTGATGTCTAGGCCTCTCCCCAGATTACATAACCACCCAGGCTCCGAAGTGCAAAGCAGAAACTAGAATAACTTGGGAAGCCACATTTAATATGATAATTACACAGCGAGAGATGCTCCTCTCTGTTGTCTCACTATGTGTTAACGAAGGGTAGTGTTTGACTGCGCACATAAGCAACTTTTGCCCGCAGGCAGCCTAATAAATGATCACCTTCCCTCCCACGCATGTACAACAGCTGTGGATCATAAATAACTCCAACATATGAGTCTTGTTTTCTCTCTTTCTTTGCGTAACATTAAGAAAGGGATCACATTCACAAGCTTATAATTTTATTGGCTTATTTTAAGTTAAGGCAGCACAAACCACCAATGTGAGAGGGGTGGGGTGGGATGAGGGAGAGCTCAAGCGAGTGTGAATGTATATGTCCTGTATTGTATTGTCCTTGTCTTATTGTCCGTTGTCTCGAGGACCCCCTCGAAAACGAGATGCTTCATCTCAAGGGGTTATCCTCTTAAATAAACAATTTCAATTTCAATTTCATACATATTTTAGGTCATGCTAAAGACAATCTAGCTATAGAACTGTAATTCAAACAAAATAACACCAGCAACTAAAGCTTTTCAGCAACTGAACTTCACTCCACTCAAAGGAACATCTGTAAATTTCTATTCAGAACGAGAGTACGTATTAGTAGTAGTAGGTTACTTAAAATATTCCAAAAATGCATTTTTTTCTTAGCTGTTGCTTACAAGATATTTGGCTGTTTATTTACAGAATTATTTTGCAAGAGTAAAGATCATGGTTGCTACACATAACTGCATACAATATGAACATGTGCTTTTCTTTTAATGTCTCCATGGTTTGCCTCTAACTATTTGGTAGAAAAGAATAAAATGTAATTAGTTTAAGCTATAGCCTTTGATGCAATTTGGAATTCTGCTGTGGCTGTTGTCAGTTTTATAAAACAGGTTTGCATCTCTGACAGTGATAACAAAAGTAGGAAATGATAACTAATACACCCACGGGCTTAATTCTCTGGATCACACAAAAGCGCTATTGAACAGCATTCAAATGCTGCAGTAAACCACAGCCTGTGTTTAAGAGTAAGATAACTGACTTTAGCATTTGAAAACATCAATAAACACCAATAAATAAATTCATAAAATAATTCAATTAAAGCAAACTATCAAAGACACTAACATGTTACTACTATTGTGTCCTTAATCTTAAAATAATTAAAACTTGGATTGATGGAGGATGCATGTGTTCAGATGTCTGCAGGAGGTGGTGCCAATTTTCCTAAAAGGAGTGGTTGAGACTTTATCACATGTCGAGGAGACACGGTTGCTGGCCCTTCACCCTCTGAAACATAAACACAGATCAGAGCCGAGCTGCTCTGCCATAACTGGGAGAGCCCTGACTACTTGCAAGGTTTACCACTAATGTGTTTTATGTTACGCTTGCTATTGTGAAGGGCATGTAGGGACGTGGTGGGAGGGCATTGTTTTCAACACTTGGCGTCCTTCAATAACGGCATGTTTTTTCACTTTTTTAGTTAAAGCAGAGCGGGCCATCCTCCTTCCTTAAGTCTGTTATTACTGGCACAGTGAAAGGAGACAGGAAAGTGAGTCACAGCTTCTAACCACCAGTCAAAATCTAAACCCAATCCTACAATGTGGCATGTGGTTTAGCAGACACAGCCGCCAGTCTAGTGGGTCCTCCATGAACACTGATGCAGATTGGGAGTGGCTTCCCAAACGGATTAGACAAATTGAGTGTTGTGAAGCGAATGGAGCTTTTTAATCTATTGAGTCTTCAGAGAGCCTCGTACAAAACCGTTAACGTAAATCTTAAGATAAAAGAAGAGTCAAACGCGACAAGGGTCGGCATTACAGAGTGTTGAAGAAGAGGTCAAAAGCCTTGTTTTTATGATTTGACCAACAGAGAACTCAGATTCTTTTAAAGGTCCCGAGGATCCGCATGCGGCCTTGTGAAGGAAAGCCATAGACCTCCTGCTTCAGTTTGTTGTGACTGTAACCAGGATACAGTCCACTGTCCCCAGTGTCGAGTTCACTACCATTAGCCAGTCGCCATGCGTGGCACTCTGTGAGCTTTTTTTAAACCTGGCTCTGGGTAAAAATCCCTTTTACCTACTTTCCCCTTCCCACTGTGTCAAAGGCACCTTGTGGCTCCTGCTAACTTACACAAGTAGACCAGCTGCATCCTTACCTTCAGCATGTGATACTGCGGATGTTTGGAAGTGTGGCCATTGTTTACACTACAGGTCCCGTACAAATCAGACAGACAGAAATTGATCGTGAAACCTCCCTCCTCTGTTGAAAATACATCATTAAAGTGCAGACAAGTGCTGGGAAGAAGGAATATGACCGTTGCTGATGCACAGGGTTTAAACTTATTGTCTGCACTGCGGCAAATACACAGCTGAAAGCAGATCTCTTGAAATGCAAATCGGCTGGATATTGACAGAAGGCAGAGATAGCACAGTTTTGCAATGCAATGTTTGCCAGCAATTTACCAGTCAAACTACTCTTCCTGGAAACCTTTATTTGATCAGTGCTCCAGCTGTACACAGCCTACAGAATATATATACTCATGGAGCACAGATGAGGAGAGGTGGATACATCTGTATTTAATGTGTTTCCACTTTTTACTTTTGTTCTGATTTGCATATTAAGCCTTAATGGGAATAAGATAACGTTTGTGGGTCTGTTTATTCCTCTGATGACTTGCCACTGTTCTGAAAAAGTACTCTTACTGTCAAAACAAACTGATCTCAGGTCGGTCCCAGGGGAAAACTACCCTTATCTACTCAAGGTGTGTTCTCCTTGACTTCCTTTGAACAGGATTGTGCTGTTTACTACTATCTGACCTAGACCACAGGGAGCGGTAAGGGAAAAGTACAGTGCCTGGCTTCAGTTTAGCAAAACAACCAAACGTTTCAGGACAGTGTGCATTCCTACTGTTACAAACAGTTTATAGCTTGATTCATTTAAAGTTCAGGTAGATAAGTTAAGGTGTGACTTGGGGCTACTTTATTCTTTTAAGCTGCTTCATTGTCCAAAGTTACTGAATTGTGAGTGTCTGTTAGTCAAACCGGTTTCTCACATTACTTTCAGAGGTGGGACAAAAACAACTGCCCTTTATCTTCACCTGCAGACTCAGACTGTCACTCAGACCTTTAATTTGCCTGAGGGTGTCGCCGGCAGAGGTGTGTTTGACATTGTGCCAAGCTGTGTCAACAGTAAACTAGGTCTGCCTGAGGTGTGGCTGGTGACATTTAAAGCCACAGATGCCTGCAGGTAACCTTCAGGCTATTCGGTGGATCAAAGAGTAATAATTTTTCCTGCAAGCACATGATTGGTATGTGAAAAGGAAGTGCTTAACTTTTTACACTTAACAGCATTCCAAGAAGAAACCGACTGAACAAGTCTAATGACAATAGAGGAGAAACCACAAATAAAGATATATAAAAGACTAGTCAAGGGCTTAAACTCACACACAACTCAAGCCACATCTCTACAAAGATAGAATTTGAATGAAATGATGACGCATTTTTAAAAGGACACTATTCAAGTACCAGCGGAGGAGCAAAGCTGATGCTGAGGTGTGCACATCAAAGCTCTGACGAAGCAAACAAAAAACAGTCAACCAGAATACTCCAGCTCCGACGTCATCACATTACAGCCAGCATTTACAGGGTTAACTGCAACATCTCCGCACCACAGGAAACCGAGACGTGTGAGGGAAAAAAGAGGGGGGAGTGAGGACGAGAGAGGAGTGTGCGACAGAAAAACACACAGGACAGGAGAGAGCAGAGACGACAGACGAGAACAGCCGGCGAGAAACTATTTGCACAGAAAACCCTTGATCTACCTTCCTCTTAAGACACCGTCATCTCTCCTGAAGTAAGCCTTGTAGCGATGAGATTTCTAGCTTTTCTTACCTTGGTTCTTCCGTACTCTCCACTGCCAGGCAAAGATTAAAGTAACAATGTGACCCACAACCACAAGGGCTGGGAACACATTTCCAGGGGGGCTTGCCGGCATCGGGCCTGTTACAAAGTGGAGAGTCCCAGGCTCTGAAGAAAGAAGGGAGGGCTGGGGGTGAAAGGTGAGGGGAGTGGAGGGGGTGTGCACCTAGGGCTTTGGTGCCATCACGGACTTTAAAACAAGCAGTGCAGCCAAGTTGTCCGTGACTTTTACGAGAGAGAGAAGAGCGAAAGAGCACCCCTCCCTCTCCTCTCTTCCCTGTGACTCAGTCCTCTGGCAGAAGTGGCCAATCTCCCTCCCTCCCCCTTTTTCCCTGTACTTTACTCTAACAATTCCTCTTTAAATCTTTTTCACACTCTTCTTTGTTATCTTAAGTTGTACTTATTTCAAAATTAGCTGTAATTCTCCCAGCACAAGCAACCTTGCAGCCTTGTAGTAGTTAAAAATAAGTTTTGCACCCCCCCTCCATGGCTCAAGTGACTCCACTGGTTTTGCCCTACAGGAACTATCTCGCTGCAGCCTATCTGCAGGAGTTAATAATATATGAGGCTGTTTTGTGTGAGACACACACACATCCACACACACCCAAAAAAAACAAAAATCATTCCAGTCAGCCTTGATAAGAAGCGAAACTAAGCGCGAGTGTGATCCTCCTTGAGCCAGTGTCAAAGTTTCCAACTCATTCACTCCATAGGATTTTATTTTACCCACCAAAGCCCCTTCAGTTATTTTCCACCATGTTTTATGAGTCACAGATCATCCAAGACCAACCCCTTCCTCCTTTTCTTAATGTTTATATTGAAGCCATGCCTCCCCAGTTTATTTTTCCCCTTCACAGAATAACCCACTCGCAATCAATTCATTCTCATTATGTAACTTCACTGTTTCCCTACTGTAGAGATGCTAATTGCTTTCTTATGCTTGGGACAACACAACCAGAACCTATAAGCTTCCCAGAAACATTTTTAACCGCATACGGTTTTACCACCAACCCTTTCAAAATACCAACTGCATTTTTTAACCCGTAATTTAGAAAGTGCTTTTCATTTTTCCTCTGGACAGGTCCTGTTATTAAAACACTGAAGAACCTTGAGGGAAAATGTCTGCTTATACTAGAACGATCCCCTTCTGACAACATCACTTGAGTTAGACACTTTCAAACCTGTCAATCATCTGTAACTACAATCTCGCTGTCACTGTGTTATCACCAGTATATTCCTCTCTGAGCATTTCACCTGGGTCTCAGCAACATGCCTTTTGTATTCAGTGTTAACCCAGTGCATAGAGCTATGCAAGGACTGTAAACCCTTAACACTTGATGGATCTTCTCTAATAACACTAACTGTAACAGCTACAACACCTGCTTGCATCACTGTTGAGACATCAAAAGTATCTCGCTGCGGGCAAAATGGCAACTCTGCCAGAGTTTCTGTTGCCAGAACGTTACGCAGTAACCCAACACCAAGACCAGTGTCATGACCACACGTGCTCCATTAAACAAGCAGAAATAGACGTAGAGCTCAAGCTGCCTTTGGCATGAGCACAGTGTCAAATAGTATACAGAGGAGAGTTCAGAAAAGTCCTC
Source organism: Perca fluviatilis (assembly GCF_010015445.1). Lineage (NCBI taxonomy): Eukaryota > Metazoa > Chordata > Actinopteri > Perciformes > Percidae > Perca > Perca fluviatilis. The sequence continues at coordinate 25,913,083 of NC_053124.1, forward strand.
TGGTGGACAGGCGTTTGACAGACTGAAAAAACTAGGGTACGCTATGACAGAGTTGAGAGAATACTGTACATTTAATAAATAAAGCAGTTGGGAACTGAAGCTAAAGGACACTCGCAACAAATAAGAAAGGGTGATTGTAACTGGGTGATTTTCATCTGACGTGTTGGCAGATAATTCTCGGTAAAACCCTAAATGATCCTATTTTCAAAATGTCAACCAAATCCCCAAAGCCTCAGAAGCTGGCAGCTCAAATTGTCAGTTAGTTACAGTGAAGACTGAGCAAAGGAAATAAAACCGAGGGAGCAGTACAGATGTCTGGAATTCATTCATTCTACCACTCCTTCATGGGAGGAGCCAGCCCCCTCCCACTCTCTTCACATGGTATGTGTTTGCTCAATCATTCCCATATTGTGATAAATGCTTAGCATACTCATACGAAGGCAATAAAGCCAAACTTTAAATCAATATATAGTTTGTTAAGTAAAAAGGTCTTTTGATTTCAGTTAAAATGCTTCAATTGCTAATGACAAATATTTCCCAAAGAGCACAGGTAGGTAAGCAATGAGAGGAATGTCAGAGACGTTTTTAATTTGCAATCGTCTAAAAAGATACTGATGCTGGGAGTGGCACTGTCCTGAGATGACATGCATAATGCAAGACATTTAACTCTATCAATTATTCCTGTTTTAGCATCCCCAAATGTACTGATATAGCATTTAAAATTAAATGTTTCTGTAAAAAGGAAACCTACCGTTTGGTGGTCCTGGACAGAAACAGCAGCATAAGTCCATCTTTGCTCAGCGTCTTCACAACTTTTAGAGAAAATACTGAACTGCCAAGGAGTCAAATCTGACCTCACGACATTGTGTTCTGATGAAAACTCAGGGGGGCGTGCTGAAAAAGCATGAAAAAAAAAAAAGAGAACCGGAGGCACGGCTGGGAAGTGAAAACTAGACAGCGTTGCGAGTTTGACTTAATTTGTGAGGCTTTCCTTAGTGGAAACAGCATCTCATGCGTGGTGGTTTCTGACGAACGCCACTGGATGGAATCCATGTGTAGGGCTGCAGAAACTCCCAGGGACACATTTTCTTACAGGCTTTAGACAAAGAGCGGAAAACATGATTTTTTGCCAGCAAGCTACTATAACAAAGGATTCTCTGTTTAATCCATTAAAAAGTCGGAGACAGTTAAAATATGCCCCCATATTCACAGGATATGGATCATACTGTTAGTCATACACGACAATGGATTTAAAGCTAAAAAAAAATGGGAAAAAAGTGGGAGCTGAGTCTGAAACATTTCACTGATCATTAATAATAAAAATTTGAAAATAATAATAGAGGATTTGTACTAGTATCTAACATATTGGCTATATTAGCACACATCTATACAGTACAGTAGTATCTTTGTATAACTGTAGGCTATATTTTTTCATTTTGGCCATTATTCTCATTGTGGTTTATTTGTGTTGAACTGTTAAGAACATTAACTATTAACATGAAGTGCTATTCCTTGTACTACCCAGTTGCAGTAACTTTTATGTTTGAACTGTCAAACATTCCCTGGTTGCAGTTTCTCAAATATGAGATGTGGCTTATATAACTGCAGGTTAAATATCTTTTTATTTTGGACTGTTAGTCAAACAAAACAAACAAAATGAAGATGTAGGCTCTCAGCTCTGGGCTTAATTTCAATTAAATTCAATTTGTTTCACATTTTATCAACTAAATGATTTATACCAAAAGTAATAAAAAAAAAAAAATCATTAGTTGCAGCCCCGACAGATAAATTACAATAACAAGCAAAACTAAAATGCTGCGTCTCTACTCAAGGCAACACACAGTCTGTGTATCTCAACGGCATGTAATCTATGCAGCTGTGCATTATTTCTGAGCCTACCCAGGCCTGGTACTTCACTGTGATCCCTAGTATTCACCCGGAACAATCTTGGGGGGGGGGAGTAAGGCATCCAGTCAGGGGCCCTCCTGCTGCCCACACCCCCTAGATTTAACACCAGGGAACATGATCCCAGACACGGTCTATCAGCGTGGGTGGTATCTAACTCAAGTTATGAACTATAATCTGTTTCACTCTTATTGTCTAAATAAACACTGGGATCTGAATAAACCAGACACAGAGGGTGCAATTCTGGTAAAAAGCAATCTTAAAAACCTTTAAAACAATGTGCTGTCACTTAATCACAAACAACATCCAACTCTGTCCTGGGTTATCTGATACACTGGCAGTGAGAGACACACCCATACCTACTCCATCCTCTTTGGTCCTCTGCACAAGCTCAGACTCACCATAAAGTATTTATGTGCTGACACCTTTTGGTAAGAAGATAGAACTGTTCCATGAACAAAGACTTCCTACCTTGGCCGTGTTGAATCAGAGCCTCCATGAAGTCTCTAGTATTATTCATTTCCATCGCAGTTCAAGTGGTTTCTTGTTGATTTCTTTTTGTCACTATATTACATAATAAATGCAACATATAGTACTATGACACAGCAGGTTAGTGACTCTGTGTGCTGCATTCCATTCTAGTACGGTATGGTCTTTTTAAATGTTGGAGTTTACATTCATTGCAGGCTGGGCTAAAACGCTGAAGAGCAGATGGAAGGTGGCAACTGCCACACGTTCTCATCTGGACTGCTTCTGCTGCTTCGCCCTTCTTGCGGAGGCACAGGCAGGAAAAGCTGAGTGTGGCTTAATTGGACTCACATTTCCCAGGCTCTCTGCTTAGTCACATATCAGCCCTGAAAATGGAAAGTTCTGAGGCAGGCTGCATATTAAGGTAAAGCCTGGAACTTCAATATGGGGCTTATGCAGAAGCACTGCTCATCACCAATCTGTGTGAGTCATACATATTTATATAGCAACTATGAGAAACGCTGACTGTTCTGTAAGATGAAGAGAACATGACAGGACGGTCTGTGCATGTAAATAATGTGCAATATAGTAGCAGGAATGTATTTAAAGCAGATCACTTTTCCCCCAGCAGGTGGCAGAATGAACTCCATCAGTCATCAGTCAAACACAACTTTATATCAACAATATCTACATGTATGTTTTATGTATGTTTTAATAGGTTAAAATATCTTCTAATTTGTAAATGGATTTAATTATATACAAGCTATTAAAATCTACAAAATACCTACCAAATTAAATATTAACTAGCCTAACTAGAAGTTGCTCTAGTAGACCCAATTTCCTTGAACTATACTGTATGTATAAATGTATGTCTGTATATCTATTTACATGCCTTGATGTGATTAAAGCTGGTCTACAGCACGATAAAGACAAGTTTCCCCATGGATGTGCATCCGTTCATGTGACAGTATAGACAATATATAAATACCCTAGGGTGACTGCCTGTGTCTGTACTTGTATGGAACAAGCATGTATCAGCATCACTAAACAGATGATCTGCTACCTCTGTCTAACATGCAAGTCACAGCTTTCTGTTTGATCTCACCCAGAAACATCTCACAGGAAGCATTTATAAATATTTGCGCACAGAAATTGGCACCAAAAAACAGCACAGATATTAGTTAATTAGTTAATCTGTGACATTTAGTAAATCAAATAAGTGAACACTAAATATGCAAATGGTTATGCACTTTGTTTTAAAACTCCTGCCTGCACAGATGCCTCTATTTTAACACAAATTGACACTGAAAATTGTGCAAACATCTATATGAAATCAATTATAGGACTTGTATGTGAGATTAAAACCTAAGACTTCACAACTGGCCATACAAGTAAGCCACAGGTTGGCCCAAGTCTTCATGCATCCAGTAAAATGACACCTAATTGGCAGTCTGGTTGTTATTAAGCTGTATGGGAAACGACAAGAGCATTACTTGTATTGTTAGAAGATTAAATTATCCCTCTCTCAACCTCCCAAACACATTGCCCATAGCAACACCCAGATAGCCACTACTGCAGACAAGATAAGAGAGGAGGAAAGAGATGAAGAGGAGAAGGATGAAGAACTAAGACAAACTCAAACCTTCCAGGAAATCAGGCCAGACCCTCTGAACATCCTGCTGATTCTCAGGGTCCTCGTTGAGGAAGCCTTGGTCTCCCTGAAGCAGAGTGGTCTTCAGGGCAATAACTGGACACTCTGAAGGGACTACAGGGCTGGGACAGCCTGCCTCAGAGGCTGCACCGGTGGAGGTCTCTGAGACACGAAACCCAGAGATGGCTGTCGTAGGAATGGTCTTCTCCATGACTTTCTGGGTGTCCGCTATATCAGCAGTGTCATAATCCACAACTGTTTCTGTGGCTGTTGATGGAGAGGTTGCTGAGTCATGGTCAGGATCAGACTTAGAGGCCTTAGCCTTGGTCACAGGACCGCAGACATCAACATACAGCTGTTTCATCGTCTCAACATCATATGACAACTTCTCAACAGTTTCTTCAGTCCCCACATCAGCTTCCTCAAGAACACCTTCATCTTTAACGTCTGGTCGTTCATCCTTTTCAGTAAGCTCTGCCAACAAAAGGATTGTTTGCCGGTCCACCACCACATGTTCACCAGGTTCAACCTCAGGTGCTACCTCTCCAGGTACCTCCAAGGCTAGATTTGAGTTTTCTCCTCTTGTTACATCTGGTGCCAGTTCTTGTGGGGGCTCCTTAATCGTAGCCTCCTGCATTTCCATACATTCAGATTCTTCCAAAGCTGCAGGTGGGTTTGGAGCAGCCATCTTAACACACTTCTCCTGGACTTCCGTCACTGGGGCACAAGGAACCGTGTGAACAGTTGGCATCTCTTTGGAGAACTTTGGTACAATTGAAGAAGAGGGGACTAAAGAAACTGGTAGCTTGGTCTCCTTCACTGAGTCAGGACATCTGGTGGCTCTGTCCTTAGTGGGGAGAAAAGACGCTCCAAAACTTTTCCTGTTACCCGCATTGGCCCAATGTTCCTCTTCTCTGCAGAAATCCTTTAAAAAAGTCTGGGTCTGAACACCAGGCTGGCCAACTGATGCATCACACTGGTAGGAGCCTCTGAAGTGTATTGTAGGTATCTTAGCTTGTTCTCCCTCTTTAACTCTCTTGTGGCGGTAAATGTGCCTGTCCATCAGGGTCTCTTGGCTTTCTCTTACAGGTTTGGGTTTTGGGATGTACGATGTGGGGCCTTTCACTGTTTGCACTTCGCAGGTATGCAATTCCTTCGTTGGTGAGATAGTAATAGGCATGTTTCCAAGCAAAAGTCTCCCTGACACAGCCCTTAGATTTGAGAGAGCCCATGGCGCTGATTACCTTCATGTTGGTAACCCCTGTGATGTCAGGGTGCATGGACTGTGGACGCTTGTCCTTCTTGGCCACAATCACACCATCTCGAAAGAGAAGCTCATAGATTGCCCTCAGATCGGCTAAGGGCATTACCATTCCAGCCACCATTTTAACTACTAGTTTTCTTTTATCTCTTTGAGGAATTTCCTCTTAAAATATTTCTGACTAGTACCACTTTACTATACGGTGTTTGCATGCAGTAGCATCAAACTAACAAGACAAAAATCTTTCCTTTTGCTTCACTGTGATAAAGGATTTATCTACCAAATTATCATCATGAGTCAGCATGGAGAAACAGCGATGCTCACAACCCCTCCTACCTTTCTCAGTCCCCCGTCGAAAGAGAAACTGTATAGAAGAGAGGCGAGAGGGATGAAAGGAGGAGAATTCAAGGGGGTGTGTGCACAAAGGATGAAAACAGAAACCAAAAAGATCAGAGGGAGCCGAGTAGAGAAGGTTTGTACTCTGTGCGGCTGATGGGCATTACTGATGCAAGCCCAACACCGTCTTTCGCCAGTTTTAAGGATTAAGAAAATAAATAATGTAGTTTTAAATCTCATACTTCCTTATTCTCATAGTTTCCCATCTCTTATACAAATCAACAATTCTATCATTCTTATAAGAAATAAGATGTTAATACTGTCTCAAACTCAATCAACACTTATAACAAAATAATAACAAAAAATCTGAAAGAGAAATTGTAACGTCATAAACTATTTTGTAAACATTTTAAACATGTAGAAATGTATCTCTCCAATGTTAGTTTTCTACTTTAAAAAGGGTTTAATACTTGGGAAGATGGATAGTTTTTGCAGATGGGATATTCTACTATCCTAATTTAAAAACAGTTTAAGAAATACATTCCTTCTAGAACATAGAGGTCTCTGCTTTAGGCCTGAAATTAGTCAAAAAAATTATTTTCTAATAAACAATGAGATTAAACCACACTCAAAAAGCATGTTATTTTACAAATGTAAATCGAAGGTTTGCTCCTCGGTCGGTGTCTCTTGCTCTCTTCTAAGTCATATTGTAGAGCACTCAGTCACATGACATGTTTTGTCTGGTGTAAAGATTTATAATAGATATAACTTTAAATCACAGTGTATACTGTACTGAGAGACTTAGTGTACAGCTGATGCTCTAGCTGTAAAACCAGGCTGAGTGTATCCAGCGGAGGAAGCGAGCCGACAGATAAAAAGGTTCATCATCTGATAAGCGGCAGAGATGACACACAACCCGCTATCAACAGGGCTGAGGGGAAAACCACCACCAACACAAAACACAACACACAGCTGTAGCAAGTCTACAACCTTTAAAAGCTACAGATTGATGGTATTTAACGTGTCACTTTGACAAAAGGCAAGGGTACAAAATGAACAGCACACTTTGTATGTTAAACTGCTGAAGGTGCCCGATATTATATACTGTCAAAGCTCCTTTTCATTTCTAAAGGTTGGGAGTTGGAAAGCCTAAACCTAAGACTCAACTACTGAAAGAGTCCATCATGTCCCTACTTTTCCCTCAGCAGTCACAGCCCAAATCCACAAGCAGCCAACTCTGCAAACCTAAATGGAAAAGCTATCAAGTAATTTCTTTCCCTCAAAAGAAGACAAATGGGCCTGTGTTCAATGTTCTGTTACCCACCCTCTCTGAGACTGCTCGACACTGGAAAGCAATATGGAATCCAGGATGACCATGGTTGCCAGTGGGGCTAAAAATACGAAGGAGAAGGTTTGGAAAATGTTTGCAGGGGATGGTGATTTTTACCGTTTGCCTTTATGTGGTAGAACTGTTCCCTTCTCTGCCAGTTGCACTGATTCACTGTCATCCTATAATAAATATCAGAATAAAGCACATGCTACAGTGCCCTCTGCAGATCCCATTAAGAGTCCCAGGCTATACATAGTACCTAGTACAGCAGAAAGTGATCAGATAACTGTGAAGCTTACAGTTCTGCAAATACAGGAGAACATCTGTTAGCACTGTTTAACATTTACCATTCTAATAGTTTGTCACCCTGTTTGTCAAAAAAAAGGAATGTGAAACAGATTCACACTCTACTGGGAGCAATGTTTCATAACAAATCGCTGGCAATAACGACATACATTAGAGGCATCGAGCTTAGTGAGGACTCCAGCAGGTCTGGGTTAAACAGTATTAGTCAATCATTCTTACAGTTCAACACAGGCTCTGTGTAGAGGCCACATACAACTTTGAACAAATACAATAGGTATAATACAAAATAATACAAAAGTCCTTTTAGTCACACTGAACTCTGCAGGTGGAGATAACCCACCTTTCTGGGACATGGGAACGTTAAAACAATCACTGTAAAATACTTTTTTCGCCAGACAAGGCACCACTGCAGATCACACCAGGCAAATGATGTGCCAGTTCCCTGGTATTTTGATAGCCAGGAATGATATACTGAAGTGAAGATATCTGGAAGAATGAATCACAAATCATGAAGATGGCTGAATTGCTGCTTTGCTAGCATGGTTAAAGTCTTGACATATGGCACAGCAGATAAAATAATTGATGGTAGAAGAAAACAGATCTCTCACAGGGCAATAATTCAGTGGTATTTTGATTCATCCAAAACCTTGGGGCCTGTGTTGGTTCATTGGAGGCAAAGCCTTTATCTCCATGTGCTCTTCATTACCTGTCCTTGGGCTCTAAATCAAACAAAACCGCTGCAACAACAGACTTTTGTTTTGCTACTACCACTAAACCGCAGATGGAGAGAAATTAAGCAGTCTGTACCTGCGTCAAACCTCTTCTAGCTTCAGCTCTCAACTACAGCCTTTCTAATAACACACAGTACACAACGCATCAGCTATAACACAGTTACACATGTCTAAATAAACACTACTGAGTCACAAATTCACTATCAACCAAATGGGAATGAATATATACTATGCGGTAACTTCTTAAAATGAAGACAATCACTAAAATTCTAAGCAGCTACCCCATGTGAATATGTTTAACCATGAAGCAAACACAGCATGCTTAACCTTTGCCTGGATATAAATAAAGAAGTTGGTTTATTCCCGCTTGTGTCCCGGCGTGATGGAAACGTGTTGCCATGGTGGAAGTGGCAGTGGACGAGAGAATGGAGACAACTCAAGGTGACATTGGCTGCTTTAAAAACAAACCCATTCAACTCTTCTGGCAGATGAAGTGCTCTCTGCATTCCAGTACAGACTTTACAGCAAGTCATTTAAGCTATTTGGTTGTCTTCCAGGTTGTTAAATGCAACTTTGCATTTTGACATTTGGAAACGGAGCAGTGGGAAAAGTGCTGGGAGGAGTATTGCTTAAACAATATATATACACACACACACACACACACATCTGGTGATAAACGGACTATTCCTCAGTGATCACAATCTAGCGTGCACCCAATAAACACCTACAGCCATTCTGCTAGGTAAACCGTCTGAAGTGAAATAAAAGTAAATTTATTAGCTAGATATGTATCAAAGGGTGTCACTTCATCCATCTTTTTCCATGTTCCATCTGTTCTCTCTGTTGTGGAGTTGGATCTGACATCTGTTCACCTCATGTTCACTGAATTTCAAAAATATTTTACTGATTTGGAGAACATATTTTTCCCAAGGAAGACTGATTATCCGCTGATGTGCCTTATTAAAAATGCCCTGAGGTTTAAAGAACTAAAAACATCTTTGAGCAGTAAGGATGCATGTCTATTTAATGGCCATTTGTCAAAAAACACAGATAAGAAAACAACTATTATTCAGGCGTATTTTTAGGCATTAGCGGTCCTGCTCCCTTTACTTATCCTCCCAACACACAGATAAGCCTTGCGATGTATTTTATATATTTGAGACATATTGAGGGATAAGATCTGCAATGGAAAAAGAGCAGGACAGTGATAAGACCCTGTCAGGCCGGGTACCAAATTCAATACTTTTTAGGCAACGCCCAAATTGCCTCCTTAATATAGAGTATAGAAAAATGCCTCGTCATTCAATACCAAATTTCAATACCTCAGGGTCGGTGAGCCAATAAGATTTGTACCGTAATCTGTAATGTTGTAATTTCTTTCTGTTAAAATGGATTTTATAAGATTGGTATAGAAAACATTATCGTTCAGGAACCGGTATCGAAGTTACGACACCGCAGCCCTAAATGCGTATGACAACTGTTTGACTTTAGCCCATGTGGGACTGATACAAACCAGCCATGTCTGTAAATAAGTAGGCAGCTGAGTTAAGGTCTGGATTTAAACCTTTAAGACCAATCCTTGAGCAAGATGCTGAATCTGAATCACCTGTAGCAGGTTACTGTTCTGTTGCTGATAAGAAAGACTTAAACAAGTCTGCAGGATGACAAGTCGTAACAGTCAGGTGGTGGTGGTGCAAGGTATTTACCGTTGACTTAAAACACAAAGGTCGATGAGTATGAAATGTGTGACGTGTCTGTTTATCTGCAACACCCATGAGATGTTTTTAATTTGGGTATGAGGAAAGTACACCATAAATGTAATCTTGACAAGGAGATGACAAAGCAAGGCAAAAAGTTTCAGCTGGTATTGCACAAGCCACTCAGGCTATAAATGTTGATCAGTATAAAAGCATTGAAACATGAGCTGGCTAGAGGGCATTCAGGGTAAAATGGCTGTCAGTGTGAGCCGCTAATGGATGCTCACAGCACTGTTTGGCTGAATCACTGAACTTACAGACTTAAGAGGAGACCCCCGTGAGGCATCCCAGGGAGGCATGAAGCAGCTGCGGTGTCGACAGATACCCTATAAAGCATTTAAAGTGGAAACGCAGCTCAGATTGTCTGAAAGCTCACTGAGCTAAAATGGCCGACTTGGAAAGCCGCTAATGGATGACTGCAAATTGACGGAGTTTCCAGTTTGCCAAATCAGATCATAAGAGTATCGTGTGATTAACCATACGTGTGATTAACCATACGCCATAGCAACCGAAGAGGAGGAAATATGAGAGTTTCCGGTGTGTGTGTGTGTGTGTGAGACTGGCCACTGTAGTGAGTCACCAAACAACCATGGTAGGGTGTGGTTGACCAGGAATGCCTGTAACCATAGAAACATGATGCACCATAGAAATATGAGTAAATACACAAGGCCAGAACAGTGGTCAGATGAGAAAGCATTGCTACTGGCAACACAAAAAACACTTACAGGCTTCCTGGAAGTGAGAGGCGCTCAGTGGTTTATCACCGCGCAACTATAAATGAACATCCAAGTTTCAGATGATAAAAACATTGAAAGATTGACAAACTGGCAGCGTGGATACAGGATGAGGTGAGGGCAGACATTATTTTGGAGAGTGATTGTTATGTTACCATGCACACACACTTTCATCTCCGGTCTAGAAAACCCAAACCTGAAATAAAACCCTGACCACAGGAACTAGAAGTGGAAATATTAAAGAATATTTATGTTACTCATGTTTCCTATGTCTCCACAACACTTCTGCATCACGCTGTTGCCTCCTCGTAGCTCAGCAGCTCTGCTGGAAGCAGCATTTTGAGTTATCAATTGGCAAAGCAAGGATTGTTTACAACATACTGAACATACCGATCAACAGTCACCACTGGAATCTATTGTAATTGCTGTGAATCCAAGCTAATTACAGCCATATTCTGTTCTTACAGCAAGTGATACTCAAAAGACAGTATTTCTTCTCTTGACTTTCAGATTCAAAACCAAGCTGATATATAGTGATAGGTTGAATTGACAACAGAACATAAAGAAACAGGGGCACTACACTGAACTTTGCAAACACATGGACAATATCTAGCAAGTGGTCAAATGAGATTAGCTCTACATCTTGAGAAGAGAGTGTCCATATATGGGTTAGTTCATGGCTAAGGTAGTTATGTAACCTAGGGATGCTCATGGAGGTGCAAACTGATTGAAATTGGCCTGTTCTCTCCAAAATTTACAAAATCTTTAAGACCAGGGAGAAATCAGTGATGCTCTGAAAAACCTGATTGAAACATATGTCTAATATGTCTAATATAAACCATGGTGTACTGCAGTTGAAATAGCATAAATGGTTACACTTTAAGTAACTTTTTCTTCATGGCCGGCTCCACGGCTCATTAAAATACCCTAATTCTCAGATGCTAATTAACTACCAGATGAAGAAGAAACTTTGTCCACAGGATGTCACCCGAGGGTATTTAAGGTAATGGGTAAAATATCCACCGTGGTGCAACAACGGTGTTTTTGATTGCCAGATAAGCAAGAACAAAACTTAAAAGGCACTTTGGCAAAGCCTTGGATGACACTCCTATAGTCAGTCTGGAAAAGACTGAGGCCACTTTGTCAGCATGATATGTGAGGGGTGCCATTAGTGGAGTCCTATATATCAGCTTTGCCCTCCTCATAAACACAACCGTGACAGTGTGAAAGGGGCTACTTTAAAATAAACCCTTTCACTGAGTGCTTCACCTCCCCTCTGTCCAGCTACATTCCCTTCTTCTCTGTCCTCTTCCAGTTCACTCCCAGACTTTGCACCGCCATGAGAAAAATGCATGATAGTTACTACAATTTGTCTGGAGGAGAATGGCAAAGAAGAGGTCTTATAAGGTAAGAGCAGATTTTTTTCATAAGGTGGGGCGCCTTGCTGGCTGTTGTTGTCTGTTTTGCCTGCGGTGAGGGTTGGCAAACAAACAGCCTCTGCAGCTTTTATGACTTTGTCTAATGCCAGGCAAGTTCTGGAAATGGCACAAGGACGACAGCTTTATAACTTACAATTACTGACAAACTTAAATGTCAGTAGGAGGGATGCTTGAATATAACCCACTCTGGATAGTTACACAAGCAAAATATAGTATATGCATCATGTGAAGGTACTTTGAGGTTCAGGCAGGCTTTGTAACCCATTTCCTATAACATCTACGGAGACATCAAAGTCGATCAACAAGTCTATAACTGTCAATATAAGGCAAAAGCAATTAGCAGACTGATCAATTAGTCAACTGACATTAAATGAATCAACAATAATTTTGAAAATCAACTAGTTGTTTAAGTAATGTATCAAGAAAAAAGCCAAATATGAGGAATTTAATATCTTTAGGTTTTGGAGTGTTGGTCAGACGGAACAAGTAATCTGAAGACATCACCTTGGGCTCTTGGGATCTTATGTATAGGTTCATTGTAAAATTAAAATAATTAAAATAAAATCAACAGAATACATTAAATGAAAGTTATAAATACTTTCAGTCCTAATATTGCACATAAAGTGGACCCTTAGACTGTACAAACTGACGGCATCACACATGATTCCATCCTCTCACCAAGGGGTTGAAGATCAAGATTTGAGATACAAAAGTACAGAAAGAAAGACTGGGACACAGACACAGCCTCGAGCTACAGATCACATACAGTTGATTCACTTGGCATCAGAGCAAAGAGTGTCCGACATGATGACGAACATCCTGCAGCCTCTCATGCCACCAACAACCACAGCACATGCTGCCCAGTCACTACCATTATTATATCAAAGCTGTATTCATTAGAAAGCTAGGCCAAATACAAAGCTGGTGTGTAGCAAGGGGAAAATTAATTTGGATCAATGGAATGGGGACAAATGGTGACAAAGACAGAGACCTCAATTTTATAAAACTCTCTTGTCTAAGAAGACCATTACAATAACATAATATTTTAATCATAAACACATACAGGAGGAGCTCACCCTTTCTGTGCCACCTGACAGCCTCCACTGGCCCACACTGTCACCGGGGAGCCACAACACAAACACACAAACGGTTTAAAAGGCAAACAGCCACTTACCTAGAAGAAAAAAAACACAAGAGAAAGAAGCAAACACAGTTAGCAAAATGTAGTTTGTCCCAAAGTCAAATATCCACTATTTCAAAAACACATTCTTTAAAATTAAACTGTAAATGTAGGGGGAAAAAAGTATTTTTAAGTGGAGTGGTGTTGACACACAAACACCAAGTGTTACTGCAGTTAATGGGTTGAGCCTATTTGAGAAAATGTTTTTAATGGCATAAGATTTGGATTAATGTGCAGACCACAGGACCATTAAGGCATGGTTAAAGAAAATAAAATAAAACCCAATATCGTGGCAATGGCTGTGGAAATAGCAGCTGTCTTTATAGCACTTAACTTTGTGACTGAAATCTCATTAGGGCCTCCACAAATTCTGGCAAGTTGTATCAGCCTGCAGTAGCTTAACTAACAGTGCCACCTTCTGGCCACTTCAGGGACAGCTCATAACTCAGAAGCAGCAGTGTTTAAAAACTTGTCTTACAAGTGGTTTAACAGTCACCTGGTATCAATAGCCCAGTTGATTCCCCTTTCGCCTGACAACACAAAGCATGAAGAGTGTAATCATGTCCCACCGAGAGGAGGATTAGAGGAAGGAGTGTATGATTAGAGAGGATGTGTCAAATTACAGAAGCAGCCCCCCTTTTGAATTGCAGGAAACCTGGGGTTAATGAGATCATGTAATCACATCAGCTACGTTAGGAGGCCACTCGCCTAGGATCGTGGCCGGACTTATCAACCAGCATGACTTATAGACTCACTGACAGCTCCAACAGGATTACACTGACTATTACTGAGTAATAAAGACCCAAAGCAGATCACACAATTAGTACTCACGGACTGAATTCTAGTACAAACTCTTCATTATACAAGGGACTCAATTAGGCGGATTACCTTGATTCTTTTGACTAAAACAATCCATGTTTCTGGTACTAGTTTTTTTTTTTTATCTCACCTTTTTCTACCAATCGGCTCACAGTTCTTTGCTGCGTTGTATATGTGAGTACATTTTCCTACTTAAACCTGTAATGCCAGACTTTTGGACCACTTGGGGGCAGCAGAAACAGGCTGTAAACATAATACCACATTATACCTGTTAAGTGGTTAGCAAACACCTGCCCGTTCACACATGCAACACATATGGGTGTATAAAAGATCAATTTGAGTCCAACACTCACTCTTCTCTTAGCTCTGTTTTGTTCGCTATCAACTCCTGGGAGAAATATCTGGCTCTTTAGCTGCTAAATGTTAGTTGTTAACTTTGTCTGGCGTTTGGTGCTAGGCGGATAGTACAGCGGGTTTATCCGAGCTTTTTTTTTTTGCTGAAAACAATGCTGATGAGAGGGGTGAGACTGAACCAAAAGAATAAAGTTGTAGCTGTAAACATTCAGATGGAGTTGAGGGGAACACCAGAGTCGGGCGATAATTTGTTAATATGAGTGACCCCTTTCACATACAAGTAGTCATGTTATCCATTGTTAATGTAAAAATATTGATTACAACTTAATCAGGGTGGGACAAACTCTTTGATGTATTTTTATGTCTCTGCATGCAGTTTACTTGGCTACAGTTTTCCCATCTGGAGTGAATCGTACTCCTGGCTGGACAGAAACAGGTGAGGAATCTAAAACATGGCCGTCTACCAATTCCTACAGCTCAAATAGCAGCTGAAGCATCTTAGAGCTACTGAATACTGCTGCTACAGAGACTGGGAGGGCGACATTTGAGCCCTTCATCTCTGAGCATGAAATGCACACAGGATGTATATGCATCAGCAACATTCAACAGACACGCCTAACCACTTGATACTTTCAAGAATTACAACTGTACAGAAATGTGACAATAAACATTTGGATTTCCCACATATATTTAGTGCATTGATGAGAACCATATATTTTAAACTATAGCCCCCTCTGCTCCGTCCCAACTACAGCAGCTGCTAATGTATCCCCTGCATTGTCCTCACGGATCATTTTATGCTGGTAAATTCTTGGCAAGCAGAAAGTGCAGCAGCAGAGGAAAAAGAAAACGCTGATCTGATTTTGGACCGGACTGTTATCTGCAGATCAAACAGAGCACAACTACAGATACCCATGTAGAGGGTATTGTGGGGAAATGAGGAAGCAAATCATAGAGGGATACTTATTCATCCCCAGATTACAGATTACCATATACTTTATGGTCATCAGGGAACCACATAATAACGCCATCATGATGGTAATCATGTTGTTATTTTTACTTTACAAATTTGATTAAGGAGAGCGCACATTTGTTGCTTCAGTCAGGCCTGTTAATCAAGGCATCATAAGGAGAGGGAGTTTAACATCATGATCATTGAGGAGTCTTGGTGCTGAGAAAACATCAGCTAAAAACTCTATTCTGCTTTTGGACAAGGAATATCTGAAGTTAATAAAAAAATATATATATCACCACAAATAAATGAATTTATTACAGCTTTGTTGAAAAGTATGCACGTGCCTTGCTGATACTGCAATCACATGCAATGTCAAAACAATGTCACAGGTGTTAGCCAACAAAAACGGAAAGCACTTCCTGTCTGCCTCTGCTCACGTTAGTAACAATGGTCCGTGGAAGACAGCTGATAACCCAGGATCACCTGCAAGGCTTATTGGCAGTCAGGCTGCCAGCTGCTGCCTGTTCAGCACTCTGTATATACAGTACATAACTCGTAATAAACAATGGCCGACCCTGCCTGAGCACCAGTCAATGTTACAACAAGGACTGGGGCCATCAATAAACACACCTGAATTGACAAGCAGACACATGAAATATTAATTATAGCTTTATTTATTGTATTGTATGTTTGTATTTTTCCTGAACACAAATATGTGTGTATCTATATATATATGTAGATTTTATATATAAAATCTATATATATATATATATATGGACTTTAAAGTTTCTTACTTAAACTTTAAAGGCTATTCCAAACAATCTTTTTGTATGACATTAATAAATTAATATTTTTTACATACATAAAATACAGTTGCTTCTTTAAAGTGAAAATATAATAATGTTACAATTATTCTGTTACTATCTAAATATCTGTGGACAATATTGAAGTAGCTCTGCAGAAGTGAAGAGTGAACCTGCCGAATGTCATGAAGCTCCTTTGCCTCTTTGCCACGTACGTCTGAAACACTAAACCGCCCTGATGTCAAGTGCACTGACCCCTGCCCTGAACTTCCTTTTAACTGGATATCCCTGGTCTGAAACCTTTCTTGCCCTTCTTAAAAGTCCTGCAATCTTCCTTTCAACGGCACATAACCTTCAGAATGCATTAGTCACAACTGTGTGTTTGTGTACACATGCTGATAAGAGCTAGACAGAAACCCCCAAATACAAAATAAAGAAAAAAGAGTAAAGTAAGAAAGTAAAGAAGAAAGAACGGCTTCAATATCTTCCACTTAAGTGGGGGCTGATTAAATCATTCAGCACATGCAGATAAATGCAACACAATGCAAGTCATAGTTTATATATAAACTATATATAAACTATATATAAACATATATCTGCATAAGCTCAAAATATCTGGGTCAAAATCCAGAGCTGGTTGGTACAGGACAGGAATATCATTCTGTTTTAACAGGTGAACTTTACTGTAAATAATAAATCACCAAGGCCATGTGTCAATAGTGGCCTTGCTTGTCTCAACACACGCAGGAGATTATCAACAGGCTCTTGTGTTAAAGAGCTGATTCTGGACCAAGTGCTTGAAAATAGCTGACAAGAAAGCACAATGGGAGCAATGGTCTTGAGGTGACGACATGCTTACAAATGAACTGAGCTGCACTGAGTAAGCAGCAGTGTTCAACATGTTAAGTAACTCCATTGGGAGCGCTCAGTGAAGCGAAGGAGCTTTTGTCCCCAGAGCCCTGGGGAAAACATTCTCAGCCTGTCCCAGTGGGTAGGACTCCTTCAGATCTCTCTCCAGGATCATGTACCTTCTCCCTCTCTACCCCCTCCCCCCCCCTTTTTTTTTTTTTTTTTTTTCCTCCCCTTTTTCCTTTTTTTTTTTTTTTTTTTTTTTTTTTTTTTTTCTTTTTTTCCTTTTTTTCTTCTTCTTTTTTTTTCTTTTTTTTTTTTTTTTTTTTTTTTTTTTTTTTACTTTAGTGAGATGAAGATGGTGCACAATGGTTCAAGGATCAGTGTAAAAGTAGCTCACTCCCCATGGCCTGAATACCTGATAAACTAAGTCTGGAAAAACTCAATCATGCAGACAGTGTTGCCTGCAGGATATGGGAGACACATGGGAGGAGAAAAGAACCATTTGAATATATTAAGATGCCGTGGGGACACAAATTGCTCAGAATATCCATACAGCTGGGTGTATGCCAATTAAAAGACTACTAACTTAAGAGTTTGTGTTTAAAAGCCTTTGCTTTACTGGTTGAGTAATTAACAAAAATGGTGAAGTCCTATTGGGTAAATCTATTCAATGTGTTGTCAAAGCAACATTATGTCAAACAAAGTTTGACCACAGTTGGTATGCATCAAACTCAGCTGAGAGTAGGGTTGGGAAGTATACCAGAGAATACTTGCTTCAGTCTGTGGAATGCAAAATCGCTAGAAAATAAAGTGCCTACCCCAGCTTTAGTAGAAACTTGTTTTTCAACAAAACCCATTTTGTAATTTTACAAATAAGCCAAGGGTCTCAAATGTTACATATCAGACATACGATAACATTCCCTAAATAAATGAAATAATTTAATTGAAAATTTGATTAAAATCAGGAATTATTTGATCTAGAGCAGACATTATTAGTGGATCAATCAGGAAATGCCTGCTTTCCTCTGTTTTATACCTGTGGGTTCCGGACTTGTACAAAACATGATCTTAAGTCACGTTAGAGTCACGTTGGAGGTATTGTGATGGGAATTCTTTCACTGTTTTTACATTTTCTAGACGATTAATCTAGACAATAACTGCCGAATTAATTGACAATTGAAATGATCATTTGCGGGGCGGCCTTTAGCTCATCCAGTAAGAGCGTGCGCCCCATGTAGGCTGAGTCCTTTGCAGCGGCCCGGGTTCAAATCCGACCTGCAGCCCTTTGCTGCATGTCATCCCCTCTCTTTCTCTCCCCCTTTCCTGTCTATCCACTGTCACTATCGAATAAAGGAAAAAGCCCCACAAAAAAACAATCTTGAAAAAAAGAAATTATCACTTGGTACAGCCCTAATGTGATCAAAGAACAGGAACGATTATGAAACTGACCAGACATCAGTGAGGTACTGGGACACCTGTAAGGGAGGTGGGAGGAGCAAATGTTGCTGATGTCTGAACATCTAACCATGGTGCACCCTGACAAGCAGCAGACAAGGTACAGGGAAATACATATTTCCTTCACAACCACAGATGTTCACTTCTCACTAGGCTAAACAGTGCCATCCCTGACTGAGAGGCAGGGCAACACTCCACTGCCGTTACCGCGGCGATGCAGCAGTAGCAGCCGCTCTGCAGCAGCCGCTGTGCTCTGCATCTCCCGGCGCAGACGCATTCAATGTGCCGCATGCAGCAGCAGCAGCAGCCTCCCACAGCTCGTAAAGCACACCATCTCAGCACAATGATTACTTCTGACCCCTGTTCCAACCCCTCTGGTCACGCCTGGACACAAAGGAGAACAAAAGCTTTTCATTTCCTTTTATCCACAAAAACATGCAGGAAGCAAGCTGGAACAGAGGATTAGGAATCCTCCATTTAACTCAACCTGAAACCCTCAACTTTGTGTTCCGCCTGCATCTATACGATGAGGAAGTCCTCACAAGAGAGGGATTGTGGGAAAACAAGGCGGTCCAGAAAGCATATGACGGTGATGACAACAGTCTGAGGAAGCAAACATATATAAGAAAGCTTGAGGAATACCTTTGAGAGAGCTGATCTCATGCTGGATAGACCTTCCAGGATCCATGCTCACAGTCTCCCTGCTGGCAACTGCCTGAGGCTCCAAACAGTCGAGTCGGAGCTCTGCAAGGTCAGCTCAGTACTGAAACACCACGCTGGAGGATGTACACGTCTCTCTGCTGACTGCAGGCTGTTTCTATCCCTCTCTCCCCCTCTCTGCTCTGCTGCTGCCACAGAAGTTGGCAGCTTAGTGTTTTTGTTCACTCCCTTTCTCTCTCTCCTGCCCGCTCGCACACAATCCCTGTCAGTGGAGAAATTGTGAAAGAAAGGAGCACATCTCCCTCCTTTCCACCTCTCACCCCTCCCTGATGTTGTCCCGTCTCATCCTCGTGGTGTTCAGGGAGGTGCCTCAACCAATAACAGTCATGCTCCGCCGTCATATCACAACAGCGCGTATAGCTGACATAAAGCAGCCGATGCAGAGAGTGTGAAATGATGACTGTAAGAGGTAGGAGGTGATAGGAAAAAATACTGCTGAACAAAATATATAACCCACGTAAAGATATAAATGCCCTGATGAAATACTACTCTAGTAGTCTAGGAGATTAAATAAACCATCTACTTTGAAATATGGTGTTATTAAACTATAAAGTCTGTTTAATTCAAAATATAAAATGAAGGTAAACCTGAGGAAAAGTCACTGAGTGGTTTATTTCTCCTCTATCAGAACAAAAGCATCAGTGACTCAGCATTATATCCCCCTAAATATTTTGGACTAAAGGAGTCTCTCTATTTTTCATGAGAAATGCTGCAGAGGGGACCTTGGATCTCGGAGGGGTTCAGATGACAGAGCACTTTTTAGAAAAACTAAACCTCGCGATATGAAACCATAACCATCCCACTCCTCTTGACTAAACCTAACCAACCCAACCAGAGCAAGGATATTCGATATGAGTCTTCCCCTACCACCCTGCAAAAAAATGTTTGCGGTCGCGGGCCCTGATTTGCAATTGCATGCAAATTATCTAATCCAAAATGAAAAAAACAAGATCACCTTACAAGGGAATCGAACTCCCGACTCCTAGGCCAAAGCTCAGCGTTCTAACCACTCACCTAGCAGTTCTTACAAAATGATGGATAACTGTTTACCACTTGGTGTCTTCAAGCCGCGGTTGCTAGGTAACCATACTGTATACAAAAAATAGGTACTATGGTACTTACTAACAAACTAACGGTTGTATGCTTTCACTGAAGACAGAAAGCGCAACTGTAGTATCCATTTTCCGCTAGAAATTCAATTGTTATAAACTTTAGAGACAAAACTTTCCTAATATATGCCAGTTTCTGCGGTCATGGAAGATGAATGTCCGCCATGATTTCGGCGCACGCGAGCGTTTTTTTGTTGTTACGTCACAGGGTGTGAATAGCTCAGCTGTGTGGCCGAGGCTATTCGTACCGGGGGTGCAAATAGACACTCGAAATAATAATCATAATCATAGTCAAAACACAGAGAGTCATAAAGGTTTATATTGTTAGAGCCTTAACAGTATTATTTTAGAAGATGACAGTGAAGGTTATGCTGACTTTGACTCAGCAGTCTCTTCAAGCCTCCAATGACTGGCTGGCGCTCTGTTGTGTCGTGCCTGAAGTCAGCAATACTGAAACTGCTTGTCTGACTAAGTATGAATGTACTGACAGGGGGCATATGCCTCTACACTTAAACATTTGACCAGAAGTGGAAAACAGAAAACATGCACAAGGCAACGTTCCCCGATGGCAGCTCCAAATGAAAAGTGTTTAAAAGTTTTTTAGATTTGCATAAAAATCCATTAATGCATGCCAATTGATTTAAATGTATTCATTACTGCACAGCCCTTTATGGTAAAATGAGATTCTATGACAAGATTTTTGCAGATGGAGAAAAAAACTGATCTGTGTTGCTCCCGTCATAAAGCCAAGCTGAATGCAATGAAGATATTGGAGACTATGAAAAAATAATCCGGTTATTTTCTTCCCTGAATTACAAATCTACTTTTGATGTGTATGTAGTTTCTATGTAACTTTTCCCGCTTTGGTCCCCCCTCGCTCGCGCTAAAAGTTACATAGTGTTGCTTTAAAACAGGATGACAACAACTGGTAAAGATTATGAGGAAAGCCAGCTCAACTACAGGTGAAATACACGAGTCACTGAAACACAGAGAGGGTTGTCTGAAGCTCAGAACATTCACTTCATAATGTACTGAGTCAGCATGTTTTGGTAAGAGGCTTATACTTTGTTAAATGGAGAAAGGAGAGGTTAAATCAGCCGATTGTATCCAGGATGATGAAGCTGTGGATTACTCATTGTGGATTTTTAGGCTAACATGTTTGTTTAATTAAAAAAATGGATGATTGTGCAGATGTATGTGAGTTTGTATATGACCTATTCATGTGTAGGTCTGTGTCTTCTTGAGTTGCATCTGTTCTGGGATAAAGAAGATTCCCAAAATATCTACTACTGCTACAATATCACGTGATCTGATTAGTTACACAGCTCTATAGGACAGACTGTCATATGCATCAGGGCCACAGGTCTGCACTGGTTCAAGTTTCAATGTCGATGCCATTTTCTGCTCAAGATTTTTCTTCTTACTCCTAATTAAGTGTTCAGGGGCCAGACTACTTAAAAAAAACATCTAATGCAATTTAATGAACATCATGTTCTCAGTACCGCATGTCTACAATATTTGACTGATCCAAAAGAGCATAGCTTTGACAACTGCTTTTTATTATAAAAGACAAATGGGTGACATATTTTACATTTCACACAGACATATTACAAACCCACCACAGACACAAAATCATTATTAACAGGATTTAGAAATGTCCTGAAACAAAACAAGGCTCCGTTTGTGAGGGAAAATCAAAAACATGACTGGGGACAAATGAGGATGTCTGTCTTAAAATCCAAAAATTGGAAGTCATTTGCCCAATGAATAGATGTTCAAAGGGCAAACTCAGCTCTTGTATTTCCAACTTCACATGAGCCACCTGGTTAAGGGAAACCTATTTTCTCTTTTAACAGAGTGCTGCTGAATTCAACAGCCTGCCTCTGACCTTGCACTCTCTCACACACTGATCCTTCATCTTGAACTTGAGCCATAGTGAACTGCCAAATGATTGTGTCAAGTGTGAGAAAACAGAAGTAGGACACAGGCATCAATGTAAAACACCTGTATAGCAAATTGCATTATACACCGCTGACATATTTTCAGCCATGGGTTCGCTACAGCCTTGTGCTATAGTCGAGAAATTATTCAGGAGGGCTGTAATGACCCCTTTTCTAATCAATACACAATCAATAAATGCTTGTCAGAGTGGAGGTATAGCACAGCTCCAGTTTCAGCCAGCTACAGCAGTAATGAGGAGATAAACAGAGCTAGAGTATACAGTATGTGGGGGGAAAACTGACAGATTAACCCATCAAATGATAGCTGAGAACAGACCCCCAGATTTCCAGGTTTGGAATAGATTAACTTGCTGAAACAAAGAATAAAATGGGACATAGAGTCAAACTCTATTCAATTATCCAAATGCTCCTTTTTAATGCCTACTGCTCACAAAGGACAAGCACAAACAACACAATTACACAACAAAGCATGCTATATCTTCTTTGTTACAGAGTTCCATCCAGTTCAATCACATATTTCACTTTGTTGTGACTCAGAGAGGACTTTTATTCCCCAAAATGAGGCTCTCACGCAGAACTTGCTCAAATCCTTACTTCTGAGACTGGCAGTTCCTAAATCCAATAATGGCCCTAACACCATACTTAAGCTTAATGCACTTTTGGGAGACCTCTTTGGGGGTGGCAAACAAACTGGGAGAAAGCAATGCAGACACGACTCTGTGAAGTATTTGAACTATTTTGACTTTTAAATGCAGCATATTCATTTAGCAAAACTGCGAAATTTAAATAAACACTGGGATACAATGATACAACCAACCTTTCTCACAGCAGACATTTTGACTTGTGGCAGGAAAGGCCCACGTGTAACTGATAACAGTGATGATGGATCTGCTCCATTTAGTTGAGGCTGTAAGCTAGGCCAGTGGGCCCTAGAACTGGCACAACTAAGTGTAATGCAGCCATCATTAATATTATTATGTTACACCTGTTTGACAAGTCAAAATGTCAACAACAGTGCAACTATCAACAAAACAACTAAGAAGAAGTGAAGCATTCATGAGTGAACAAGTGTGATGAGTAACATTAAAATAATAACATTATATTTAATATGCCAATTTTAGTGGTGAGATGCATATTTAGTCTTATTAGTTAAGTTAGCAGATAAATACATGAAAAAAGTAACAACTTAACATGTGGTAATGAACAATAAGTAGTCTACCCCACACACCTTCCTATTGTTCCACACCACCTACATGTTATAATGCTGGATCACTCGTCCTCTTAGATCAGTGTGTTTTGTGAAGGTATGTAAAGCGCTGCAGTAGAGAGTAGAGCAGGGGGTTCACACCAAAGAAGTGAGGCCCATGATGACAGCTAGTAAACATTACGCACCAGCTGGCAGGCCACACCTGAATCATCATCTTAATGAAGATATCATACTCTATAATGACAAATAACACTACACTATATGTCCATTTCTCTTTTAAGCATCTACCATTTTAACAAATGTGTCCTTAAAAATACATTTGTTTAAAACATACACATCATATCATAAGGTGGTGCACATTTTTTTAATGTTGAGATACACTTGCCAATTGAAGGAACAAACTAGTATTTCACAGATGCATGTTTATCTCAGTATATACATTTTTAAAAGGAGAAGAGTTAGAGGCAAACTATTCACACCTTGATAGGTTCAGAATCCAGATACTGATGCCAATAATCAAGGATGAAGTGGGAGATATCTGATACATCTGCAAATAAGTACTTTTTCACTTTATCACTGTCTCATCCTTATTTGACACTGCTAAATTACATTTTTGTGCTGATATTGTTCTTCGATTCGTTTTCAGAAATAAAAGTTTCCAAAAATAAAAGTTTCCAAAAATACCACATGATAAAAGCCTTTGTTCATAATGCAATTGAAGTATTTCAGGACAGAGAAAATTAAGTTTCCTTGCTAAATGTAATTGCGAATCATGGTAGGCCACCTGACTCCACACACCCGGGTGAGTGAGTTGATGTTTTTGTTTCCATGCAGCTGTTCAGTACTGTGTCAAAACTCGGTCTGAAACATAGCCCAAAGTCTCATCATGTCCCACTTAACCAGAGGTGGAATTACTGATACACCCCCTCCACCCTCTCAGGGATGTTGTTCTTCCCACCATGACGTTCAGCCATAAGAAGTTGGAGCTGATGAGAGGTCACGTGACCAACGATCGCAATGGTAGCTCAAGGCTAAAGCTCCTCACCCACCTCGTATTTTCATTGAAAAACCAGGTCTATTCCTTCTTCTTCGACATCAGTCGCTTTATTTGTTGCCACAGTGACTCAGAGAAATGCCTGCGAGACAAAAAAGCAGGTCTTGTTGTTGTCTACCCAGACACAGAAATCTCCTTTCAGTTAACATCAGGGGGTTAAACGGGCCTATCAAACGAGCTAAATTCCTGGACTACTTAAGAAGAAAGAATATAGATGTAGCGCTTATACAAGAGTCACATTTATGTAACAGAGACATAAATCGCCTACAAAATAAATACTACAAGATTGCTGCTTCATCTAGTGACGACACCAAAACCAAGGGCTCCATTGTGTTACTGTTGCGGAAATGCGCACTAGATAAAAGTAGTAAAGATTTATCAGGCAGGATATCTTATATGTGCACCACATTAAGGAGTAGAAAAATAGCCTTTGTTTCAGTATATGCACTGTCTACATATGACGTAAGCTTTTTCCCGCATCTAACCAATTAATTGTTCTCTCTCAATGAATATTCAATAATTATAGCGGGGGACATGAATGCAATGCTAGATTTAAATCAGGATAGATCAGGGGGCAACCACACAAAGGCCCAAAAACACACATCAGACATGTTTAGAGCAGTTATGGAATCCCACCATCTTACAGATATATGGAGGATGCACAATCCTACTAGAAAGGATTACACCTTTTTTTCCGCACGTCACCACACCCACTCCCGCATTGATTACATTTTGTGTTCTAGTGAGCTTAAGGCAATCAGCGCCACTTTTCAATCCTTCAAAGCTGTATGAGTCCTCCTCCAACCCAGATCCGACACAGTGCCAGGAATTCCTAAAAGAACTAAACCTGCCTCTTCTTGACCCAGAGGAGGCAGAAGAACTGGGTCAACGTATAACGTTAGAGGAACTTAAATCAGCATTAAAAGCTGTTAAAAAAGGGAAAACGCCAGGGTTGGATGGAATTCCATCAGAACTTCTTCTACAGTACTTTGACATATTAGGACCTATCATTTTACAAACTTTAATCTCGGCTACAGAGATGGGTACTTTTCACCAACAAAACAAACTGCATTAATTTCCATTATACCCAAAAAGGGCAAAGATCTTACAGAGTGCTCAAATTACAGGCCCATCAGCCTCATTGGGACCGATAATAAGCTCTATTCCAAAGTCTTGGCACTCTGCTTAGAACGCTTTATTGAGAAGCTTTCACAGCCATTTCCCATTGAGCGGGGCTCTTGACAGGGATGCCTGCTTTCCCCCATGCTGTTTAAATCCAATAGCAGCTCAATGTCATTATTTGCAGATGATATTTTGTTGTACATCTCTGATCTTGAGGATTCTATTCCAAAAATTCTTAAGATCTTCAACGAATTTGGCTCAATCTCCAGCTATAAAATTAACTGGAATAAATCTAATCTTCTTTTATTGAACAACAGTCATGTGACATCAGCCATTAGTGTTACAATACCAACCCAAAGAAAAATTACATATTTGGGCATCATCATACACGCATCGCTACAGCGAGTTGTCCAGGACAACTATGAAACTATATTAAGTAAGGTTCAAAGGGATCTGGTCAAATGGTCTGCGCTGCCGGCATCACTGCGGTCCAGGATTGCTGTTGTTAGAATGAACATAGTTCCTCGTGTGAATTTCTTAAGTACAATGAGCCCCTTATCCCCACCAATACATTTCTGGAAGAAACTTGATACTTTAATTTGGCAGTATACTTGGAATAATAAACAACCTAGGCTAAAATATTCTACCATGCAACGTACCACAAACACAGGAGGCTTGGCCCTCCCCAACCTTAAAATGTATCACAGAGCCTTTCAGCTACGGACCCTCAGAGTGTGGATGGACCCCTCATCTACAGTTCCATGGAGAGAAATAGAGCAAAACCTCACTGGAAGTCTAAGACTGCAAGACCTTGCATTTGCAGGGGTGTGTCCAAAAAAGTGTATGCTAACCTATGGCCCTATTATCACCAACACATTGACCAATTTTAAACAGGTGGAGGAGCAACTACGCTACAACAATAAGTGGCATTTGAAAACCCCAATATGGCACAATGCACACTTAATGTCTGGTAACAAACCCTTTGCTTGTAAGCAGGGGAATGACAGAGGTATTTATACTTTAGAACAGCTATTCAATTAGAAAGGTATGTTGAGTACCATGGGGAAATAGTCTTGAGGCGCACCCAGTTAATAAATGTTTTGTTGATTTTTCTGTGAGAGTATTAGTGTCCAGGATTTATGCTAAACTGATGCAAGTATCCATAGCCAATAGTGGGGAAATGGGAGCGAGACCTGAGCCCTGAGGTGAACGCAAGTAATTGGGAGAGTTTTCCACTGTTCCAAGAACCCAAATCACCAGCAGATCCACTTCAACATATGTCATAGGACTCCTCAGAAGACATACGTCTCTAACGTCATTCCCACTCCCTACTGCACGTTCTGTCAACCTGAACGAACTGGAACTTTCCTGCATATGGTTTTGGGAGTGTGAACAGGTGCATGAGTTCTGGAATAAAACAACATCAATAATATCTGATGTGATAGGATTTTTAATTCCTACTGACCCGATTGTTTTGTTACTTAATGACAACTCTAAATTACACCTGCTTGGGAGACAGAGGAAAATTTGGCTAGCCGGCTCAACTGGAACCAAGAAAATGATAGCTCAAAGCTGGCTCCCCTCCCACTCGCTTTGTATAAAACAGTGGTTGGCGTACTTTCTGGACATAGTTATGCTTGAGCTCTCTACAGCAAGGATTAACAAAGCCAAATCATCAATTATCAACCTATGGGAAAGCGCAGCAACACAAATATCAGACTTAACCTCAACCCCACAAGAATTAAAGGAGAGTGATTAGGCACGGTGTGATTTCTGTTTGTTTGTTTGTTTTGTTTTTCTCGAGACCGCAGAGGGTGGGGGGTGGGAGAGGGTTTTTGTTCTTGTTCAATTTGTGTTTATCTGTTCTGTGCACCATCTGCTATTACCTGTCACATGTTGTGTAATTTGTTTTGTATGTAAAAAAAGAAGTTGGAGCTGGACCAGTACACTCTGTGGTGAGGGTGTGTACTGGCTCAGCTAAAGAGCTAAACCAATCTCAGGCATGACATACTGTACACCATCGGGGGGGCCTGGGGAGGAGGTGATACTGTGGGTGCCATCCTGTGCTGTCTCGATTCATTAAAGCGATATCAAACTCCAAGTGCAGTTGTTGCAGCCCATCTACACAGACATATTCAAACCAGTCAAGGAGTCAACTGTCAGTAGCTAAAAATAAAGTTTACCATGGCCACTCCTTCACACGCACCTGCCAGCCAATCAGGAACAAGCAATTTCCATGAATACACATCTTATAAAACTGAATGCTGTATTCACACAATGTTGGCAGAATAGGAAAAGTAGACTTACCACTGCTAGCCTTGTAGTCTTATCATTTAAATAGCCTAAATTAGCTACTCTTGTTGTGTAACATATGTCTAGCCGTTTGTTAACAAGTAAAACCAGACAGAAACTATCTAGCTCCTTTTAAAAGAGCTGAATTGACTTTAAAAGTGTTAATATTGGATTTTATTTAGATGCAACTGCCAGCAACAGTGTCTTTGCAGCCATCTTGTCACAGGTTTGAAATACTATGGCTGTCAAATTCCTGATACTCGGAGGCTGATATTAACTATACGGCTTGAATGCAGCACAAAAGATGCAGAAGGTGTGAGAAAAAGTGAGCAACTACAGAGTAACATGGTGTGTGTGTGTGTGTGTGTGTGTGTGTGTGTGTGTGTGTGTGTGTGTGTGTGTGTGTGTGTGTGTGTGTGTGTGTGTTATTTGAGGCACTTTCAGACAGAAGATAGAGAGCACACCACAGGAGGAATTCACAGAATGTGTCAAGATGAAAAATGTATTCTGAGGCCTGCTATCCTTCAGATCTACAACTGTGAAAGAGACACATTCAGGTTGTCTTTTTGCTTTTTGTGTAGCACTGACAGAGATCCACTAGAGGCTGTTCTAGGGCCAGCCGGAGGAACAGTTTATCACCAAAGAACAAACAACCCACTCTGTGCAGATGGTGTTACTGATAACTGTGACCTTTAAAAGACGTGAATGAAGATGATGATGATGATGATACTAAAACATTTTGAAATGGTTAGTTGAGCTCTCACAACAACAAGCGGCAGGACATTCATGAGTGCAGTGTTTTGTGTATGGCAACATTAACAGCGTTGCTGTGGAGTAAACACCTCATATTTCTGTAAACCTTTTAATCTTTTGATTGAAGTAAAAACATGAGCATTAACATTAACACATGACAACATTCTGAGCAGCTTATTAGAAAGTGAATACTCATGTCAATAATGATCTTATATCCACTAGTCAAGTTCTTTCATTTTCTTCTTGTTATTGTTGAATCACTGGTACAGATCCATTGCTCACAGCTACTGCTAAAATGTAAGAGGGTAAAGCTGGGCGTGGATTCGTGGAAAAGGCAGCAGTGCTTCCCAAACTCAGGCACCCTGCTATAAAATAGAGTACATGCCAGCCAGCTCACTACTGACATTCCGGGCTTTAGTCTGGCTTACTGTAGCATGCCAGGACCAGGGTGTAAGCACTATTGTTCAACACCCCAGGACCAACGTGAGGCCAGAATCTCTGTGTACCCTCATACTGTACACAGGTTAGACTGAGGGATGAACAGTCAACACATGGTGACACTCAGCCATGGATGTGTATTCTTCTGAGGTGGTACTTTGTAAAAGACAGATTGATGATTTGTATTGACTGGTTGTATGGTTTATATATTTCGTATGGTATTTATTGGTTGTGTAAGTAATTACTCAATACCCAAAATGGACATATGTGGGGATACAGATCTCCTGAATGCAATACTACAGAGTGCAAATCACTATTTGGAATGATATTAGGTTTATTTTCGTATCCACTCAATCTTTTATAGCTAGACCGCACGGAGCACTTGGGCAGGATAAAATGACAGTTTGTATTTGACTGTATCTAGGAAACTGAAGTCTCCCTGGGACCGGACAGATTTCTCTGCCCGTGACATCATCCTCACAGGCAGATTAGAAAGACATTCTTTCATAGTGTCACTGCTATCAGTCAATATCTTACCAGACACACCGTGGACTCCGTATGGCATCTGTGTCTCCAAATACTGTGGGAAAGTAAACACTGACATCATACTGTTAAATCACCTGAGGTTAATGGTTAAAAACCTCATTGATTCTTTTTCTTCTTCACTTTTGGCAATGAGAGTAACTGTAAAACAGACACAGCAACAGTTAACCAGAAGTGCAGTAAGTAAGAAGAGAAGATATCAGTCCACCTGATTATGTGATTGCTGTTTTTGTTATCAGTTAATCAAGTGATTGGATCATTTATATGTCTACAATTATGACAAATGAGACCAGAGGTTACCACTAGAGTCAAACATGTTTTCAAAGGTTGCTAGTTTAGACCATTAAAGATGCAGTAGGTAAGTCTTATAAAACTAACTTTCTGTCATATTTGCTGAAACTGACCCTATGTTCCTGTAGAACTACATGAATTATGTAAAAAAAAAAAATAAAAAAAAAGACAGCTCCTCTGGCACCTCCTACAGCCTGTAGTGCCATTGGCTAAATTCCACCGCTCCCGGTCGATTTTCTCCAATCAGGGCCACAGGGGGTGTCTATCTGCCTGTCAATCACTGCTCGGCACACGCATATATAGGCGCTTCCTCCCCCTCCCCCCACGAAGCTGGCAGAAACGTTTTCCAAAACTCTGTGAATAATGGAGTGGCTTTTCAGAGGTGGCGTGGCTGCAGGATTTTAAAGATCTGAAGAACGATGCAGATGTAGCCACATTTCCTCTCGACAGGTAACATAATCACCATGAATGATTTATCTTTCACTTGGTTATTAGTAGTCAAAAGTCCACAAAGCTACGTTGGTGAGGATGATAGTAACGTTAGCACAGTGGTCGGTCTGATGTGATGCTGAAATGGCTAACGGTAGCCTGCTAGTTAGCATCGTTTTACTGTTGGTGAGTAAAGTTAACGTTGTGTTGGTGTTTAGTTATTGAACATGTTGTCTGTCTGACATGCCGTTAGTTCTGTCACACTCCCTTGTGTGGGAGGGGCTTAGGAGATGGTTTGGGCTGCAGCAGAAAGGGGGGAGGGACTGAGAAGTTGTTGATGTTCAAATTTGTTGGCAAAGTCCTGGCTCTTCACAATCTTCCCTACTGCAGCTTTAAAAGCTATATTTGCATAAGTATATATTGTTGACAAATGTCAAACAATTTACTAATTATACATGATTTTTTTTTTTAAATTAATCATCTTAACTTTTCAGCAACAGGCCTCAATGATGGTTTTGCATTTAAAAAATTTAGATTAAGCATACAAGTTCATTCTTGATAGGTTCTTCTGGACCTTTCAGCCACATCTCAGGGAAAGAGGAAGACCAAGAGATGTGGTTGAAAGTTTGCCTGATTCTATTTGAGATTAAAATCACTTGTTAGAATGAATATCTTGCAGTCTGGTTACATAATTAATGTCAGCTGTTATTGACTCCCTGGGTTTGAGAAGTCAGTAATCCTCCGCTCTAACACAAATCCCATCTCAATTACAGCAGCTCTACTCTGTCCTGTCCTGTCCCCCCCACCCCCTCCCCCCCACCTCCCCAGTTGACTCTGTCAGGCTGAGTTCAATTTCAGTGGTTCAAGGTTGGGATTTGCATTTCTCTGCAGACTTGAAATGGTTCCACAGAAGAAACCAGAGACACAGTAAAGAAACTAATTGCATCTTGATGTCATTTATCATCAAAGAGGATTCTGACTAGGTGAAAGAATGTGAACTCATCAAATACTGCCAGATAAAGTGGCATGACCAATGGAGACTGTGCTGGCAAACTGGTTTTACTGCAGGATCACTGATGTTTGAGGCCCAGTGGCATCAAAACTGAGAGCTGTCACAGGCATCATATCTCCTCAGATGTAAAAGCTTTCTACATATGGTACCATAACAGCTTTTTTTTTTTTTTGTGGATTCAGAATGATGTTTATGTCTATTGGACCTCTTACCAATTACAATCAAGTATTCACTGTGGCCTTTGTTTAATTTTAGAATATTGTCATGGTTATTAGATTCCATTTTGGATAATTTCCCAGTGCGTACTTGCACTTTAAGCATAAAGGTTTATACCCATGTGAATCAGCTCTGAACTAAATAATTCTTACATTTATTTGTTCAAGTCTTTCTGTGGTTCTCTAGCTTTCTCCTTTAGTTGAGGACCAAGAAAGTAGTGTTTATCTGTTCCACAATTTCCTACAGAGGGTCCTTTAAGGAACATTTTTTAGTATTGAAATAAAAAGTTGATAAATGAAGGTGACTTCTAGGAAATGAATAAAGTAATAATTGTTTATGTCAGTTAACAAGTAACAATCATTTACTGGTCAAAAACGATTTAATATTGTTAGATTGACTGCTCATTGGTTGGTTTGTTGAACAAAATCAGCACTTTGTAGACGTTATGTGTGGGTCTGGGAACTTTAACAGGAATTTGTTACTAGTTTTTGACATTGTATAGTGCAAATTATAAATATATAAATTTGAAAAAGCAATGAAAAGGTTCATTTATTTAAACTAACAAACTTTCTGTTTTTTTTTTGGTTCAAGGAAACATTAGTGGAGATTTCCTCACTAGTTAGGCCTCATGTAGTCATGTCTATTTACTCTACATATACACACACACACACACACACACACACATCATCATGTAATCAGCACACAATATGTTTCAGCTGAACATGTGAACAAACAGACACCAAACAAGTCATCTTACAAACTCATGTGAAGTAGCAGACAGGTGAGAAGATTCTGCTGCAGCAGAGAGTCCTGGGTAATCTACAGTACACTGAGTTGTCCTGTTGGCATGGCACTGTGGGATTGAGTGTAGGTGCAAACATATGTGGAGATAATACATGACAATGTCCACTGTCAATGGAGGTCCTCACACTGAGAGGCCCTAAAACAATACATAAGTGACCTAAAGTGCATCTACAAAGTATATTTCTCCTGTCCGGTGTTTGACACAGCAGACTTGCAGGTTAAGAGGTGCAGATTAAGTTTAGTAATTTCCATGTTTATCTTTAAAGAATTGCTTGCTTATCTGTAGATTAACAAAACTCTGACAGATATTAATCTTGACCGGCAGCAGAAGACACAGAGACACCCTCAGGGAACAAGCTTTTCTCTCTAAAATAACACTCTGTTCATGTGTCGGTTCATGCATGCAGACTAAATCATACTCCATGACTGAAACTTTCCTCTGGGCCCACCATACACACTGCCTGCCTTCCAGCAGCAGGGCAGAGAGACTAAGAATCGATGGATGAAAGAAAACCTGTTGCGTCAAAATCCCACGTCCACATTTTCCACAAATGCATCCAACAGCTACACTCTGACTTATTTGTCGGATTGGTTTTAAGCTGCCATGAACTTTGGTTGAATCATTAGTCATTAAATTGCTTTTTCTTGTTATGCGTGTTGATACTAATCACATTATGTCAGCAGATGATTAACAGCTCACAGGAAGCCCACAGCAGGTGAGGAGGCCTTTTAATTAAAATTAGGAGTCATTTTACATTAAATGTGAAAATGACAGTGTACAGTGTAAATGAACCAATGACTATTGGACATACAGTAAAGAAAACCTTGCCGTACTATGATTTTGTTACAGCACACAATGGTGCGACCGAATCCCCAGACTTCCTCCAGCCTCAATGTGGATGTTTCAAACTAAAATGTGAACTTTTTCATTGTGAAAAGGTTAATAGCTCAAGTGTTTTGATTATGCATCTGTGCATATGGCATGGGTGATCTTCTATGTGCACAACCTGCGTGCATAATTTGGACTAGTGCTATTTTTGAATTTGAGATCAAGTTGCATGAAACTGATCTGAGGCAAGTACGGGAAGTGAAGTGTGGAGGGGGGGCTTCTCTGTGGACGCTCCGGCTTAACAGTGGTTCACAAGACAAACTTATCCCAACCCTTTAAGAAGTGACACACACACACACACACACACACACGCACAGCAGCGTCCAAGTGAAAAAACAGGGTCTGTTGTAGCTGCAGGTTTCCCAGTGTGCTGGCTTATTTAAGAGTGTTTGAGAAGGGGGACACTGAATACATTTAAAATACACCTTGCAGGCTGGATTTAACCACAAACCTCCACTTTACAGAGAACACACAAGGATGAGATCAGCAAAAAAAAAAAAACTATTGTCATTTTACTGTCAGTTTACCTGAAAGCTCGAATGAGCAAAGGGAAAAATGAAAGTTCAAATTATTTTATATTTAAATCTAGAGATTCTTCAGTTTACTGGAAAAGAGTATTTAACACCTAGTTTTCTCTTAGATTTAGTTTACAATGGTGATCTTAGAACTTTATCTGTCTAATAAATCAATAAAATGTGTGTGCGTGCGTGTGCATGTGTGTGTGTGTGTGTATTTGTGTGTATTTGTGTGTGTGTGTGAGGTCTGTCTTTGAAATATCTCATGAACTGTTCATCCAATCTACTTCACGCTTGGTTTCCTGGGTACCTAATTTGGATTATGGTGCATTTGGAGCTGTTTGGACAGCATTGGATATTGGATATTAAAAAGCTGGATAAAACTAAACGGCTGAACAATAAAGGTTGAGGAAAATAATTTCAAAAAAATAAAATAAACCTATTGGTAGGCTAAACAGTGGAGTTGCATATTAAGTGGTTTGGGGTCCGTCTGTAAGTAATTTTGGAGTAGAATTTGGTTCTGGAGAATGCAGCAGTAGCACAGGCCAAGCAATCGGCCCGTTCCAAACAGGCACATTTTGAACGGGCACTGTACTAGTTCATCTTAAAAAAACAAGAAGTTCAAAGGAAAAGTCTGTCACTTTAAATTACAATTTTTAGATAATTGGCAGCAAAACCCCCAACTAACCTCAAAAGAGTGCATACTTGAGGCTAAGATCAGTAAGAAGTCCCGGAAACACTCCTCTGAGGGTCACCTGAGTCTGAGGCAAGGTCATTGCAGTTGTTAGTAAGTGAAGGTAGTTATACTGTATTTGACGGAGTCATTACTGAGGGCCCTCCACCCTGCCATGTTCCAGCCTCAGTAACTAAGATTTTCCAAGCACTTTCATGGGGAGGATGAACACTGCAGCCAAACATCTATAATGGCATCTTATCTCTTTGTTCCAAGAGATATACAACACTGGTTAAATGTGACTTGTATTTCAAAGATAATGATTGTAAAAAAAATTGGGTTTGATGCTACAATACTAATAACATTTGTAGACGGAAAGACTACTTTTCATTACATAAGTTACTGCAACCTTGCTAAGAAACAGCTCATTGAGCTAAATGTCAGAAGTCTTTCAACCAGAATAACTTGAAGACTGACAGAGTAAACTCCTGGGATATATTTGCGGTGAGTATTTAAAGCAGAGCTGCGTGTTTTACACTAATAGATCTGTTCATAACACAGAGCTCCACTCAACCACACTTTATCATTCACAAGGGAATTTCACCTGTTGCAATAACTTATGCAAATGGAACTCACAAGACAGCTTATACAAGAATAACAACTTGATTAATGTGAGATTAAGCTATTTCATTTAGGAGGAAAAAAAACGTTCACATCAACCTCCCAGTGGTACATACAAGTTGTACATGAGGGATATTTTGCATTTTGAACTGGCATCAACACCAGTGGTAAAAATAGAGAATCCATCACTGTCCGCAGAGCACGGTAATAAGAATTTAAACGATCCAATAATACTAATAATGCCGCGTTCTATTTACCTCGAACTCGGAAGCCGCAACTGGGAATGACGTCATACCCGAGCTGAATGCGTTCTATTTAAAAGTCGGATTTTCATTGTTTTCATTAGCTCTAGCCCGGTTAGCTATTGTTAGCAACCAGTTGATAACAACGCATTACGCCGTTTTTTGTGCGTGCAAACAGCGTAACAACATGTCCACAGATAGAAGTTGGACATTTAGTGACACAAATGAGACAGAAGTACTTACTTACTTTATGTTACTGCAGCTTTCACAGCTGTTGGAACAGGGGGCAGCCATGTTGGATTTTGAACTCGGGCTACTGCGAGGTTGTACGAGTTCCGAGCTCGTAAATACGAGGTCAGGGGGCGTGTTTCCGACTTTGACCTCGTAAAAAACGAGTTCCGAGGTAAATAGAACGCGGCATAAGTACATCTGCTTACAATAAATGAGGAATATCAGCTTCAGGTTATGAATGGCTAGTTTTAAATTCATGCTCTTGGGGGAATTACTGGAACTGTTGCATCTTTGTATATTATAGATAGATAGATTTACAGTTATAGTATATCGTGCGGTCTAGACCTACCCCTGTTCCTCTGCTTATTCCGATATGACATGAACACAGCATTAAGTGGGCCAAACTTGAGTTATTCAGTTCACACACTCAGACATTTACACACACACACACACACACACACACACAAAATCAATAGTTTTGGAGAAAGGGCTGACATCTCATGACAAACCCCCAAACAATAATCCCACTTATAGCTCAAAATCCAGATCAGTGTCGTGCCCCAAGTAACAGTTGATGAAACAACTTCCACTCTCTTTATATTCCAGCTTCCTTTTCACCCACATATACTTTCCATTTACTCTGTATGTATATAAGTATCTAAAACAAATAGCATCAAGTCAAAAACCAACAATAAGAAAGAGTCACAGGAAGTGAGATCTTGGCAGAGGGACTGGAGGTTATGACTGGGACGTGGAGCACCAGACTGGTGCCAGAGCTACACAGCAGGAGGGCTGCCCACATTGACATG
Source organism: Perca fluviatilis (assembly GCF_010015445.1). Classification (NCBI taxonomy): domain Eukaryota; kingdom Metazoa; phylum Chordata; class Actinopteri; order Perciformes; family Percidae; genus Perca; species Perca fluviatilis. Next base: position 25,949,350 of record NC_053124.1, read on the forward strand.
CACAGTAGGCAACCGCATGGGAAGAAAATGACTAGACTGTTGTGACTGGACGGAACGATATTGTTCCCAACATAGACACCAAGACAAGGTTAATTTGTCCTTATTGGTAGCCTGTTGTACGTGGGGTGGAAATTGTTCCCACAGTTATAATTTCTGCTTTGATTTCTAATCTATTTTTTTACCAGAGATTTTGCTGAACACCCATGCTGCCTCTCAGCATCAATGCCTTGCTTTGATACAGTTGCACACAGAGAGACTATAGGGCCTGCACAGCACAAACTACTGGTGGCTCCACAAGAAGGGAGCTGCTTCTTCACTTATGTCCTACTGTATATGGATGGCAAGTGGAGTAAGAGAGCACAGCTGTTCCTGTCAGCCTATGTCCTAGCACAAATTGCCTCCAGATGTTGCTGTAATTCACCTGCCTTAACTTGCACATTCAGCCTGGGAGTGACCCATACAGCAAGAGGCAGCTAGTCAAAACCTTAATATGATACCTGATAATGTTCTCCTAGTCCTCCAATACAAATTTAATTAAAATAGGTAGTGTTGGTGCAAAAAGCAACTTAGTCAGGATTTGAAAGCAATAATGTCTAGATGTGCAAACTGGGGGTGGGAATCACCATAGGCCCCACAATACCATATTATCACAATACTTATGTCACGATACGATATTATTGCGACTTTAAACATACTGCGATATTCTGCAATATATTGCAATTCATTACCCTTTTCCAACTTTAAATTATGTACTCAAACATCAGTTTTACCTAAAAAGATACATTTCTGTTTGTTCATCTCACCTCAATTTTATTGCTGCAAAATGTTCATGTCAAAAGTTCATGTGCAATTTATATAATAAAAGATCGATACTTTGCGTCCATTAGGGCTTTGACTATTGCCCAAAAATCATATTCAAAGTTCGTTTGTTTATTAATATTAATATTAGAATATATTCGAATATTTATTAATAATATTTTGACCATTAAATGCCTTCAGTAAGACCTATATTGGTATCAAACTTTTTTTTTAAAGGTCCCATGACATGGTGCTCTTTGGATGCTTTTATATAGACCTTAGTGGTCTGAAGTCTCTTTCCCAAAATTCAGCTTTGGTGCAGAATTACAGCCACTAGAGCCAGTCCCACAATGAGCTTTCCTTAGTATGTGCCATTTATGTGCCTCTAGCTATTGAGGATGAGAGAGGGGGGGGCAAGGTGGAGGTTGGGGGTGTGGCCTTGACCAACTGCCACTTTGCTCGTTTTGAAAGCCGTGATGTCTCTCTCTCATGGGTGGGCCAAATTCTCTGGGCGGGCAAAGCAGAGAAAGGGGAGGTAACCTTGCTCCTTATGACCTCATAAGGAGAAGATTCCAGATCGGCCCATCTGAGCTTTCATTTTCTCAAAGGCAGAGCAGGATACCCAGGGCTCGGTTTACACCTATCGCCATTTCTAGCCACTGGGGGACCATAGGCAGGCGGGGGACGAATATTAATGTTAAAAAACCTCATAAAGTGAAATTTTCATGCCATGGGACCTTTAAATGAAAAGTCAGACCCTGGATTAAACACAAACAGTATGCTTTCGACAGGAAGTTCGGAGCTTTCACCGTAGCCTACGTAAGTGGTCTGATGTTTATACTTGTGTGGTGGTGTGTGCGTCGAGCCGGCATGTGTGTGTGTGTGTGTGTGTGTGGGCAGTGTTGCCAACTTTGCCACTTTTCAGACCCCCTTAGTGACTTTTTTTTCACAAAAGTGACTAGCAACAAATCTGGCCTTTCTGTAGAAAAATACAGCAACTTTCTGTAAAAAGAAGTTGCCAGTATTGTCCAGCGAGCACGCAAAGTATTTCTCTCCTGTGGCTGCCAAAACAGTCACCTTTCTCTTCTGTTGTGTGACTGAGGAACAGCCCCGCCCTCCCCTCTGTGCTCTCTCCTCATGTGCAGCAGCACTGAGCAGGCAGGTAGAAAGGGGAGAAGGGACAGGGTGCGGGGGCCGGTGTAGGTATGAGAGACAGCGGCACGCGACGGGAGAAAAACGCCGCTGAGCTGGCCTGGCCCTGGGCAAGCCAGCTTTCTTTGAGAATTAGCGGGGAATGCACCGCTACCAAGCCACGGCCGAGAGACGTGCGTCACCGCAACGCGTAGTTACATTTTGAAATGCGTGAAAAAGCCTCGGAATCTGAATTGAAAACAACGTTTACAAGCAAACACATTTACAAAAAATAATGCCCATAACAGGTTTGATTATTAAGGGCTGCCTATCATTATTTTTTAAAATATTCGAATGATATTCGAATAACGAAGTTCGGAGTCAAAGCCCTAACGTCCGTGTATCGATACAGTATTGCTAAGGAAAATATCGTGATACTATGCTGTATTGATTTTTTTCTCCCACCCCTAGTGCAACCACAGTTCTGATTTCAAATTCATTTCGAATTAAACAAGAGTGAGATATAGACTCGCACCAACATGCATATACCATAATTGTACATCATATAAGGCACTTATTTTTGAATTTGGACATTTAATGACAACTTTTGACCAGGGCTGCAAAAGCAACATTTGAACAGTTTAACTATTCAAGCTTTCTTTTGTCAAATTTGACATGACTATTTTGTACATAGGTAATCAGTCCGTGTATAAAACCAGTTTCAACCTGCTGCTTCTTGCAGCACAGAGGTCATGATGCCCTCCTAGGTTTTGCATCGGTCAAATTCAGACTCATGAATCAAGTAAGCAAATGAGCTGCAGGAACATCTTGAGGTTGATTCCTGTGTTCACTTTCTGAAATGAAAAACTCTATCAAAGGAGGAAGGAAGTTCCTTCCTTCCTGTGACACACTGAGCTGCTCTCTCATCTCTATTTGTTTCCTTTTGTATGCATCCTGTCCCAGAAATGCTTGTTACTAACCTAGCTCTGGGGAGTTTACTCCCCAGAGTCCTTATGTCCCCGGAGTCCTTATTGCAGAGAATCGCAGAGCATAGCTCTGCGATTCTCTGCAATTCCCGGCTGCATCCTGCTTCATCCTGCTGCGTCCGCCGCATCCGACATGACATGAACTTCCACGATGACCTTCAAAGTCACTGTTCCATCATCTTTAATGTGACTATTATTGCCACTGTTCATCACACCCCCAACCGGCCCGTCAGACACCGCCTACCAAGAGTCTGGGTCTGCCGAGGTTTCTTCCTAAAAGGGAGTTTTTCCTCGCCACTGTCGCAATAGCCACTGCTAATGCTTGCTCTTGAGGGAATTACTGTAATTGTTGGGGTTTTGGAATTTATAGAGTGTGGTCTAGACCTACTCTATCTGTAAAGTGTCTCGAGATAAGTCTGTTATGATTTGATACTATAAATAAAATTGAATTGAATTATCAAGTATTGGCAGCGTTTACCCAGACATAATCATGTGAATGTCTAATATGCCATCCTGTTGGCTTATCACTCTTGCACTGTTGGACCTGTGCCATTCAACCAAAGGCCAAATGGCTCACCTCTCTGTGCCCACACTGCCCAGTGATTCCCCTGTATGCAAAGGAGGCTGCCATGCCAGAGAAGAGGACACAGACTAGGACTCTGTTGTGTTTTATTCATATTTAATTGATCAACCTGAAGACCACAGCTCAGCCTCCTGCATCTCAGAGAGACAGCTTTCCTTAAAGCTCTCAAAAATCACCACAGAGGAAATCATAGTTTTAAATTTTAAATGAATGAAGTGTCACTGCTATGAATAACTTCCACCAGTCTCCAGTACGGATAGACCGATTATCAGCTTGTTTTTTGGCAGTTTGCAGATTACCTGTATCAATGTTTTATTTGCCTGATAACCGATAAAGTTGATGAATTTAAAACAGCGCTACTTTGGCTCCGCTACAGCTCTGTCTGTCCCTCTGCTTCGGTTTCACCCACCACTGATTCTGACTTAATGCCCCGCCCACAACACTATCTGACTTTCTTTTACTATGTATTATGTTGAAAGTTTCTAATTTATTAAATAATTGCTTAAATCTTTTAAACAAAGTTTTGTGTTGGAATTTGTAACATTCCAAAATCTTATTTTTGACTTTGATTTTCACTGTAATTGCATATCGGTTCCAAATATCCCTTATCAGTTTCATTAACTACTAATAATCGGTATTGGCCTTGAAAAATCGGTCGATCCCTAGTCTCCAGCTATATTAACAACTAAGATTTGAGGCTGAATATTATGATGTTTCTCCAGCAACTCTGTGCAAAGGTGTCAGACCACATTTCAATGTCATTTCTACAATAGAATATACTTCCCGTTTCTAATTCCGACAGAGAGGCCTATTGAACCAAAATACATCTGTGCCAATCAATATGAAACCAATTAATGCTGGTGTACTATACTCACTTTCCAACTCCCCCATTCATTCATGCTGTCAAATATTTGATTAGTAAAAAAAATAAAGAGGGGGGGGGGGTTTTTTTTTTTTTTTTTTTTTTTTCTGACGTTCTCATAGGCTTGCACATAGTCCTGCTCCTCGAGCCTGTAACTGGCCATATGGGGGTATAGGCCTGGGGATACTGAGTCGGAGTTAGGGCACCTTCCTCTCTCTTCAAACTTTCTTTTAAACTTCCCACTGGCACTGTTCAACCCCCTTTGACTTTCTGTTCTCTCAGTTCTGATAAAAGCCCTCCTGGCTGTCTGTCCACCTATCTGTCTGTCCCTACCTTCTTTCTCACCCACACTTAGTCACAGTATTCCCTCTAAAGCTGTAGGTTTCATTCCAGACCACCACCACTCCCCTCCTCAGCTTGAGAAATACCCACACCCACACACACACACACACACATATCAGACCCTCCTCTTAAAGGCACAGAGGCAAGCACACACCACAAAGATAGATACCAGTTGAGGCAGACCAGCAGATCCCACAAATACACACACACACACACACACACACGACCGGCCAACTCCACCCCAGATAGAGAGACACACATGGCTACCTCGATGAAAAAACAAATGACGGAGCTGCGTGGGGTTATTTGAGTTCCTGCTGCTAGAGAAACTAGGGCAAGGCACGTCAAGTGGATCCTGTGCTATTCACAGCTTTAAAAAAAGAAGAAAAAAACCACTTACATGGTTCTCCTTAAAGTCACGTCATATTCCCAAAACTGAATGACGCCAGATTTTAAAGTTTTAATGCCAGAGGACCACACCTCTTCAGTACAGGACTAAACACTGGATCGGTGCTGGATCACACAGCTGAAGGATAAACAACTCTGAATATGTGTGAAAATTACAACCACAGCAAAGCAGGCTAAAGCTAAAACTTTAAAACAGAACTTCTTATTCCTTCTAAGTCTTTCGGTTTCCCCAAAAACCAACACTTGTGCTAAAGTAAACTGAAATGTCACATCACATGATGACTTCATAATACTCGCTTCTTATATGCAGTACTCCTCATATGCCATGGGCAGCATGTGGCCCAATATTTAGCACTGTGGCCTCACAGCAAGAAGGTTCTGGGTTCGAATCCAGGTCGTTCCGGGCCTTTCTGTGTGGCGTTTGTATGTTCTCCCCCGTGGGTTTCCTCCGGGTGCTCCGGTTTCCCCCACCATCAAAAAACATGTACTAGGTTCTCCAGTCAGTGCCCTTGATCAAGGCACTGGCTCAGATCTTGAGTTGGTCCCCGGGCACTGAAAATGGCTGCCCACTGCTCCCTTGAGGGATGGGTTAAATGCAGAAAATGAATTTCGCTACATGTATGTGTATGTGACAATAAAAAGTACCTTTAAATCTGACAATATCCATCAACTTTGATAGCCCTGCTCTGATCTAGCTGTGGGAAACACAAAATAAAACTGGTTCTTGCTAGAGATGGCCCGATACCATTTTTTGCTTCCCGATACCGATTCCGATACCTGAATTTGCGTATCGGCCGATACCGAGTACCGATCCAATACCAGCGTGTCATATATTTTATTATGTTTTAATAACCGTATACTATGATCCCTGTATGGATGTGATATGATTTCTATCTTTGTTGTCTGTCTGGCTCAGGTTAAACTCTTTGTAAAACATGAACAAACACAAACAATGAATGCCACAGAACTTTCTTTTATTCTCCAGTTTGACCGTCTGTTATAACGGAAAAAGAACATAAATAAACTACTTTAACATAGATTTTCTTTAGGGCTTTATTACGTGGTATCGGATCGGTGCATAAACTCCAGTACTTCCCGATACCGATACCAGCGTTTTAGGCAGTATCGGACCATCTCTAGTTCTTACAATATACAGTGTAAGATATAGCATTCCAATTCTTAGGCCCTGTAGTCCAAGCAGTGTGAATGGTAAGAAAACACAGATCTACTATTACATTCAGAGAGATCACAGACCCTCTCAGATAAAGCGGTGACAATAGTACATCAGGATGCCAAGAAAAACTGCTGCTACACTTGGCTCTTCCTACAAGATAGTGGCCAGACAGGAACATTTTAGAGGAAAAGTTCATAGGAAATTTATTGTGAATCACTTAAAGAATCTGTTTTGGGATTATTTGTAGGATTTTGCAAATAAATTATTAAATTATCAACAATAACATATTATCACATTATCACGGATGGTAAGGCATATTTGTTGATGGTTAAACCCCATAAGATTTTTAATTTTAGTTTCTTAATGAATTAATTTTGTTATTGCTGCTTTGAGATTAATATCTATGTTGGACAGGCCATTTTCACAGCAGACATTCTGCACTATATTTACTTTCAGCCAATTTATTGACCAAATTCTATAGTAGTGTCTATAGCATGTACACTACTTGCTTAACACCACACAATACAATGATTGACCTTTGATATGAAATTACAACTACCGTGATGAAGGAAAATATTGATGACGTGTAAGTATCCAAAATTACAGCTTACTGCTCATTATGGAGTAATCTATTGAGTGTGTATTGTGAGTGAGTGAACAAGGGAGTGATATCAAACTTGCCATAACAGGAAAAGCACAGATGGAACAAATAACATTGATGACCATGAGAGTGTGACAGTGAGCCAGCATGCACAATACCAGGACCCTGAGACTGAAGCAGCTGAATTCAGCCATCATGGCACGTAACAATTTGTGCCATGACAAAGTCTTATAATGCAGCGAGTACTTATCTAACAGTTGGTGCATAAATTTTGTGCACACAATTACTCATGCATTAAACAATGCAAACATAAATAGACTGGCTTATTTGTTGTTGATAGGTTCAAAGTGTTACAGCATATCATGCCAATGTCATCTCATAATGTGTGTTTTTAGGTGTGTTATTATGTGTGTGCACTTGTTTGAGCGACACAGCTTCTCTTAAAAATCTCTACTCACTCAACAAATTATTAGGGCTGCAACTAACGATTATTTTCATTCGATTAATCTCTCGATTATTTTCTCGATTAATCGATTAGTTGTTTTGTCTAAAAAAAGACATCATCAAATGTCTTGTTTTGTCCACAACTGAAATATATTGAGTTTACTGTCATACTGTTATCAAACTAGAACATATTCACATTTAAGAAGCTGGAATCACAGAATTTTAACTTTTTTCTCTGAAAACATTACTCACACCAATTAATCAATTATCAAAATAGTTGGCATTTAATATTTGACAACTAATTGATTAATCGATTAATCTTTGCAGCTCTACAAATTATAACAATGTTTGATAATATATATATATATATATATATATATATATATATATATATATATATATATATATGCACCATTACAGTCAGACCAGTCAGAAAAGTAACTCTCCCTGCTAAAAGCAACAGAATAGTGCAGATATCCTCACAAGCTGAGCACATATGTGTGTGTTATCACTTTCTCATACAGCTGGGAGTTTTTGTTTACTCCACTATCAGAAAGAATTAAAATTTCATCAGCATGAAACTGCAAATTGCAAAATGTACATTAATAAATCCTTCATTTCAGGAATGTGAAAAGTATTTCAACACCCTAAATCACTTGAATAATCAAGCACAGCGTTGCAACTTTGAGCCAGCCAACTAATTGCAGCGTTTTTCAACCACTGAGTTATGACCTAAACGTGATAAGGACTCCCAGCACCTACAGCATGTTCAGTAGAGGTTTTTAAAACTCCATCAATCTCTGATATGCATGCAAATAAACAATTAACATATCTATAAATTGAGACTTTTAACTGAATCTAATAAACACTACACTAATTCTCACTATAAACATTATTTCTTTCCTGATAAACAGATCTTTTAGAGTTTTAGAGACAAAAACAGGAATAGCAGGAATACAGTGGAAATACAAGATTATGGTTAAAATTATGATAATGTTGATAATGTTGAATATAACCATTATTTATAAGGATTATTCACCAATCTTTGGGAAGTTGAACAAACACCCATTATTGGACTTTTCAAACTGACTTTTAGAGACACATAAAACAGAAGAGCTTGATTTGATTTGACAGGGCAAGCAATCTGATTACAAAGCCCTATAAGTTATGATTATGAACCATACAGTTCCATGTGCCGCCTAAAGAGTGTAACTCAAATATCATGTTTCAAATTGGCCTAAAGATAGATAAAGATTAGGCTTGTTTTTTAGTAAAAGGCAGAAAACCTTGCACTTTAAGAAGGGCTGGGCCATATGGAGAAAATCAGATATCATGATATTTTTTACCAAATACCTCGATATCGATACCGCAACGATATTGTAGTGTTGACCATTGGTGCTTTCACAAAATATCTTCACACTTAGATTTTAGATAAATAATCATCAGTAATGTGGATATAATGACTTAGTGGGTAAATGCAAATAATAGAACAGTTACAACAGTCTGGTAGGTTCAGAAAAGTACATCACTTTACTGTAATGCAGCCTTTAAAACCAGGAAAAGACAAGACTTAAGTCATATCACGATATTACGATATCTAAAATCTAAGACCATATCTAGCCTCATATCACGATATCGATATAATACCGATATGTTGCCCGGCCCTAAGTTTAAAGGGCCCATATTATGAAAAAAACACTTTTTCTGGGATTTGGGGTGTTCTTTTGTGTCTCTGGTGCTTCCACACACATACAAACTTTGAAAAAAATCCATCCATGCTGTTTTGAGTGAGATGCGGTTTCTGAATGTGTCCTGCCTTCAGTCTCCTAGTGAGCTGTTCAAAATCGGCTCGGACTGTGACGTCACATGAGCTGGCTAACCACAACCGTTAGCTCGTTAGCATGCTAACCGTTAGCATTAGCATGCTAACGCTAATGCTAACGCTAGCATGCTACGTTGTTCTCAATAGCAAAGCACTGCTACAACACACACAAGTTCACCATTATCTACAAAAGAACTACTTACATGTGTGCCCTCATTTAGAAGAAGTCTCCCAGCTAATCCTGCCTTGTAACTGACCAAAGTTGGAGAAACAGGCTTTCTTTTACTGTCTCTAGTTAGCTAGCTGACATGCTCTACATCTGAGCTACTGAGCATGTGCGAGTGCAATCAAAGATAGTACAGAAGAAGAAGAAAAGAGGTCTCACTCTGTAGCTAAAACAGAAACCAGGTGAAAAGAGCATCTGCAGCAGTGAGAGAGCGCTGTGCAGTACAACAAAAATATGGTGTTTTTTGAAAATTAAACCATGTAAACCTATTCTGGTACAATCTTAAAATACAGTTATGAACCTGAAAATGAGCATAATTTGGGCGCTTTAAGTGACATCAACCGTGAAAAAGTCTAAGAAAAGAGAGCCACCAGAGAAAGTCAAACTGCATCAACAGAAAATCAAGAAAAAAATTGTAATAACTGTTTGACAAGTCAACTCTGGGAAGTGCAGTGCCACCACAAAAACAACAGCTCAGCGCTAAAGATATCACCAAAGTAAAACAATGAAGGTCTTAGAGATTACCAATTTAAAACTGAGGGCTGACAATGATTTATTCCATGATTTCTTTCTACAGCATACAGAACAAGTTGGCTCTAAAATGGCTTTTTGATGGGCAATACGGATCTCTGTCTGCCACAGTATGGAGTGAAAAAACATCCTACTGTTTCTCACCACAGGCCAGTGGATAGTGAAAATCTCACTTTTGTCTCTCTTGGTGTCTGACTTTGGCTCGAGTGACTGACCGCAGTGCCAACCATTCCTCCCACACATCACCAAACTAAAGACTCTCTGCCCCGGCTGTGCAACTAATTTATGTTCTCTGCTAGAAGAAAAGAAAACAACAACACATCTAAGGAAGGATACGACCGCCCCCACACTATTCATTGACTGTTTCTTTGTGTATTCACTGATTTGTATTTGTAAGACCTTGCCTGGTTACCTGCTTTCAAGTTGGCAGCCTGAAAATAAATCACAGGTTGAAATATAGTCAGTGTATCGATAATTTGTTTCTAAGTTATTTATTACAGTAATCACATTAGCATTACTGTTCCAACAATGTCAGTAATTAATGTTCCTGTGATGACCTTTTCAGTGATATAATCCATTAGAGCATTTATTTTGGTTTATGCATGCAGATGTTTTGTTTTATATTTTTAATCTCTAAAAATAAATAATTAAAAAAACGTTAGAATAGGCAAAAGAATAAATAAATAAAACTTACAGTGCATGCGGTGCAATAATAAATGCAGAGCAGATGTATGCAAGATGTGCAATGTATCAAAGCAATGTAAAACAAGTTTCTCATTTAAATTCAATGTAGTTCTAAGACTACATATAGAAAATGTTTACAAATTCCCACAATGTGAAATCAAGTGAACGGTTCATGAAATAAGATATATATACTGTGAGCAGCAACACTGGGCAGTGAGTAAAGAGCATGCAGACGCGCTCCACTGAACTTTATCTTTAGATTCTGCCCTCTAGTGTCCAGCATGTATACCGCACAAACCCCTCTGATCACAATACTCTAAAGCATGTAACTATAAGATACTTTTCGCCTCACTTTAAAATAGGTATACATTATCTGTTAACACTGGAAGTACAAAGGCAGTCTTTATTATTTGGAAACAGCTTAGGGCACGTGTCAAACTCAAGGCCCGCAGGCCAAATCCGGCCCCTTGCAGATTTAGATCCGGCCCGTATATCAATTTGGGTTCACAATAAATTTTGGCCAACCTAGTTGTGCGCCAAACTAAAAACACAGGAATGTGTTTTTTAAACTGAAATTACCTGACAATCAAAGCAGAATATGGCACATTTGCCGACTCTGAGACTCAGAAATTCCCCCAAAAGAAGCAGAGTTTTCATATTCAGGCTGAGAAACAGGTTGTTGTTAAAAAAAAAAATGTATCATTGTTTTTGCTTGATTTGCTAAATTCTGTGATGGCTAAGAAACTCTCTTGATGACTTTTGTAGGCTTCATGTCAACAAAAAGCATACAAAAATGTCGGAAAAAGCAACAAATTTACAAAAAGGTGACAAATGTCTGAGAAAGCCACAAAAAAGTCGGAACAAAAACAACAAAAATGAGGAAAAAAGCTACCAAAATGTTAAAAAAAAAAGTGATATGCAGTAACAAACGCACACCAATAAACTCTACATGTCTGGCCCTTGGTGTGATTCTCTTTTTCCAGTGTGGCCCTTAGTGAAAATGAGTTTGACACCTGGCTTAGGGGAAGTGACAGGACAAGCCTCAGGAAAAGAAACAGTCAGTGAGTCAGTGGAAAAAACACAGTTGTATGAAAGACAGACGAAACTAAACTTTGCACTTCCAGCTGCACAAGAGTCCCAACGATATTTTTACACACTGTTGACGCAAGCAGCCATGGTGAAGACTGTAAAATGTAAAAACCAATAATACATCCCCAATTCAATATTCTGACGAACACTGCTCAAAGTCCCACATTGAAAGCAATTATGAATAATTGATCTCAATCTGTTACGAGCAGAGCTATGACGTTTGCTCGACTCAGTGTTCCTTGAAAACAGAACAAAGAGGTAAGAAACTAAGCTGTACCCCAAACAATTCAAGGACCAACTGACAGACCCCCATCGTAATCCTTTAGAGTTGTGATGCTAGCATGGCTAATAACTTTAACTTTTTTAAGATTTTAACCCAGCTATGACCATTCCCTGGATTACGCCATGCAAAAAAGAAGCTACTGGGAAAGGGTTACCCAGTAAGGTAATCACAAATACGAATTAAATACTACTTATTTATGCTGATAATCATGTTGCATTTGTTCAACACATTTCAATTGGTGTGTTTTTCCAGTTGATTTCAGTTTTCTGGGCCATGTCATTTGTAATAAGAGAGATGTTTTTGTTTTTTTTGTCTAGATGACCAAGACCAATGATGAAGCACTTCATGGGTCCAGCAAATAACTCACTTACACTTTCATTTAATTATTTTAGGCCTATCTGCCCCTGGTAATGGTTATGAGCCATGGCTATAACAACACAGGACATGCTAAACCAGGATCAGTCACTCCTCTCCTCTTTACAATTCTGCTGACCTGTGTATTCTATAACAGTTTTTTTCATTTCTTTCACCAGCACTTTATTGTGTTTTTTTTTGTATCACTATCACTCTGTACGGATATCAGCACAGCAACTGTCAAGAGTCACAGTTATCTGATCAATAAAACAGCATGTTAGAAAACAACAAAGACCTTAATACAGTCATACTGACATCATATTTAGTATCAGCCAACACTGCCTGCCTCTCAAACAGTCTGCAGCTTGATAACAAATAGTCCTGTCTCCATTTGTTGTCAGATAAAGCTGCAGCTCAGGCCTTGTATACATGTGTCTCACAATGAATTGGGCCAGGGCCATTATGGCAGCAATCCAATGAGACAACATTGGTACAGTCGCCGGTATCTAATATATTTCATTGGACCCTGGCATCCTGCTCATGTATAGGCATTACAGTAAGTCAGTAAAGGACATGAAAGTGAAAAAAGTCAAACTTCAGACATAAATCAATCAGATACCCCACTATCTCCCGAAACTCTAGCTCGTCAACCAGTTCTGCTGGAGAACTTGGAGTCATGCAATCCTGCTATTGCTATTGTGTGTGAAGAAACAATAACAACCAGTCACACAACACTGCTGCAGTACTCCACCCCACCCCACCAAATCAATATCAGAGACGACCGGGGGGGGTCCACCCACCACAGTAAGTGCTGAGACAGTGAGTCACATCTTCTGAGCTCTAAGTGTTCGGACACTTAATAGAGGTGAAGGAGCTGCAGAACCTCCCTGCAATCTGAAACCCCCCATGGGAAATAAATGAGCCTAATAAGAGATGGTAATTATGTTGTTACGCAATATATCTCTTTCAACTGCCTACATGAATCTCTGAGGTAGTGTTAAGTATGTATTCAAATTTGAATTGAGTAGATCTTGACATTTCAGGTAATACCGTGTCTAGTGAATTCCTATGGATAGCTCTAAACCCAACAATTGACCTGATAAGCAGCTGCAGCATACACATAAGCAGCAGATAGTTATATGTATATCTGTAGCAAAATTCCCAAAAATTCATGTTTTTTGAGGCTGATAATATCTTCTTAAGAAATGTTGTTGTGCCGTAAATTGATATAAGTTTAAGTTTTAGGTTGCCAGTGAGAGTGGCTGAGTGTGGTTCGGGTGTTAACTGCAGAACATAACAGTTTAGATGTATTGTTAGTAGTAAATAGTAAACAAGCTGTGACATAAACCCATTATTTTGAGTAAATATTTCTCAAATGCTTGGCTGAATACAAAGTGTGCAGAGAAAATGTGAATGAGACTACCTCTTTTGTTTGTGACAAAAGCCATGAAGCCAACATTACAGGGGATTAATTATATGAATGGTCTGTGCAAAAGACAAAAGTAACGTGTACATCATCCCTAACCCAAACACCCAAAACAACAGCTAGCAGCATTACAGCGTATTATTTTACTGTTTTTTTACCAAGAACACAAAAACAGAATGAATGACAGCATATATGCAACAAATCCTCAGATCGGTGAAGTAAAGCAGTAAGTCAATAGCTGACAGTACTGACAGAAAACTTCCAACTTGAAGTGCACATTTTAGAAAACAGCTGATATGACCAGCAGATGACAATTGCAGTCACAACATGCCAGCAGCCACAATGAGGACCACAGATCAAACAATTATCGCAAAGCTGCCCCAAAGTGATATGACTGAGAGGTGAGCTTCCACATAAAATACTACATGAGTATCAGCATTAACAGACGGTGATATAGCAGCAGTGTTACAGCAGAATTTGCGTATAAGCATAAAGACAAAGAGTGGGCAGAACTCAAAAAGTTCTGTCAACACATGAATCCCCCTCACAGACAATTCTACCTCCATTTTTTTATTGTTGTTAATGTGAACATTGTACCTGCGATGCGGATGACAGCCCTCTCTGCTGGGTCCAGCACATCTCCTGAGGCTGACTTGGAGCGCTTCATGCGATGGTGTTTGGGCAGGTTCCAGGGCAGCGTGTCTCCAGGGGATGGAGAGTAACTTACTGAACTCAGATCACTGGAGCTCTCCTCTGACGCAGCCCTGACCAGAGGCCTCCTCTTGGGCTTGTCCTTCACCTCCTCCATGGTCTGGATGGACATAGTGAGAAGAAAAGAATAGGCATGGAGTGTCAAAACTTCTCAAAATAGAACAGAGAGAAAGTCTCTGTATGTAAATTCTGTAACCAATGTTATTACATTATTAGCTATATCATGGTTATATGAACCAGTCAGATTGCTTGGTTTGAGCTATCCGTTTGATATTGTTAGTTTGCTAACGTTAACTTTACCCATAGATATAACTATGAAATGTACCGGTACCTAGCGATAACTGTCTTTGAGGACTAGCTAGCTAACTTACCATCTTCTAGCATGACTTTCTGTGACACATTTCTTGGCCGCCTGACAGACACTTCTATAAAGTCCATTTCTCGGAAACGCCGTTGGGACTCGGCTAGTATTAAATGCCCCTCGTGGCAGAAAAAATGATAACGTTAAAATTAAACGGGCCTATAACCATAGACAGTATAACCTAGAAACCTTTGGGGTCTAAACAACGGTTAACGGTTCGGTATGAAATCGCTAGCTTAACATAAAAAGCAACCCATAATGCAACGCTCAGTTAAAGCAACATTAAGTAGCCTAACCTGTAAACGCAGGTGTCCTCATCCATTAATAAAAAATATCAGCAGTTGTGAATGCAAAAGTCTAGTTCTAAAATATAATATGACCCCCACTTTTTCCTCAGTAATTTCCTAAATAAAACATCTTATATTGGGGCTGGTATGGTATGTCAGTGATTAAAACAATATTCTGGAGCAGGACTGGGCGGTATATTAGATTAATATTTTAGATTAATATTACACAATCATATCATATTACGATTGGCCAGCCATATTTGGAGCATCTATATTTAGACCTAATGTGCAGTAACCAGGACACAAGCTCAGTGTTGCAGCCCAGTGCTCAGACTGCCATCTGAAGGACTATTTTTCATCAAAAGCCTACAGGCCTGACTCATTCAGAGAGCTGCTGGGAGGAACAGGGCAGGTGCCGCTGATGCACTGTACAACGTCACCACGCTCCCAGCTTCCTTTTCAGCTGAGTCACCATCCAGCACCATGAGGATGCTCCCCACAGGGGCGCTGGCTCCACTGCCACAGCCTCTCTGATTGGAAAGGAGCAGACAGGACCAAAGTCCCAGGACGGAGTATTACAGTGCATCAGATACAGTTCACATTCAGGTTACGATTTAGCTAAATGCTATTTCGGGCTGGCTGTTTGTTGTTTGGACTGCAGTAGCCTACTGCAACATTGTTTACTTCTTATATTGTTATTACATCTTTATTTCAGGCAGCCAAATCTAGAGCTTTGATGGTTTCAGTCTGGCAAAAGAGTGACACTGAACATCTGCACATGACACATTATATTACTTAACCTGTATGGAAGTTTTCTTTTCAGGAAAACGTGTGTTTTGCCAGTCAGCTTATGGCAATACCTCAATATGTCGTAGATGAACCAATAACAGTGTTTGCCTGTGAAAGTAGAGCAGTAACCCGTTGTACTTTCCTGTGGCAGTTCATTGACTGATTTTAATGGACACACATGCATTTACGTAACCACTATTTGTCAGCTCATATTTGTGCTTGTGTTCAGCTTGGCTTCTAGGATTCAGTCTATACAAAACAAGATACTGTACAAATACTTTAGGAAAATGCAGACTGGGTTGTTTGAATGGCTAGAGCTACAGTAAGGGAGCCATGTTAAAGATTCATAACCTCTGGGCGCCCAAATAGCTCAGTCGGTAGAGCAGGCGCCCATATATAGAGGTTTACTCCTCAACACAGCGGGCCCAGGTTCGACTCTGACCTGCGGCCCTTTGCTGCATGTCATTCCCCCCTCTCTCTTCCCTTTCATCTGTCCTGTCAAAAATAAAGGCTGAAAATACCCAAAAAATAATCTTAAAAAGAAGATTCATAGCTTCTAAAATAGTCCCAATACGCACAGCAGAGGATTGATTTTAAGATTGCATTGAGGCGCCACAAGTTATCACATATAGCTTTAATATACATAATCCTTTAGTCAGTCAGGCAGCAAAGTGTGAGCCCTTTTCATGTTTAAGGCAATCTGTGAATTAATCATCACTGTACTGCAGAGCCTTGATCTATTCAGTAGCCATGCAATCATCTGCTGCTTTGACTTAATAGTACACCCAATAAACATCTCTAATGACAAGATTACTTCTCACCTCCTGTCTCTAACCCATTACTATTCAGACTGGCTTTGCTTTCTTGTATGGCCATCACCCAAGCAAGCTGAAAGCCTCAGGGTGATCCATAGTTACCAGGCAACCCTGAGGAGCTGTAGATAGTATGCTCCTGAAACTCTCAGGACAAATGGAAGAAAGTTAAGTGGTGTGTGGTGTATGCTGGTATGAACAGACTGACAGTGTTTGAATCACACTGACAGCTGACTGAGGCTCCTCTCTCTCTCTCTCCCTCTTTGTCTTCTCCCCTTGAAACTGGGATGCACTTCATTAAGACTGGATCTGTTGATCACTTGACAGATAAAGCTGTCAAGTCTGGATACTTCCCAGAAAGAGCTGCACTGCATCCCCACACCTGAAATCTTTGACCTGAAGGCTGCAGTCATGAGAGACCTGGCAGGTGCACCTGCTGTTTGACAGGTTTGGAATATGCAACAACAACAAAAAAATACTCTCATTTTTTTATAGTGGAGATAGGTCGGATTTTTTTCTAACCTGTAGTTTTTTTTCAGTGCCACTAAATCATGTGATTAACAGCGTCGGCGATGCGGCAAAACATGAATTATGGATAATCTGTACTATTCCCGGTTTACTCACGCCAAAAATATCCAGGATGACAGCTGTTTTTGGTCCCAGATGAAAAATCGCAAAAATCTGTTTATTGTAGTGGTGCCGTTGGCGGATTCGTCCCAGTTAGATCCGCTCAAACTTAGAGAAGCATCATCCTCAGCCGCAGCGACGGTCGCGCCTGCGTCCTGCAGTATCCTGTGCTCTGGGATGTTCAGCCGGTCAGACCTGGACTGATCCGGGCTGCAGAGCGAGCAAAGAGGAAGAATCTGCTGCCTCCGCCTGCATGCCTTCCTGCTGGTCGAAGTTGTCGAAGTTGTCGCTAAACAGCAGGCACGCATTAGGATGAAGATGAGAGGAGAGATCTGATTGCATGCTCCGTGCGCATGTGAAAACGAAGCTCCGATCAGGTTGATCGCAGCGTGCGGAGGCAGGAGCTTCTTCACACGTTACACCGTTCAGTGTGTTTTTTTTCCCCTTAGTGCCAATGGTTTAATGTAAAGCTCGTGGAAGAACTATATATCAGCCTATTGTATTTCTTATTGTGCTCATTTTGAGTGAATACACGATCATAAATCAATTACATTCGCACATATTCTACTCGATCTTCACACCTTCAGGATTCTGTTGCAAGAGAGGAGGCAATGCCAGCACACTACTGCTGAGCTCAGCATCTGTCCTGCATGTGGAAACAGATGGCTGCTGTGATCGTAAGCATATGGATTCTATACCCTTACTTACATCAAGTGTCATTTTAACCCATATGCGTGTGCTCTGGACAGAACTGGTGTTAGTTTTCAACTCAAGTTTGTCAAAAGTATATTAACAATATATAATATTTAAAACGGATATTTTGGGATTAAATGGAGAAAAAAAAAAAGTTGACAATAATTTTATCAGGTGGTTTTGGACAAATGTATTTAATCCTGACATCGCCTTGTAATTCCAAGTTTGAAGTTGGTTGTCTTATAATAACATGATAATAACCGAAGTGAAGACAACTAAATCATTCTCCATGTAACCTGAGTAACTCCATCTCATGAATCCCAAAAAGGCCATGACATGTGGTTGACAGCTCTAGAAAATATCATGTGATTATGATGTATAAAAACAAAAAAGTTCTCCCAAATAGACTTGGCTCACCTAACCATTCCTAAATGATGTTGGAGATTCAATTATTAATATACCTATTAACATTCAAGTATTCATGTGATCCTTAAATATAGAATGATGTAAAAATGAATACGAGAAACTTCTGTTAGTGGCAGTCCAACATTCAGTTAGTCTACTGTATATTCAATGTGTAGTGTCTGCCAGCTGACCTCTGTCTGCACTTTGATGTCATAAAAATGCAAATGAACAGAACTGTTATTCAGGAAATCTGTTCCATTTAATCTCCTTTTGCCTTGCGAGTTGTTTATTATGCGTCATGTTTTTCAAGTTTCTTCTTCGCTCCAAATGGGGCCAAGTTGTACTGAGTCAAATTAAAAACTGTCATGCTGAGCCATTATGTAACCACAACACTATGAATGATATATTGCTTGTTTGTTTGTCTGGCCCTACTACATTATTAGTTCACCCATTTGTAGAATGAAGCAAAGGGCATGGTGGAGTCGGGGGCTGGGGGAGGTGACGTGTTGGCTCAATCTCACTCTGAGCCCATTCTTGTGTTCATAAACAATGCGTGCCATCAGTTCTGAATCCCAGTGTCTGTGCCAGCTTAGTACCCATTGTGCTGATGGGTCAACCTGATCAACCAAGTGCTTTATGAAGCCAGAGAGCAGTGGAGCTCAGAGGAAAATGAAGGATGCTGTGGTAAATCATTCAATCATAAACAAGCCATGTGAACAATAAAGGCTATTTTATCATAACTCCAAATACTCTTCGGATGATTGCCTGAAGTTTACTTGAGGAGCATATTGAGTACTTTTGCTGATTTACATCCAGCTCTGTGTCATGGTAGTGTGGGCAGTGTGTGCAGATGAAGAGTGTGTGGCTCCCAGCTGAGCAGAGCAGCGGAGGTCTGCCGAGATCAGCTGGATGACGCGGCACACGTCACGGAGGTCTGCCGAGAACCGCATTGTTTCCCTTCATCCGACGGATCTCGGCGGACCTCAGCTGCTCTGAGCTCCATGCACTGGCGCCACGGAGGAAAGCCAAACACAGTTCATCTAAACACACTGCCCACACAAAGATGACACAGATCTGGATTAAAATCAGAAGTGTCCCCTCAAGATGTATTAAATGTATATTGTATATATTAATTTTTTTTTTCTAAAAGTACATTTTAATCACCATTAAGGATTTTTAAAGTAAAGAAAATACACAACTAAGTGCACTAAAATATATTGTGAATTGAGCTGAAGCACTGCTAAAAAACACTTAACATTGCTCAAGTCATACATTTAGTATGAACTTCGCAAAGTAGCCTACAATTCACATATGATAAGTACATAAAGAAAAAGCATGTAGTATTTAGTATATATACTATATTTTCTTTCCCCTGGGTAAAAATCCATGTTATGTATCCACTGCCTTCATAGCCACAATAAACTACAATTGTCTCTGTAGCCACATACAAAAAGTGTTAAAATTATCACTCATTAGTTATTCCTGCACTTTAAGTTTATAACAGCTTAGCCCTCAGAACAGCTCAAATCCAAATAAATTGTATTAAAAGGTCCAAAACGGACTTACTAAACCAAACACAGTGGAGAAAGTAGTCCTGTATTGCCAGGAAACGAGGCCTTTGATGACACGCAGTGGAGGAACATTCCTCACCTTCTGTGATCTCACTGCAGTCACAGTTTCCATGCCGACTTTAAGAGGTCGTCTCTTCCTTTTCCTGACTGCCGGACATGGTGGCTCCTGTCCAAGAGCCACGGAATCCTTCACCACAACTTTCTCTGACTGGACAGAAGCAGCTGGCTTCTCTTTAAGCTTTTTCTTCCTCTGAAATGACAAAGTGCATTTAATTTTTTAACGTTATTATTAACCTGATCATCACAGCAGAGTTGTCCCTACTGTGTTAGCTTTAAGCAGCTGCCTTTTTGACATAAAGACCTTTATTCAAAAGGTTTCAGTTCTGAGCTTCAGCTCAACATGTTTCAGAGGCTTCCCCATTCTGCCAAAAAACATAGTTTAGGGAGAAAAAAAACACAAAATCAATTAACATAACATCCGACATGGGAGCAAGTTCAGTTTTTTTCCCAAATTAAGGCTTGTTTTTAATATTTGCTTTAAGGAAAGTCCATTCTCCTATTAGAGAAAACAGCAGCTCTCGATATCTGGCATGCACCGACTGAGCCGGACAAAAGCTTCCTTATTCAGAGGCCATTGATTATGATTAGTGCTGTCAGGTAAACAAATGAGGTTTTGTTTTTCCTGCTGCTGAAATTCCATGAAGAGGAATTAAAATACATAAAATGAGGTTTTTGCACCCAAGTGAAAAAATGTATAGTGTAATTGAATGGGAACTGTGGAAATTTTGAAAGTAAGTTCTTACTTGACATTTTAATTACAGTGTGTGTGGATGAGCTATATTTTACAATTGTAAATGCCAATGTTCATACAGTATAGTCTATTATGCGTCAAATTACAATTATTTCTATATCCTTTGGGAGGAGTCATTAACTGTAGATCATTTTCTTTCTGAATGAATAACTTCTGTCTTACATCTCATCATGCAGTAATCAGCCGTTAAGAGTTTTTAGGCATGCAATATCATGAAAGGAGTTATTGTCCTTTCTAAGAAAACTCAACGCACTGCATCTTAAGAAAACACAAGCAAATGGAGAAAACAAAATCACAAATTTGTTTTTTGAAGTTGCAGTGCGTTAAGCTCTCAGGGCCACCGCACCTCTCTTTGCTGTGAATTAAAACAGAATGCATGAGAGACATTGTAAAAAAAGAAATGAACAAGCCTTTCTTTCATTCTGTTGTAGAAAATCACATGCAATCATAACGAAATCATTCACATATCCCACAGCGTGACACAGAAATGTAAGGCGGCTCAGCTCTGCTGTAACCTCCAACCATCAACAGACGCAGATCATGATGGGAATATTCATGGACCCCCTCCCACAGCCTCATAGTGTCCTTTGAAGAAATGATTGCACTACAGTGATTGCAGTTTGACCTTTAACTGCTGTCCATTCTTCTAAAACATGGAAGTGCATGCTTATACAGTATTTAGCTTTGTGTGTATATGATCAGATTCAAAATAGAGACTGACAGCCTAATAACTTATGGTCACTGTATTACATCAGTAGCTTTGTGCAGCTCTGTTCTCCAGACGGAGACCTCACATGTCTCTTTGTCCATACGCTGGCTGCTGCAGGACGAAATGGACCTCTGTTGGGTGTTACGGCCAAACAGACAAAGGGCTTCACTCATGGAGCCATTTCAGAGAGCCTCTCAAGCTTATCACACACAATGACTACACAGTGCTTCTCCACTGTGTAACAACACTCATAATGACTGTGCCAAAACACACTGAGTGAGGCCAGTACAGTTGCAGATATTTCAGTATAACATGAGCCACTCGTAGGATACTTAGTAATGGAATTGCGACGTGATAAAGCTGCAGCTGCTGAGAGGTTATATTACAGTACATAGATTATATAGGAATTATATAAACAACAAGATGGGACAAGAGGGGGTTAGAGCTGAAGAGAGTCCATTAAATAGGTGTATTGCATTCATACTGTATGACTTGAATTCACAAACTGTAGATGCATCAGTGTTGCATGCTGTTCAAATGTCTTTGAAGAACAATGTACGTCGTTTTGTGCTTCGGCAAAAGCCAGTTCCTCTTGTATTTACTGTGTGAAGGAACACTGTTGCTCATGCTGGAAACATTAAATGCATCACCTACCCCTATTACTGAGAAAGAACATCAAATGTAAAAACAGGATACACAGGTTGAAACACTGCAGTGTCAAAAACACTAGGTTCTAAAAGGTTTTAGCCAATTTGGTTGGCTATAACAACTCCTGGATGGATTGACACTAAATTCGGTACAGACAGTCATTGTTCCAAGATGATTCATCCGCATGTCTTTGGTGATCCTCTGCCTTTTCTTCTAGCGCCACCATGAGGTTAACATTTTTGTTTTTCAGTGAAATTGGATTGCCATGAAATTTGGTTCAGACCAGGTTCAGACACTTCGGATGAATTGTAATAACTTTGGTTATTCCTTCAATTTTCATTTAGCGCTATCATCAGTTTGTTTTAATTGTTCAACTTCAAAACTTTGCCTGCAAAACGGACATTCCCAGCAGCCTCAGCTGTACTTTGCTAATAAAAATTAGCAAAGGTTAGCATGCTAACACTAACTAAGATGGTGAACATGGTAAACAGTACACTTGCTAAACATCATCATGTTAGCGTTATCAATGAGACTCTTAGTCTTGTTAACATTTTAAATATGAAAATGTTGTGAATTATTATTTCCTAATTATTAACAGGGTTTTAAAGAAGTAGTTCCGTACACCCTTAAAGCTTAACAATGATGTGCAGGCAGGTTAACAATTTAATTGCTGCTGACCTGCTTTAGGAACTCATTCTAAGCTGTGTGTTCGTTAAATAATATGGCTCAGCACACTAAATAAGTAATAATGAACTTGTCAAGCTTGTTGGTCTTGTGTGCTCCTGCAGGCTGGTTGTATGAAACTGAGCAAAGTGCAAGTGAACGAGGACCTCTGAAGTATGAAGGCGGCGTTACAAGCTGAAATGCAAGATGAATGATCAATGAAAGCAGACTGCACTTTGAGGACTTCATCGCGGTAATGCAGAAATGTTATGCATGAGAAGTGTTTCGTCATTTGCATTTTTAATTCAAATAAAGAAGTTGTCCATTAAAACAGACAGAACAAAGTCACTCTTATGAGAGAAATGTTCTCACCTGAGTCGGGGCTTTAGATTTGGAGTGCTTCACCATCACTGTATGAAGAAAAAAAAAAAAAATCAAATATTACCTTAGACAGAACAATATAGGAACACAAAATGTGAGACAATCATTTTTTCAACTACCCACATGATGTGGTAAACGTGATATTGCTTTAAAATATCTATAGTGCAGCAGAGATGACAGGAGTTACAGTTCATTGCAAATGCACGTTTCTTGCAGTGACATGCAGGTTATCATGACTCTGCAAATCACTGTAACTTGTAGGCTTGAGCTAAGCTGATGTTACATCATATGTCATTTGTAACATATCATTAAGCTCACATTCTGGAATGTGGTACAACACTAAAGTGTAGTTTCACATTCTTAGTTAAACAGAAAAGTATGCCTGTGATTGCTCACAGCAATGTCCTAAAAATAAACATGCTTTATTGTACCAAAAAGTATGAAAGATCCATTGTATCCTCTCACATGGGGCAATCACATTTAAACAGTAATCAGAACCACCACAAAATGAAGGCAGAGCCAGCAAGAGCTGGCACTTAGTGGAAAATGTGGATACTGCCGTCTTGGAAAGGAAACACTAACAATTTACAATTACCGGACTTGGAAAAAAAACTTTCCACTGAGTGTTCCTCCTCGTCAAACTAAGCCTGAATTGTTAAAAGTTAAAACTTCAGAGTAAGCAGCACTAGTCTTGTTGTAAGGCCTCCACACACCCACAGAGAGGTTGAAGGGGTTGAGGGCCCACCTACCTGCCAGATACCTCTCCAGGGAAGGCGAGGATCTCTGGTTCCAACTGTAGCAGCAGAAGAAGAAGAGCCAGACCAGGAGGGTGGCCACTACCAGAACTAGGACCCAGAGGAGCCGGGCCACAGCTGGGTTAGTAACAGCCCATGCTGTCAGGATATCCATGCTGAAGCCTGGTGAGCACACTGCTTGTCACCAGTAGAGCCTCACTTCTACTAAGTCTGATTCCCAGAGTGTGACTGCAGCACAGCTCATGAATGGGTTGCAGTGGGCCGGTTTGTGTCCTCTCGGGGCAGCCGCGGTGCCTACAGCAGCAGGAAGAGGCAGCAGCCAGAGCAACGGCAACCACAGATGGATACCAGCTGTTCCAGAAGGAGCCGCGCACAGACCTTAGCCCACGTCAGCTCTAAGTGTGCGTAAGCATGTGTGTTAGCTTGCATATGTGTCTGTTGTGTTTTACTGAGTCCTGGAAAAGTGTGTGTGTGTGTGCGTGTAAGGAAAACAGTTTGGAGGAGTGGCTAGGAGTTACAGCAGCAGGCGTAACTGTCAGGCACTCCCAGGCTGAACATCAGGAGTTCTCTCACATGGACCAAGAGGCTGTAATTCTGAGGGGCGACTCAGGAATGCACCTGGGGCACAGTCCCCTCTTTACCTGAACACCTGCCAACAGTATTTTGACAGAGGGGTGATTGAGAAACTGCACATACCAGTCTAGATCGCATAGATCACGTGTCAAACTCACACACCCGGGCCCACAGATAAATTTAGGTTCACAACTAATATTGGCCGCCCGAGCTATGCACAACACCAAAAAAGTCCGGCACACTGTAATTATGTGATACTTAAAGATTTTGGAAGATTTGCTGACTTTGAGCCTCAGAAATTCCCACACAACCAGAGAGTTTACATATTCAGGCTGTGAAACAGGTTCAGCTGTGTGGTAGCCTGCTTTTAAAAATGTAATTTTTGTTTTTCATGTTTTGCTAAATTCTATGATGGCTAAGAAACTTTTTTGCTTACTTTTTTAGGGTTTTATGTCGACCAAACTGTACGTGAGAAAGCTATATGAAAAATGCAATAAAACAGCCAAAGATAATTTACTTTTTCGGTTAAATAAAAGCATGTCAGTAAACTATACATGTCTGGCCCTTATTGGGATTCTCATTTTTCAGTGTGGCCCTTAATGAAGTTGAGTTTGACACCCCTGTCATAGATAGACTAACAGTGTAAGAAAGGGTGACTTAAGAGCACACTTTGACCATTACAACTCACCTAACCTGTTCATTACAGCTGCATGTTACTGTGTACTGAAGACTAGTTTTACAGTACATATACAGTCAAAGTCAAATATTTGTTGAGGATATGCTGAAATTGAGTAGGCTTTGCAGCGTCACTTGATATTCAGAAATAAGGTGTGGTTAAGCATTTACTGAAGGGGCAGAAACAACCAACTGACAATAGACAGAGGAGCCTTGAAAATGAAGTGTGACTGATCTGTCATGCGAGTTGCCGTAAGTGTGTTTTTATCCAATTTGATCTCCACATCAACAGCGTTCCTTTTCATTTACCAAATAATTTTTGCCTCTCCTACATCAACAAGGTTGCAGGAGAGCCAAGTTCAGTGTCTCCTTTCAAAGTGTTATTTTTTTTATTTTATTTATAGGTCAATTTTGTAGTAGGAACTACAGCCTGGCAGAGAGTCTGCAGACAATAGGAAACAAAAATAAACCAAGTGCACCATCTAGTGGTCAATTATTAATTAAAGGAGGAAGAAACAAATCTCTCTGAAGAGGCAAAATAATGTTTAATGTTAATTTAGGACAGTTCTGGTTGGATCATTTGGGTGAATAATTGAAAAATTAACACACACCAGATTCCAAATAAGTTATAATGAAGAGAGTGTCCACTTAATAAATAATACCTTCAAGACGTTATGCTGCCAGTTAATAAATAACAATAGTTTCTAAACTGATAAATTATTGAATTCAATAAAAAAAAAAGCCTGAATAATATCCATTAGAGCAATCTTCATCATCTTGAAGCCAATTTCCATTTTAATAGAAGCCGGTGTCTTGAGCAGCCCAGTTTGGTGTCTGAGAAAAATAGCACAAAAACAAAAACATTAGACAAATGCTAAAGCAACTTTATAAAGAGGCAAAAAGAGATTTGTTCCAAAATTAGATAGGCCTGTTTTTATGTTTTTATTTAATACAGGCTATTTATTTTAGATATTTTCTCATTTACAGGTTTTGTAGCTGAAACCCTGTCTTTGCATTTGATTTGATCACAGTCCTACACGTTTAGTGCTTTGTCTACCTCATTCCTGTTGCTGTGGGCCATCTTCTTTTCTCTATGTTCATTGCCAACATCTGGCTACGAAAGGACAGGCTCTTGGTTTTCTCGATCACCTGCTGGTACGGCGACACTGCGTTGTTGCCCATCACCACATGAGCCTGAGGAACAAATTCACAAGAACTTATGTTTCTGAAGGACTGACTACCACAAAAGTGGTAAGCGCACCATCACTTACAGTAAATCCTTGGATGCTGCTTTCAGTCTTACAAGAGCAAAAATAAATACATTGCCCTAACTATACTACTACCTACATTAGTAGTCTAAACGGAGCTGTTTATGCTAGACTTGGTGATTTGAAAGGCATCTAACTGAAGGTGGATCAGTAAATGCAGAGCCTCACCAGTTTGGAGTCGATCTTGGCATCGAGTCTGGCGTTACGGATGAGGTTGACGATCCACCTCTCCGCCTCCTCCGGCGTCATGTTGAGCTTGTCTGCCAGCATGCTGAGTGGAGAGAGTGAAGGAGGAGGGGTGCATTTCAGTTAAGTAACTATCTTTTGAGAGAATCCAAATTCCCCAATTTCCATTTTTACAGTTCACTGTTGAATATACTTGAAAAACTAGGAGGACATGAATAACACCATGAATTACAGTGGCAGCACTGAAAAGTAAAACCACAGCAGAACATCTGGGAAGAGAAGTTGAAAAGATCTTTCAGCGTTTTTTCTCAGAAACTGTGCTTTCACAAATACAAGGCAGTGGACACACTGTTCCTGACAAGAATGCCTATTACGAAGACGTTTACCTGATGCTGATACACTGATGAATCCGACAAAAGGTCTCAAAGATGAAGAGACGGGCATTCTCAATGAAATCCTCAAGGCAAGCGACCAGGAAGAAGTCATTCACAAGAACCTGAAGGAACAAAGAAAATCACTTTATACGCATACAAGGCATTCATGTATTGAAGGTGTATGAAAAATGCAGTTCTAGTTTCTCTGCCAGCACATTTTATGGTCAAAACTATCCAACCTCACAATGCAGAATATTTATAAGACAGTTTTGTAGTGGGTATCTGGTTTGAATAATGGGGATATTTTTGTCTTGTCAAACTACTATACTATACATATCATTTAAATGCACATGTATGCTAGAGCTGGGCAATATATCAATATTATATTGATATCGTGATATAAGACTAGATATTGTCTTAGATTTTGGATATTGTAATATCGTAAATGGCATAAGTGTTGTCTTTTCCTGGTTTTAAAGGCTGCATTACAGTAAAGTGATGTCATTTTCTGTTACCAGACTGTTCTAGTTCTTCTATTATTTGTACCTTTACCCACTTAGTCATTATATCTACATTACTGAAGATTATTTATCTAAAATCTCATTGTGAAGATGTTTTGTTAAAGCACAATTGTCAACCCTATAATATCACCACAATATCGACATTGAGGTATTAGGACAAGAATATCGCTATATCTGATTTTCTCCATATCGCCCAGCCCTAACATATGCATCAATGTGCTTCCAAATCTCTTCAGGTTATCTGCTGAATAGGAGTTTCCTGTGGTGTGAAGGCTAAATCATGTACACAAGGCATGCTTTTTGAGGTAATTACAGTATGTACACAACAAGATGTTAACTTTTTTCTCCATCATTGTCGCCAAGCTCTTTTAAGAGAAAACATGGAACCAGCCCGCCACCCAACATGAATCATAAAGCCATCACCAGACATGAGCCCTACAGAGTGTTTTTTAGGAGATTATGTTGTGACTTCTCTATCTGTGGTTTTAAAGCAACGATCACAGAAACATCAAATGGGATGTTTGGCCACCTCAATTCTCCAGAAGAGCTTACATTTATGAATATATTAGTGTCTGGGATTTTTAAAGGAGATGTGGCACCATTATTACACAAGGAGTGGTTATTGTGTAAGAAATCCAATTATCCAACACTTTGCTGTGGTAAACACAAACTGAGGTGCTATAGTTACAAGTTCACTAATTATTTTTCACATCTTGTGATCGAGAAAAACCAGGTCCACTACAGACATTAACATCTTACATCAATCAAAAAGTTCTTAAAACAGAAAACTTTAATTCTTTAAAAAAGAAAAAAAAACATCGTGATTTTCATTTATTTCATTAGGATGAGCTGTTGATCTCTAGAGGGACAATTAACAAAAACATGTTCATTTAAATTCCCCTGGTCATTAAAAGCCAGCAGAATCCATGACAACAGAATGACTTAATGAACTCTTTATTCTTCTGTCATTATGCTCACACTCCATATCTGACAGCATAGTTGAGGCCTTCGCAATCACTGAATGATTTACCCAAGAGGGGTAAAGCCAATTGATCAGAGTGCTGAGAGAATGCACAAAGTTGTCCCTTGACACAAATGAAAAACTGCAGTCAAGGGTTTCTAAAGAGAAGGCAACCAAGCCCCAAATTTGACAGCTGTTCCGCTTTGAAAATCAAAATGAATAAAAGTTAAGAGCCAGCAAATCAGGCCAGACATGGATTTGCTGAGGCTCAATAGCTGCAAAGTTAAATGCCTGGGACTCAGGAGATCAGAGCCCCATAGCTAAGGGAAGCTTCATATTACCCCTCAGTCTCAGGAGACAGCTAACTTTTATAGGGCGATTTAGGCCTGTGCACCATGACAAACACACACTGTCAAGCAGGAGAAACTTTAGGAAGCTATCCTTACCGACTCACATTCCCTTAGCTTCTTCTGGGCGCTGTCAAAGTCGAAGTTCACATAGAGACACTCCACAAACTCTGTGATCGGGTCCTTATATGTATACGACTCCTGCGGAAGTGAGAGAGAAACCACCATTCATATGTTGACTAAATCCCACAGCCAAATCTGCATACATTTATTAATCTTACCTGTTGAATGACTTTCACCAAATCCTTGAGCACCTGTCTGCGCTTTCGTACGTCTTTGTTGGTGATGACTGCAGTTGTAAGGTATCGCAGGATGTGTGGGCACATTGTCTGGATGGCATTCAGATACCTGAAAAACACAAAGGCAGCACACAGTGTCATCACTACGAAATGGGGTACCATAAGTCATTTTACTAAACAAAACATGAACAACAACTTTTGTAGCTGCCACATATTGTTGAAAAAAAAAAAAAAATTCAATTAGAAAATAAACTGACATGAACAACAAGGGTGGCTATCAAACTAAAAAAGTATTTTTCAATAAATGTCTCAGGCTGTGAAGCAGCCAGTGTGTCTCTCAGCCATATGTTCTGGAGCAAGATAAACAATTAACTTTAAGAACTGCTAGCTAGTCAGTTGCAGAGTATGAGGGCGTGCCACGCTAGCAGCTAGGCGAGCATTATAACACGTGTTACAAAGTGATGCACGTTTGTCATGGAAGTAAAGGCTGGACTACAATAGAGCTGTTCAGAGCAGTTTGTGAACAGTGTTTTCTTTTGGAGATGGTAAGTCCCTTTGGGGTGGACTTTGGGCTTTTTCACTTTGTAAACCTTTTTCAATCAGGAGAGACTTGTTTGCAGATATGCAAAAAGTTTTAATGTACAAGAGCATGTACTGTAAAGTGTATTGAGATTGGACTCCATAGTTATTAATACATTTAATATATTAATAAATTTAATGTAGGGGTAGGGAACCAAGATGTAACCCCCCGACGGAATCCAGACACCAGTGGTCACCACTAGGACAGGAGGTGGAAGGGGAGGAGGAGGGACGACGTCTTCCTGAAATGACAGCTGATAGCACAGGGAGAGAAGCAGCTTTTTAAAACAGTGATGTGACGCTGTGATTGGCCTATGGGATCCTTGGCTGTTCCTGATTGGTTTATCAGAGGGTGAACGCCTCCAGCGCTGATTCGCTTTAGGAGGGACTGATTACTTGTTATGTCTTCCTGAAAGAATTTGTGCAGAGCTACATAACATGCACAAAAAAGATATATAACACGATAAAGCAAAGGGAAAAAGCCAAAAAGCATAATATGAGCACTTTAAAGTCTGGATGACAGCACTATTAAAGTGATGGTTCGGAGTCATTTCACCCTAGGGTCCTTTGCACCATGACCTCGAGCCAAACACCCCCCCAGAAGCTTTTTTCACCTGGGTCTAACATTGGACGAGTTAGCGTTATCAGCTGAATAGCTTAGTGCAGGCACTAATGGATCCGAGAGCGTCTCTTGTACATTACCCCACTAATAATGCCCGAAATGATACCAAACTTCTATACTAGTACTTATAGGTTATGCACTCATAAAACGATGGATTGTAAAGCTTGTAAGTACACCAGAAGTTTATGTAAATAACACTTGCCTGTTGGCTTCTCGTCTCTGGTGCTGCTGTTGCTACTGAGTGCTTAGGGCCGTCTACAAATTACTACACCGAAAAGAGATACAACAAAAATATTTATTAATTTAATGATTAAATAAGGTAATGTCTCCAAACTTACTTCAATTATTACTTGTCTCCTGCTAGTTATACTACAGCACTTACTTTAAAAAATAAGTTAAATTAATAAATATTTTTGTTGTATCTCTTTTCGGTGTTGTAATTTGTAGATGGCCCTAAGCACTTGTCTTACAGCAGCAACAACAACAGTAGAGAGCAGAAGCCAACAGGCAAAACAAACTTTACAATCCATCGTTTTATGAGAGCATAACCTATTTGTACTAGTGTAGAAGTTTGGTATCATTTCGGGCACTATTAGTGGGGTCATGTACAAGAGACGCTCTTGGATCCATTAGCGCCTGCACTAAGCTATTCAGCCGATAACACTAACTCGTCCAATGTTAGACCCAGGTGAAAAAAGCTTCTGGGGGGGTGTCTGGCTTGAGGTCGTGGTGCAAAGGACCCTAGGGTGAAATTACTCCCAACCATCACTTTAAGATGGTGTATATGCCTGCCTGTTTTTTGCTATATTGAAAACACTGGGGGATATTGTTGGGTCTTTGTAAATTATAGAGTGTGGTCTAGACATACCCTATCTGTAAAGTGTCCTGAGATAACTCCTGCTATGATTTGACACAATAAATAAAACTGAATTAAGAACATCTAGACTCACTGAGGCTGATAGAGGAAGAGCTCGACGATGTTGTCTCTGCCTTTAGGATGGTTGAAGAACACAAAGAGGGACCAGTGGATGAGCCAGGTCCTCTGCTGGAGTGACTGGAGAGGAGAGCTCACAGACTGAAAGGAGAGAGGAGACACACATGGTAGAGGTTATGAAATGTTGCATCAGGCAATGTTTTTAGAACAAAATACCTATGAATACAATTCAGACCAATGACGTTCCTGCCAAATGCAGAGAAACGGTCAAGAAGCAGGTTCACATAGTAACTTCTGAGGTAAATTACCTATAAATAGCAGTAGATCATTCATTCGACTTTCATCTGGGTACACTTTTATTTGATTTCAGTCGGGATACATTGGTACGGATTCTGACATTTCATAAAATGAGCTCCACTCTCAATTGTAATGCAATTTTTTTACTTCAGCGTTTACCAGAAACTGCAAATATCATTCCATGTTGCTATATGCTGCTTGGCTGATCTCATTTTATCTCTATATTGCTAGTGTAAACACTAGCTAATCTTGACAACATCTGTAAGCATCTTAAAGTATTATTCACTTACATTGTTATCTATAGTCTCCCTTAATCGAGTGAGATCCTCCATGGCTGCTTCCCAGTTCTGCATCAGGATCTCAGAGGCCAGTTTCCCCCACAGAGAGCTCAAGGCATTCCTGTCTGTTGAGGGAACCTGAGCAGAGAGCAACAAGTTCAGTGTATCATAATCAAAACAGACTGAGCAGTATTTTGGAAATAATAATAAAAATAAAAAATAGATAAACATGACTGAATCTATTGTGGCTTGTAATCAACATTTTCTATTCTTATGTGGTTATTCTTACCAGGACACGGAAGAAGTATAGGTATTCTGCAGCCCCAGAGTAGTTACCGCACTCGTACTGGAATTTGGCGTACCTGTACAGTGTGTCCAGGTATTCTTGGCGAAACTAAGAAATAAATAAACAAGGGAAATACAAATAATAATAAAAAAAAAAAATCACATTGAACAAGGTTAAAAACTGACCAGCATCCAGTTATATGGAGTTTAAGTATTATTCCCAAGGGGAAATTCAATTTTAAAAAGGTGCGGCACGTCATTAAAGCTCTAATGAATGTGGCTTTCAACAGTCGATAGCCCTGGAGTGCAGTCAACTAATCCACTGTTTTTCAAACTGCTAGCGCCTTTGCTTTATTTTTTTCCTCAAAGAAATCTAATTGTTAGATGATGCAAGGCTGGCAGATTCTGGCTGATTGGAGAAAGTGTTGGCATCTTTCATCTTTCTAGGCAAAACAAAGACTGTTCTTTTACACAATGACAACAATCCCTTCTTTGAAGGTAGTGCACATGACGTGGACAATCTTTTTTATATAACTTATACAAAAAAAAGGTAAAATAAAGAAACCATTGGCAGAAAAGTTGCAAGTAGTTACTCTGATCATTGAGTGTATAATGAGCACATTGGTGGGTGGCGTTGGATGTTTTTTAGATTTTGAAAACGGTTTTGAAAACAGTCCTACGGTGCGCGGCAGCTGGTTGTGTTATAAACAAAAGCACACTGTGCAACCTGTCTTTAAAAGATAAAGTGCAGTTTTTTTTTATACCACATAGGTTTATGAATCAATAAATTTTAACATTTTAAAACCTTTAACCTATAATTTGTGTTTCTCTGAAAGATAGTCAAAGAGCATCCTCCCATCTCTGTTGAAGAATAAAAAAATAGATCAATAGAGGAGTAATTTAGAGTCCACATACATACTTGACATGTATTATAATACTGTCAGTTCTATAATATAGAAGAGCAAAGTATTTAAGACAGATGCATTTCTTTGACAAGTATGTACTTCTGGACTGCATCTGTCTCGTTTCTGTCTTTTCAAACATCTGATGACAATGGCTCAGCCCGGAAGTTCTCGCTGCCAGCTGTTCTCCGTCAGATCTCTAAAAAAAAAAACAAAAAATTCTCACACTAACACAATTGTTGTTACAGCAACATAAGCTCAGTCTTTAATCAATGTTCTTATTTTTATAAGTGTACCAGAATGTGTTTATATTACTTACGGTTTGTCAGAAAACACCATATTCTTGTTGTACTGCACTCCTCTTTTCACCCTGTGTGTTGAACTCTCCGTTTTAGCTACAGAGTGAGACATCTCACTTCTGTTCCATCTTATTTGGGAGTCGCACATGCGCAGTAAGTACTGCTAGCTTGTCAGTTGCAGAGTATGAGGGTGTGCCACGCTAGCAGCTAGGCGAGCATTATAACGTGTGTTACAAAGTGACGCACGTTTGTCTCTGAAGTAAAGGCTGGACTACAATAGAGCTGTTTGGAGCAGTTTGTGAACAGTGTTTTCTCTGGAAGATGGTAAGTGCCTTTGGGGTGGACTTTGTGCTTTTTCACTTAATAAACCTATAATGTGCACAAAAAGATATATAACACAATAAAGGAAAGGGAAAAAGCCAAAAAGCATAATATGAGTACTTTAAGAGGAAAAACAAACACAGTTAACCCCAATAATATTTATTCATCTGGTTGGAAAATCAACAGCACAAAACAGTAAGATATAGGCAAGAACATATTTTCTGACCGGTAACAAAGTACTTCCCAGATTATGGTACTATTATGTTCTGCTCAGGTGGCTGGTCAATGTTGGGACACCACAGCCACAGAGGCTACATGACAAGACGTCAACTGTATTCTTTCCTTTGACTAAGTGGTTCAATACATGACTGATAGTCTGCCTCCATTTGCTTAAATGTATTAAATAAACCATGAATAATAATTACCACCTAAAAGCTTTTTGTACACACTCAGTGCTCAAGATGTATATGTTATCTGTTTGAAAGCTAGATGTTATGGCAGAAAAAAATGCTATGAAAAGAAAGCTATTCAGTTATTATGGACCACATATCTGGAACAAAACTCCCTTTAAATAAAGGCTGAAAACTTTTCAGTTAAATCAATGTATAATTTTTAAATAAATCAATTGTTAATTTCTTACACTGCACTGTAACTTTTATTCTTCCATTTAATACCTGTCTTATTCGATTTAAGCCATTATATTTATTTGGATTTTGTTTTTATTGCTCTTTAATGTGTTGTGTAAAGTAAATGAATTGCCTTGTTGCTAAAATATGCTATATAATATAAATAAAGTTGCCTTGCGTATGGAATCAAAACAAACTATTAATCTGCTGGGTTTCTTACAGTGTGGAATTTCCTTGTCCGGGTACAAGTTTTTGTACACATCCATGGCGAAATCCACCATGTTTGTCTCGCTGAGGAGGTCCAGCTTTCCTTGAAGCAGTTCCTTTTCATTGTATATCTGTTATTAAAAACACAGAATATTTAGTTTCCTGTGGGACACACACACTCAGATTTAGAAACAACTGTACAAAACAGAAAAGGGAAACGACAGGACATGGGTGCCAGTGCTACTCATGCCATTCATCCGGTTGTAACCAACGTTAATCCGCTAACGTTAAAATGAAACCATGGCTGAAACGTTAGGCTAATTAGCAGCATTAACACGCTAGGTAACGACAATAAGAAGCTTGTTAGCCAAAGCCCTAAAAAACAACCTCGGTTTTGCGGACTCGCAGCAACTGACTGCTACAATCACTAGTACAGCAACACTCCGGCATAAAAAAAACTAAAATAAATGTGTAGCCGCTAGCTGACAGTCTGTTTATCTAATGTAATCTAACGTGACAGATAGCCTAGCCTGGCTGGGGATGAATCGGTGCTCGCTACAACCGTGTTTTTATGTATAAACACCCCCCAATAAACAGCCGCATTATATGCTGGCGTTATGCGATGCAACATCTGTTCTACCTCTTTCACAGACAGGAATTCCAAAAGAGGAAACACCAAATGCCGGTCTAGAAAATGAGCTATCTTGGTAGTCAGGTCGTAATCCGCCATCTTGCCTGGTTTATCTATAGCCTGGCTTCAAATACAAACTTTATTGACAGACATAGCGCAGACGGAACCTGGAAAACTATGTCTTCTCTTTGCATTCCGCAGAAATAAAATATAGAGGTAACAAACAAAGAAAAAAGAGAAAAAAATATATATATATACAGGGAACACAAACTTGCAAGCGATACAAAGTCAGTAAAACCACAGTGTCCCACAATGTCTTTGCCTCTCTGTTAATATATCCAAATTGACATAATTAAATCAATTATCAAACGATGATACGATCGTCTACTCTTTTTTCACAAATGTGAAAGTTATATTTACCCACCCCAAATAATGTGATTAACATCAGATTAACAACATATAAAATGGTTTACACGTTTGACATACAGAATCAAATTAGTATACGTGATTATAGATTGTGATTATTTCTGGACAGCTTAATATTATTATTACTGTAATTTCAAAAGCTCCAGACAGCCAGGAATGTGCTGCACAAAATATTTCTGTAAAGGCAGTTATAGGCCTAGCATGCAAATAAGTAGTAAATAGCCTACATAGATAAATAAACATACACATTATTGGCCAAATTGTTTTTACATGAGTTTTGCAGTTGTTAGAACTGCATCTCACATCCAAGAAAATCTTTTGAAGTTATGACAAGAAAGTATTACGTCTCAAAAGTATTTTAGGTCAAACAAATTGGACAGAAGGAGACTTTGGACTTTGTGTGGCCAACCTAAAGGAGACCTCCTCCAGGTCAGTAGAGGGACCAATCGTAGCAGCTATAACCACAGCAGGGACTGCGATCAGAGATGTGGGACACTCATCAGTCAATGAGGAGGAAAACGCACTCCTCAGCCTGCTGGGAATGTTATCAGTTGGAACCAGCTGTGATCACAGAGTCAATAGTCACAGAGAAAGATCAATTTAGTATAAAGAGGCAGTCTTGGTTTGTTTCCTAAGTCTAATATTTTATTGGCAGCTCACGAATGAAACCAGGATATAAGAACTTGGAGCTCTTTCAAGATCCAAGACAAGGTCAGCTTTGTAAGAAGCTATGTCATAGAAACCTACAAACTAAATTAGACTCATTTACCCCTCACACAGGAGGAATCACGGATGTTCTGTCATTGGCCAGCAGTACAAGACTGTCATTGAGTCACATAATTTTTCAGTGTGTCTGTTCAGAATTTGTTTAAGAGTTAAATAGAAGCAGTAACTCATAAAAAACTTTCAAAAACTGCTCTCTCATCACTTTGCAGTTTTCTCAAAGGCTGCAGTCGAGAGC
The DNA here is from genome assembly GCF_010015445.1 of Perca fluviatilis. NCBI lineage: Eukaryota > Metazoa > Chordata > Actinopteri > Perciformes > Percidae > Perca > Perca fluviatilis. The sequence goes on from NC_053124.1 coordinate 25,985,889, forward strand.
AGACATTTTCATCAGTTTATGAAAAGCTAGGCAATGAATTTTCACATGAAATCTCCATGGAAGAGCTTACTCATGCCTTACTATCACACAAAGAAAACCTCGACTTGAGTAAATGTAATGTCGTTCTTACTGGCACATTCCTCCACTTTCCCTCTCTCTCCTTGTCCATCCTTGAGGCCAGGACATATCCTGAACTCAATCTCAGTGGCTGGCAGCCTTCCATTTCTTTTTATGAGAACAAGAGCCAGCTGGATGTGAAGCGCTTTAGAGTAGAAGCCAAAAATTTAATAAAGACACAAGCGCAAGAGACACAAATTAAACTGATTAATTACAGACAAAGAGTAGCATTCTAAAAAAAAAAAAATCAAATACTGGATGTAATAACCTCCCTTGGATGATAATTCAAATTAAGTGTCTTCTTGTGAGATTGCTATGCTTTCTACCAGGTGGTATTCTGTAACAGCTCTATAGAGCCACCAAGGATCACAAGTGTCAAAGCGAATGACTTTCCACACTCTGACAGTAAAGCAAAGGAAATAAAACAACAGGAAGAACAGCCTGTCCCGGGGACCCCTCCCTGAATGTCAACTCCAATGCAGTTTCCTCACAGTGTCCCCACTAACTAAGTCTGCTGGCTGATGCTTACTCGTGTGCATTGGTAAAAAAATAAATAAAATCCAGTGATGGTTTGTGGCTTATTAGGTGTGCTGGCAGTGCTGCAGTCACCAGGCAACAGTGGCTAGACACTTCCTCACTGTCCAGCCTTGTGAATAAAAGTGACACTAAAGATAAAATGGTGAGTGTTGTCTGAACGTCATCATCGAAGACGGTGCTACTCCCTTATTTTAAGCAAGTTAACCAGCTCAATAATTGTCTTGTCTGACCACACTACATTCTCCCTGTAATCCTTAGGCTTCTTCAAATGGGGTCAGCCCTATGTTCCCACAGCCCAATGGTCCCACAGCCCTATGTTCCCACATTTCTAAGAATTTTTTTTCAATGAAAATTAGGCCCTATGTTCCCACAGACCTATTTTCCAACATTTCTAAGATTTTTCTTAAAATTAGGCCCTATGTTAAGGTTAGGGTTACATTTCCTCTGTAGTCCATTGCTACTGGATAATAGGTTGGGTGTAATTGGCTACCAAATTGGGAGAAAGGGGGATAAAATCTGATACAAATTTATGAAAAAGGAAATGTGGGAACATAGGGCTGTGGGAACATAGGCATGCTCCCCTTCAAATGTTGTTTGGAAAACTTCATAAGCCTTTTGGCAACAATACTACATGCCATGTTTGGAGGAGAAATAGCTATGAGCCTAAAAATACCAGTGAAGTTCAAAGGTGGAAGCATCATGGTATGGGGCTGTTTTTCTTATCATGGTACCAGCAGCAGAATTCAAATTATCAAAGGGAAGATGAATGAAGCAATGCACCAGGACATTCCTGAAAATAATCTGTTGCCATCCACCAGGACGATGAGAATGAGACACAACTACCTGTAGACGCAGTTAGAACCATCCAAAACATACTGCAAAAGAGGCTGTCTATTGCTAGCATAGGAAGAAAATAAAGATGTTGGCGTGCCAGTCAGTCACCTGACTTAAAGCCCATAACATTTGTTCACCAGTGGGCCCCCACTGAATCTTTAAGATTTAAAGAGTGTTAAAGAAAATCCCACCTGAACAATGTGAGACAAACAAAAGCTTCTCCACCAAGTATTAAACACATGCCAGTTAGCATGTTCAATTCTTTTTTCCTGTGTTATTCCACTTTATTTCACATAACGTTTATTATGGATCGGCTTGTTAGGATTTTCTTTATCTGCGCAGTTTTATTGAGTTAAATATCTGGTCTACATTTCATGTGAATAGCTGCATTGGAAATATGTTTAATGTAAAACATGTTGAATACTTATTTCCCCTACTGTATAAAATACTTTCATTATCATATGTAGATCAATGTACGTCGAGGCAGACTGTAGTATGTACTGTACATAATATTCCATCAATATAGGCACACAAAACCCTTTCTGTATATAGAGGAAATTTTATCCATATTCAATTATGTTTTCCAGCATTCTTTACCATCAACAACCCTGCAGCAATCTGATCTGTTTGTATCTATCTTGGTATTTCTTTTAGCTCTCAGTATTTGTATGTATACTGAAGTTGACTGTACTGTGCATACTGTTAATATAGGGAGAGAAAAATTCCCTGTATGTTCCCTGATACTCTGCCAATAATTCAGATTATTCTGTTTGTATAAGGGGTGTATGTGGGGTTATACGTATACACTGTCATATTAATTGTGTTACAGATTAGACCGTGGCTGAGGCAGATGGTAGCAACAAAGTGCAAACATGTCAGAAAAGTTAAGACCCATTTCCCATAAACCCCATTTTCTCCTTTCACAAAGACGATGTTGCTAGTTGTTGTCGCTTCTTGTCAGCCCCAACAAAAAGCAGCTCCTTTACTGTTGTTTTATTTAATTTTTTTACTGAAGAAGAAAAACACGTTGGAAGCGCATCTTCCTCTGAGAACCTTGTGAACTCTTCGCACATTTCCTGTAAAGTCTGACCCACATGGACAAAGTAGACTGCAGTGCAGAGGCCATAGAAGGCTGCCAATCTTCTCAGTGATGGACTGTCTGTTAATTACACTGATGTGTAAAATCAATACGGTAATGCTAATGTACTGTATGTAGGTCCTCATGCCCATACTTTATGTATAAATATTGCATGTAAATATATATACACATGGAATGAAGGGCTTTGATGGGTGGAGCACTCACCCACACTCATACGTTATCACCAGGAGAGCACAGGAGACAGAAAAGGCACACTGAGGATATAGTCTGGGGTGTGGAAGAAAAAAGTGTGAGAGAAAGAGAAATGAAAGAGAAAACATAAATAAAAAAAAGCAGAAGAAAGCAAACACAAATCTCACTTTGTCTCACTGTGTCTGAGTGTGTCACAGTTAGAGAATTATAGCAAAACAAAGACATTAAAATTAATCTCCAAGTTTATTTGTAAGACTTCTCAAATACACAACAATTCAACAAAATATGTACTTGGGCATGTTTGATGTTAAAGGTTAAAAAATGTGCTTTAATTGCCATTTCTAAGCACTCACATACATAGAAAAGAAATGTGTCCTCTGCATTTAACCTATCCTATACAGGATGCAACTGCAGCGCCAACTCCAGTTCTTTTGCTAGTGCCTTTTGGTCAGGGCTAACCTAACATACATGTTAAGCACCTGAAAGAAACCCACGCAAAGACGAGGAGAACATGCTAACTCCACACAGAAAGGCCCTGGACCAAGGCTCAAACTCAGTACTCACCAGTGCGTATATTTGCTGAGGCGATAGCGCTAACTAGTGAGCCACTATGCTGCCTGTGAGCACATTTTAATTAATGTGTGTACATGAAGCTGGAAAAAAAAATGCAAGCAACAACAACAAAAACAGTGATTATCATATCTATAATGGCTTCAGAAGAAATTGATTGAGGTCAAATCACCAGTTATGTCTAAATCACAGAGTTATGTATCGACTTAAAACCAACAAATGTGTCTCAAGTTGCAGCGCTTTTAGCTTTTATAAGGAAAGCTGACAGGCTATATTCAGCTCACGGAAGCTCATGTAGAAAGAAAAACAGAAAGAAGACAGAGCTGACATGTTTTTATTTGCCCTGGGCCAAAACATTTTGCCCTCACATATTCTAAGCTGAAATAAGTAGTTCAGGCACTTTGTCATCTTCTTAGTAATTTATCTGCAAGGTTGAGTGTCCAAACACGTGCACACACACACACACACACACACACACACACACACACACACACACACACACACACACACACACACACACACACACACACACACACACACACACACACACACACACACACTCCACTCCACTCCACTCCAGACTTATTAAAATGTGTGCTGTCGATTTAAAAAAATGTAGAGGTCAGGGTTGTGTTGACCTGAAGGGGTGTGTAAAGGCAATAAAAAGTAATTCAGTGTAAACAAAAGTGGGGAAATGCATATTGAACTCTGGGCTTGACTGTGAATGGACAGCAGTCACTGAGAGTAGCAGTAACATATTGTACTATAACATGGGCATACAATCTACACAAATGATTTGCAGAACATTGCTCATATTCATTCCTCTCACTATTGTGCACCAGCCCACTACAATTTTCTGCAAGACGTGAACACGGTATAATGTGTAGCGGGAGCCTGAGGGGCAGAGCATTCTGTACTGAACATGAGAATTGAAATTGTTCCGACATTTGGTCAGATTGCAAACTGAAAACTCAGCCTGCAGAATAATCTGACTTTAATTTTGTTAAAGATCACAGCTACATGCTGAAATTACAATTTGGCTTTAATGACTTAAAAGCATAATTAATCTTTTTTTTTTACTTCCTGAGGGACGCAGAACAAGCTGTGAACACGACATTGTAGCTTGTAAACTTGATGCATTTAGCAAACAGTTAACACAGTCAGCAGACACAGAGCAACATTAGCATTCATTTGAAGTCATGTTTTTTGCCACCTGACGAATATAAACCAATAAGTCTCTTTTAGCTCTATTTTGGTCTCCACCATCTCCTGGAGGCAAAATCTGGCTCTTTTGCTCCACTATGTTCACCAGCTAGCTGCTAGCTTTGTCTTCATGCTGTTTGGTGCTGGACAGATGTTGTACAGTGGGTTTAGCAGATATTTTCATTCAGCTTTTAACACAGCTTCATGCTGTGGCTGAAAATTACAGTGATGTCCGTAAAACCTAAACAACTAGCTAAAATACACTAAAACGCTCAATAGAGCAGAGCAGATTTGCAGTTGGGTGATATTTATATGTAGATTTGTAACGATGAGCAACACCTTTCCCATTATACCTATACCTGTTTAATTCATTGTTAATATAAAACATTAATTATAACGTGAGATTTCACTATTTCTGCCAAATACAAAAAGATCTCTTTCCCTACTTAGTCTGCCTTCAGCTTCTTTCTCTGTGTTAAGTTGTAACATTAAGGTTGCATTGTGCAGACGTGTTTAGATCCAAATGAAAGCACAAGTGCTTAATGAAGGTTAGAATGGGGCTATTAATGAATTTGGGCTTCAGTCTCTTAAAAACTAATGTAATTATTTACTCATCATATTTTAAACTCTCATTCTCTCTGCGTGATATATATATATATATATCACATATACATATATATCACACAGAGAGAATTTTATATATATATATAATAAATAAGAACATTTATATATTATGGAGTGATGTTTTTCTGACTCACATGGCATGTGTCACCATTTACAGGGTACAGTGACTGTGTCAATGACTAGCACAACATAACAATCTAAAATTAGGTTAATTAATTGTTAAGAATATTGCTTGTTGACATTTCTGAAATAAAATAGTAACTCTAATTAGCCAATAATCCTGATAAAGTTGACAGAAATAGAATACTTAATATGTGCAGGGGAGATATTTATCTTGACTGGGCTGAAACATGCTGCTGGAGGATGCACATCAGAGTGAAGAGGAACGCAATGTTGTTATCTGCATTACAAGGGATTTGAAGGCAGGAACCTTTGACTGAATGAGGTCTGTGAAGTTCCCCACTCGGTGTGCAGGCTCATTATTTTTCTGTGTACAGGAGGAGAAACAAAAGTGTATAGCATTTGTGAACATGTGTATTTTGGCATCTCTTGACTTGTGTTTGTTCATGATACAGATGTGAGTCACCTCAGTTAGAATGACAGGTGGCATAATGGAGAACAGATGAGAACAAAGAATCGTTGTTTCCGGATTTGCAACCTGAAACATTTCATCAGGACTGCCACCCCTGCCTTCATGTAGCCAGTATATATATATATATATTTTTTTTTTTAAGATTATTTTTTGTGGCTTTTCCCTTTATTAGATAGTAACAGTGGATAGACAGGAAATGGGGAGAGAGATGGGGAATGACACGCTGCAAAGGACTCGGCCTACATGGGGTGCACGCTCTTACTGGGTGAGCTAGAGGCCGCCCCAGCCAGTACAAATTTAAATATATAAGGTGTACCTTGTATTCATAGTGATGTGTATTTGCTTTAGGTTAAAACCCAACCGAGTATTGTAGAGTCACCAAAGAGATTTCTATCAAATAAAAGCGATATTGTGTGTTTTATTCTGAGTTGGATACATTGTCACAGCGAGTCACTGAAGCTGGTGAGTCAGTTGACACATCCTAAACTCCACAGAGCTGCACTGCTCAGCAAACATTTGATAGCCTGCGAGGAAAAATAATGCAAATATGAAATAGTATTTCGAAGACTGCTTGTTAAAGATTGGTTCGCCCGAATAACAAAACAATACAAAGATAGTTTTGGTTTTATTTGACATGTCTGCTTCAACCCTAAAAGGAATTTCATAAAAAAAATGTCAAGTAGCAAAAATTCAAGTAGCAACACCATTATAGAAATACTCCATTGCAAGTAAAAGCCCTGCAGTGAAAATGTTACTTATGTATACCTCAAGTACCTCAACATTTTACTAACGTACAGTATTTGAGTAATTTTACTGATTCCACCACTACAGTGGCTCAGTAATATAGGACAAAGTGAGAAACTATGTTGATTTGTAATTTAGGTGAACTAATCCTTTAAAATGAAGTGGGCAGGATGTTAGAAGACTATTTTTGCACATTTCTGTAACAAATTACCTCTTACAGGCATGAAACTAAACCATGAAGCCAGCAATTACAAATACCTTTCTGTAGTTTATTTTAGTTTTAGTTTTGTACATGCATATACCTACATGTAGCTTCCTGGCAGTGCACGTTTAAAAGCAGACTTCAAAGCACAAGAGTGCGAAAGTACAGTTTTAAACTTCCAGGTAATTGTACAGAGCTGCATCAATGTGATAACAAGAAAAGCCACAGCTCAGACACTGTAGCCTCCTTATTTAGAAATATACAAACATTGATTCTGATAGAGCAGCAAAAAAGAACAGACACAATCAATGTTACATGTAGTGTTTGATACCAAAAGATTGCACTCAATTGATTCCCTCTGAATAAAGCCATCCAAGGCTTTTGTCTGTGCCCACTTCTGAGAAAACCTCCACTGAGTCAGTCAGCAAGATTTAGATTCAGACGAGCGACTTAAATGGAATTAGTATTCTGTAGAAACCTTTTATGTTCTTGCTCTGGTACGAGCTGGACAGATATGAAAACCTGGCACGCAGGATAAACTGCAGCATAAATCAGAGACAAGGTGAGCAAAACTGTCCTGCAGTGAGATTAATTTACCCTCCTCCTTTCACTTCACCCAAGTCATCAAGTGTTGAAATATCTATTCAGTAGGATTACAGAGAGGCTACATCTTTTCTTTCTTTTTTTTCCTGTGAGATGCTTGTAAATGCTCACGTCATCTTGATGCATATGTATTTGATGGACCAGTGTTTTTCTAAATTCAATAGGTCCAGCTCGAACTATGACTCTTGTGAATAACACTTTAAACATTAACATTCTTCTATCAATTTGATTCATGGTTTAATCCATTATTTCCAACAGTATTTTAACCATTTTATTGCACATTCCTCCACACAATTAATCCATGTTAGCAGTAACACTGAGGGTCTATGGACATTTTATGCTACTGAGCTTTTTTACGATTCTGCTCTCAAAAATATGCAATTTAAATATTAGAACAGGCCATCACCTTGCAAATTAGTCACAGTTTGCCTATTTACATATACTGTACAGTATATATTTCGCAGGAATAATTGGATGGCCTTTCCAAAATCACCATTTAGTGTGAAAGTTCATTCTTTACCATAGCAACAGTAGTTTTTCCTCAGCGGATGGAGTTTTACTCAGTTGTCATGGAAATAAATCAGTTTTCATCAAGTTATCACCAGGGTCCATAATTAAGTGACATCATAACAACTGAGCCATCTCCGTGACAACTGAGAAAACTGTCCGCAAAGGAAGGAATATTTTAAATACTTATATATTCCTTGCCTGAACCCCTAACTCTTAAACTAACCCTGGGATGTGTTTGAAAGCTGCAGAAAAAGCCAGTATGTGCATCTTGAGACAATTTTGACAAAATCTTACTGCCTGTTTTTCTAAATCACTGTGTAGAAGCAGAAATGTGAAATCCATATGTATAGTTGTGACATATCTTATGTTACTTTCAATTCTTTTCTGACTCTGAATGTCATATAGAGCCCCTTTAAAAATATATTTCTCCCAAATTGATATTTCTATTTGAATATAAATTGGATTTGGTTTGGGGTTAGTTATAAGTTAAACTGCTGTATTGTAATTTATGGAATCTTAGATGATTATTGGAAATTAAAATACTTCAGTCCCCTAAATCCTCTTTTTGTTCTAATGGCAAGCCAGGAACTTGTTTACATATAGGAATGTCTGCGGGTGATGGACCTCTGGAAAATCATTTGTGATTGGTGATTGCAACAAGGTCAACGAGAAATATTAGTTTTGTTTTCTTGCACACTTAAAGGAATTCTGCTTTGCATTTATAATATGTGTCTGCATGTACTAACTTGTGTTCTTACCCCTTCACTGCATGTTTTTAATTGGAGGTGGACACTATGTATTAGGGAGGACATAGTCCATATTCACGACGTTCCACTTCCGGGATTGCTCCGTTTCTGCCGGAAATTCGGCTGGATTTTCCTCTTTTCGGCCGGATGTCCGGTACCTTCTGCTTTCTTTGTGTTAGCATTCTAAACTTGATTTATGAGGACTATGGTTAACTGCTCCTCAGATCTCTGCAGGGTAAATCCAGACAGCTAGCTGGACTATCTGTTCAATCTGAGTTTTCTGTTGCCCGACTAAAACAACTTTTGAATGTACACATTTCACCAAAACAAGTTCCTTCCTGAGGCTATTTTGCAGCGGCATTGTGGCTCTGCCCGGTGCTTAGCTCTGCCCATGACGATTGTGATTGATTTAAAGAAATGCTAATAAACCAGAGCACATTTTTCTCCCATCCTGGCTGTGTGGACTAGCCAGACCTTCCTCCACAGCACTGTGGAGGAAGGTCTGGCAAAGCAAGACTAGGGAAGATGCATCATTGGTGTGACTATGTACTGTGGGGGACCTAAAGACATTCGGCTTTGTTTTAAGATTCTTCTTTTAAGATCTTGATCACAAAAAAGTCTAAGGAATGTTTTCCTTTATTTCATTAAATAAAGAAAACTTTGCTGATTGGACATAACAAAAAGCTCTCCTGCGAGATCAAGCTTCAAATTACATACAGAGCTGTAAATGAGAAAAGATTCTGATGGCTGTTGTTGGCTTCATTTCCTTTTTTATTATTATTGTTTATTTAGTTATTTTTAATGCAAACAACCACAAAAACCATTTTTAACACAGGATCAGACTTTAATTCTACCCTACACCCCCCCAGAGAGGAGAGTGACACACAACCAAGCCAATAAAATACAAAAAGCACATCAGAGTACAATAAAAATGAAGGATAAGAAGGTGAGTGACTCTCTGTGCAGTTTTCTCCTTTTTAGTAGAGTGCTGACCCAGGTCGATTATGTCTGTATGTATAAAAAACAACCTATAGTTGAAAATGCTGTGCTACAGTGAAATGCAACTATAAGTCGTCTATTCAGCAATCCAGGCTCCGGCTTCATGTTAGATCTAAACAGAGTGCAGGTTTGCAGAGGAAGTATTTCCTGCCTTTTCTTACATTTCTGAAGATATTTGACAGCAAGCAAAGGGTGACACCACCTGACACGTCTGCTCAAATGAGGCGTGTAGTTCAAGAAGCCTCTTTTTTTACTGCAGATAATCAGAGGGAATGTGTCAGATTCCACACACTGCCACAGCTGCCATTACAGAGTGGCAAATCAAAAGAAGAGCATCTTTAACTCCCTTACACTGAGCTACCGTGGCAACAGGCTGACCCCGTTTCTATGGTTATGGTGTCCCTTCTGCATTTCTTCCAGGACAACTATGGCAAAAAAAAAGAAAAAAAAAAAAATAGAAAATGGCACATGTGTATGTGGGCGCAGCTCGAACTACAGCAGGTGGTTCACTTAATCACCACAAACAAAGGAAAGGACGATACTAGCAGATAATAACTGTGAGTCTGGAGTAGGATTCCTGCACCTATACAGGACAGTTCACATCTCCTCTCAGTCTCAGTGGTACATTGAGTCAAGGGGTTGCAGCAAGTTCAACAACGATTCAGCTTTTAAACTGAAACTGATCAGTGAATACCTCCAAGTAGTTGACTTTTCTTCCTCACCCAGAGTTCCAAGTTAAAATGCAGCCTACAGGTATATCCGCCCCAACGGCTTTCAGCTCTGAAAACTGAAAGACAGCTTGAAAGGGGAACGTCAGTTTGTGCAGGATTTGGGGGTTTAAAACCTCTGAGCTGAATGCATAAAGCTGATAAATGATGTGGATGGTGATTTTATTTCCAGCTTGTTCCTCTACTTCCCCTCCTTTTTTCTCCGTCTAGCTGAAACTCTCCTCGGCAATCTCTTCTCTCTCTCTGAGCTGTGACTGAGACTGCCTGCCGTTGCTATGCAACAATCGGAGTAACAAGAAACATTATTGACTAAGTCATTAACTTAAGGCAATAGTTCAAGAGAGGCATTTCAGACCCGGAGGCATGATCTTACTCCTGATTTATCAAGCCAAGACGGACGTGATGGACGTTTTCTGTGCACTGCAGCTCTCTCTTGCTCAGTGTGATGAGTTATGACAAGCTGATGATAAGTGGCTGCCAGACGCTGATGGAAAGCACCGCCACAAAGGCTTTTCTTCTTCCTGGTCCCCAGTGTCCACAACCACACCCAAGCTCTTGACCCTGAGTGACCCCTTCAGCAATCCAATTCCATTTCCTGCTGCCAGCTGCCCTGAATGATTACTCTGACTAACTCCATTCACGGAAGAGGGGGCGGGGCGCGCGCTGGCTATGAGTGTGTGTGTGTCTGTGTGTGTCTGTGTGTGTGTGTGTGTCTGTGTCTGTGTGTGTGTGGGTGTGTGTATGTGTGTGTGTCAGCTGAGAGAGTGTTTGAGTGTGTGTCTGTCCGTCTGTCAGGGTGTGTTTTTGCAAGAGAAGCACAATTTCTGCAAAAGCCCGAGCGATTCAGTGTGCTTGTGTGCGTGGGATTCTGTTTGGTGCTTCGGCAGTGTGTGTGTGTGCGTGTGTGTGTGTGTGTGTGTGTGCGCGCGTGCGTGTGTGCATGTGTGCATGTGTTGTTTTTTATTACAGGTTTCATTTGGTGTCTGGGAGAGTCCCCTGGCAGAACAAAAACAGATACCAATTAAAGCTGCTGCAGTGTCCCAGGCCCTTTAGATCACTAATAATGTAATAAAACCCATCTCATCCTCACCTCATCTTTTTCTTCTCAATCAACTACAAGCGATGAGGCCTGACATGAACACACTGCTATCTGTCAAAGTCAGGCCCAGAATGGTTGTTTCGCATGAGAAAAGGTCTGTATTTGTGCTTTGAATTTAACAACATAAAAAAAAAATAATCTGAATCTGTTAAAAGCTGTTGGATTAGGGTTAGGGGGTTAGTTAGAAGAGACTTTACACACAAATTTAGTGATGGATTTATGAAAATCTGGTGCAACAAAGCAGATTAGCTGAGTTTTAAACTACCATTATTTTATAAATAAGGACTTTTGTTCTCATTGTAGCCTTGTTTGTCATTTCAATTAGAAAACAAGTTTTTTGGTTAAGATTAAAAGTTGATTATTGAACTTGGAAACAGTAGCTGACAAAATAGTCTCAGCACAAGACCTTAAAGCTAATTTATGTTGTTGAAAAAGTCATTATTTTATTTCCAGGGCCATTGTTTTGACTTCCTATTTCCAATTCCCATAAACATAGACAATGTGATGACAGAACTACACATTTTCACCATATTTACAGACAAATCTCCAATTATCTAACTCCTTAGCGGTAGATGTCAAATGTTGTGTTGTCAATCCATTAGAAAGGAAGAGTAATATTTGCTCTCTAGACTGATTTTTGAAATTACATGAACTGGGAGACATCTGAACAATGCTGCATTATGTGGTGTCGGAATAATCAGAAAAATTGGTTTGACTTGCTGAGTTGACGTTTATCTTACGCAGAAACATAGCAGACAAAAGTAAATGTTGGGTCGATTGGTAAAAATAAAAAAGTTTTATTAATTCACGTTTGCATATAATTATTATTTTTTGCTTAGGTTGTAGCCGTTCAGATGACGGTGACCTAGATTATTTAGAAAAGTTATTTATTAGCATTAACCCTAATAACAAGACAGGTAAAGCAATATTTTAGTGGTTTGCGGGAATGGACTGGTGCAGCTCTGAGCAATAAAATACAACACATCATCTTTGTAGTGTTCATGTTGTTTCTACATTACAGAATGACTTCCGACCTCGGGAAATGGGACCATTTGAGGAGTACATGAATGCACCACAAGGGCTAGGAAGACTGGTATCCCCACAGACGGTAGCCTCCAGAGTGCATTGCAGATTGAGTTTTGAGTTAGAAGGCTGACTTTCATGTTAGTCACTCTCTCGCTTTTACTATGCTATACCACTTCTCTTCAATCCTGCATACTTAATGCAACAAGCTTCCAGCTGGTCTCTCTGATGACTGTCGGAAAAAAATCAATCTGGTAGGTGTAAGGAATCACCAACTGAAGCAGATGAGTCAGATTGAAGAGAAGTGGGTAATTCTCATCACTTTAGCACAACATAACTTTTTCTTTCATATAAGCAGAGGAAAACACCTGACACCTGTGATGTTCATGTCAACTGTTGTTCCTTGACAGTAAACAAGGACAGATAAGCATTGGATAGCAACTTAATATTTCATTAAGAGGTCAGATGATTCCGGCTATTTAATTACATTAACGAGGCGAGAGTGAGCGAAGGTGGTGTGGAGGATAATGTGATCCTGCTGGCCTTAAGCACTTTCAATTACAGAGGCTTACGCAGCACAGCATTCTGCACACCGTAAGAAGAAGATACAATAGTTCATTCACAGCATCTTCTGTCAGAGCACGCAATCCATTTACTTCCTTCCCCTTGAATGCAATGTAACATTTTACTCCAGTTTTGCAGCTGAAATGATTTGGTTTTCTGATAAGCAAGTCAATCGAGTTTGATTGAGGCAATTGCTAAAATGCTTTCTTTTTTTCACTGATTCACAGGCCTCCCACAAATAATTAAGTATAACACCAATTACCAAGAGAGCTTTCCCCCAGGGGTTTGTTGATTCTCTCTCTGTCTCTCACTCTCTCTCTCTGTATGCTTTTGAACATCTGCAGTCAAAACCCCCAAGTGTATTTGGCGTAAACTGAGCTTCCCCAACATCGGTACTCAACCACAAAATCTAATTACACCTCCTGTGGTATTACTATTTGCATTTCAACAAGCAAACACAAGCATTTCTTCAGCATGTCACAATTACATTAACAGAATTTCTTTGGAGTTCAACACGAATCCATGCAATTGTAAATTTTTTGTAAACTACATCTGCACAGCTTTGTTAGTAGCATTTCAGTGAAGTGCTGTTTCTGACAAAGCTGGAAAATGAAGGCAGTAGCAATGACATTGCTCCTGATTCAGGTTTGATTCCCCTTGCAGCTACAGACAGGACTTCAAACATACAAGTCTGCACTGGCATGTCAACACGAATACACTGCAACAGCAACAGCATTAAAAACAGTGATGCAATGGTAAACAAAAAGGTGTGTCAGAGATCATCATAAGGCAAACCATCACCAACCATTGTGAACAAAATATATATTTCAGAAAAACATATTTCATGTTTTACCTTTAAAAAAACTTCTAATAATGTTGTACAGCTCACCCATACATGAAAACCATACATTATGTATGGTTTACTTCAAACTTAATGTATAGATTAAAATCATATATGAAATATATTAATACAATACTAATATGTACCACAAAGAGTTATTGGTTGCTGTAATAGTTTCTCTTGTTCATGCTGACTGTGAGGAGGTCAATTCCAATGTTAGTGATTGGGGACAACATCCACAGTCATCTTTTTGTGTAAATAACATATTTCAAAGTTTATCTAAAAGTATTAAGCTTTCATAGTCTGAGTTAGTGAAATCAAGTTGGTATCTTTTAAAAATTACAGTCTTTTTAGTACAAAATGCACTCCTTGTGTTTTCCCAGATGGTGTCTGTAGGCTACTAAACTTTGTACTAAAAAGACTGAAAGATACCCACTAGATATGACAAAGGCTGCATTCAGACCGATTTATGCCCTGCATGAAAAGAACACGTGACCTTTCAACTGTTACCTCGGGAACAGCACAACACAAAATTAAATAAAACTCTGAGAACTTTCCAGAGTTGTATAATCCTGTCTCAGAGTATTATAAACTTCTCTGCAGGGTTTTGGTATCTGATAAGCCTTCACATTCTTGGATCTGTTACACAGTCTGGACTTCTTGCATTGTATTTCATTGTCTAACTGGTACCTGAAACAAATCACTCTCACCAACAAAGCCACTTGTGTTGATTTATTACAGGTCTGTTTTTGGTCTGAACTCCTGCAAATCCAACTTCTAAACCCTCATGTTAGCTTCAGATGAACTGAAATTAGATTAGGACTGGATCTGTTCAGGGACACTATGGACAAAAGGATCAGTTACAGCAAACACAAATTATGTCTGTGTACATAAGGGCATGTGAGTATTGTATTAAGACAGACTTGAAAAAAATGTGAATTCTTTTTTTTAAGTGTCCATATCAACTAAAAAAAACGTAGCCTCAGCTGTTAGAAACAAAACGGCATTAAACCCCCACTGCATCCCCGATCAAAGGACAGAACTCGTTGGATTTCTTAAGCACTTTTCTGAGTCTTTTCCGCTTGTCCTGTCCATAAATTCAGCTCAGCACTTCTAAATCCTCATCAGCCACTGACAAATGTGAGCAGGACTCCCGAGTCGGACTGGAGCCTGCTCTCAAATTGATCGAGCCGTACAACTTTGCTGCGTGTTTGGAATAAGCAAAGGCTTTCCTCCTCATCATCTCCCCCTTCCACATGGAAATCATGAGCAGGGTGGAGAGCAGCACGCCCCCGAGGGTGAGCAGGCACAGTCCCGCTATGACACACCGGTCCAGATGGGCCCCCACCCTGGCTTTCTCCCTCTCCAGCCGCTCCATCTCCCGGGCGGACACGCTGTCCGGGTCCACCCGGACGTCCCTGGGGACCGTGTAGGATATGGCGACCAAAGAGATGCCAGTCACCAGGCATGTCACGGCGATGATGAAGCCGTAATCCACAGACTTCCCCGAGCCGTCAGAGGAGAGGTCGTCGTCGGACAGCAAGTAAAGTTCCTGGATGTCCTCCTCCTCGTACAGTTCACTTGAGGAGCTCTGACTCAGTCTGCAGGTTTGTGGACTTGTCCCTATCAGCTGGACATCATCATCATCTTCATCATCCCCTTGGTGTTGGCAGGTGAAAGATGTTTCCGTTTCCTCCTCCGGCCGCGCAGCTCTCCGGGTCTCTGTCCATGGTGCTGAACCATCTCCTCCGCCGGGCTCAAGTGACTTCCCGCCGCTGATCTCGTTGACAACACTTGGCTTATTCAAAACCAGGGAGGTGTCTGTCGGATCGGAGTGATCAAAGTAAAACAGTTCGAGATCAGCCATTAGAGCATGGGGCTGTCTTTCCCGTCTTGACAAGCCCATGCGTCCGTCTCTGTCAGTAAAACATGCAATTTAAAGAAGGAAAATAAACATTTTAAACTACCTGAAATAATTTTTGCAAGCTTTATCGCCGCAAGCTACTTTTATATCTGTGCCTGAAGTTATTGCACAAGCAGAATCTACACGCATCCTTTTCCTGGGTGTACCGCAAGCAAGCATTTTAAAGTACATCTAAAACAGTCTTAAATTAATTGCCATGACAATATACAATGCCATAATGCCATTTCCACCTGCTCGGTAACACTTTATGTTTCGCCTTTTCTGGCTTTTGCAAGCTCTCAAATCGCTGCTGCAAAACACTTAGTAGCCATGCGACACGCTAATGAATCTAACTCCACCTAATGTGATTCATTAATCGGTTATTTAGCAACAAAATGCGGTTGGCTGAGTACCTCTCTCCCCGTCTGTGGCTGCTCGCATCACCGGCTGCTTCTGCTCCCTGGTCAATTAGAGGGAAAGGTTTGGCAGACCCCTCCCACGGACTGAGCTCCGGCAGACCGCCTTATAATGCTTATTACCGTGCCAACATGAGGGTTCCCCGGAACACACACACTAATCAGATGAGAGTCTGCAAGCGGCACACTCTGCACTGTGGGCAAATGAGTAGAGATATTTCACATTAGTGTAGCTACCACCTCCTCATAAGACACGTAATGCTTTATAGATCAGCTATAAGCCATGCATTAATAAGAGCAACTTTTGAGTTGCCAGGAATCTTGCTGGGAAGAAGTCATGATTTCCTCACTTTCTAATAAACAGCAAAACATACAGTTGGGGGCGCCCGGGTAGCTCAGTTGGTAGAGCGGGCGCCCATGTATAAAGGTTTACTCCTCCATGCGGCTCGGGTTCGACTCCGACCTGCGGCCCTTTGCTGCATGTCATTCCCCCTCTTTCTCCCCTTTCATGTCTTCAGCTGTCCTGTCGAATAAAGGCCTAAAATGCCCCCCAAAAAAATGCAAGTTAAATGCAAACAAGCTATAAGGATATTAAACCATGCATTCTGCATCTACTCATGTTAACATAATAAAGGTCTATGAGTTTCTCACTTTCTAATAAACCATGCCAGCAAAAGTAATCTGCAATAAGAGTACAGCCATGCTAGCAGCTCAATGAAGCTGTGCTTTGAGCTAAATGTTAAAGTAAGCATGCTAACATGACAATGCTAACATGCTGAGCTTTAGCAGGTACTATGTTTACCATGTTCACCATCTTAATTCAGCTTTATAGCATGCTGACAGCACTTAACACAAGGTAAAGCTGAGGGTGATTGGAATGTCAATAGTTTTGTATTTGATCATATAACAAAGTATGAAAAAATTTTGACCTGATGTTGGCTTTACATGAAAAGGAAAAGGACAGGATTCACCAAAGTTATTTTAATTCATCCTGATGAATGTCTGAAACAAATTCCATGACAATCCATCCAAAAGTTGTTGTGATATTTCACTCAAAACGTCAAATGTCAACCTCATGTAGGCGCTAGAGGAAAAGTCAGAGGATCACCAAAGTCATTAGGATTCATCGTCTGGGGAACATGAATATCTGTACAAAATATCATGACAATCCATCCAATAATTGTTGAGACTTTACAGGTTGGACCAAAGTGATGGACTGATTGGCCGACACTGCTCTACATTTATGCAGCTGACGTGGCTAATAAGTCTAATAAGGACTTTTAAAATAAATCATCATGTCTGCAGTTGGAATTGTCGATAAATAGTTAATAATAAATGGATGTTGGTCTTAATTTGTCTTAATAATGTCAATAATTTATTAACCATAAATAAAGTAATTAGTTACTAAGCCTTCAGGGTTTAATAGGAAGAAATGGTAACTTATTAAAAAGTGCTATTGTTTGTCATGAAAAAGCAGGAATTTGCTTATTGTTCTGAGATAGCAGTGATGTGATTCATGCTTTATTAATTGCTGAAGAGCAAGGCTGTGTCTCAAACTGCCTACTTGCACATTTCAAACACTTAGTTTTTAGTACATAGTGTAGATAACGCAAAAAGTCAGTGCACTGAAAGTACCCGGGTGACCCCCTAAAAAAGGTCAAAAAGTTCAGTGTAGAACAATGGACCCTACTCGCACTACTCGGGCGCCATCTTGACTACAAAGAAGAAGGGAGCCCTTGACCGGCAGCTGATTGGACAAACACGTCACGTGGGTCTGGCTGCTCGAGAATTTCTAACCGACCGTAATGGCGGCTCATTCGGAATACGATTTTACGAAAATAGTTCACCGAAACGTGTTTCTGAAAACATTTTAAGCGATAAATAGGCCATGCAGTTGGTGAATCTGTCTTCATTTTAGATCGACAAAGGTCACTTTAAAAGATTTTCGTCAGATTTTGAGAGGCGGTATCGAGCGAGTATCTTTTTAGGCATGCCTTCTTTTAAGGGAGGTCAAAGGACAGCAGGAGCCCTGCAGCTGAGGCAGCAAGTCCTCCATACAAAATAGTGTCTTGCTCAACCACAGCGACAGGATTTTAGAAATACTGAAATCATGGGTCCACGTCCCACTCGATGCACCATCCCACAACCCTCACCCATTTTCAAGTTATTTGGATTTTGATGGTTTATTTATTTAAGGTCTAAAGGCAGTTTCAAATTCTGGTGACAAATAATTAATCATTTCTTTCTTTCTGACGTTTACGAAAAATACACACTCTTGCAGAGAGTTAGACGAGAGGATTGTAACCACTCTCATGCCTCTACGGTAAATAGGAACATATAGCCAGCAGCTAGTTAGCTTAGCATAGCACAAACACTGGAAACAGGGGGAGACAGCTAGCCTGGCTCTGTCTAAAGCTCTCAAGTTAATATGTTATATCTCATTTGTTTAATCAATACAAAAACTGGTGTTGGCAGGCAGATTGTGTTACCTTTGGCCAGAGGCAGTTTCCTCTGTTTCCAGTCTGTATGCTAGGCTAAGCTAACCAGCTGCTGGCTCCAGCTTCTAATGAACAAATGGAAACAAGAGTGGTATGGATCTAACTCTCAGCAAGAAAGCGAATACATATTTCCAAAAATGTTGAACTATTCCTTTAAATGTAGTAGGTGTGAAATACAAGAATCACTCTGCCAATAATTTACTAAAGCTCTCCAATTTCCCAGAAAAACGAAATACAGATGATCTTAATGTCCTCAGTGATAGCTATGTGCTCAACAGCATTTGAGCAAGACGGGATCCTCTAGTCGATGAACAAACAGCCTCGTTAATCACTGAAGCAGCCATCCCTTTGGGAACATATTCAACATCATTACATAATGATGTATAATATGCATTCAAACAATATTATTGCAACAAAGAAACTGATCCAGAAAAGGGGATTCTCCTCCTTTGAAAGGAGACAATCATCTTCTGAATGGCCCATTTTCAGAGAAGCTCCGCACAGCCAGAAGAAAACTCTACTTTGATATTCATTTAAAACCATGTCAAATCCTATACAGTCATTGCTGAGTGAAAAGCTCCAAACTGGCAGCTTTTCAGGAACTAACAAACAATCAGCTTCACCAACACATCATCATATTTAAAAGTTTAACACAGGGGGAGCATGTACATCAAGGACTATAATTTTCTGACCCACGAGAGGAGAATTTCATCCCTCTACTGAATTTAAATGATTAAAATGAGAAAAATAATTTGTGTCACAAGGTATTTAAATGACACACATCTGCAGGAATAGGGATGTTCCACTTCCTGATCCCCTTATTGAAATCCTTCAGCTTGCATTGTCTATGCAGAGCACTGAAGCATATGTAGGCTATAGGTAGCCGAAGGTTATGATTACAAAGCGCTTCAATGCTCCACCATTCAAGGTAATTTTCTCTGTTTACTAAGATCAACCACCCCAATGCTTGTGGCTACTTGACACATACTGTATGCACGGATTGCTGTACATTGAGCAGTCAGGAGATTTTCAGAGGGAGAAGAGTGTGAAGGCGAACCGCTTCAGGGTGGCTTTAACATTTCTGATGGAGAGAATGGAAGGGAGACAAGTTTAAAGCAACAAATTTCACAGCATAAAGACTTTCAGTCTGCAGAGGTTCTAAGCTGGGAGTGCTCATAAACCTCTGCAGAAGTCCTGAATAAAAAAACAAAATATCTGATACAGAATTTGGCATCTTTCTATTGGTGATTGGCTAAGTGATTGATTCAATATCCATTTTTTTTTTTTTTTACGACATTACCAAAATCTGAAAATCTCTTCACGAAGTCTGCAAAACAAGCATTGTTTGCTTTGAAGTCAGTTTACTATTCTGAATTACACTTTTTGCGACACACACACACACACACACACACACACACACACACACACACACACACACACACACACATTTTTTTCTACATTCACACCAGATTCAAAAATGTAATCTCTCTCACCCGACTCTCCCTTTTGCAAATACTAAAACTTTAATAGCTTTAATTAATATTTTCAAAACCAGTAAGCAGTCCACCAAAAAGGAATCTCACTCGCCATTGTAAGTGTCATGACATATGGACTGAAGTATGTGGACACCCCTGTCAATATACTTTCGTGTACTTTTTGTTGTGGGCTGTTTTTATAATTGGCCTAGGAATGATTATTAATTAAAGGAATTAGATCATATGTGTGTCATCTTCAGGTTTTCCACATACTTTTGGCCTTTAGTTACAGAAATTCACAGTTCTTTATCTCCTGACATATTTCCAAACTCTCCACTTCTTTTATTCTGTTGAAAAGTTCTTTTCAGCCCTCTGATGGAAGATGTACAACCATCAGCTCCATACACGATGCCTTCTCTCCAGGCAGTGGAGGAGACGTAGTCATACTGATATGGGCGATAACCAAGGTTACATTCGCCACGCCACATAAACACAGCCTACAGTCTATTCATTGTTTACATTTGTCCTTCAGCATTGTGTTTTGTACAGTAGGTGCAGCACTTTAAGATGCACTATTTGGAAAAATAAATAGTTTTGTAGTTGTCCGGAAGTCTGTGTATTTTTCAGTGAAGTATTCTGCCGAACGATGAGAACCTGTGAAACATGAACCTACAGAAGGCAGTTAGTTAGTTAGTTAGATAGGTAGTTAGATAGTTAGTTAGTTAGTTAGTTAGTTAGGTAGGTAGTTAGATAGTTAGTTAGATAGATAGATAGATAGATAGATAGATAGATAGTTAGTTAGTTAGTTAGTTAGATAGGTAGGTAGGTAGGTAGTTAGATAGTTAGTTAGATAGGTAGGTAGGTAGGTAGGTAGTTAGATAGTTAGTTAGTTAGATAGGTAGGTAGGTAGTTAGATAGTTAGTTAGATAGGTAGGTAGTTAGATAGTTAGTTAGTTAGATTGATAGATAGATAGGTAGGTAGTTAGATAGTTAGTTAGATAGGTAGGTAGTTAGATAGTTAGTTAGATAGGTAGGTAGGTAGTTAGATAGTTAGTTAGTTAGTTAGTTAGATAGGCAGGTATAGTTAGTATTTCATATTATATGGCTTATGTCTGAGCGTTGCAAACATTTATTAAGAGTTTTTATTGTTATGTTTTCATTTTTACGTTTTTCATTTTTCATTTTGTGTTTAGAGTTTTAAGAAAATTACCATACTTTCAAATAACACAAATAAACACATAAAAACAAATCATTTATCAATTAGGTACAGGACTGATGAGAAACAATGCATCAGGGTGTGCATGTCAGAAGATATTAGTGAGCTCAAATCTAATATTTGTTGAGAGTACAATACAGTCAAGTGTGCAATACAGTCAAGATAAAAGCATCTATTAAATAAGTAAGCACTTAACAATATCCTAAGAGATACTAAAATCATTATAACCTGTCAATTGTAATATATTGTAATATTCAGCAATACTTTATTTTAGGTCCCACTATTTAGCACTCATAACATAAGCAGTATGTAAACACATCTTTTATAACAAACTTTAATGTATTTATAAGCATATAGAAGTGTTTTTATTGTTATATGTATTTGTCGACAACAGCTAAACTTCTCCTGTTGACATCCATAGGTAAAGGCTGGTGTATGAACAGGTTATAGTGTAAAAAATCACGTTTTACAGCATTATCAAATAAGGGGATTAAAAGTAAAGTGTTTCCTGATATTCTTTATTTGACCTTAATTCTTGAAATACTGACTCATAATGTGATACACGATGCTGCAACATTAATGCCAGTACAGTTTCTGCTGCCCTGCCTATAGCAGTTTCTAATACATAACCATGATTGTGCCATGTCAGAGAGAGTCACGCATGCTTTCATAACCTCCACACACACACACACACACACACACACACACACACACACACACACACACACACACACACACACACACACACACACACACTAAACAAAAAAAAAACCATTCATTGGGGCCTGAGGGGGCCGTTGCTACACATGGCACAGAACATGGTCCACATGCCGAACTACAGCTGGAGGTTGAAGACGAAATGTCTGTTAATCACTCCAATGTATAACCAAATTGTAAAAAAAAAAAAAGTATAAAAGTATACATTTGATTTTACATTAAATCATCATGAATTAAAAACATAACATGAGCAAATCAATTCTGACCACATAAAAGTGTATACACTGTAGTTAAAAGGAAACAAACTGAGAGTGGGAATAAAGATGTAGCCCTCTTAAAACCTGCACAAACTATATATTGAGCAAAGCCCGCAAACGCTTAGCTATAGCCTCTCTGCGGCTG
Organism: Perca fluviatilis; assembly: GCF_010015445.1. Classification (NCBI taxonomy): domain Eukaryota; kingdom Metazoa; phylum Chordata; class Actinopteri; order Perciformes; family Percidae; genus Perca; species Perca fluviatilis. The sequence continues at coordinate 26,008,343 of NC_053124.1, forward strand.
ACAGCACAGTGTTTTGGTAATGATGTGTTCTCCTGGGATGTAAGGGTGTGTAAACCTCCATCCTCCAGGCAGTAAACAGAATAAAAGGAAAATTCATCTGTCTAAGTACGACTTTAAGTGCAGCGCTGCAGTGAAATAAAAACCAACCACTGAGAGACATACTGAGATGAGCTCCTGCAAATATTCTGCTCCATCACCGTCTGAGTACCAGACTATTCTCATGCGATATTTTTGCTAGCAACAGCGCTGCTCTGTTGTTTATGATCTAAAGTGATTTGTCATTTCCTCCAGAGATGCTCCCAACCAGCAGGGCCCATTTTATTAAAGCCATCCAGCGAAGTGTGGCATTTTACACTGACGGATCTGCTCTGAAGCCAGAACACAAGTAAAGCTAAGAATAGCTTATGGGAAGCCAGCAGCAGTAGAGAAGACGCAGGTCCAAGGTTAGACCAGGACAGGCATACAGGAAGACACAACTGAGTCAGACAGCCTTTCAGCAGGGGAGGGCGTCTTTGACTGGACAGAGCACTGATAAACACACATACACAGCCATGCGTCTGCTGGATGGTTCGTGTCCTGTGGTCATTAATCATAAGAGCTGAGTCAAGCTGTAATGCAAAGCTGAGCTGAGTAGTCTTATTTCTCTCTGTGGTGTCACTCAGCACAACTTAAAGGGTATTTTGGATGAGGTTCAAGCAGGTAAATCAAGCGTTTGCCCCAGCAGCAGAAGTGCAGCTCAACCACAGGCACAAGAGGAGACTAACGCTGAATCCGAATCCTCCCCTTATCCCTTCCCCTTTGTCCCTACCCCTAACTAAAGGCCCCTGTTCACTTCTTCACATCCCCACTTCACTAATAATCCATCAAGGACAAACATTTCCAGCCACAAACAAACACACATGACGTGATTTCACCCATCAGTTATTGGACACATTCCCGATTAAAATTCGGGGTTTTAAAAAAAACCCAAAATCAAAATCTATCGAGAGGGCCAAGTCAAGTGTTTTTTTTTTTTCTTGCACCAGATTGTCTAACAGTTGCTGCAACATATTTCTGAGTTGTTGTTTTTTTTTGCTTGCAGTTTTGTAGAATTCAGACAAATCCTGTTTTAAAACCAGGAGAGTTATGATCAGTGTAAAACATATGAGAACACGAAAAAAGTGTTGTTTTAAGAGGTTATAAATCACTTATTTTTTTTACACATCAGCTGTGAAATGTTAAATTAGAAGAATTGTAAGATATGAGACCAGATGTATTGCTTACCCCGTTATGACCTCAAACTACAGAAGGTGGAGGATCTTACTTAAAGTGACTATATGTAACTTTTAAATGTTTCTGAAACAATGTAATTTTTCATCTGATGATCATAAATGACCTGTAACAGCAAACGAGACTAAAAGTGAAAAGAATGCTATTTTTCTATAGTTTTTATCAAGGCCTTTGCCTGGGTCCGATTTTTCCCGCGAAGTCATAGAAGGATTTTCGGCAGGTAGACGGCGCTACAGAGCACCGTTATGTTATTGTATCCAGCCAGGTAGAGGGTGGCAGGAGATTTTTTTTACATAGGCCTAATTGTATTTTAATTTTATTTGAAAAGTTATCTGTTGTAGTTATGGCTGATACTGGGGCAGGGCCATCGCAGAAAAGAAGGAAATCAAACGAAGAACAACTAAAAGCTTAAAGGGAAAGTGAAAGATGACAGGCGAAAACGCGAATCAATCTCGGTCGGGCTTTCAACAGATGGAGACAATTACGGGATTGTAAATGATTCAAAAACGTCCCCGAATTGTCCCTCAGGTATGTAATGTCTAGTTCATTCATAAAATAACTTTGGATTGCGCGATGTGGTTGTACGTCAGTAGCTGACATTAAATGACGTCCCCCTTCCATTTAGCTTGGACGTTTTATTCCTTTTAGTCCGTGTTTGTGTTGGCCTACTATTTTCTTTTCCCTTGTCCCCCTGTACCTGTGTAAAGTGTCCGTGGGTTTCATGAAATGCGCTATATAAGTTATTACTACGTTGGTTGCTACAACAAACTCTTGCTAATGCTTCGTGACACAGTGACGGTGATACCGGGTTTAGCTCACGATACATCCAAAGTAGACTAAGTTATCATATGCAACAATTGAAATGCAACAATGCATCTGTAACGTATTCTCTTATTGAAAATGAATGATTTTCTGTCCGATCAAAACATTCATCGTGACTAAACGACCTCCTGGTAACGCTAACTCAGTAATCTACAGCACGGTAAAGAAAAGACCTTTACAGCAGCAGGTGTGGTAAAAACATTACCGCTTTTGTTCAATGCGGACGCTAGAATCAACACAAACTGAGCGTTACATATAGCCACTTTAAGTAAAAGATATGCAAGTATAATTAGCTACATTTAAAGTATCTAAAGTAAAAGCATTCATTGTGCAGTCAAATGTTTCCTGTCAGTGTTTGATTTTTATATTTGATCTTTCTGAAATAATATTCCTGCTGCGTTAATGTGTATTTTGCATTTTACTGCTGTAGATGTTTAAGAATGTGTTAATTTGAACTCCTTTATAAACTGTTGATTAGTTTATCTACAGCAATGCATCATATTCTATAAGATCATCATACGTTTGTATGTTATACTGTCGTGTGAAAAGCACTTATCTCTAAAAAGTTAACTTTTCATGGTGTCAGAAAAACAGCGCTGTTTTCAGCTTTGTGACCATGCATTTTCCAGCTGATTCAAGAGGCTTTTGACATAGTTTATTTAGCTTAAGAAGTAGGAGAATTGTGTCAACACATAAAGGAACACTTCATCATTCAGTTTAAAAGAAACATTTAAAATCAAAATCACCATATTTTGGAGAAGAGCGGTTTTCACTGGGCAGGTAGGGTATGAAGAATTGTAAGCTGAAAAGTAACTAAATCTGTCAGACAAATGATGAACTCCATTCATGCTGCTGTGCTGCTGACTGCCACCTGTCTGTTTGTGAGTCATAAATCTGTTTTGGTTTAACAGGCTTTAGCTTTAAAGTGCTCATATTATGCTCATTTTCAGGTTCATAATTGTATTTAGAGGTTGTACCAGAATAGGTTTACGTGGTTTAATTTTCAGAAAACACCATATATTTGTTATACTGCACATTGCTGCAGCTCCTCTTTTCACCCTGTGTGTGGAGCTCTCTGTTTTAGCTACAGAGTGAGACATCTCACTTCTGTTCCTATCTTTGTTGGGAGTCGCACATGAGCAGTAAGAACTGCTAGCTAGTCAGTTGCAGAGCACGAGGGTGTGCCACGCTAGCAGCTAGGCGAGCATTATAACGTGTGTTACAAAGTAATGCACGTTTGTCTCTGAAGTAAAGGCTGGACTACAATAGAGCTGTTCGGAGCAGTTTGTGAACAGTGTTTTCTCTGGAAGATGGTAAGTCTCTTTGGGGGGACTTTGGGTATATATAACACAATAAAGGAAAGGGAAAAAGCCAAAAAGCATAATATGAGCACTTTAAAATGAATACTGCATTTGAATTCACACAGTACTTGTTACATCCAAATTAAGTAGATTATATTATTTCTTTGTGGTATTAATCATGTAACTTTATGACATTTCATATTCCATTGAGATTCACATGAGCCTTGTATTTTTACAGTAGAGAATGATGAGAGAATTATAAAAAAAAATAATGTGAAAGTTGTAACCTCTTTTTTTCTCTTGAGCAAAGTGTGGAGAGTGCCGAAACATCACAACAATTGTACTGTGCTTCACCATCCGCGAAGAATACAGCAACCAGTGGAACAAATATTTCAGCTAATTTGTCTTTTGGCAGCCCTTCAAACTTTACTTCATGGACCACTTGAGTGTTTCAGGGAGAACATTGGAGAACCTCCAGGTTAAAAAATGTTTTTAAAATTAAACTTACAAACATTTGTTAAACATTTGTTAAAAGTAAAACTGTAGACATGATGGCTTGTTGTAAAGTAACTCCAAAGGCTCAAGACTAACAAATGTTTTTCATCCAGTAACAATAGCAACAACTTGACATCCCTCTCACAGCTCGGAGCATCACATTTCTGCACCATGGCGCCTCAGCCTGGCAGTGGCTGACAGCTGCAGAGAAAATTCTCTATTTTTCTCTGCTGATCTTTTTTTCTTTCTTTCTCCTTTTTTTTCAATCTGAAGGAAAATAAAATTCCTGATTCAAAATATTTAAATCAAGCTTTCCACAGTATCTCTGTATCTTGAAAGTGAACTTCTACTGATTGAAGTATAATAATAATAATAATAATAATAATAATAATAATAATAATAACAATAACAATAACAATAATAATAATAATAATAATGGTAATAGCAATAGCAATAGTAATAATAATAGACTTTTTATAGCACCTTTCAAAACACAGTTACAAAGTGCTTTACGATAAAAACAGAACACATTTAAAACACAAAGAGAATAAGACAAAAACTAAACATAATAAAACACAGAGAGGAAAACAAGCTAAAATGCCATAAAACATAAATGAAATAAACAAAAAGCATTTTTTTTTTTTTTTAAGTGGGCTTTTAAAATAGATTTCAAAGAAAAGACGGAGTTTGCAGGCAGGTCATTCCAGAGTGGAGAGAGTGCCAAAACATCACAACAATTATACTGTGCTTCACCATCCCCGAAGAATACAGCAACCACTGGAACAAATATTTCAGCTGATTTGTCTTTTGGCAGCCCTTCAAACTTTACTTCATGGACCACTTGAGTGTTTCAGGGGGAACATTGGAGAACCTCCAGGTTAAAAAAAATGAAAATTCCAGAGTGGAGCCCTGACTGCAAGGCTCTGACACCTTTGGGTATGAATCTGGATCTTGGAACAACAAGAAGCAACGCGTCCAAGGACCTCAGGGTGCGGAAGGCACATAGGGCAATAAGAGATCTGATAAATAACTTAGGGCGAGGCCTCTCAGGGCTTTGTGGGTAATCGATAATATCCTGAAATCATTTTTTTTTTAAAGGAACAGGTAGCCACTTTAAGGAAGCTAAGGTCGGTGAAATGTGATCATGTTTCAAAACTTGCAAAGCTGCAAGAACAGATTTAAATCCTGCAGGAATCCCTGCAAGACATATCGTTATAACGTGACACTGCAAGCACTGAGCATGAAACAGCAAAACAGTAATGACATTAAGTTAAATCCTAGTTTTAATTGTATTCTTTTGAAACCACAGGTTACATTTCAATGAATCCTTTCCATCTTGAAAATCTTCAAATTTCATGAATTGTGAATGTGATTTTTACTCATAAATGCGCCTTCTCACCCACATACCACTACACTGCCCCTAACCAGCCCTCTACAAACTGAACATCTGTTGTTGTCGTGAGCACAATCAGGCTTCCGTGGTGTTTTGTGCAGCGACCGTTAGTGTGTGTCGATGTACGGGGGCACCCTGCAAGACCGTGAGGAAACAGGTGGAGAAGAAGTGAGAGAGCTGTCTTCGAAGCAGAAAGTGATGCTTTCTGTCAGGGGAGGTTATGGACTGGACCCCACAGTGTACTACCATTAATGAAGGGAGGTCAGGGTCGGCAGCTTGTTTATGGCGGACCTTGAGTCATGGCTGTAGTTTGTGTGTGTGTGTGTGTGGTTGTCAACTGACTTGGACTGACTTTCTTTAAGATGGCCTGCCACTGTCTCAGTAAATCAGAGCGACCAAAGGGTATTTTACATTTTTACAAGTACTGTTATGTTTTCAGTGAGTTGCTATGCATAACAGTAAATGTCTGTAGACATGCAAAAGCAATCTCTCTTTTTTTTTTTCCAACAAAAAATGTTTTCTGATTTACTAAACATTATAGGTGTAAGCTTAATTGCTGTGCACATTGTGTAACAGTAGTACTGTATAACTCAAATGAACTGACATGTTATGGTTTATAGCTCTTTGGGAAGAAATACACGCACACTGATATATGTTATGGGCATAAATGGTGCACAATATCATCAGGCTCAGTCTATCTATATTCATGAAGTACCTGCAGATGGATGGATGGATGGAGATAGATAGATAGATAGATAGATAGATAGATAGATAGATAGATAGATAGATAGATAGATAGATAGATAGATAGATAGATAGATAGATAGATAGATAGATAGATAGATAGATAGATAGATAGATAGATAGATACATTTCTTTAAGGCTCCATCTGTTTAAATTTGACAATTGGCTTGGATAACACTGTTTCAATATTTTTCCTAAACTATAAACATTTATCAGAATAGTTAAATATAAAGACTTTCTTTTTGGTGTCTGATCAAAAATACTGGCTGTGGCCATCATCTTAATTGGAACTGGAAAGAAAAAGATGTATAGTGAGGATATAGACATTTTGGTTGACACTAGTCAGCATTTTCCGGACCTTAGGTTTATGGCAAGAATTCATACATCAACTGTAACTTGGACATGAAGTACCTGCAGGGGATATCATAATCTTTCCCCTGCTGCCATCTTTTATGGTGTTTTTTGTCAGACCTAAGCATTACTGCTGTTAGTGAACCACAGCAGAAACATGGCAATGATTTTTGTTATTGTCAGAGGTAATGGTCTGTGGACCCAGAAATCATCAAGTCCTCTGACGTGACAAATGTTCCCCCTGCTGGCTTCAGGTTGAAACCAGGCAGAGCTTAATCTGCAGATTTGTCTTTTCTGTTTCTTTCCATCTTTCAAAATTTAATCTGACAGAAACAAAATTATACACCACATCTTTTTACAGAAAGCCAACATTACAAACTTGGGTAGTGCAGTTTGAGAGACCAAACAATATTCTAGGTTTTGCAGGTTGATTCATACTTCTATACTAGAAATCTCTGCTGCATCGATTTTGGCCATTTTTTTTTTAAATTTGTACTTACAAGTCCTCCAGTATTAAATATTGTACAGAAGTGCAACACTAATTCACTTGAGTATCCTTTCAAGATAATATGTTCTTTGATAGAATACCAGTAGAAATACAGAGAACAACTAGGAAGAAGAAGTCCGTTAGATGTAGTGGGTAAATGCAGCCCAAAACACCACCTGGATGCTCCATTTCTTTTTAGCATTTTCAGTCTGAAATGTATTATAGTTCATAAGTATACGAATTATTTGCCCTAAAAGAAAAGAAAAAAAGACAATAAGTCTCAACAAAACAACACAGTAGAAAATAATACAACTTAGTAAAAAAGGATTTTCTACAGAACAAAACAGCCATTAGCTAGATGTTTATTACAACCTACTGCATTTGATGTCAAAAAGTGATCAAATGTTACTCAAATCTTAAATATTTTTTTTAACTTGCAAAGTGTGCTATGCATTGTCTGCATGTCTTTCCTGATTTTAATGTAAGAGCAAACACGTAAAATCACACAACAGGTCTGTGGAGCTGCTCTCTTAATGATAAAGTCACAGGACAACTGTCCTCAGCAACATTATTGGTCTTCATGGGAGTGCACGTCTTTCAGCATCTCTCTCCCCTCATGTCTCGTCTCCTCTACACTGCTCTCTGTCAATATAAGAGGCAATGGTTCTTTGGATTCAAGTTTGTGAAATGAATGTTAAAAATATAAACAGAAATGTCTGAGTCTTAGGTTTCCTCCGAGTCTCGGTTTGGGTGCTTGTCAGGTGTGTCCTTTGGGTGGCAGTAAAACTCTTTCACTCATTTCCTTCAGCTTTTTTCTTTCTGCCACTACGGCTATGCTTTGAATAATGTAATCAAGCAAATATGTTTAAACTGGATCTGTATATGATAACTGTAATATGTAAAACAATAATAATCAGCCGTGGATAAATTGCTATTGATTTCATCGTGAATATGTAAACAGTATTTGCAGAGAGCCTGTTTAATTAACAGACACTTTTCTCTCTGTTTATTTGTAACCAAGTGATAAAAGGCTGACAGATGGCTGAAGTCTTCATTTGTGCTGTTTCACTGTCCAAATGTTGCTACAAAAATGGCTTCTTAATTCCACATTGTTAACCTGTCCACTCTAAAGGTAGGAACGTAGACTCTTAATTAGAATCAATTCAGAAGAAAAAACAATTTAAACATTTAATCTTGCTGGTAGTAAAAAAAAAGCAGCCTAATTAACCACATTATGTGTATCTTCTAACTTCACCCAGGACAAAAAAGCAGATTGAACAAAAATGGTTACAAGAAGCTGAGCTAAAACGGACTGTTTCTTCATAGCGGAGAGATAATAGGAATCATGGGAGAAAATGGGGGGGGTGCGGGCGTCATTATTATGTAATTCCCTGTCGTCCTGGTCCACCTGTTGGTCGGGATGGACAGCTAGCAGCTTCAGTGCTCACAGAGTGAATGTGTGTGTGTGTGTGTGTGTGTGTGTGTGTGTGTGTGTGTGTGTGTGTGTGTGTGTGTGTGTGTGTGCGTGATCGTCACCACTCTCAGCTGAGTTTGTGGACAATGTGCACAGTTGGTGTGGAGGAGAGTTTTTCCACCTCCACACTGTTGTGCAGAAAAAGAGAACAGGCAACTGCAGATTCACATGTTGTTGGACAGCATGGCAGCTAATAGAGGTCACCGCAGATCTGTCTTTTTGTGCTTTTCATGCTGGCTGCACATAAGAGTACTGGTTTGTTTTTCCGCTTCAAGTTTCTTCTACCTCACATGTAAAAAAAATATACTGAATCAGCTTCATTGTTCAGTGAAGTAAGTTGGTTTAATGTGTAGTATAGCAGGCAGTGTTACATATCACTGCAATTGTGATATATATATATGTATATATATATATATATATATATATATATATGGATATACATAGATAGATAGATAGATAGATAGATAGATAGATAGATAGATAGATAGATAGATAGATAGATAGATAGATAGATAGATAGATAGATACATTTCTTTAAGGCTCCATTTGTTTAAGTTTGACAATTGGCTTGGATAACACTGTTTCAATAGTTTTCCTGAACTATAAACATTTATCAGAATAGTTAAATATAAAGACTTTCTTTTTGGTGTCTGATCAAAAATACTGGCTGTGGCCATCATCTTAATTGGAACTGGAAAGAAAAAGATGTATAGTGATGATATAGACATTTTGGTTGACACTAGTCAGCATTTTCCGGACCTTAGGTTTATGCCAAGAATTCATACATCAGCTGTAACTTGGACATATACCATAGAACAATCAAAATTCATATTTTACTAAATTACGGTACTTTAGGATTATGTACTGACATTTCTTTTTGCAAATGCAGTCCTGCAAAAGAGCATGTAGAATCTTTAAAAAAAGTCATCCACTTTTAAGTTGGATTCCAAGCGAAACACTGCGTGTAACATGACCTGCAACTATTGATGAGTTCCATCTTTCAGAGACTGCAGTTCATTCCATAATGCAGCAGGCTACTTTATTAAAGTGGCAGCCTGTTGCGCTGAGCTGGTTTTCAGAGGTGAGACTGCCCTGTAAAAACGCACAAATCTTAAAAATTGAATTCTTATTTTGGGTGTTGCCTTAAAGATGCAGATCAACAGTCCAGAAACTACATCCATGAACAGAGACAAAATAAGACAGAATAAGAGGCACCGCCAAGCACGGCTGCATGTTTAAATCATATTTCTAGGCAGCACTAACACTGATTTATGCAGCCTTATGTAAGTAATAAACTAATAATATAAAAAAAAACGGAAATACAAAAATGTGGTGTTACATTTTGGCGCAGCTTTGTTGATGGGGGAGGTCTAGTGTCGAAATGTAATGATGGGCTAATCCCCTCGCATGCGTAATGAGAGCTCGTGCGTGCCAAGATCAAGGCTCAAAACCAAACCGCCATCTGCCCGACACACAGTTTGCTCTGACGAACCCGGCGACGCATCGATCTTTGTCACATTATGATGGTTTCATGTGCAGCACACGTCCGGGTGCAATTTTGAGCGTTTTGAGATCGATTTACACTTTTCCCGGAGCTGCAGAGTTGATTTATCACTCGCTTTTCTCGTGCGTAAAACCTGTTTGGTGCGTCAAGAGTCAATAAATCCGCTGAAAAGTCTAGTTCCCCCCGGATATTTGAGCCTAAACATTAAGATGGAAAACTTTACAACAGCTCCAGAGCTGAACCACACTTTGGGGGTTTGGACGGACTACAGTATCCAGTACAAAGTGATAAGTAGTTTACTGCTTTTCGCGATTTGCGCTTTAGGAATCGTTGGCAACGTTATGGTCATCCTGGTGGTGCTCACTACCAAACACATGAGGACTCCAACCAACTGCTACCTGGTGAGTTTAGCAGTGGCTGATCTGATGGTGCTGACAGCGGCTTGTTTACCGACCATCACGGACAGCATCTTGGGATCCTGGGTGTTTGGCCACTACGGGTGCCTCTTCATCACCTACTTCCAGTATCTCGGGATCAACGCCTCCTCTTGCTCCATAACAGCGTTCACCATAGAGAGATACATCGCCATCTGTCATCCGATTAAAGCCCAGTTTCTGTGCACCCTGTCCAGAGCAAAAAAGATCATTTTGTTCGTTTGGGCTTTTACTTCTCTGTACTGTATGATGTGGTTCTATCTGTCAGACATCAATGAGCTGGTGTATGACAACATCACCATCATCACCTGCGGCTACAGAGTCCCCAGGAAGTATTATTTACCCATTTACTTCTTTGATTTTGGCGTCTTTTTCGTGTTGCCGCTGCTGCTCTCCGCGGTCTTGTACGGACTCATCGCCAGGATCCTTTTCCTCAACCCGCTCCCCTCCGACCCCAAAGACAAGAAGAAGAACGGACACAACAACAACACCAACAATAAGAGAACCAGCTGCAAAAACTCCCGTCACTCCAGCTCCACCGCGACCTCCCGCAGACAGGTGGGTGGCCTGTGAGCCTGGAGAGGATGACAGCCAGGCTGCTGATCTTTAACAAGGGAATGCATTCTGCTGAGGATGGGGCTGAAAATGTTATTTAATCAAGTACTGTATTTAAGTACAAATATATGGTACTTGTACTTTTATTGAGTATTTACATTTTTTGAAGATTGTACACAAAACGTATGATGCAATAAAAAAAAAGATAATTTCAGGATAAATGTAGGCCTATATAAAATACTTAAAATTTGCTCCACTTACACCAATTGCAACAGCAAAATGCTGATGAATGCATCACTAATAATACTTAATACTAAAATAATACTAAAATAATTCAAGAATGTGATATGAACACGCTAAGGGGCATTTTTCAACATCAAGTATTTTTACTTTTGAAAACATACATTTTGCTGATAATACTTGCATACCTTCCAGTGCAGTTCTTTTACTTGTAATAGCGTATTTTTACAGTCTGGAATTGCTATATCAATTTAATACTTCCTCCACCACTGTAAATGATAACAAAGAACTTAACTAACATACATACTAACTTTATAAATTAGGTCTTGAATAAAGATCAGTATGGCAAAACAATTCAATAAAAATGCCACTAAATTGAAGAAAAACAATTGAACTTTTTTTTTTTAATGCAACAACTGGCATTCTCTCTGCATAAGCTTTTTTTCCACCTTAATTAAAAAACCTGTTTTGAGTCATTATAGGATTGAATGGCTTTAGATGAATATCTGTTACATTACACTTCATCACAGATTTTCTACATAAACACAACATCCTATTGTAACCTCTTTAAGTTCCTCTTAGTACTCAGCGTCCAGGAAAAACATTGTTAGAGAGACACATTTTGGCTTTAATCTCTAAGAAAAAACCATTGAAGGGGCGATTAACCCAGATCACAAAACTGAATCAATGGATAATTAAATAAACAAACAAATCAATTAATTAATTAGTAAATTAGTGCTGCAACTCCACTTATTATATATTAATCTGGGAATTGTTTTCTCAATTAATCAATTAACCGCTTAGTTTTTAAATCCAAGTTTACATGTCTTATTTTGTTCGACCAACAGTCCCAAACCCAATTATATTCAGTATATAATCCTAGAATATCACAATAAAATAGCAAATGTTTATATTTGAGAAGCCACAACCAGCAACCTTTTGGCATTTCTTAAAAAAATTATTTGACGACAACTAACTTCACAATTAGTCGATTATGAAAACTGTTGATCAATTGAATTGAGTAATTGACTAATTGACTTATTGTTTCAGCTCTAAAATAAATGAATACAATTTTATATATATATTTGACCTGTAATGGGAGTCTATAGCAGTTAGTTTTGTTTTCATATAGCTACTAAAAGTGCTTTTTGTGAACTGCCTCTTTAAAAACTTTAAAAAAAGAAAAAGATTTCAAAAGGTCAGAACTTCCTTATTCTGAACTAAAAAAAAAGGCTTCTTTATAGATGTCCATGAACTCATATTTATAAAGAGAAATAACTGAATATGTGTACCATATGTGGCTCCATATCTTTTTATTATTTATTATTTATATTTATTTACTTGTTAACAGCTCAACAGTATTGATTTGGCCACTAAAGACTCCTCTGGGAGTTTTATTGCAGCAGCAGTTCTCATATTTCTGCTTGTCACCCACTACAGGTGACCAAGATGCTGGCTGTGGTGGTAATCCTGTTCGCCACGCTCTGGATGCCTTACCGCACTCTGGTGGTGGTCAACTCCTTCCTGGACCCGGCCTACCTGGACAGCTGGTTCCTGCTGTTCTGCAGGATCTGCATCTACCTCAACAGCGCCATCAACCCGGTCATCTACAACGCCATGTCTCAGAAGTTTCGCGCCGCTTTCCGCAAGATCTGCTGCTGTGGGAGGAAAGGCTTGGATAAACCCGCCGCCTACAGCGTGGCCCTCACGTACAGCGCAGTCAAGGATTCCTCGTTGGTGGAGGGCACCGATCACTTCACAACAGAGCTGGAGGAGCTCACCGTCACAGAAGACCTGCTGTCTGATCAAAAAATGATGTTCCCAGACCCTTGTGTGTACGGGAAGGTGAATTTCAGCGACGCCTAAAGTTTGTTTGAGGCCAGACGATTCTGAGGGTCAATCAAGATTTAAAGAGTTTGAAAATGTTGCTTAATGGAATCTGTTAAGTGGGACTATTGTTTCCTGAGTGCCTGCTGACCTTTTCAAAGACAGGCTGCTTTGGCTAGAGATGTAAACACAGATTACAGCTACTGATAGGTAATGACAGTCTTTGAGGCACAAAGCCGAGAATGATCCTGTACATTGTAAAGCAACAAACATTGTCAGATAAGCACTCTCTTATTGTATAGGTGTTATCTTCTCTTGGACCTACCCACATTATACACCGTGTATCAGTCAACAAAACAAAACACTATTGGATCGTTAAAGGGGACATATCATGAAAAACTCACTTTTTAGTGCTTGTACACATACATTTGGGTAAATGGAGTGCCGGCCAACCCACAGGGTTTTGGGCTGCTTAGATCAGAAAACTGCTTTGCTCAGATTCAACAAGCCATTCAGATTTGGCTCTCCTTCCTATGTCACATGCAGGCTCATTAGAATACACTAACGCCCTTCATCTGAGAATCACCACCCACAGCTTGAGAACTACCTTTGCAAAGGTGCGCAGTATTTTTCTCGCAAGCCAATCAGAACAGACTAGGATTTTTTTGTGAGAGGGCTTTAAGAGACAAGCGCTAAAACTGAGCATTTCAGACAGAGGGTGATTAAAGGTCTATTCAGACAATTAGTATGAGAAACAAAATGTGTTTTTTGAACATTAAAGGATGTAAACATGTTCTAGCAAGAACCCATAATACAAGTATGATTGTATAAATGATCATGAAACGTCCCCTTTAAGCTGCACAGGGCAGGGCGGCATACGGGTGGCTCCAAATGGCAGCGAGAGGTTACAGTCTGACATAACGTGAACCCAGAAATCCTGCAAACCACCACAGGCATGCTTACCAACACAGCCGGTCAGTGATGATTTTATCCCAAAGGATACCAAAGAGATCATCACCAAACAGCATCAAGTACGGCTTGGAAGAGTTGAATTCAGTCTTTATGTTCTGAGTCACCATTGACTGTGTGTACATACTAACTTCAGCTTCAGAAAGACTTAGGCTGATGTTTTCCATGCAGGCAGCACCATTAAAGAGTGAGTCACACCTGAGCCCTCACAGACAAAACAGGCTGTATTTTTATCGTGAAGGACTCACATACAACCTTGAGCATGATGTGAAAACCAAGACAGACTGTGTTGAGTGTGTTCTTGAGGCCGGCTTCATTCTTTATAAAGATCTCTTAATGGTTTGTTGAGTTTTTCCACTGCAAAGTGTTCACTGACAGAGAGCAAAAACAAAGTACATAAAGTACTTTGTGTACTGCCAGAATCTATTCAAAACAAAAATGGCACTGTAGGACGGAAGCAGCTAGGTTGTTGTAAACCGACGTACACATATTATAACTCTATGATAAAGAAGACTAAAATTAAGTTAACTGAGATTCAACTGTTCCTAGCAACTGCTATGAGTCACTACTGCAGCAAAATAACCCCTCTTTCCAAACAGAAAATGAAATGAACATAAAACCCTCCGTTGAATAGTTAGACAACTTTCCATAGGTAAAAAAGACTGCAGAGAATCTACACCATAATCCTTTTTATTTATAACGTGTTAATATTTACAACCTGATTTGTTATTGTAGGGAAAGAAACCTGTAACCACACCCACCAGTGATGTCACAGTGTACTGAAACAGCCTGGCGTACACCTGTACATCAGCAGACTTTCACTGCTGTTAAGTTACTTCTTAAATTTGTAAATGAATGAATAAGTGCATTAAAAAATACATTCATTAACTATTTCTAAAGAAGCAAAGTCACAACCCTTTATTGATGACTTTCCTAATAGTCTCCGGGTATAATTGTTAATAAAGTGTTAATATATTTTAATACAGCCTTAGTTTTACAACATAACCACCCTTTATAAAAAACTGCCTTATTAGACAATGGTACCTCCTTCACTATTGAATTATTAGTCGATGATTCACTCATATAGTTTATATTTGTGTGAGCAGCAGTGCCTGTAACCCTCAATGCTTTACACTGTAAAAGACTGTATACTGTATAGTGTTACAGAGATCGAAGGACCCGGGATGAAAACTAAGAAGTTAAAAATGAAGGGTGATATACACAAAGACGGCAATGAAAATGTCTAACTGGAGAGACAACGACATTTGGAAACTTCTGTCGGTAAGGGCCGATGCCGAAATCGTTAGACAAATTCAAGGAACAGCAAGAGACTCGGTTGTTTATGACCAAATTACAAAAAACGGCTCTGTGACGCAGTATAATCCACGCCATGTCCTGTCTGCTGCACGCCCCACCAGGCGACACCTCTCATTTAAACCAAACTGAGTATTTCCAGTAAGTGAGAATGCATCTGACACAAACAATCTCCTGTTGTGTGCTACATGTGTGAAAGGGAAACTCCGAACTATGTCTGGAAACCCTTTCTCACTCCGAACTCCGCATAGGGAGGTTGGTTGGGGTGGTGGACGGGTCAAACAACACAGGACTTTCACCCAGGAGACCGGGGATCGTGTCCCGCGTGTCTCGTTTCCTAAACCCAACCGTCCGTTCTTCTTTTCCTAAACCCAACTGTCCGTACTTCTTTTCCTAAACCCAACCGTCCGTTCTTCTTTTCCTAAACCCAACTGTCTATTCTTCTTTTCCTAAACCCAACCATCCGTTCTTCTTTTCCTAAACCCAACTGTCCGTACTTCTTTTCCTAAACCCAACTGTCCGTACTTCTTTTCCTAAACCCAACCGTCTATTCTTCTTTTCCTAAACCCAACTGTCCGTACTTCTTTTCCTAAACCCAACCGTCTATTCTTCTTTTCCTAAACCCAACTGTCCGTACTTCTTTTCCTAAACCCAACTGTCCGTACTTCTTTTCCTAAACCCAACCGTCTAATCTTCTTTTCCTAAACCCAACTGTCCGTACTTCTTTTCCTAAACCCAACTGTCCGTTCTTCTTTTCCTAAACCCAACTGTCTATTCTTCTTTTCCTAAACCCAACTGTCCGTACTTCTTTTCCTAAACCCAACTGTCCGTACTTCTTTTCCTAAAGCCAACCGTCTAATCTTCTTTTCCTAAACCCAACTGTCCGTACTTCTTTTCCTAAACCCAACAGTCCGTACTTCTTTTCCTAAACCCAACAGTCCGTACTTCTTTTCCTAAACCCAACTGTCCGTTCTTCTTTTCCTAAACCCAACAGTCCGTACTTCTTTTCCTAAACCCAACCGTCCGTTCTTCTTTTCCTAAACCCAACTGTCCGTACTTCTTTTCCTAAACCCAACCGTCCGTTCTTCTTTTCCTAAACCCAACTGTCCGTTCTTCTTTTCCTAAACCCAACTGTCCGTACTTCTTTTCCTAAACCCAACTGTCCGTACTTCTTTTCCAAAACCCAACTGTCCGTACTTCTTTTCCTAAACCCAACTGTCCGTTCTTCTTTTCCTAAACCCAACTGTCCGTACTTCTTTTCCTAAACCCAACTGTCCGTACTTCTTTTCCTAAACCCAACCGTCTATTCTTCTTTTCCTAAACCCAACCATCTATTCTTCTTTTCCTAAACCCAACCGTCTATTCTTCTTTTCCTAAACCCAACTGTCCGTACTTCTTTTCCTAAACCCAACTGTCTATTCTTCTTTTCCTAAACCCAACTGTCCGTACTTCTTTTCCTAAACCCAACTGTCCGTTCTTCTTTTCCTAAACCCAACTGTCCGTACTTCTTTTCCTAAACCCAACTGTCTATTCTTCTTTTCCTAAACCCAACTGTCCGTACTTCTTTTCCTAAACCCAACTGTCTATTCTTCTTTTCCTAAACCCAACCGTACCGTTCTTCCTGCGTGTCATGGAAACGTAAGCCCACCCAGTGACGCCAATAGTTCCGACTAAGTGCGTTTAGATAAAGCACGTTTAGATATGACGCTAAAGGAGACCTGATTTTTCAGACACTGTCTGGAGTTCATATGTGAAAAACAGCATTTGTGTTACATACAAAATATGTTGATATATTTCAGCTGCAGCACTATAAGGCCCATCTAAGCATCAGTGTTCAAGTTGAAGCAAAGTGAAGTGAATGTTTTGGTCTGTGTTTTGTATCATGTGAACTGTGGATTTACAAACCATCGCTTTGCTCGTCTCGCTCTTTAGCTGTTAAAGCCATCAGCGAACGTGGCTGAATGGACGTGTGATTTTTTCTGCCAGATCAGTGACTGTTTATGAATGTCCGAGCACAGTCTGCCACACAGGGGAATATAATTGGGCATCAGCAGCTAAGGAAGATGAAGCTCTCGCGCTGAAACAGTGGTTTCATTTACTAATATATGTGGAAAATGTTGAATGTTTAATGATTGTACCAATACTGTACATGCTTGGAGTATCAGTAGATTCATGCACTTGTGTATGTTGTTCCCTGTGTATTGAAATATATTGTTATTTATAGTAACTATTCTGTTTGTCAAGTAGAAGTTATCTGTATATTGTTATACTATTTCTTTCGTCATTGCCCATTAAAACATAAATATTATTTTGTGATGTACAATTTGGAAGCTGCTGCCTTGGTCTCGCTTTTTAGAATAATGTGATCCTGTGAGTATGTTTGATGGTTATCTAGAAATTGCTAATTTGTACATTTTATCTTTATGTCCCAAATAAAGTTGTTTTCGGAATTAGAGTAGATGGTTTTTACAATTTTTATTTTTATTTTCTCCCTTTGAGTCTACAGAAATGCATACCTGGGGGCGTCAACTTCTCTTTTCCATTAGAAATCAAACTGATTAGACTTATCTGATGAGCAGGTGACCCCTTTTATGGCAGCCTCAGCCACCAGTGTATGAATGCATGTGTGAATGGGCTGAATGGTGCATGTAGTGTGTAAAGCGCTTTGAGTAGTCACTAAGACTAGAAAGCGCTATATATATGCAGTCCATTTACCATTTACTACTTACTTTACTACTTTAGCAGGAATGGGCTTTAGTCAAAGAACAGGAGTAGGAAGATTCAAAATGACAAATCCAAAATTCCTGAAATTAAATGCCTTTCTTGGACATTCAATGGATTCAAAAGACTATTAGCCAACAAGAGCACTCCTTTGAGTGGTTGTTAAGACTAGAAAAGGACTATATAAAAGCAGTTCATTTAGGCTAACATTTACCATTCTGCTTTTTATGTCTGTCTGTTAACTGATAGATGAGTGACTAGGCGATGTGAATCCTAATCACGGTGTTAAATCATAGGCGTGAAGTGATAGGAGTGTGAGTGTTGTGTTGACAGATTGTGTTGCTGCCCCCAAAAGGCCAAAAAGATCAATTGCAGTTTTTGACCATTGCTTACACACTAAAAACGAATGCTTAGACCAAAGCCTCAATACCTAAACTTCTTGTAGCATACCTTAAACACAGTGTAACCATAGCTTAAACACATTGTCAACTTTGCACTTTGTTTGCAATTCTGTAACACACTTATTGCGAAACACTACACACATTTTCTTACATTAGACACTTTGTTCAAAATCTCCTGTTATCATTGGGAAAACACTCTGTTCACTTAAAACACTTGCACAGAAAACAGAACACCAATCGGTCTGAGCCATAGCACCACAAATAGGCCTCAGGTAAGCCATTTTGAGAACTTTGCAAGCATGGAGGCAATGAGAGAGAGAAGTCTGACGTGGAAGAGGACGAGGACCAGTGCAGAGATGTGTATCAGATGACATCAGGGCTACTCTGGTGGACCATGTGATAAATCATGGCCTGTCCATGAGGGAGACTGGGCAAAGAGTCCACCCTAACCTCAGTCGCTACACAGTAGCATCGATAATAAGGACATTCCGACTGGAGAACAGGTATATCTTCAAGTTTCTACTCCACACTCTACCTACTGTATGTGTCACATGATTCTGTATCATATTACAGTATTACTGTACTAACTGTACTATACAAAATGGGTAGTGCTGTGAAGTATATGTAAAGGAATACCATTGTGATGTTACAGTACTGTGTACAGTTTGAAAGTACAGTATGTGAAAAAGAACCTAACCAATGATATCTTGTGGTGGCATTTTCTACAGAATGGTTGGACGACCTCTTCAAGATGGAAGGGAACGGCTCTTCACTCAACAACAAGAGCGTGCCATCATTGAAATGGTGCGAGAAAATAATGCAATCCGACTTTGTGAGTTGCAACAACGCATAATTGCAAGTAGAAATGTATTCAACAATATCAACAGGGTCAGCATTTCCACACTAAGTCGCATCCTCCAGAAACATAACTTCAGAATGAAGCAGCTTTACAGGGTGCCATTTGAGAGAAACGGTGTCAGGGTCAAGGATCTGCACCATGATTATGTGCAGGTATGTGTCACTTCACATACTATATATTGTGATGTGGGAATGAGGGTTTATGCTGCCACCTGCCCTGCCTGTAGCTTGTAAAAATATAGAAATTGTAGTTACTGTACGTATTTGTTTTCAGTAACACTATTCAACATTTTCTGTTACAGAGAGTTCTGGATTTAGATGCCTAAATCTACGTGGATGAGGCAGGCTTCAATCTGGCCAAAACCAGGCGTCGGGGCTGTAACGTAGTTGGACAAAGGGCCGTTGTAAATGTCCCTGGGCAGCGTGGGGAAAATTAGTGTCCAAGGAGTCCTGCATGCCACTATAGGTCCCTACAATACAGGACAGATCATTGCATTTCTAGATGCACTACATGCAGTTGTGCAGGACAGACCAGAGCAGCCCAGGTTTGTTGTCATCTGGGATAATGTTGGTTTCCATTGGGCTGCTCTGGTCCGAGATTTACTTTTATACCTGTAAGGGGGCAGGTATAAAAGTGTGAGATGGTTATGGTTGTAGAGCCAATCTCGGAAAAGAATGAAAAGAATTCCTTGATTGCATTTAGAAAGGGGCTGTAAGGGGACAGCCCCTTTCTAAATGCAATCAAGGAATTCTTTTCAGCGTGGCGGTGGAAAATATATGATCGGCAACCACACGCCTGCATGCCTCTTCTGCAAGCAATGGAAGAGGCATGCGAAGACATTGAGGAGGGATCAATCCAAGGGTGGATTTGGCACACAAGGCAATATTTTCCCCGATGCCTAGCCCGCAAGGACATCGCCTGTGATGTTGATGAGGTCTTGAGGTCCGAACAGAAGGCAGGATCCATAAGCGCCCCACACACACACACACACACTTTTGTTTTGTTGCTAAATTTGATGATTTGTGATTCTATTTTTCTTTATTTCTGTAAGAATGTTTGTTTTATTACTGCAGAAATTCTACTTTTGAGTTTTACAGAAGAGTCTGAGAAAATGACAATAAGAATGACAATATAGACTGCAGTGTTTTATATAAAGCCCATCAGTGCGTTGCTGGTGATATGAAAGAGTAATTCAAATGGTGCTTTTGTGTATGGTTTGGTTGCAAGAATTTCGTTTTTAGGGAGTGTTAAGTTGTGATTGCAGTGTTTCATTTTGGCATAGATGTGAGTTGTTAATCTCCAAGCGCTATGTCTGATTGGCTTGTGTGTAGAGTTTTGACATAATGAGCCAAATTCTGCAAAAAGTGTGTAAGCAATAGGCAAAAACTGTAATAGCCTACATCTTTAAAGAATAACATTTGTAATGGTTATTGATGTATCCACATCACTATACTCATGATTGTGACTATACTGTTTATGATTTGATTAAAGATTTGATTACTTTTAGATTAATTTATTCCACAGAGACAACTAATCATACTCATGTGTTGCTTTGCTGACAGACAGCTCCTTTGACATCTGACTTTGACAGAATGGAAATTCACGGATGTTTAGAATGTAAATGTGTCAAACCACATATCCCATCACATCCATCACTTTGAATTAGACAATAACACTAATTTGCATACAAATGGACACCCTTCCTACATTTACCTTGAGAGAATATGTGAAGAAATAAACACTGCACTTCTCACCAATAAATGTAAATTATGTTACCATATCTACTGAGCATCATCCAATATTAATTCAGCCTCAGAGCAATTTAATCTGCTAATTTACTGCCATCACAGGACTAAATTGCATGAGTGGAATTTCAAAAGGCTCCATACAATTTCTCTGAAGTGTAAATAATGTTTTGATATGAGCCCTCCCCCTACCTGTATACGCAGATGTTGGTCTGCTGTCGGCTCCAGAATCAGAGGTGAGAGGCTATAAACCACCTTAGAAAGAAGACGCACACCGAAGCTAAGCAACGTAGGCTACTAGAGCCCTTTCCGACAGGGAACTGAAGCCGTTATCTATGCTCTGTTCAACGTTACCAGACTCATTTGTCATTTTAACTCTCAGAACACAGGAGTTGCTGGTCTACCGCTGCCTCACTCGGTCATTTTGTTTGTGTTATTGTGGGACTTTGGTGTTTAAGGGTTAGTTTGGATTCACTAAAGACAAACAATAAAAATACTGTCTTTGTCAAAGGAGTCTGGTGGCTTTGAAGGGAGCATGGATAACGGCTTCAGTTCCTCGTCAGAAAGGGCTTTCTGATGGCAAGGTAAAGCGGTGAAAATATTCTAAATAGTGTACACTTATAAATGTATTAATTGTTTTAGGTGGGCCTTTTTTTAAGGTGGCTAAAATACGTTTTGCATACAGTAGCCTACATTGCTTAGCTTCTGTGTCGGTACTCCTGCCTGTTTCTTCAAACTGGGAGCATGCCAACCGCCATCTACTGTAGACTATGGATAAGTACCTCATACAACCCTGCTTCCAAAAATCCAAATTATATCTTTATCCTATCTCTCCCTGATGCCACTTTTTGGGTTTCCTATAGGTTTACTAAACCCAATTTAGCCTAAACTTAACATGAATCAGTTGTAATAACTATTTAGAGCACTAAAGAGACTTTAGTGGCAGGTGAGTACAGAAGCAGAAACACAACAATTATCTATTTAACAATAACAAAATCAAAAAAAACTATAGATTACCACTTGAAATTATGCCCTTGTATGACAGGCTATAATTTGCGGACAGTCTGTAGGATGCAGGCCTCGAATTAGATGAATAGCATTACTGCGCCTCTGGAAGTTAAATAACAGTGCACCCTCACTATAATATTAAGAAGTCTGAATTTAGCTTAATCAAGTGTCAAAACAGACAAGGTGCAAAAGAGGGACTGATGAAGTGACAGTATAGTTGAAAGAGAGAAATACTGTAAGAGCGCGGGGAGGGGGGATGAGCAGAGAGAGAGTAAAAAAATGATATAAGAAACTTTCTGTCTCATTAACTCTGAAATTAAAGTGTTTCAGCACAATAAAAAGAGGGTTGTTCTGTGATAATGGGACTGTAATGTTCATCATGACACCCTGGACAGAGACAGCAACAAAGACAAGGGGTGGCGTAAGTGTAATTACAGCTCTCCTGCAACAAGAGAGCATTATGAATAATTACACGTGGAAGAAAACGTACTGTGTCGAGTGGCTGTTCAAAAAGGGGTTACTTTTCCTAAACTACAGTTTTTCATGTCATACAGATACAGTAATGAAACCAAATGCTGTAAAACCCTCTGCCAAGGATTTATGTGGCTGTATACTTCAAGTATAAGGATGACAATTTTCTGTATTTTTATCATGGTCAACAAATCCCATGAAAGACCCCAAAACAATGATAAGATGATTCAACTAGAAGTATTGTCGGCGTTTCCAAAGCCTGATATACTGCGCTTTTACACTGATATACAACACATCAATGAACCACACTGTGTGACGTGTTCCTTCATTACAATGAATGTGGGCACTGGAGTTTATTTTGAGTCCATCTACATTCACCCTCCTGTTGCTGTAGATTCTCACCACAGCTCCAACTGTCTATTAATCCACAGATAAAAATAGTCCCTAGCAAACCCGGGGACCTATACATGTCTAAAAACAACAGTTCTCAGATTTTTTGGGGAATTTACTTGTCCTTTTAAATAAATAAAAATCACAGTGACGGACTTAGTTTTGGTCTTTTCATGAGCTTTGTTGACAATAAGAAAAATATAAAATATCACCAGCCTTATCCTTTAAAGCTGCTCTAATCAATATTTTTTAATTAACAATGGATCAAAAGATGTCTAATGTGAAAGGGGTCATCTTTTATTTGTAACTTTTGTTTGGTTCTCACCCCTCCAGCTAACAGCTACTGTTTAAAAGAATAGTTTGACATGATTGGGAAGCAATGCGTATTTGTTTACTAGCCAAGAGTTAAATGAGAAGATCAATTTCTTATGTATTATAAATGTGAAGCTACCACCAGAAGCTGGTTAGCTTAGCTTAGCTTAGCATAAAGACTGTCAATAGGGGGAAACCGCTAGCCTGGCTCTGTCCAAAAGTAATACAATTCACCTACCAGCTCCTATAAACCTCACTTACTTACACACCTTAAGTCTTTGTACTACTTACTATAAGCTAAGCGGTGATCATGTGATCGGTGTATCATTGAGGGAATGCAATCATGACAATCATAAATATTATGTTTGGAATTGGTCTGTGTGTGTGTGTGTGTGTGTGTATATGAGATGTTTGTTGGGTGACCATACAGATGTTTTTCATGTTTGTGTTTTTTAATGTTTTAATTGTTGGAGCAGACGATGCAAGGACATTTTCTGGATGAACAGACAATAAAGTTTTATCTTATCTTATTTCTCGAAATCTTGGGAAACTGCAGTTCACACCTTGCATAAGCTGACAGTAGACTATAATGTGTCTGTAATTACTGTAAACAATATATAATTTGAAAACAAGACAACATTGACAATATAAATCTGTCAGTGACCGTTACGCTTTCCATTGTGTCTACCATTCACCGCCTGGTGAATAGACGACTGCACAGGTATGACATCAATAACACCTAATTACTTTCCCTCCATGTACTGATCCCACCGGGGAGGATCTCTATTCATTACCAAAAGAATGTGCAATCAACTCAATAATCATTTACCTACATGATTCTCCTACTGGAAGAATATCTGGGTTTGTTTACTTTAATCGTTTAATCACTTAAAAAGCCCAATTACACCTGCAGAGAAAATCAGTCTTATCACGAGGAGCTAAGCTTTAATCACAAAAAAAAAGTATTTTCAAGGCCACTCAGTTACTCTTTACAGTTAAGATGGCATCATTACATTCTGGTACGGCATTCGATAAAGATATATAAATACTAAAGTATGATTGATGATGAATTAAAGACCAATGCTCATTTCAACAATAATTAAAACACAAATGTGAGCAACAAACTGAGTAAAATGAATACATCTTAATAGCATACTGTATTAATTAGGACAACGTATTTACTCCAACTTGAGTGTGTTAATATGCATACTAGTAAGCCGGTTTTGATCATATGCAGAATATAGCCTATGAAATGAGAAATCTGGTTATTCAGCTTTGTGTACACATGGTTTTTAAATTTGCCAGGTTTTCTCCTCCACAGCCATCATTTCTGTACTCAGCGGCTGAGCATGAACAACAATACAGTTTATCCTCTGCTTCCTACACCATTACTGCGGTTAGAATTTCACTTTCACGTCAGTATGATCACATTGTTTGTCATCATATTCATTGTTTTACTGACAAACTGCTACAACACTTAAATAAAAATTTAAAAAAACACACTGCACACGCTGACAGACACTAATCAGAAATATGGATGAAGAGAAAAGGTATTTACATGCCACATTATGCTGGTTTCTATTAGGGACGCACCGATACAACTGTTTCTCTTCCGATAGTTATTCTGAGATCGCAGCTGATACAGAGTACCGATCTGATATGGTGTTTATATGGTCAAATGTTAGCGGAAAAGGACATGGAATCTTTTGAACAGTTAAAATCATCATATGACCTTTACCTAATTTGCCGTTTTTTACAAGTGAGAAGTTGTCTTTTTGACGTGTTAAGGAAAATAACTATTGAAGATATTAATCCACTGATAAAATGTATCCTCAAAATGTACGATAGTGGGGGATACAGAATTCTTAACAAAGGTTGTTAAAATCATGCAATTAAAAAATAATCAAGATAAACTAATTATTGAGAAAGTAAAAAACAAATGGGAGAATGAACTTCAATGTGATATTTCATCAATGGATTGGGAACAAATGTGTAAAAATATTTAAAGTGCTCATATTATGCTTTGTGGCTTTTTCCCCTTTCCTTTATCGTGTTATATATCTTTTTTGTGCATGTTACAGGTTTATTAAGTGAAAAAGCCCAAAGTCCACCCCAAAAGGACTTACCATGTCCAACAGAAAACACTGTTCACAAACTGCTCCAAACAGCTCTATTGTAGTCCAGCCTTTACTTCAGAGATGAACGTGGTCACTTTGTAACACGTTATAATGCTTGCCTAGCTGCTAGCATGGCACGCCCTCATACTCTGCTTCTGACTGGCTAGTAGTCCTTACGTAGCTACTGCACATGTGCGACTCCCAACAAAGATGGAACAGAAGTGAGATGCCTCACTCTGTAGCTAAAACAGAGAGCTCAACACACAGGGTGAAAAGAGGAGCTGCAGCAATGTGCAGTACGACAAAAATATGTTTTTTGAAAATTAAACCATGTAAACCTATCCTGGTACAACCTCTACATACAATTATGAATCTGAAAATGAGCATAATATGAGCACTTTAAAACAAGTTCAAATTATTGGAGAGAATACTCATGGAAGATTTTGATTAGATATTTCATATCACCACAAATTCAAAGTAAATGTAAAGAAAAATAAAACAAACCAAATGCTAAATGTTCGAGAGAATGTAGTGAAGAGAAAGTGAAACAGTCATGTATTCTGGTCATGTAATGCTCTAAATGATTTCTGGGAAAATTCAGTAAAAGAAGTCATCAAAATCTTTGGCACCTTTGTAAATAAAGACCCACAGTGTCTACTTCTAGGGAAATTACAGATGAAATTGGGAAGAAAGACTCCCACTTATTTTTAACAATAAGGGTAGCAATAATTAAACAAATAACAAGAAACTGGTTGAAAAACGACTTAATTAATCATGAATGAAAAGATCTGGTGAATGAAATATGTGAAATGGAGAAGACTACTATGAGGATCAGAAATCAAATGCATTTATTTGAAGAAAGAAGTGAGAAATGGATTAAATATGTGAGAAACAAAGTTCTTTTTTCTTTTCTTTTTTGCTTTTCTCTTTCTCTCTTATGGTTTAAATTTGAATAAACGTGACATTTTCTCCTCTAACATGATTTACTTTATGTATCATTACTTTACTTATCAATCTTTGAACTGTGATCTGTGAATTGTGAAGTATTATCATCACTGTATTTTTATTTTACTTTTTTTACTCATTTTATGTTATCTAACTTTTTAGTTTCTGATGTATATATGTTTTAAGTTCATTGTGTATTTGTTTATTAGTCGTTCAAAATGCTAATGAAAAAAGAAAACACAATTTCATGACAAAGACTGTATTTTAAAGTGAATACCTATCCAATCTGACATATTGGATTAGTAGATCCCTAGTATCAGAATACTCCAACTAGACTATCCACATTTATGAAACCAGGACATGATTATCCACATGATCAAACACTTCAACTCAGGCGCGGCATCCCACTTTGATG
This sequence comes from Perca fluviatilis, assembly GCF_010015445.1. Lineage (NCBI taxonomy): Eukaryota > Metazoa > Chordata > Actinopteri > Perciformes > Percidae > Perca > Perca fluviatilis. Next base: position 26,034,906 of record NC_053124.1, read on the forward strand.
ACTTCAAACCTGCTCTCTATCTCTCCAATAATGGTATTTAGTAGTAAGAAATGAGTTATGTTGATGTAACCAAAAGGCAAAGTATACAGAGCATGTCGAGTTGACCCCTTTGTGAAATAGTAACGCTAGAAACGTGTTTAAATGTTTGAACATTGCTCACTCTGATTGTTTTTTGCCTTCTCCGTCTCTTCCTTTGCTTTGTATTCTTCTGATATAACTTCACAAATCACTCTGTCCTTGTATTGTCCTTGTGACATACTGTACTTCTTGACATAAAATAAAAGAATAAAAGAATAAACTTATCAACTGCTGATATTTGTTTCTTGTTTTATAATTAGGAAAGATTACTCAGATGTGTTAATCTGACATGTGGCAGTAAAATGTAGGCTGAACTATGAACAATAACACGTCTCTCAGACTGTGGCATGTTACTCGGCCCTCATACGGTCTGTACTGCAGAATATAGAATAGAGATACACTGGAATCTGCTCGGCAAACTCAATGAAGAAATTGTTTCTATGTTACCTTCTACAATATGCAATGTTTTAAAATAAGCAGCAAATGGGCACACATTTCCATAAGTTGGGCTCCAAATATTATAATTAACAAATGTTTACAACTAAATTAAATGGAATTAATTTAAAACTGCTTTTTTATTTTATTGAATGTCATGGGACTCACTTGGTTTCTGGAGTCAGTCGCATAACCCCCATAATCTTCCTTTTTTGATTGTGATTCATGCATTCGCATCAGTTAAAGAACTACAATATCTTGTACTGAATAACTGAATGTGTACCTGTATTACATGGCATCATTGAAAATACAAACACTGGTGTGAGATAGGAGCCAGCTGCACATCGTTGTCGTCTGAGGAAACATGATTTTAATTTAGAGCAAGATCAACTTTCCTGAGCCTGCAGCCAATGAAACTCACTCAGAGGGACTGATAAAAAAAAAAATTTCAATCTTGAAAATGCTTTTTAATAAAGTCCTCAAAAGACATGTGGTGTTAACCTGATCACAGCAATATGAAGGTTTGGTAAATGCAGACGGTGAGCGGTAACTATCTTTCATTATTCAATTCTCTGTGGTCAGATGGCTTGATAATGCGTTTTTTTTCTCCGTGTCTGAGAAAAGACAGAGGCTGCCCTTAGAGAAATTAGCAGCTCTGACAGGCCATGTAAGTAATCTAAGGATGCTGGTACAGCCGTTAAAAACAAGTAGTGCAGTCTAATTGAATTGCACACCAATAATTCAATAAAAACAGAGTAAAACTGGATTTTCCTGAACAAAACAATGACAGAGGTAAACAAATCGCCTCTGAAACCGGCAGCACTCAGGGGAGCTGAGGAAACTAATTGCAGAGAGTCTTCAGAAAACCATCCTGATAGCAACTATTGAATTGTAAAGACAAACTGCCTATGACTGGGACTCACGCTGATCCACTGGTTCCTTGGTTATTCCAGTTCACACAACACTGGCAATTTCAAGCTTTAATAAATAAGTTAGAGCAGTTTCTAAATATCTGCAAGTTTTACCAGACAGCAAACACAGGCTGCAAATGAAAAGACATCTATTTGCGGATCTATTTCTTGGAAGAGTCAAAAGGTGATGTTGTGTTTTTTATACTCTCTCCTTTTTTGGATCTAATCCTGTGAAAACCTTCATCTCCGTTTCTTACCTACTTGTGTCTCTTGCCTTTTTGTTGCGTTGTAATCAAGGAAAGTGGACCATCCTTTTCTTTCTACAATAAAGTCCATTAGTGTCTCTCTTGAATCTTTTCATATCTGGTTGGTTGATTGGATGAGTGGGTTTGAAAAAATGTCACTGCTGAACAAGTGTCGTTTACCAGAAGGATTTTGGCATTGGCATAAAGATTTGAAAAATGTAGCTCATTTAAACTGCAGCTCATCCCATGTTTAATGCTGGAGGAAATGTTCAAAAGTTTAAATATGAACTTTCTTCCAAAATGCACATGTACTACAAATGCATCAGACACCATCTACTGTATTTATTGTAGGTTGCTTCCCGGATGCTGTATAAATAACTGTCCACTGCTCCTAATACTAGGATGGGTTAACAATAAAGAAATACACTTTCACTACATTGTACGTGTATGTGACTATTAAGAATAGGCTTTTATAAACGAGAGAAGTGTAGCATTTCAATTTCAACCTTCTCCAAAAAAAAAAGGTAGCAGACGTGATTGAAATGTTAGGTGTCTTGAGATTATAGGCTTCAAGTCCATCCAATCTGTCCAAAATTGAGGCCAAAGCAAAATGAGCCAGTGTAATGTGTGAAACATGTTTATGTAAATTTATGGAAATGACCGTCTCTTTCATACTTCCACAGTAATGATTTTAGAATGAGCTAAGAAGAGGAATTTCCTCAGTGTCTTCCTCCCCTCTGACCATCTGACAAAAACTACAACCAACCATCAGTGCAGCACAGCCAGCCTTCAGTAAATCAGTCACTCATTAAGATCAGTGTTTACAATTGTATTTATGAATTGGAATTCATGGCATTACAAATGTCTAACAATGCAGTGAGCATTAATAGGGCACCACATATATGAAATGTATATCAATGAAACATCCAGTAGCATCAAATGTGATTCACTTGACAATTTTTGAATTAAAATCATTCAGAGAATTTTTTTAATTTCTTAATGAATATCCTGGAAACATTCAGATCTAGTTTTTTTATTTAGTTATTATAATAATTTGTCTTTCAGAACATGGTTCCTTACTTTTTTATCTTAGACATTTTGCAACACAGAAGCCTTGTGGGAGGTGAAACATGGACACACACATTCAGTACACATGAGGAGGAAGTTTTGTTTAGTTGTAGCAGATAACAGATCTTCAGTTTGGAATGATTGCTGTGAGGGAGGAGGAGGGGGATGAGATGACAGAGTCCCAAATCTAATTATTATTGACCTTTAAAACAAAGAGGTTACTGGAGGTCAGGATGTACAGTCTCTCATTGGTTGCTCTGAAGCCCAGGATTGGTTTATCGGAGTCCAGGCTGGCCACCTGTTGCTTGGCAACCTGTCCTACCTGACGGCCCTGCTTCCTGTTGAAGAGGACGGTTTCCACCGGCGACGGCTGTCGGTAGATGAATGTTCGGCGGAGACACTCGCACAGTGAAGCGTAGGAGAAGTCTGGAGCGCAGGTCGCAAACTTCTTATCCCGCTTGGATGCCTGGACGTAGCCTATGAAAACAGAACGGGAAGATGAGAGAGAAATGCACAGACAGGAGCGACCTGTTTACACTCACACCCTGTGTACACTCACACCCTGTGTACACTCACACCCTGTTTACACTCACACCCTGTTTACACTCACACCCTGTTTACACTCACACCCTGTTTACACTCACACCCTGTTTACACTTAGCCTGGCTGACACCAGACCCTTCTCAGTTGTAACTGAGAGTGGGTCTGGGAAAGGTTCATTGACAGCTTATTTCCAAAGGGGCGTCACCAACGGACGCCGCTCAAATGCCTCTGGGCGCAACTGGATAGTCCTTCAACCAATCAGACCAACGATCCGGGTGACGCTGCGCTTCGGTAGCCGTCATGTTGAATGTAAACAAAAAGCTGCTCGCCTTCACTGCGCTATTGTCGTCGCATAAAGCCCGCCTCAATGGTTGTGATTGGTGTAAAACCTGCCTCAGCGGTTGTGATTGGTGCCTCGATTTTGGGGACATTGGAAATGGGTTTGAATGGGCTCTTCGCCAGACTGACTTGCAGAGCAAATCTCAAATTTGCCGGAAGTTCGTCAGGGTTTTCCCAGGCTAGTTTACACTCACACCGGGATGCACATTCACAATTAGAAGCTGCCTAGCCGCAGAGTAATAATGCAGTTCCACTAGAGCAGTTGGGGTTAGGGACGTTGATTCACACGCTTTTCACTGATCAAGTATGTAATATACAGTATATTCGATTCTAGATCGAGTAATCGCATGGAGAAAAAAATCTACCGTAGGGCCCAAATATTAGACGACCAATGAAAATTAAACATCAACTAATACAATTAAAGCATAAAATAAATCCCACATTTGTGTAGCTTCTCTTTCAGTCACATACTCACACACTCTCCTGTCAGGCTCTTGTAAATGGTAGTTACTGCTCGTTTGACAGTTGAACACCTCAGGGTTGTTGGTTTTTTCTGTAGTAAAGGCGTCGTAAAGACACTTTCCACTTGTTTTCACTCCTGAATTTATTTCCTCCAGTGCCGCAAAACACTTTCACACCATTTTCAAGCATCAGCAACTCCAGCAGGTTGAACTGGGCATCCTAAACACTTTTAGGCCTTTTAAATGGACTTGAAGAAACTTGCTCGCTTAGCAACAATAAGGCTAAAATGTCTTTCCATTCAAAAAAAAAATCTGATGTTGTGAATAATACATAACATTAATTGTCTAATCCTCAAATATATTTCAACCCCTGCTTTTTCAAATGTATTACCCAGAAACATAAATATCACATTCGTACAAATACAGTATTTTTTAGAATGCCTTGGCTGAGTGACACAAAGGAAAAAAGATTGATCAGGTATGTGTCCAATTAGAAACCAATGAATCTAGCTGGGATAGCTGGGAATCAGGGACTTGCTCAATGGTACTTTAATGAAAATAAGGGAAGAGCAAGCTCTGCCCTTTCGCCACGCAGTTTTATCCTGCTAGGCCAAGGATTGAAGTTGGATTGTTATTAGATCCACCTTCCAGTAACAAACCAATTTTATGTAACCTTTAGGCCCCCACTGCCCGATCTATAAGGTTTAGGAAGGACTGGTTGGGCCACTCAGTACAGTGTGTGTTCTGGTGCATGCATGTTTTCAGCCCATTTTCTCTCTGAGCCTCATTTGGACTCACTGACATAATTACTGAAAAAAATCCCCTGGGATCCATCTGCCCTCTTAAACTGGATGATGCATTCCTAACAGACAGATTGGTAAAACTCTGCATGCGGTGTTTAATGAAAAAGACAAATGAAGATGTCATACCTGTCAAAGTGAAAATTGAAATAAAACATGTTCCAGAAGTCGTCGTTAAGAAGTGAAAGATGAGTAGAGGAATTCAATGAAGACGGAGATTGAAAGAGACGTGGCTCTAGAAATGGGTACACTGGCTGATGGCCTGAGTATTTGATTTGAGATATGGAGTTAAATTAAAAAAGCCTCAACCCATTAGTCAGTGCCTCAGCTAAGAGACACACTATCATCCAGACCTCTTTAAATGGTTTAAATGCAGAGCATAGAAATCTGTTTATGATCCTATTTCCACACATTTATGTGTGCGTCCCTGTACACTACCAGCAGTGTCAGTAAACTCCCTGGGGTCTCATTTATAAAACGGGGCTGAAAATGTGTGTACGCCACTTCCCACGCAAAGGTTGTGATTTATAAAAAACAAACTTGACGGGAGAATGTGCGGTCCTCCACGCAAACTCTGACCCATGCGTACGCACATTTTGGAGACAAAATAAGAATTGGCGACGCAGATGGTGAGGTGGTGAACTGAAGTCAGACTGCAGAGAGTACATGTGGGAATAACGATTAGGCTACTCTTAATATGTTTAAGTATTAATGCCTCATGCACATTTCTTCACACCATATCATGAAGATTGTACTGAGTGATAATTGATTGATAATTTTTCTGAGTTATAATTGTTCCATAAACACCTCCAACTCAAATCTTAAATCAAAACTCGTTCTTAATATTTAATCGCCGCTGTCTCGCCGTCACATTGTCCGCTACGGAGCGCAGGAGGAGGAGATGGCCCGACTGCATGGAATACAGGATAGCATCAAATACCCTACCATTAGATAACTGCAGAACACAGTGTAAATAACTAAATATCTGTCTTTAAAACTGTGCATATATCATCAAATGTCAAAGTCTGGAAATACAGCCGTTAAGCTCTCGCGCAATCGTTACGCTCTATGTCCTCATTATCAGTCCGAACTTTAATACTGTTTGTGACAAAACCTGCATGAAGAAAAGTGTTTGCCTATTACAATTTCTTTCATCTTCAAATTGTATCTCGGGGTGACGGATACCACTAGTCGTTGCTGTGATTTTAGCAAGGTTAACAATCACAAACTGTTGTAGACTAAACATATAAATACTGCGGTGAACCCGTGCGTAATGCTGCATGATGGCACTACTGGCCCTGCAGGAGGACTGGAATGGAAGAATCAGGAGAACAAGAGACTTCACGGACCATGACGATGACTGGCTCATATACCGATTTAAATTCCCTAATATAGCTGTAATAGTAATATAGCTGCGCTCTTGGATCTATGTACTGAATTGGGTCCAGTAGAGAGGGCAACGCGCCGGAACCGTGCCATATCCCGGTCCAAATACAGGTCCTCGCCACTCTGGGTGAAACCGGCTGTTTCCAGAGGGAAATGTCAGACAGCTAAGTGTTTCTTTTAAATAATATTATATATAATCTTCAACTTTATCACTAAGGCTTGTTTGGATATAATATATAGTTCTGTTAAATCTTATTATATACGTCTGGTATATCGAAGCTGTCCCTGAGTGCCGTAATGCCTGCTGTTTTGGAAGATTTTATTAATAAAGGTAGTCTATAGATCCAGTTTCCCTACACTGTGCGACAACAGGCCGAAATTATAATTCAATTGGCAGCAATTCCCGAGCGTCTGAGAGGTTGTTTTTGTTTTGGTTAAAAATGGGCGTGTACAGGGCGGGATAAGAGGCTGATCCACGTACGCACGCTTGTAGTCAATTTGTGATTTATAAAGGGAACACTGCTTACAGGTGTGCGTACACACGGTTTTATAAATCTGACTTTTTTCCGGCGTACGCCAATTTGGCCTTTTGGGCGCACGTAGACTTATAGTAAGGATCCTACGCACAGTTTTATAAATGAGAACCCTGGTCATTTACTGCTGATTTATTGCCGCCATTTGAAACATTCTGTTGTCTAGCCACTGCAGCACCAGAAGCACAGCAGCAGCAGCAGCAGCATGACAGCAAATGTAAACACAGTTAATTGCTGTAAGAATGAATAATTCAACTCAAGTTGTCATGATATATCAAAAATAGAAATTAAGGTAGGCCTCACTGAGACTGCTGCTTACATCTTCAAACCACTCCCACATCCAGTAGTCTTGCTTTGCCAGACCTTCCTCCACAGCGCTGTGGAGGAGGGTGTGGCTAGTCCACACAGCATTCCGGGATGGGAGTAAAACTTCTCTGGTTTATTGGCATTTCTTTAAACCAATCACAACTGTCATGGGTAAGCACCGAGATAAGCTACGGTGCCGCTGCAAAATAGCCTCGGGAAGGAACTTGTTTTGGTGGAACCTGTGTATGTTCAAAAGTTGTTTTAGTCTTGCAACAGAAAACTCAGATTGGACAGATAGTCTAGCTAGCTGTCTGGATTTACCCTGCAGAGATCTGAGGAGCAGGCAACCATAGTCCTAAATAAGCTTGAGTAGTTGTTAAGACTAGAAAAGCTATATAGATGCAGTCCATTTACATTCATCTTTTCAATGCATGTCTAAACATCACTAATGAATCACATCTAAACATCTAAAAAATTGAATATATATTTATATGGGTTTTTGGGAGATACTGCTGCAAATATAATGGCTACATGGCTATTTAGAAGTATATAAGCTGAAAAGGGGTTTTTAGTTGAAGCTCTTACCTAAGGCGTTGAACGTGGCAATGTGCTCCCACATGTTACTGGGTTGGTCGGGACGAGGCTGCCACACCAGAGCGTCCACATCATGTCTGAGGCAGAAGCATGGCATTTCAGAGGGGTTCCCATCAACTGTGAACAGATACTGATGGCTGCCTAGATTCACCTGGAGAGAGACAAACAGTTTTCCAAATTGCAATTTAATAGAGATTTTGAAATAACATGGTGTGAAGGGTAGATTTTCTGATGTGCCCTGTTGTAATCTGTTGTGTGGCTGAACCTGTATAGATTTTCCATCAATTTTTATTCTCTCACTTACTTACTTATATCCTGCATTCCTTTTTTTCTCTCCTTTCTTCTTCCAGTTTTTTCTTTTTCATTTGTTTGTTTCTCTTTCATGTTTTCTTTCGTCCCTCCTTCCCTTTCTTTCCCACCTCTTTACCTTCTTTCCTTCATTTTTTTTCTCTCCTTCCTTTCTTTTCCTTTTTTTGTTTCTTTCCTTTCCATCCTCTCCTCTCTTTTTGTCTTCCCTAATTTTTTACACTTACTTCTTTCCTTCCAGTATCTCTGGTTGGTTTTGCAAATACATTAAATGTTCCTGTGTGGGATCAATAAAGTCTATTTTCTTGTCTTTGGTGATTGATTTAAAAAAATACAGGTTTCTCTACATCTTTCTTCTTATGTGGTTACCAATATAATAAAAGGAAAGATTACTGTTACTGTTTGTAGAAGATCTTTCCATTGAAATTCAGTGTGGCCATTAAGGGTGAAGAGCTGTACTGAATAGTTTGTGATAACAGCCATAAAGGCCATGTATTTGCCCAAGACTCAGTTCACTCTGATGGATGTACTTGACATAATTGCGTGTGTGTGGTTTGAAGCTATTCTAGTCTGACTCCAATTTGTTTTGGAGAGAACATGGCCGTGGTTGTGACATAATCGCTCCTCGACATCTGAGTGTTCACACCGATCCCTCAGTCAGAGTCAACCCACACCCTGTGAATCCAGCTGCAAACATATTTTAGAGGCTGTCAGGCAGCGCTGTCCTCCCCATCTCAAAACACACTTGACAAGCATTGAAAATTCGGCATAAAGCAGCACACATGTTGGTGGTTGATGGTTGTGCACAATGACAAGCCTTTTAGCAAGCCATCACTCCTCCACTCTAAACTTCATTTTCTTGCCACTTGTGTTTTGACTTTGAGCATGCAGCAGACGTTCGCTCATGCTTTTGTAGATCCTGTGTGTGAGAGTTGAATACAATGACACCAGTGACTAACCCGGTCATGATTTATGGACAATAAAAAGAAACAAAAAATGAAAACAAAGAATAAGTACAGTGTTAAAGATTGTATCGGTCACAGGGGGCAGAGTGTATGCAAGTTTCATTGAGCTTAAAGCCTCAAAGTGATTTCAATGATTAGTTTCTCCTCTGTGCAATGGGAAATGCTAATCAATCAGTGAAATCAGCTGCTGTAAAAATGATGTCAAAACAGTCAGCCCTGCATGGCACACAGCTGCCAAATTGAGTATTATTAGACGTAAGATGGTGGTGTGCCAAGATTTTAAGATCTAACTTTTGAAATTCCCACCATTAACATCTGCCATCACAATGGAGATGAATTGGGTTTAATTTGTGCTACTCAGAGCATTGATCAAATACATATTTAAAAAAACACAACAGCAATGCATCTTTTAGAAAACAATGTCCCAGTTACTCACGAAAAATCTGAAACTTGGAATTTGAGTTTGAGCCCATGAGTTTTCATATTTATTTAGAAGAAAGCTTAAACAGTTAGTCCACAGATGTAATCGCAACTGTTTTGATTATTAATCGTAAAAATTCACAGGTTCCAGCTTCTCAAATCTGAATATTTCTGTTAGAAAACACTCCTCCATGCTTGTAAACTGAAACTTTGGGTTATGAACTGTTGGTCAGACAAAACAAGACACTGTAGGAAATCAACTTGGGCTCTGCACTTACTGACATTCTATAAAATAAGTGGTAGGGAAATAATTTGTTGCAGCCCTAGTATAAAGTAGTTTCAATTAAAACTGTTCACATAAAACATAAAAACTATGTTTAGCGATATTGAGAAGACATGCCATTAGTCCCGTCTGTGGTGCTGTTTGGCTAATCGCTAGTCCCCTCTGGGCACTCATTGGATCGATTTTTTTCCAACCGAGAAACCACTGCTTCATGTGATGATGCCAGACAAATCAGTCAACTTGGTAGAGTGGGCAGATTCAACACCCAGGCAATCCCAGACGTTAAAACATCAAACAAAACAATGGTTTTATATTTTCAAGATAATACTGAAAGAAATTAAAATTTTCAGACTTGGTTGCCATCTGTGGGTGGCACCTTCTTAACACGGATCCTAGACTGAAACACTGAAAGCAACACATAACCAAATTTCACCACGAGTGTCTTAATCTTTCTATAATAAAAATGTTGTCATCAGCATCATTAAAGATGTTATGATCACGTAAAAACTCTACATATAGTGGCTTTAAAAAAAAGTCCAAGAGGAAGTGTTGCTTCTGATGCATTGAAAGAGTGAAAATTCACCAATACAAAATATGCCTTATAGATACAATCTTATGGATAAGCTTTCATACTTTCGGAAAATCTAGTTACATCTTTCAATATCTTAAACCTGAAATATAATAATATTACTAGCTCATACTCATACATGCTAATGCTGAGTGGGAGTGTGTGTGGATATATGCTCTAGGAATACAGTTATTGTTTGATAAACATATTTGGGAGCTGGAAACTCTCTACCACCTTTATTAAGAATTACATTAGCCAGCTGCAGGATATTAAGATTTGTTTTGTCTTCTCCAATTCAAGACATTTCAGTTGGTGACTAATCATTGTTATTGTATGTATTGTAATACATACTGTAGCTCTACTCTACCTATGCCTGGCCTGGGTCTTGGGAAATAAAACTGTTTCCTCTGATATTCTGTGGCATGTTAATGGTCAAATTCCACACAAAAAAGGAAACATCCAATCATGAGGCTTTTGTCTCATTATTTTACAGCACATATTTTCACACAGTCTCTGGCCTGCTTTCGGTGTCAGATATGTACAGCAGAGTGTTCAGATCTTATCTTACAAACCAGGGAAATCTGAAGAATCAAAACCTCTATAAAAGAAATTCCTATTCTGCTTTAGTTTCTTTACAAAGCCATTATTGAATGAGTACAAAATTCCTTCTAATTCCTATGTTACCTGCTAAACCGAAATATGCTATTCAAAATATAGAGTGATTAAAAAATATGAAAGGTAAGCCCAGTTCTTAGGGACCAGGGGATTTTTATTAAAGAACATGGATGACCTGGACACAGAGAAAAACCCTCCCGGTTGTTCTTCTGCTTATACTGTTAAATGTATTTAATGCCTCTACATAGCAGAAACAGAATGGGTTAAACACGGTTTGCCTTTTTGTCTGCTTTATACCTTGTGGTAAAGCACATAGTTTGCTCGGGTGTATTGTAATATCTTTCTGTATAGTTACTTGATTTGTAATAAATAAAATAATCATGTTTTAGTGTACCTGCCATACAGGTTCCCTTTTTAGAAAACATTTAGTATTTTGTTTTGTTAACTGGGACAACGTGTAAAGTTGTCACTCATGGAAAAGTTGAATAGTCGATATTATTGATTATTGAAACACACAGCATAAAGCACTACAGTTGGGCTCTGTATAGACAAATACTCAAAATAAATTACCTGTTCTCAGTCTGAAAGAAGCTTTTAGTGAATACTCTTTCCTTGATATCATCAAAGGGTTTGTAGGCTTTATAGATGGATGACAGGAAGTGAGTGGTTGGCATTTCGAAAGCAAAAGCAAATGTATCTGCACACTGAGGCCATATGTCTGTAATAACAGCTGAAATGCCAACTACCTGTCATCATCATCACCGCTTCCGTCACGTTGCTGTGAGGCTGCTGCTCACTCGCCTTTATATCGGGAGAACAAAGCATTGTTGATTTAGACTCTCTCTTGCCCGAGACGCTGAACTTTTGCTTTTCATTTGACTGCAAAGACAAGTTAAATCAAACAACAGTCAGACATGAAGACCTTGAGATCATTCAGTCTGGTGTGTGATCATGAATATTCAAGAGAAAATTCACTTTGCCTCAGTGTATCAATCTCTTTGATATCACATTTAATTATTGTCACTCTTGAATCAAAGGGGAATAAACCAGATTATTTCAATGCTGGTATCATTATGTAGTTTACACAAAAACTCTGAACATTCACTGTGTTCAGAGAAGCTGTATTTGCTCTGTAATGGTAAGATGTTAATTGGCTTGCAGAGTCATTTGACAGTGCCAACACAATGAAAGAGACAAGTTTCACATTATGTTTTTATCATCACACACTGTAATTAGTGACTTTGTGAGGCTGTACTTCAGCACAGCTAACATGCTCACAATGACAATATTAACATGCTGATGTTTAGCAAAGGATAATGTTTACCATGTTAACCATCTTAGTTTACCAAGTTGGCCTGCTAACATGTTCTAATTAGCACTGAACACAAAGTACATCAGAGGCTGATGGGAATGGTGCCAGATGAAAAGTCAGAGGATTACCAAAGTTATTTTACTTCAATTGGAGGGACTGTCTGCACCAAGTTTAATGGCAATCCATTCAATAGTTGTCAAGATATTTCACACACAAACAAAAAAAAGTAAGCCATATGGTGGTCTACAAAGGTTTGGGTTCTGGATAAGTGAAATATTTGACCTGCTGGTGGAGTCAGCAGGGAAAAGTCAGAGGATCACCAAAACCATTAGGATTCATCCTCTGGGCACCATGGACGTATATACCAAATAATAATAATAATATATAATAATTAATATGTTTCAGAAAAACCATAAATGTCTGTGAACATTGCCATAGCAATCCTTTCAATAGATATTCCAGTCTGGACCAACGTGGTGGACCGACTAACTGCTATTTATATCCTTAGACTGACGCTGCAAGTGTAGATAGAAATATTTAAAGAATATGCACATTTGCAACACATGGCACTAACGCACATCATTTTCTGTTGTTTTTTTTTTTTTTACATACAATATCCCTGTTTTTCATATATATATTTTAATGGTGTTATTGGTAATTACAAACTGTACATTTTCCTAAGTTTCCTAAATCTTATTTTTCAAAGAAAGCCTTGATAGCCAAAGCCTGCAGTAAATGCAGTTAACAGATCTACAGATATACTCCAATGAAAAAGGTATTACACATATGGCCAGTGGATATGACTCACAGCCTCCCTCTAGGGAACACGGATAAAAAACATTCTTAGTCTTTTCAACCGGGATTGGAACCGAGGAGAAGCACATTGACAAAGGTGCCAAATTAATAGGCGGTCACAATTTTAAGCTGAAAGGTTTTATATATATATATATATATGTCGTAGTGGGCAGGCAAGCATTAAGGCGGACAAAATGAGGCAGGGAAGTAAAGAATAGAAAGGTAATGCTTCCTGGACAAGATACGGACCCCACACACACACACACACACACACACACCCACACGTGAACAAACTGACCCAACTGTCCTTCGAAAGGCTGATGGTACAGGTACGATTCTAATCCACCTCATTTAAGGGCAGCAGCTCGCCTTTGCAGAGTAAATGGGGGGAGAAACATTAAAGGCATCACAGCCTGGGCAGAATCACTGCACCTTGTATTCAATACTCATCATTAGCCTTTCATTACATAGTGAAAAGGTTTGTTTGACTATTGTGAGAGTTTTTGTGATGGGGAATTCTTAACCATAAATTATTTTGCGCAAATGAAACAGAGAAACTGAAAGAGGCGCAGTGATGGACATACACTAATGTCCACAAATGAATAGAGCTTTTTTAAACTGCAAAAAAAAAAACTTAACTTAAGCTCATTATTATGTATTTCCAAAATACAGAGGTAAGTTTGTTATTTGCTTCTATAAATACTTACGTCATGGAGTTTAAATGTGTACATGTCACTTTCTCAGCAGAAATATTAGTGAAACATAAATTTAAGTCTAATTCTAAGTCTACCTCTAAATCTAAGAACTGTTAATAAATCCCACTTTTCCTTTTTTAACTGTGAGCCTGTTTTCTCCAACTAAAATAGATCACATTCTCTCCAGGAAAGACTCCAACATGTGACGTGTGTTTTTCACATTGGGACAAATAATGGCAAGAGAAAGATTTTTTTTTTTTCTCATACATTGTTGATGGATGGTTGCGACAGGCTCCCATCTTCCTCAACAATTGCTGTTTTTCAGCAAAAACCTTTAGATGAGTATAGTAGAAAAGCGACAAATAATACAAGGCGGAGATTTCACGAATGATGGAAATAATGGAAAAGACAAGTTCCATATCTTCTACCTTGAATTATTCAGGCATTCTTTTAATCTGAAAACCACACAAAAGCCATTCACAACCCAAACTAGACAAAATCCTGTTTTTCAGAATCAGTTTTTTATGGCAAAGTGTAAACACATACAAGGAATTTGACTCCAGCATTTTGTTGCATTGTTATTTGCTTTTTAACCAAGCTAGCTAGAATGAAATGTCTTAATAACTATTGGATAGATTGCCAGGAAATTTAGTACAGGCACTTATGTTCCCCTGAGAATGAATTATAAAAACTTTGGTGATCTCTTAACTTTTCATCTAGTGCCAGCATCAAGTTAAAATTGTATGACCCAAATGTGAGTTTGTCAATTTCCCCCTTGGGGAACAAATAAGTCTCCTGTTATCTTAAATATCTGTAAACATTCCCATCAGCCTCAGCTTTACTATTGGTGTATTGGCAAATGCTATCCTACAAACCCGCTACGATGGTAACCATTATATCCGCTAAAATCAACCTTTTACCATTGTCACCGTGAGCATGTTAGCGTGCTGATTTAAGCATTAAGCTTAAAGCACAGCTGACCGTAAGTACATACTCAAAGAGCTGCTAAGATAGCTGTAGACTCTTGTTGACAACATAAACTGTAATAAGATAATAATTATTGTTTGTTGAAGTATATGCTGGGGATAGACTGTAAACACTATCTTAAATGCCAGCAATGTAGTTTATAAATCCGCTGTGACCTTTTGCTTAAAAGGCTAACGCTTACTGCAGCTGAAATAGACAGCCCAAGAGTCTTCGATCAGAGTACAGTAGGAAAATATCCGCTTTAATAGGTTGACAATGAGTAAATGCCTCCTTTGATGCAGAGCATTGATACCATCTGATAAATGTCAACATGTCCACGCCTTTCTCCGCACAAAATTCAAAGTGACCTGCTGTACCCTGACAAATACATTCCCAGGATGACCATTTATAAAAATAGATGCCAGGTACAATGGTTCAGCTTCTTAATATTCGAGTCACGAGGGCAGGTGATAGAAATGGAGTGGGTGTGCCTGTTTCTTTCTTTACTGGGCCTTTGTGGGGCTCTCTGAAAAAGTGGCTTGTTAAAGTGCAAGGCCGGCACTGGCTTGCTCACTGGGGGCAGTGCTGAATAAAAACATGCTCTTCTGAAGGCAGTTAGCATCAGGTTGCCAGCAGTGTACTTGAGGGGAATGCAGGATGGAAGGAGGTGACAGACACGACTGAAAATGTTAAATCTTACGACTCAGGTTTGAAGGATTGGAGCATCAACGTGTTTACTAGTGAAGGAGATAGGTGTTACTCACCACCTTAGTGGGCTTGAGTGATTCTCCATCAAAGTGTGTGAGGCTGGAGCTGTCTTCTGGGAACCCATCACAGTCCTCCAGCTCCTGAGAGTTACAAGGGGGCTTGTCGCTGTCAGGGTTTCCGTTCTGGATAAAAAAGGAGGAACAGGAAAACAAGGCCGAGGCCACGGTTACACTCGTTTTGCATTTATTAACATGTAAAAAGGCTTGATTTGCACTGAGGACCTCAAGTGGACCCAGATGATACTAATGAAGTGTAAGGGCGAGAGAGGATATGGCTAAAAAAATGCTGTTGAACATGAGACGGAGGGTAACCCAAGTGTGATGATGTGTACAAGATGCAAGACAGAGGAGGGCGAGGAGCAGCTGAAGAGGGAAAGGACAGAGATGATAGGCTAGAGGAGGAGGGAGGGCTGCTAAAAGCTAGAAGAGCGGACTTAAATAAGAAATGTCTGTGAGGTCATGTGGAAAACTCCTGAGAAAACAAGCAAAAGCGAAAGCTTGGCCTCATGAAAGTTTAATGTTTGAGTAATATTTTCAAACACGTACTGCTGATTGATTTAACACCGCAGTGATTCAACCAGACATTTATCAATGGGGCAGGGCGCTATGACATTATATAACTATAATTAAATGAACTTTATGACGTTTATTCCACAATATATTTCGCTTTACTATTTCCTGGGTGTTTCAAATCCCCAAAACAGTACAGTTTTATGGTAATATTGGGTTTACTGGATTGTGGTTTTATATAATTTGTATTTAATTCGCTGGATAAGATAAACAGACATTTCAGTCTTATTTATCAACCATTTTGCAACTGAGTTTCTACAAAACACTATATCCCAAAATATATTGATTTATTTATTGAAACATTTGGTAACACTTTATATTATGGGTGCCAAATGTCAAGAGTAATTTCCTAATCATTTTTTAGGAATTTTCCGAAAAAAAGAATTATGAAAATTTTTACTAATTATAGGAAAAATGGACATTAGTAAATGGAGTATTTCAGCAGCAGGTCAGCTTGAGATGTAAAAATGTGTTTATCGAAAATCAGCAGAATGCCATAAAAATTTGTGAACTAATTCTTGCTCCCCAGAGGATGAAGTTTTCTTTTTTCTTCAGAACAATGCTCTAGACAAAATGTCAACTTTGCACACAAAATATCTCATGTTGTAATTGGTAGATTAGCATTTAATTCGTGGGCAGTTTTTACACTCGTAAATTTACACAAATGTTGGGTATTTTCATGCAAGGGAGGCAGCTTTGGCAGGATATTTGTTTTAATGGTGGCACGGATGAAAGACATTAGTATTTGAGTTATCAGCATGAGCCTCAGCCTACCAAGTCTTCAGAGGTGAGGAATGTCAGTCTCTCGTGGATGAGGGCAGCTTGCTCGTCGCTCATCACGTTCTCCCCTCTCTTGTCACCCATCACCAGCTCCGACCACATCGGTCCCTCAGTGCGCTTCTGCAGGGTCACCTCCAGGCTGATATAGAAACAAATAGAAACATATTCCTTCTCATTCAAAGTGCTGATCATCAATGAGTCATATACATGCAAATGAAAAGGCTTGAGTGTGCAGACAAGCTGTGTCAGAAAGCTCACAACCTGATTTTCTATTTGTCACAAGCTGCCAAAAGGTTCCACACTTTCAGAAATTGTCTGACAGCATGAGTTTTATGAACTACAGAGCAAACGGTGTACTTGAATGAGAATGATGCAAACAACTAGTAAACATCCAATCAGGAGCAGTCTGGTAGGCTGAAATGCAGTTTTGATGAGAAAGGTCAGAGAAGAGCTTGATGGGTTATTCAGGGTGACAGGACTGTGGCTGATCTGGTTTTGACAGAAATGAGAATACAGAATTTTCCTCAGTAGCAAGTGTTTGAAGTTGCAGCAGAATAAAACAAGAAAGAAAGTATATAAAAAAAGGTTAGCAACATTACTAGCAGCAATTATTTTCTATCCTCTATACATTTTTGTACTGACATTCAGACTAAAGTAACTAAAATATTATTATCTGCCAACATCTTGTCTCCAATAGTCACAGAAGTTCAATATTTTTTGTTGCCAAAACATGAAAATAAAATAATGCAACCACCAATCATTGTTTCTACATGGCTAATTTATACAGTAACATTAATTACTGACAATAAAGGCCTACACAAACATTGCTACTGCAACAATGCTACTCATAGGTTGCAGAGTCTGCATAACATTATGTCTTTATACACATAAAACCTATACACTTGATCCTTTTTCACTTTACATTATGGTAATGAAGATCCATCTTTATGAATTCAAGCCGAAATACAAATAAATTAGAACAAAATCTAAAGAAAATTTCCATTTTGCAAGAGCAATTTTATCTCAGTTCTCAAGGTTCCGAGTATATTTAGTCACAGTGCACCAATTGCCGTTTTCCATTAAGCAAAGATAGCATAATGAACAACTGCATGTTGGTGCTTCATGGTTTGTGGTTCTGAATGTATCATGTACTCGCCAATGCATTATGGTCCACTGAATAGGGCTGAATGGTGAAAAGGTACAATGTACTGTTTTAAGTGCATCACAGTACGGCACAGTACCACATCTGCAAACTATTAAAAGCATGTTTGATGGTGACAAAAATAAGAAGAGAAACAACGTAATGCATGTTAACTGTATTATTTAGCCAAATACTAATTTTTAAATAATGTTACTGTAACAATTGTGTACCCTTTCCTTTATGGCTTATACACATTTTTCCCCCTATGTTTAGGTTTTTTTTTCTGCCTCTTCTTTTATCTCACTCTCTGTTTTTAATCTTCCTGTAAAGCAACTTCTGTTTAAAAAAAAAAGTGCTAAAAAAATTAAGTTTATTTCTGCGTGTTATGTAAACCAATAATTACCACAATTTCTCCTGGGCATAGAAGTCCAGATAAGACTGTGCCAATGCATGCCTTGTGAATGCATTGGCAGTCTAATGTAGCTAAATATGTATTCAAATGAAAGCTTTCTGTTGCATCAGAACTGAATTTTAAAGGAGGCACAGTAATACAAGTCTCACTCAAAAAGGGTCCATGAGCATGACAGTGAGTGAGCATTGGAACTAGTTTAGTAATTCATACAAATCCCTTATTAAATGTAATTAGGTTTAGCTTTAAACATTTGCAGGTAATTAGTTATTAAGCTAAAACACAGTTTTTTGAAGCATAATATATTAAATGTCTATGAGATATTAAAATATCAGGTGTTGCCTACTTACTATTGAATCTTATTTGTCATGATTCATTCTGTACTATGGCAATTAGACAACAGCCAATAGTTACATTTTTGCCATTATAAAAATATAGTTAATTAGCTTCAGCTGATGTTTGTCATTTTGACCAACTATAGCCATGGTTAGCAACAGCTAAAATTGAGAAGTTTACTACCTTAATGGTTTTCTACATTATTCTTTGCTAATTAAAAAAAAGGGATGAGGAGCTATAAAAGGTTCCAAAAAAAGAGATTTGTTGACGTCTGGTACTGAGAACTGGTAACCAGATCCAAAATGGAACTGGCTATCAGAAACCAATCCAAGTCTCTGTTTTTCATGACGTACAAAATTAAAATAAAGTTATAATAATAAAAGTAGAGAGTACTGTGTAATGTATGACTTCACACCTCCAAATTGTAATTACTTTGGGTTTCAGTTCTACCAACAGAAAAGATTTTTTTTTAGGCATAAAAATAGTCAACCTACTATTTAACATGACACGTTGTGCACATGTTGCAGCCTCAATCGAAGAATGGGAACATGGGCCTTCAGGAGCAAATATCATTAATATTCTATTGTGCTGCTGGATGTTATGAAACAGGTCTATATTTGGGAAACAATGGCAAGATATGAACGAGACACAGGACACAAGGACAGCTTCTTAATTCAGTTCCAGGCAGAGGAAAGCAGGATGGTGCTCAGCTGTCTGTCTATAAAATGCATAACCCATTGGTATGGAAAAACATTCCCAATACAAACAATTGGAGTGTTTTTTTCCCTAGATATTTACATTGTAAAAGGACATCCAGACCAAACACACACACACACCAACACACACCAACACACACCAACACACACACACACACACACACACACACACACACACACACACACACACACACACACACACACACGTATTAAAGAAACAGGAAGCATAGATGGAACTGACCACAATAACCACACAGATAAAAAGGTTTTACAAAAGGAGGATATGACTCAACTCATATTGACTACTGCAGGGGTCTTCAACGTTTTTTAGGCCAAGGACCCCTTAGCTGAAAGAGAGTAGGGACTCCCTACTACTGTACATATATTGTATAAAATTGAGTTGCATGTGACTGATGGATGAAAATGAATATATATATTATTTATACATCATGTTTTAATGTTAAACATATATGTGGAAGGCACAGTGAATTCTTAAGCCTAACTGTATGGCTACCTATATTAAGCTTATCTTCAATGTGTATATGAAATGGTTTTCTTTTCACAAACAGGCCAAATTATCTTTCCTAATAATAGGTTGGATTCATGTTATTGCATATTTTCGGACATATTTGAATTTTTGAAAAAATAAACTTTCAAAAACATTTTAGACATAATATGGCGGCCCCGCAGCACTTACTCTGAGGACCTCCTGTTGAATATCTCTGGACTACTGGATTAATAGATCCAATGCTTTATCGTTTTTCAACACTGAATCAGTTGATGTATTTCAAAAAGTTGAGAAAGAGTTCACTTTTCCACAACTAGGACAACATGTTCACCTGAAGCTTGGTGCTCAACAGTCGTCGCACTAAGCTCCAGTTTAGCTAATATATATACTGCAATAATTGGAGCACAAAACCTTTGGCGACTCTAAAAAAAAAAAAGTGAGCCACCACTTCATCTGGCACTGTCCTCGACCTCTATGGGACATTGAAGAAGGGTTCCTACCATGACACTCCAACAATCTCAGGGCATAACTCATCCACCCCTGGCACTTTGCTACTGCAGATCTTTTCAAAGAGCTCAATGAACACTGGGCAAAACGGTTCCCAAAAAGAACAGTCGTATCAGTCCATTCTGTAAGGAATGGGGTGAAACGTATTCGCTTCGAGCCCTGAATTTGACCCTGTCACTTTTGCTGCGACAGCGATGTTTTTCACCTTGTGAGTCTGTCACAGCTCTCATCGCAAGTCTCCACTTTCTCTCTACAGAAGGCATGTTGTAAGCTTTCAGAAGTTTCCTGGGAGTTTCAAGTAGTTCTCCTCCCCTGCTAAAAACTGCCTCAGGGAGGCCCTGATTTAACTTCCTGAGTGGTAGGACACATTCACCTGAAAGCTCAACCTGGAGCCTGGTTACAGGAATTTTTCCCGGTCTCCCTATTCCGGGCAAGGTGACTCTTTTCCAATGGTGTTGATTGAATGTATGACGCTTCTCAAAACTGGCTCATTAACATTTTGGCTTGAGAGACCGTACGAGGACACTGACCTGGGTCACAGAGACAGACAAGGTAATTACAGATGGGTTCTGTTGCTCAGTGTAAAGTGAAATCCTAGCCACAATCCTTAGGATTCAATACATTATAACATTATTAACCCCAAAAAGAAGATGAATACTTTTCACATTTACTTTCTGGGCAATAAAGAAAACTACCCAACTATTAGATGCATTGCATACTTGATACATTTTAGAGACCCAAATTTCTTGACTGTATACTAGGCCATTTCGAAGAGTAGTCTCCACTATCGCTAATATCACAATACGTGAAATAAGTGGCTGTACGACTACAGAAAAAAACAGTGCCGTTACAGGTTGGAAAACTACTTCCTTGAATGACTTTAGAGCATTCATTGAACATTACAAGCTGTAAATAAATAAATACATTATGATGGTAAGTGAAACGTTGCTGACTCAAGCTCCAAGCTCAGAACGCATCTCAGGTCTCTTAAATCTCTAGAATGGTGCATGCAAACTGCACATAGTCAATTTCCATACATTCATACAGTTGTGAAACAATTCTCTGTTCTGAGATTCATGGGGTACAGACTATATGCAGTATGTGAGATCTATGATTTTGATATGAGGTTGTGAAAGAAAGTAAACAAAGGAGAATAAACAAGACCGGAGATGGCAACTGTTCTTTGGAGTTGGTTTGTGTCTCCCTGTTCAGCTCATTCAAAAGCAATACTGCTGTAATGTACCGTGAGGTTTCCTGTGTGTGTCACTGCTGTTTTTGCTCCTTTAAACACTGAAATCAAAGAGCAACTCACAAACATCAACTTTGCACACCTTTTGTCATTTTTGATGATCCAGGCGCTGGCCTCTGGGTCTACAGATGCAAACAGCTGGCCCTCCAGTAAAGGAGGGAAACCCTGAACTCCAAGCCTGATGTTGTCTGCCGTCAGCCTGAACTGCACCTCCTCTTTGGTGACACCCTCAGGCATGCGCACACACACCGTGATGTCCTCCTCTGTCTGCTGCCAGAAGTAAATGGGATCTGAGTTCAAACAGGAGAGAAATGTATGGTGCAAAAGTTAATGACAGTCCTGTGCCAGCTGGTACAGAGTCATACATAAAACATCTAATACAGTGCAAGAGTTGAAGGAAATTACTGTTGAATATTCAGCGACACTGCAGATGGATGACTATTAAAATAAATGAATTATCATCCGGCAAGGGGGACTATGAGGACCGAGCTCACAGTGAAGCTATTAGGCCAATTCTCCGGCACAATTTCACATTTTGACCTGCAGTCTTGATCTGATCCTGGTACACCTAAACTTTTTGCAGATTTTGTTGTGCTTCTGTACAATTATTCTTTAATTGATTTATTTTCAGATTCAGGTTTACCATTGACAGTTTGAATTTGTTGAACCTCTAGTAAAAATGAATGATATTAAATCACTATAGATATAAGTGACAATCTTAGGTCTCAATATTATAATTACAAGAGGATTTTTACAGAATGGGTAAAATTCACACTGTAATATAGATAGATAGATATATAGATACTTTATTGATCCCCAAGGGGAAATTCAAGATACAATAATATAGAGCTGAGGGTACAGTCAAGATAATTTAAAATGCTCACATGGTTTTCAAATCTGAAGAGGACGTTTATACCGTTTAGGAGGAAATGAGGCCATGGTGGCAACATCAAATATGCATACATTTTTGCCCCTTTCATAAACAAATAGGTCATCTTCTGACATTAAAGCCCCTACAACTTTCACATCTTAAGTATTTATTTATAACATTAAATATTCATATCTAAATAAGCAACAACCAATTTATTAAGAGTTTAATACTCAGAAACTCATCTGGACTGTGTAGGTTTAGTTTGATCAGATTTGCATAACAGTGGCCCGTCAACATAAGTAAACAACCCCTTCTGTGTTCAGACAGAAAGCAAAGTAAATTCTGCCTCACATCATTCACATGCATTTGACAGCTGGAACGTTTTTGGTGTTAATGCCCCCCAAACAGCAAATATACCACCTGAACAGATGTTAGCTGTAAGCCCACTAGTAAAGGAAACAGCCACTGTGTCCACTCACACGAGACCCTGGTACTCTTATTTCCCCTCCAGTCTCTCTCCTTTATCCTCGTCTTTCATTTATTAATCAGATTTCCATTGACTTGACTGCCTCTAAAATTAAAGTTCTGTCTGAAAACACAGTAATGGTTGCTACTTTGATTAAAATATTTCTAAACCCTTATGCTGCACATACCTACTCATGTCCTTCAAACCAGTAATAAGAGCACAGACAAAAACACAAATCTATCCTGTGAAATAACCAAAACCCTATCACTCAGTAAAAAACAAATTGAGAACATATGTTTTCAGGGACTTTAAAGGCTAAATATTTACAGTATATGCAAACCAGTAACACCACATTGCTGTCATTTGTTACATTTGCCAAGGATGGATCTGAAAGGTTTTAGCCCTTTTTATCTGCTGTTAACAGATATTGATTATATTTAGTGCAACGTTAGGCCATCATCCAAAGAACTCGTTAGCCGTTTTTGGTGTGGATCCAAGCCAGGTGCTGATTCATGATTTTGCTTAAAAGAATTTCTTAATATTGCTATGGTAAATAGGGATTTTTCTCATAAGCTGCATCTCTTACTTGAATAAAAAAAAATCTGGCACATGCATTGATAGTGGGAGATTAAGATCACAGAATTTCTTAAGCATATTCTTTTATGTCTTATGTGATGATAGTTGTTATTCAACATATCATGGTAATGTGCTGTATGTGCAAGTAACTTTAGACTGTAGGGAGAAACGAAGACAGCTGGACATGTGTGTGTGAGACAGAGGCGCCACTATTTCAAGTTCATTTGTTAACCTGGATGCCAGTGGCTGTGTTTGCAACAGGCTGTGTCAGCTAGATTGTTTCTACCATGTTAGGACAAAGTTGTTATGTTCAAGTGATGTCATGCATATCTATGTGTTTTGTATTCTGTGTGTACCCAACCATATAGAACACCTTTGTATCTTGCGGCTCAGAGAGAGAGAGAGAACCGATGGCTACGTAGCAGCGCTCCCTCTCACAGCATACAGATTAAACTGCCCTTAAAAGAACATCATGAGTCAGTCTCATCTGTCGTCTGATCCTGCCTCTCATCACTACAATTTCTTTATTTCATACATCACATGATTGTCTATCACTACTGCAGTATATACACTATTGGTCAAAACAATTTTTCGAGGTTTTTATTAAAATTCATGCAGTTCAATGTCTTATTGTACCATTGTACTTGAAATGAAAGAATAGAACATATTTTTAAGTTAAAAAAGAAATCATGGAATCAATTTATAAACCAAAATGCATTCTAAATTTTTGACTCATCAAAGTAGCCCCCTTTGTCAGATATAACAGCTGAACACACTCGTGGCATTCTTTCTACAATGGAAATCAAATATTCTTCAGAAAGTTCTTCCCAACTCTGTTGCAGAAGTTCCCATAAATGTGTGGCACTTGTAGGTTGCTTTGCTTTCACTTTTCTGTCCAGTTCATCCCAAACCAGCTCAATGGGGTTTGAGTCTGGTGACTGTGCTGGCCACTCCATGTTTTTAAGCTTACCATCTTGTTCTTTTTTTGCTAAGGTAGTTCTGGCATAGCTTGGACTTATGTTTTGGGTCATTATCTTGCTGTAGGATGAACCCCTGACCAACCTGGCGCATACCAGAGGGTACTGCATGGTGCTGCAAAATGCTGTGGTAGCCGTTTTGGTTTCACTCTGTACAAATCACCGACCCTGGATCCTGCAAAACAGCCCCAGACCATCACGCTTCCTCCTCCATGTTTGACAGTTGATGTCACACACTGAGGAACCATCCTTTCGCCTACTCGACGGTGTACAAAAATCCCGCGTGATGAACTGAAGATTTCAAATTTTGATTCATCAGTCCATAAACACTTTCTTCCAGTCTTCAGTATTTTTTCTTATTCTGACGTCTTAGCAATGGCTTTCTTGCTGCAACTCGACCTATCAAACCTGCAGCTCCTAGTCTTCTCTTTACAGTTGAAACTGAGACTTGCTTATTCCGACCACTATTAAGCTGTGCTTGAAGCTGTTGCCCTGTGAGCCGCCTATCACGCAAGCTGTTGACTCTCAGAAACTTGTCTTCTGATTCTGTTGTGGCTTTGGGTCTGCCAGACCTCTTCCTGTCAGAGTTTCCCCCAGTTTCTAAGTGCCTTTTGATGGTGAAGAATACTGTACTCACTGACACCTTGACTTTCTTCGCAATTTCTCTGTAGGAAAGACCAACATTCTTAAGTGTTATGATGGTCTGTCTCTCTTCCATTGTTAATTGCCTTTTTCCCACCATTTTTATGGCAACACACTACTTTCTGCAGTACAATACTGTTCAAATAATGCTCACGAGGGTATGGTACCACAGTGTGTTCCAACAATACTTTTATACAAACAGAGGGGGTTGTAAGTAATCCAGACAAGTTGGAACACCTGTGGGAATTGGTAGCACCAACTTTCAAAGCTTGATCAACCTCCATTGCTGCAGAACAGCTTTACATTAACCGATTTCTTGTTCCCTGAAAAAGTCCTTTTTGTAAAATTTTGAAATGTACTTTCTTTTTTCAGTTTTGGGTAACCTTACTTTTTTTTTTAACCCCCAGCAGTTCACCACTTACCTTTTGTACCATTTCAAGCTATTCATTGGACTTGAACTGCTAAAATTTCAATAAAAAACTAGAAAAATTGGGGTGTTTTAAAACTTTTGACCGGTAGTGTATGTGTGTTGCAATCCAGATCCAAATTTTAAACTTTATTTTCCATTATTCAAATAAAAATGTAGAGTGTTGTGCAGCACTGGAGAAGGTATGCTCTCTCTAAGTGCTTCCTAGTTGTGAAATGAATAGCTAAAGTGTAATTAGTTATAGTTATGCGTGTTTTAAAAACACAGCACTGAATGAGTTCAGGCATTGGCCCACATTTTTAAGAAGCCAATTTTCTGCCTCTGACTTAGCACCTCCACTGGCGTGTTAGCATTCTATGATCCACTATGAAATAATTTTAACGGTGTGGTAATGAATCAACAAAATAAGTTGTCAGAGAGAGAGTTGCCTTCTATCTATTGTACTGGCAGTGTGAGAACAGTTGTATACCCAGAATGAAACGGAAGTCTTATTGGAAAATGTATGAGCAGCAGGCCTTGTGTCCTTCTTTAAATCACATTTTCATAAACGAGTCAGAGGTTGTTCACTGATAAATATTTCTAAAATAAAGTCCCCTTGAATCCTTTCACTAACAAAGTCCTTTTCATCCGTTGCTGATCAGAAGGGAGATTGAGACATTATTTTCTTTCAGGCTACAGTTTTTTACTGTTCTTGTCTTAGGTTTAAGGTTTCCTCTTTTCTGTAATGTAGCTGTGAGGCATATATAATAAGAGCAAAATACAGTGACCTTATCACAGAACACAGATCACCTCATTTCACTATCTGGGAAACAGAATAATCCAAACTTAATTTAGAAATACTGCTTAGTATTCTCTAGTTCAGATAATACTAATCCCCCAGGTCCATATGTTATCTAATTTTTAGATTCACATCCCAAAACTGCCAGAAAGGATGTACCAGAGAGGCCGATAAGGTTGATCTCCCTCATATTTATCTGAGTTAGTAGACATCGCTGTGTGCATTCAAATGAAATGGTAAATAGTCAATTTATTTATTTTTTAAAAGGAAAGACTAGGACAGTACTCAATTAGACTTTTTATTGCCACACAGACATTTCAGGCAAGACACCCTTCTTCAGCATGTATTCTGGCAATTTCACAAAATATAGACAGGTGGGGTTAGTTATAGGTGACTGCAGGCAGCATGCCAAATACATCTATACAGATGGAACCACAATATTAACTTCATAAGAAATGGGAAAGGAAATCTCATTCATCCCTTTGTTAATGCAGGTATCAGGAAGTGTATCCAAGACGCCGCCCTTTGGAGAAGGAATCTGTCCCTATTACCACCTCTCCGTGGCATCGCCACTGTCTCAATGCCCAAATACTGTAGTTTAGTTCACTCAAGCTCTGGTTCGGACTTTTAAAGTGCCCAGCAACCCATGATTTATCATCATGATTACGAATAGAACATTTGTGTTCAAAGATCTCTAGTTTTGTTTTACCAACGTAATTTGGTAAACCACAAATTTAATTTAGAGTTACATGTGATTCACGTCACATGTGATGTGATTCTGCCCCTAACTCTGATGTCCACGTCTGTCCGTATGGCAATGAAAGACTCTAATTGGAGTGCTGTTCCTAGTCTTTGATTTTTTTTTATGATCTACAAAGGATGATTATCATTTTTGGTCTCATCTTAACAGTCCTTAAAAAGGAGACACTTAAGTGAAGAAAATTAGAAGACACTTTTTTTCTTTTCTTATCATAGACACACAGCATGCTAAACCTGCAATGTCATAAGTATGTTCTTACAGTATATTCTGAAAGAGATAAAGTCTGCTGTTAGTTAAACAAAATTATGCTTTGAGAGAACAGATTGCTTCGATCCAGGCCGGCATTATAACTTTGATTAAAAAACAAAGAACTATGGAGGATATTTAGATACGAAATAAAGTAAATAACCGATTCATACACAGACAACTCTGTGCCAGTTTCTCATAAACAAAACTCCTATAGAGAAAGCTCTGTGCCAGAACAGTGCTCATCTTCCACACTCACTCTGTGATTACTGGCATAGCCTAATCACAGAAATTGGTCCAATTATGATGCTCCAAACCAACAGACCTGCTCTATATCTGGCAGGGATGTGAGGAACTGAGACATGTTCATTATCACCTTTTGTTGTCGACTGAATCAACAAAGAAACCAATGAGAAGGAGAGATGGGAGCTGCCGAATTATTTATTTAATTTCCAAATATTCTCTTTGCCTTTCTAATGTTCATCATTTAAACATTCTGTTGGCTAAACTGCTGTACCGACACAATGCCAAACCAAGACAGAACTAATCTACTTACATAAATGATCCATAGTCACTCTTTAGTACTTTTGGCATTTATACCGTATACATTTATAAGTGAAGTGTTTTTGTTTTCCTGGGATGATCATATTTCAGAAACTTTTCCAATTTGGACGCATTCTCTATCTCTACAGTATATATATATATATATATATATATATATATATATATCTCAGCAGGTCTTCTCCATCAGTGCACCATTAAGTCACCATCTCTGCTCCCCCATTTGCATCTCCTCTCTCATCACTCTTTGAAGGAGCCTCCTCTCTTAACATCTAATCCACTTCTCCCATTTGGAAAGGAGAAAGGCAGAGCGCTGATAAAAGGATTGGCTAAAAAAGCTGCCATTATTCTGCTTCTGCACCATCAACAGACACACACTTTGCCCTGTCTCCGACACCTGAGATCTTTTTTTATATCTTTTGAAAAAGAGGGTGGCTGTTTGTCTGCTCGTTTAGAGGTTGTGAGTATTAAAAAGTGTTGAAACAGGAAAAGATATTTAAAAAACAAACAGTTGGATATGAACATTTGGTTCAGTCCAGACACAGGATGTTTAGTGGAAAAAAAAGTAAAGCCAAGAATCTAACTTGAATCTTAAACTAATCATAATTACTGATAAAAGATTTAGTCAATTTAGGAACAGTTTTGGGCACTTGCTTATTTCTGGTTTTTGCAGTTTGATGAGAAGATTGACACCATTATCATGTCTGTAGGTTAAATATGAAGCTACAGTCAAGAGGCAGTGAGCTTAGCTTTGAATAAAGACCGGAAACAGAGGGAAACAGCTAGCTTGGCTCTGTCAAAAGGTAACAATGCAGGTAATATACATAAAACGAACAAGATACTAGTAAGTGTTAGAGCTGTTGGTAGGCTAATTTCTTGACCTTTGGCCAGACAAACTGTTACCCAATGTTTCAAGTCTTTATGCTAAGCTAAAATAAGCTAAGCTTCCCCTGACTTTACCTTCATATTTATTGTACAGACATGATGAGTGGTATCAATTTTCTTATCCAAGCCTTGGCAAGAAAGCAAATCAGAGCATTTCCCAAAACGTCAATCTTTTCTTTTAACTGATTAGAAATGAAACAAAAATGACAGTCATTTAACAAGTATAAAAAACAAATATTGTTTTGTTCCAGTCTCAAAAATGTGAGAATGTGATTTTCACACTGTTGGGTTTTTGACTGTTGGTCAATGAGCAATTTGAAGACATGGGCTTAAGTAACATGCATTTATTAATAATCATGACATTGTTTGACAAAACAGTTAATTGAATAATCAATTATATAACAAATGTTAATAATATTCATAAATTGCAAACCTGAGCATGAATCCCAAATTCTCACTCTTTCACTGACTGAACTAAACAGACAGTTTAATGCACCACTGCTGTTGAGGAAAGACACACAATGTCAGTACGAGCAGTAATAAATGGCCTAGAAAAGCCAGCTCTGACAGAGACCCCTGTCCGATTGGGAATATTTCGCTGCCTGCTCAGGCGTTTCTATGGCTACAACCCAACTCGTCAGTTTGTGCCTCCTAAATATAATGGGCAGAAGAAGCCGACGTTGCTTGACTGAAAACAACTAGAAACATCTCGTCACAAAAATGCCAAGAAAGGAGTGTTGTAATGATATATCTTTCATGGAGGGAGGCACAACAGCAGCTCGGAGAACAGATGACGTTTGCATTTCACTTTGTTTCAACAGGTTTAACAGACAATTTCAGGCTGTGATCTTTACAAGAAAAAAAAGAAAGAAGCCACTTTTTGGCTATATCTATCTATAAATTGCAGGAACTCTTTTCGTGCTATTGTATGAAATTGCTGTGAGCTGGCAGAACATAACGTAATCTCGGAGATTATTCCTTCACAGCGCTATGCAATGCGAGAAATAACGTTCCAGGTTGGTAGCACACTGCCATGAGACGATGACGCTAATGTCTGATTACTCCACTTTGTCATTGTGATATTTTGTGATTACATTCTAAATCTGCGGTATTCTCTGTCAGGTAAATACAGTAGTAGCTATACAGTGAAGTTGCATATTAAGTGGTTTGGGGTCCTTCTGTAAGTAATTTTGTGGTACAATTTGGTTTTGAAGAATTCTACAAGCAGCAATACCACAGGCCTAGCAATTGCCCGTTCCAAACACATTTCACAGCACATTTTCAACGGGCACCGGACTAGTATATGATCAATGCCAAACCATGTCAAAACCACCTTTTAGTGTTTTCTCAAATTCTAAAGCATCAGATTGTGTCAAAACTTCTGATATAATATCAACACTTTTTCGTAATTAGTTCTGCACATAAAATATTTCAACAAAGAGCTGCCTGAAATTAAAAGTGATACAAATATAATCAGTCGCAGGTAGAACTGAGCAGTCCCGCCTGCTGCAGAGACCTGACAGGATCTAGGCTAAACTGCAGCCGCTTCAGCGACTTTAGAGTGAAAAAACGTTACAGTAAATTGATTTTAAAATGTATACAGGTTGGCAGGATGGCCTTAAATGTTTTGCACAGTCTTTTGCTGTACGTTTTGTAGGTAACTTGTCCTCACCTCTTCTTTCGCGCGAAAGGGAAACACAGCTGTCTGAGATCACATACGGGCACGAGGCTACATTGCGCATGCGTCGAACCGTGCGGCACACACACGCTCCGAACTGAGACAAGCGGACCGAGTGGTTCGGATGTTTTTTTATGGACCGTACCACCCCTAGTAGTAGCTCACATTTAGTGAATTAGGATTTTCTGACACATCCATATGGATATGTCTTCCTCTTTAACATTAAATTTGAGCATTAGTTTTAGGCCGTGTTGTCTTCGTTAAAAACCCTCAAATCAGTGTTTTTATAATAACAATGGCCCAAATGAAATCGTGTAATGGGAAAGTGGTCGCTTGCAGTCACAACCAACCAAACCCTGCAGCTCTAGGTAAACTTTTGGCCTGTTTTAGTTCATTGCTATGGTTTTATTGCCTGCAATTTCTGCTCTCATTAACCCCGTTTCGAGCCACAGTAGGTAACTATTTTTAGCAAGAAAAGGGTCAGATAAACCTAATGTACACTACCTACCCAGCACCAAACACGATAGAGACAAAGTTAGCAACTAGCTGGTAAAGGAAGTGAAGCATTAAGCAGCTAAAGATATCTTTCCAAGGTAAGTTGGTGGTGATGTAGTGCTAAAAGGAGAGGGAATAATGGATTTGAATTTGTCAGAAGGCAAAACACATGAGCGATAATGTTGCCCAGTGTCTACTGAATGTGTAAATAGTAATCACAGTACCCATAACAACTCTACAAAGGGACGATATGCGAGCGTTTTCAACTTGTTGTGGAGATCGTCTCACCCCATTTGCCCAAAAAGAATTACTGCAGCTTTAAAATGACCTTTCTTGAGTGTTTTTGGAAATCTTTGGTTTCTAACAGAAAATAACAGGGAGGGGCATGGCTCAATAATGTATTTTAAAGTGTCAAAATGAAGGGTGGAGTTGTGATGTAAAGAAAAAAAAAACTCTATCCTAACCACAGTATTTTCTAGTAACTTTCTAGCAGTGTGCTGGCAGATTTCTCAGCAGCACCTCTGACCCACCTGTCTTCTCCACCTCCATGGGCTCTGGGTCAGGCAGCTCCACAGGACGCCCGTCCACATGTGTGAAGGCAAACGGTTTCTCCGAGGCCACCATTAACCCCTTCCCTTGTGGCTCCACCGCTGCGTAGTGAGGCACCGACTTCCCCCTGAGGGCCCTCCTCTTCTTTACCTCATACTTCTTCTCCTGACCTGCATGTGGAAACCAAATGACACCGTGATAAAGGCGTGTCTTCCATTGAACTCTGACACAGTAACAGGATAGTACATTTATTTTCGAGCTTATACCTACTAACAACAATACATAATACAAACATTCACCGAGCCCCTAGTCAACTCACTGTCATGGTAAGGGAGAAGCCTTTCATAAGATCACGTATTAAACCATTTGTTGTTGTACATGTTTGCAAATAGTGATTAAATAGTCTTTAAGAATACTACATGGGCATATTGAGAATGATAATACTGGTGATGCCTTGCATTAAAACATATTGTATGTAACATTGCTTTAGGAGACTCACATTCCCCTCTACAATAATATTTGATAAAATTGTAAAGCTAGATGAAAGGTGAAGACAGGTCAAGCATTGAGACACTACACGAACAACCAAAGATTATTCTACATCTGGCAGATATCAGAGGGCTGGATCTTTCAATCCAAATTACTGAGGAAGGGACTCTCAAAAGGCTGCTTCAGTTTTTGTCTTTCCAATCTTTGAATCATTAGTCAGGGTTTCTTTCTTTCTTTCTTTCTTTCTTTCTTTCTTTCTTTCTTTCTTTCTCAGCAAGGGCCAAAGACTTTAATGAAAATTCTCCTTGCCAATTTTTGCTTTAGAATCTCATCTGGAGCACAATAATTAAACCACATTAATGGCAGACCATGACTAACTTCCTAGTATGGTTTAATTAACAAAGGATTTCTGTCGTCTACTGGGTATGAATACTGTAAAAAATTAACATGAAAATGACATAACAGGCTTGAAATTTAAATTCTAATTCAGACCGTATAATGTTTGACACACTTGTCTTGTCTTATTTCACTTCATGCTCAATTACTGAAATGATGATAGGCCAGTACACCACCCACCATGTCCTGCAGTGTTGGCGACTGTGATCCACTCAAGAGACACTGAGAAACCACTCCCTTTAGTTTCCTGTGGGTCTTTCTTGATGCGGAGCAGCAGGACCTCCATGGTGTGGACTCCATCCTGGACATGTGAGATGCTGTGGAGGATGGTGAAAGGCTCCTCCATGTCTTCACTAAACAGTGGCTACAAGTAAAGAATCAACAAATACAGTCAACATTTTACAAGGATAAATTTGATAGTGGGCAAAATCTGGTGGCTGGCATTATTGTTAAAGTAAATGCCAGATGTGGTCATCTGTGACAGAGTAATATAAAATGAATGGACATTCAACTCATACCAAGTGCACAAAACCACTGACTAGACCTGGAACAACTGGCCATTATATCGGAGTCAACTGACATAAAATTAATCTTCAAATAATTTCAACAACTGAAAGTCATCCACGTAAATTATCAAACAGTCATTAGTTTCAATTTGTCAAATTCTTTATTCTGTTTTATATCATTGTGAATTAAAATTAAAAACTTAAAACCGAACAAAACATGTGGAAAAAAATAATAATAAATTGATAATGACATCTTAATGCCTTCGAGAGAGCGAGATATATCATTAAAATACAAAAACAAGATTTAGATTGGAAATGATGCTTCCCACATTTTGAACCCTTTACATTGAGCTTTGACCATCAAGAAGGCGCTATAGAGTTAAGAGCCAACAAAAATGTGTCCAGGAAGTCGTTACTGCCAAATACTGAATGCATACTTTCCTTTATTCCCTCTAACAAAATTTTACAATTTTACTCTATATTTTTATTGACTTTTTCAACTGCATCTATGTTTTTTTAAAGTCATGTTTGTCATGTTGTCTTCAATTATCTTTGTAATCTATGCTGTGTATTAAACTAAAAGATAACTTTCCACTTTGGAGAAATTAAGGTTTCTAACTAAGAGAATATCCAAGATACAGAAATGCAACAGGAATTAGTGCTTAGTAGCAAAAATGTTGCCAAAATGTGGAAAGAGATTGACTTTTACATTTGGTCTATCTACTTTAAGTTAAACTTGGGTCAATTTGGTTAGTGGTAGGTCTCTTTAAAAACTAAATATATCAGCCAGCTATGCGTGCAAAATATATTTCCCCAACAATCTGAAATCAAATCACTATAACTATTCAGTATTCATATGATGCATACACGGATGCACAGGATCCCCTCTGCTTTATATTATCTGCTGACAGCGACAAGACTATAGTATTTAAATAGTCATGAGGAGCGCATCTTATTAACCCCTTATAACCAAACCTTACCCAAATGTAAAATGTAAACCTTTTGAGTTTAGAAGTGTCAGTGCATCTGAATATAAAACTTTAGAATAGCCTTGAATTCAATAACAAAAGGATTTATCCCTGCACCATCCTTTTAGGCTCTAACCGATGCTTTAATGAAGGCCACAGCATTAACTGGCTTAAATGGTCTATAATGCACCTTAGAGATATTTGTCTTTATTGTATAAATAAATAAATGCTAATTCAAACTAGTATTTCTAAATCAGTGTCTACAGCTGTCTGCTTGAAGAAGGTAATGTAATGCAGAGAAGGCCGACTGCATACAAATACCTGGTTAATGTGTCCATTTATTACGGACACACACACACACACACACACACACACACACACACACACACACACACACACACACACACACACACACACACACACACACACACACACACACACACACACACACACACACACACACACACACACACACACACACACACACAAAACAATAGTACTTTAAAATGTGAAATAACCTTTGGCCACACGCACGCACACACAAGCCAATTCCACATACAGCCTTAAAGTGCATAGACTCATCTTATCAAAGGCTTGACTACTACAAGCCAATTACTAAGGACCG